>NC_087371.1:13062-1213062 GCF_031761385.1 Necator americanus
CTTAGCCTAATTTTAATTTTTAAAAAGGCCAAAATCATCTCAAATTGTATTTTTTCTCCCCGATTTGAGCTGAATTGTCAAAAGTGGACAATATTCTTTAAGGTAAGCCTCAAACCCCGGATCCAGAGCCATCAGGATGGTCCTGAGACGAAAAAAATATTTATGGAGGCTTAGCCTAATTTTAATTTTTAAAAAGGCCAAAATCTTCTCAAATTGTATTTTTTCTCCCCGATTTGAGCTGAATTGTCAGAAGTGGATAATATTCTTTAAGATAAGCCTCAAACCCCGGATCCAGAGCCATCTGGGTGGTCCTGAGGCGAAATAAATCTTTGTTGAGGCTTGGACCAATTTTAATTTTTAAAAAAGCCAAAATCTTCTCAAATTGTATTTTTTCTCCCCGATTTGAGTTGAATTTATTTCGCCTCAGGACCATCCAGGTGGTTCTGGAGCCGGGTTTTGAGGGTTATCTTAAAGAAGTGTGTCCACTTTTTACAATTTTACCCAAACCGGAGAGAAAAAATACAATTTGAGGAGTTTCTAGCTTTTTTAAAAATTAATCCTGAGCTAGGCTTCAACAAAGATTTATTTCGCCTCAGGACCATCCTGATGGTTCTGGAGCCGGGGTTTGAAAGTTATCTTAAGGAAATGTGTCCATTTTTCACAATTTTACCCAAACCGAAGAGAAAAAGTATTAGGTTGAGGAATAAGTTCTTTCCGTTTTTTCTTTATTGAAAAATCCTGATATTGTACAACAATTATAACAAGCAATTAATCAACTATGTATTCTCCGTCATTGTTTACGACCTGCTCCCACCTCTCGACCAACTTGTTAATACCGTTTTGCCAAAAACCGCTGGGCCTGGACTCGAAGAAGTTGTTGAGCCAATTTTCGAGGTCCTCGTTGTTGTCGAAGGTAACACCTCGCATTTGGTTCGACAGCGAGCGGAAAAGGTGATAATCTGTTGGCGCAAGGTCCGGAGAGTACGGTGGGTGCTGAAGGACTTCCCAATCGAGCTCTTGGAGGGCGGCTTTGACGATGTTTGCTGTGTGAGGCCGTGCGTTGTCGTGAAGCAGGATGTTTTTCGGCAAATCCCATCGAGTGAAGATGGTTCAAAATTGTCTTTTGGTCGCAGTACATCTTCTCGGCCAATTCCCGACTTGATCGACGGCCGTCTTCCTTCAAAAGCGCTTTGAGACTATCCTCGTCGAAGTCAGAAGGTCGACCAGAGCGGAGAGAGTCGTCCAGGTCGAAATTGCCATTTTTGAATTTGGCAAACCAATTTCGAGCAGTCCTCGCAGTTATAGCATCCTCTCCATACACGGCGCAAATATCCCGAGCAGCTTCGGTGGCTTTTTGACCTCGGCGAAAGGCGAAGTAAAGAAGGTGTCGAAAATGTTGTTTTTTACCGCCTGGAATGTCCATTTCAGAGGCCTGAAATTAAGGCAACATTTAGTTATCGAAAAAATGGTTACAACAGGTTTGTAGAGCAGAAAAACCTCTTTAAAATGGTATATTACGATTGGCCTTACGACAAAAGAATCGCTGTAAACAAACGATCGATTAAAACGGCAAGAACTTATTCCTCAACCTAATACAATCTGTTTAGATTTTGGCTCTCCTAAAATAAGCCTAAGCTAAGAATAAGCAAAGCCTAAGGTGGCCTGTGGACCATACGGATGGATCTGGAAGAGCGGTTTGAGTGTTTTGTGATGAATTGGGCACAATTTTAACAATTTTTCCGAAACCGGGCAGAAAATACGTTATCTGTAGTGGTGCATGCTCGTCTATTGCAAAATAAGCTTATGCAAGCCTATGCTGGCTGGCAGTCCTCACAGATCGCTGTGGATGTGGGGTTCGAGGGTTTTCTGAAGGGGAATAGCAGAACCCACTATTTAACATTTCCACGCAAACCGGGCAGAAACACGCATTCTAGAGACCGGCTCTGCTTAGGCTGAATGAACCTATGCTTAGGCTTTATAAGCCTAAGCTGACTGGTTGCCCATCCAGATGGCTGTGGGTTTGGGGTTTGAGGGTTTTGTGGAGGGAACTTGCAGGGATTTAACAATTTTACTCACACAATTTTACACACACAAAATTAGCAACCAATGATTTGTTGCGTCATGAGCGTTCAAATACGACTGAAAGTCTTGAAATTCGTTTCCAGAACAGCTGCGAAACAGCTAGCTACTGCAGGCAGACATTTGAATTTCGCGGTGCGTTAGCATTGGTCCAAAGATTGTCTCTCTTTACACGAACAGGCTTCTCTTTACTACTAAACCATTATTAAAGATTTGGCC
The DNA here is from genome assembly GCF_031761385.1 of Necator americanus. Lineage (NCBI taxonomy): Eukaryota > Metazoa > Nematoda > Chromadorea > Rhabditida > Ancylostomatidae > Necator > Necator americanus. Next base: position 15,361 of record NC_087371.1, read on the forward strand.
CCTAGTTTCACGTCGTTTTTCTCCTGTTTCTTTTCTCATCATATGTGAAATGCTTGGAGTTACTCCAGTTGTTTTGATTTTGTTTCAGCAGGAACCCAGCGCTTAGTGCTTAGGATCACACGCTAAACGTCTTTGTTGCACCCTTTCTTCGCCCTACATCTTTTTCGAAGTTTATATCCAAGTGTTGGGAAACATTAGAAACTGCTCTGATACTTTCGGAAAGGAACAGTGATGTTGGTTCCTTGTGTGATCAACAGGATGACTTGTGACGGCACAAATTCGTATAGTCTGGTCAAAACGAACCTGAAGCTCGTTGCATTTGCGTAAGCGTGAAGCGAAGCTAGCGGCTGAGATCGAAATGGGATCCTAGCTGGCATCACTCATTGGTGCGGTGGTCCCACATCGATTCCAGCCGCTATCTTCGCTGCTCCGCTTCGCACGCTTACGCAATGCATAGAACTTCATGTTGTTTTGATACAGTTGTACGAAATTGTAGCACAAGAGAGGTCGTTTCGATGTCACTGCGTTCGATGTGCAGCACGAAAAGTCAATTGTATTCAAGCTTTGCTTAGAGACTGATAATTTCAAAGGAACTTGGTCAAAGTCTTAAGAAGTCAGTGATGATGTTTGAAGCGGTGTAATCCACAGTTATAAGGTTGTTAGGGCGATTATCAACGTTAGAAGTTTTGGACCGATCTTGTGATTGCTGCTTCGGCTGCTATCAAGTAATGATGTGAAACAACTTCCTTCCTCTGTTTCCAGGTGATGCACATCCATGCAAGATGGTTGGATGCATTGTTTGTGCTTAACAGTGATGGAACGCAAACGTTGGAAGCAATACCTAACGCTGCTCGGGATTCCTTGAGGGCACTTCTACTACTAGCACTTTTTGCACTCACTTTTACCTCTTCCATGGCATGTGAACGCACAGTTACCATTATGCATCATACCATGTGCTAATGTGCTCATCTTCAGTTAGCAACTGTGTTACGTGGAGAATGGGCTCGAACGAACGTATCGTCCCTAATTTCTTGTGTTGGCGGTGGAGTGTTTCTTGTTACTTGCTTGTTGGATTTGTTACCTGGTTAGCCACTCAAATAATCCGTATGCTAGATGGTTGCTCTACACAGAAAGATTTAGAGGCGTTGGAGTCGTATGAAAAAGTAGGAGTTAGATCGAAGTTTCCAGTTGTTGAAGCAGCTGTCGCAGGTGGCCTGCTGATGGTTCTAACGATAGAACAAGTATGCCTCACTCTTTCTTTAAATGCTTTGAATTTTTGGAAGAAACTTCTGTCAAATCAGTTTTCAGGTTGTTATAATTATGCAAGAGAGGGGATGGCTCATTTCCGGTCGCGTTCATGAACATAATGAAGAAGAAAGAAATGTGAATTTCTTGAGTGGTATTTTTCACTGTCTAAGTCTCATGTAACATGTTGTAGCCGCTTTCCCTTTCCTCTCCCCCTGTGGCGGATGAAAGCAGTAACCATGTGATCGGCGTTTCTCTCCTCGTGTTAGCCCTGTCTTTGCATGCCCTTTTTGAGGGGCTCTCGTTGGCAGTTATAAACGACTCCTCGAAGCTGCTGGAGGTAAGCGAATACCCATAAACCATCAGAACATTTCAGAACTGTCGAAGCAACTAAAATTTAGGTTTTTGCTGCGTTAATTCTTCACAAATGTATCATTGGCTTTAGCCTGGGCGTTCGGCTTGTTCAAAGTGGTTTGCGAACACCATGTGTTGCACTTTGTTCATGCTTGTTTAGTATTCAGGTATGTTTTTTTTTCGTTGCGAATTTTTGCTATTTTCTTTCAAGTTTTTCTCGATAGCCTTCTGAAAAGAGCCTTACATTATTTTAAAGTACATTGTGAACTGAAGGCATTGGCTTCCGTTTAAAACAGTATGCATAGTTTCAAGTTCCAACGGAATAATTATTGTTTCAGCCGCGACAATAGTTGGATCTACGCCTTACAAATGTAGAATAGTGAATCCTTGCTAATCAGATAGAAATTCAGCCGGAAGGACTAGATAGACCAATATGATGAACTTTTATAAGAATCTTATTAAAATTTGAGGTGCGGATACGCGCTGGTGACTGTTTGAAAGGTATACCTTAGCAGTAGGGTACGTAGGAAAATGGAATTACCACAAGCTTCCTTTCGCATTTTGTCACTCTGTTCAGCTGACCTCTGAGGTATTGATAATTTGGATAAAAATTCAGTCAAATTGTGTGATTTGGACGAAATAGAGAACAGATTACTGGAAATGGTCGAACCCACTTTAACTTTTAACGTTTAGAATATTTGAAATTTGAGTCTTGCTTCCATGTTGAAATCGTCTATGTGGTTTTTTTTTTGTTGAACATCTAGCTTCTTTCTGCCATTCACTTCTTTCCTTTGTGAATGTGCTGACAATCGGTGCTTCTTTTTGAATCAATTGATGTTAAGATATTGATTGGTGGCCTCGGTGGCATTGAAATCATGTCTGTGCTCTCTGGTGGTGATCGAACAACGGCTGCAATGGCTTCGTCAGTTCTGCAAGGTTAGCAAGTTTTTTTCTCTAGTTCTTTCTTTCATTCCTGTGTTTCCCTCTATTAAATCTAGAAGGTTTTTTTTTCTTGAAAAAGAACTTTGGCTAACCCGAAGCAATGTCGCCTAATCCCTTACTCCCGTTACTCAAAGAATTGATCATCACTGCAGAGAACGCTCCACGCCTTCCTCCTATCTCTTTGCTGAGCCATGCTTGTTTTAGCGCTGTAAAATATACTGTGGTGCTGAGGTAGTTGGGTGGGGCCACTCTGACGTGACAGGATCGAACTGTGCTCCCGTGCTCGTATCGTAATAGCGGAGGCGCAGAAACCGTTCGTAACTGTCAAATGTCTTCTTCGTTTGACGATTTGAGAACTCATAAATCGACACGTCATCACTGGAAGTGAATAGCTGAGTCAAACGGAGCCCTGAAACAAAAGCTTTGATCTTAGAGAACCCATGACGTATTTTCGATTTCTGTTCGAAAGCCCTAAAGAAGGCCATTGGATGGGGAATTGTAGATGGAATCCCGGCGGATTCTCCGCGAATGCCTCCGAGATATTACGTCTCCGGTGGGAAGTCGGGAGATACGCGAACATACTTTGACAAACCCGCGCACCAGTCGTTCATGGAGACGTAGACAACTGTCGCAGACAACTCTTGTCTCAGTTATAAGAAAATATATAGAGAAGAATGGTGAGATACATAGATACACAAGATCCCTCTGAATAAATTAAGCTACAAAAAGCTCGAGACTTACAGGATAACAATTATTCCAGTTACTTTTGGAAGCTGGAATGTTCCATGTTCAACAAGAATAAGAACAAAATTTTCATATACGTAATTTGGCGCTATTAGAGGCATCTTTGTCTTATATTTCAGGTGAGGATTTCTCTTGCTTTTGGTATTACAAATTTGAGATCACCTCACATCTCAAAATTGCCGGTGATGCACCGTATGATTAGTGATAGGTAACCAGAATCAGCTATTTAGGTAGCAACGAAAACGAATCTGAGTATTGCTCATGTTCGACTGTCTCTGAATCTCGGCATGTTGAAACGTAGTTTTTAATTAGGGATTTTCTTGAGCTGTAGCCAAGATTGTTATTGATCGTTTTTATTAAACAACAGCTAACGTTTCGGCGTTATCGCCCTCGTCAGGGCCTGGAAAATTCAAAGCCATTAGTGATTTATCCTCTCAAGCGCCTTATCACCCTACAGAAAGCATCCAAACGGTAGACAAACTCAAACAGCAACACATTGGCAGGTGCTTACCTCATTAGCTAGACTTGATAACGCAACAGACCACCACGTACCACAACTATGAGTCACAAGTCCATGCAATCACCCTTTCTGCCATACGGACAAACCACGCAGCTGGGAGTTGTGCAGAGTTGATCATACGCACGATTACGTATCAGCTCACCCTTCAGGTTCGCTGGAGGTATTTCCACAACCCTCACGTCATTCCCTAGACCCGCTTTTCGTAGACAGCTTCGTACCGATCTGCTCATATCATCAGATATATAAGGTAAATGGAAAGAGATCTTTTCTAGGCCATCCACTACGTTAGATCTTCGAGAGGGATGTCGTGCTTGCCGGGTAGCACCATCTCCAGTTGGGTACCCATTGGATATTGCCACTTTATGTGCCAGATTTACAGACTATTTTTTTTCCTGGCTACTCGATGAGACTCTTGCCGCCGTCCTGTACATGTTACCTATAACAGATTTTTTTTCATTTTGCTGCGATGTGCTGAAAGATAGTGGATTAAGATGTTTTTGCTACTGGGTTTCCGGTACAACTTAGTCTCCCATATCCCATTTCGCAAGTAAATGTGCACATTCAAGAAAGCCAACCAGTTGTCTGTCGGTCTCTCCCTTGTGAATTTAATGTGCGGACACAGCTAATTGAGAAGATTGAAGCTCGTGTCTAGTTCTGCTTGTGTTGAGCAGACGACGCAACAATCATCTATGTAACGATAATACAGCAGTGGTTTGCGGTCTGTTATAGGCTTTTCGATCTTGGCCATGAAAACAATGGCGAGAGCGGGTGCCAGCCTTTGCCCCATAGCTAGGCCTCTAAGTTGTCGATAGTACTGTCCCGATCATAGGAAAATCGAGCAATTCAGGCATTCATTTATCAGTGTCATGATCTGCCTAATGCTCAATCCATACATGTTCAATGAAGCCTGGCGCTGCGTGAGCAGTTCGTGAACAGTCCGCATCGCTACATCGTTTGAAACGTTTGCATAGAGTGACGTAACATCAAAGGTCTCTATACACATTCACGCTCAAATCAGGTACTGCAGAGATGTTTTAGGAAGGAAGAAGACGAATCTCTTTAGGATACACACCATCACTAATTGTTCTGGCGAGACATGATTGGGGCGTGTTAGAAAATCCGCCGGGACCCTTTCTGCACTCACTTCGTTGCGTTTGCCGTTATGAAGGCTGTTCGCGTTCACCCCCTTCCCTTTACGGGGATTTCTACAGTTGTGGCAAGGTCGTTCCTTCCACCGTGCCCCATCGCGCCATTTGTCAAATTCTTACTTGAACTTCGATTCCGATCGATTCGAGTGGTAACATCAGGGCAAGTAATAATCCGAGTGAAATCGGGAAGAATCAGCAAGTTGGCAGCAATCATCATGCAAATGAAACGGTTTACCCACCCAACTGCATTAGCATACGTAGTGCCTTGTACTCCCTTTAAAACGTCATGCGAGTTTTGGGGCGTACTCAGTCTCGATATTCCGTCAATGTCAGTTCTTAAGGAATGATTGAGATTCGCGAACCGTTTTAACTGTTCAGATTTGGGAGACAGACTATCTTTCTCTGTACGTAGGAAGGCCGGCGACTTATTGCATTATATTATAGTAGAATACTCACTCCAGCCCAACGTCCTGCTATATGTGTACAATCCTCGGGATGAGATAGGCTCTGAGTTGCAAAATTTGTGAGAAAAATCTCGCGAAAGGAATCTTCTGCAAATGTTACTTCTCAGTTATATGTTCATGTTTGAATTATTGCACTGCTTAAGTTGATATCAGGTTACTTTTCTTTTAGGCATAGCTTGTGGTACATTTTTATACATAACAACTTTTGAAATTCTACCGTACGAACTGGAAAGGACTGGTAGCCGAATTGCAAAACTCGCATGTTTGTTCCTTGGTGTTTTGATTATGCTTGCTTTCTTAATTTTTTTACCAGATGCGGACTGATCTTTAAATTGATGATTTTGGCCTTACCACCATTAATTTTATTGAAACATGCTTTCTGTACACCAGATAGAGCGCTGAATCGCTTATTGTCCTTATTCATATTCTACGTCGCTTTTTCTTGTACTCCTACGTGGTGCTCCTATTCCGTCTCCTCCTCTTTGCATTCCTTCGGTGATCGATTGTTTCAACTATTTCCTTTTCTTATATTTTTCCTCACTCGTACACAGGTTTTACATTCTCAAGCAATCTAAGTTCGTCTCTGAAGAATCTGACCAAGTTATTTGTGTAATGCGACTGTTTTCAGCGGGTTAGCTGCCTATTCCATCACTCCGCTATATATAGTCAGTGTAAAATACGTTCAATCAGGCGACTGCAGTGCGCCTTTGATTGAAGCAGGAATGAGAAAGAAACTAGTGTGTATCAAGAAGAGAAAGAGTTTGCATCGCGTAGACGGGTCCAAACTTAACCAACCGAACACATCCGTTGTCAAATACTTTGACTCGAATTATCAGATACCACCCTTATAAGACCGTTATTTTCACCCATATAAGATTAATTAGTAAATTAGATATTTGAATATTTTTATGCAATAGTTCAGAGCTACTCCGTAGAAATATTCAAGGCCTTTGATTAACACCACCAAATGCGATCGACAGCGGACGCAAGAAAGGGAAATAGGCTAAATAACCCTGACCCTGACAAAGCATACTGATCAGCTCGGATACACAAGAATCTTTCCTTGTCGTCGCCCAAAGCTTCTCTTCTGAATATGTTTCCAGAGGAACTTGATTTTTGTTCCCAAATCTAATCAGAGCATATAGACACGAATAAATAACAAGCAATAATGTAATTGCTCCAATGAAGCAGATTTTGTTGCATCATTCCAATCGCTGGTTGGATGTGACAAAATTTAATCGAGTTTTATTATCACGGGTCTTGAAATAATACCTGTTCTCTAGATTTGTTGTGATTCTCTTTTGCTCTTCCCGTTGATTGTGCATATGATTTTTTCCTCTCGATAAAAATTGTTGTATGTCCTCTATGTCGAGTTAGGTCTTTTGCAATTATCCTACAACTATGAAATGTGACGGTTTATGGGGAATCCAGGGGTGCTGTGATCCCTTGGGCCAAAGAAAACGGTGACGACATTGACTGGACCTTCCAGCAAGATTGTGCACCACCCAATGGCGCAAAGAAGATACTGGAGTGGTGTGAGACCAATTTTCCGGGTTTTGGACGGATAAAGGATGCCTGGCCGTAGAGCTTGCCCGGTCTCAATCCTTTGGATTTTACTATCTGATTTTGGAGCAAAAATTCTGCTCTTCTAAGCACAAGTCACTGGATTCGCTGGAAAGAGTCCTGGGCATGTGAAAACACCGCGCACATCCTCGCGAATTTCCGAAAGGGTATTGTTGTATTGGAACTAAAGGCGGTCATACTGAATGTGATGCGTGAGATCTCTTGCAGAATTTTGGAACTATTGAACAAAGCAATATTTCTTATTTGGATTCATCGATGCTAAGTTAGTGGTAGCTTTTTGCATCACATTTCTTGTGGACCACCTTATATATATTTATTTATTTATTTTTATTTATATATATTTTTATCTATTTATTTATTTATTTAACCCATACATTTCTGGTATTATGTTATGTTTTTGAATTGATTAAAGATGTCAGGTTGTGCTGAAATATTGTGTTTGACAAATGTAGTGGACTAATTTCATAAAGCTCCTTTAAAAACAGAAGGATAAACAAAGATAGTAGAAGATTGAATATTGCAATCATAGCGTAAATATAACTTATAAAAGCATCCGTTCGCAGCTAGCACATGCGCACAAAAACTGTAAACAGAAAAAAAAAACTAGATTCACAACCATTCTGGACCGTGTGTAATAATTGATCCGCGTAACTGCTTCGCAGCGAATTTTGTTGTTGGTCTGTACGAAACCAATCATGAATTCACAAACTTCCGTTCTTCGCCACGAAGGAGAAGCTGCTCGTTTTCTAACTTGACTTTTTTCTCATCTCTCATTGCCACACGCACCCAATCGTTGGCGAAGCAATGCTGAACGACAATAATGGAAGGAAAAAAAATACTATCCGGAATATTTACACTTACTTTGCAAGATTTTGTTGGTAACCTGCTGAAGACGACCGTGCGTTTATGGCAGGAGTTACATTTGAAGAATCGTTTTTCCGCTGTTGTAAATGTGACACAGTGACCTTCATTCCTACATAACTCACTTTGTTTCTGCGCAGTGTAGTCACACTGAAGAAAAGACATATTGCGTAGAATTAATAACAAGGCGGACCTTTGTCAAAATATGCACGCATTGTATCGAGTAGGTCGTATATGTTTCTGCCACAGAAACATTACCCCGACTTTCTTGGTCTCTACACAGCGACAATGCCAAATTACACATTATAAACTACAAACCCTTATAAACTTTTCTCTGACTAACCTCTCAAATCATTCCAGTGCTTCGAATTATTCTCAAGTAAAATGGATTTTATTTAAATTATTTAGTCTCCTCACTAGTTGAAAAAAAGAAATACAAGTTGTTATCAATTTTGTAATAGGCAGAAGTCGAACGATTCTTACTTTCATTAACTTCATCTTGCCAGTAAAATGTTATCGTTTATGAGAATGTGTATGAATAAAAGCGGGTTTGATGCAGTCCGCCAGAAGTCCGTTGTACCCACACGATCGATCAAAACCACCATAGTGCAAACCAAACCTTTCATCCCTCCGGGGTCGACAAATTGGTACCAGACTTGTCTGGAAGTATAAAAAAAACACTGACTTGATCATCGACTGGCCCCCGTAAGTCACTGTATAGGCCAACACGCGTTCCAAAACCTCAACGATTACGAATCGCAGTAAAACGCTTTGGTCCATCCCAGGTGGACTGATACGTCAGTGACTTTATCTTTGTCCTTTTATATGAATAAATCTTACTTCTTGTTGGTTAATTCTGTTTGAGGGAAAAATACATTGCTCCGAAGATGTTTACCGCTCCTCGAGTGTAGGACAAATGTAGGAACCAATTAATTGTCTTTGTTTTGATTGGGCTGGGTATCCTTAGACGATAAGACTTTAAGGTGCTTTAATATGCCCAGTTGTACACTTCTACAACTTCGACAAATTTCGTGACATTTCCATCCGTTTCTTCTTCTTCTTCTTCTGTATTTGAAGATGAAGTTTCGGAAAATACAAAGAGATTTTACAGACAGAAAATAAAAACAGTACGATAAGTACCAACAAGACAAGACTTTTTCCCAGAGATTTATCCATCTTCGTTTCACAGTGAGATAGGCGTGTCTGCTTCGAAATGCGCAGATTTGTTATTTGATAGTCTCTTAGGCCTGGGAAGTTCGACTTTTGAGTTTTCCGACTTCATCACAAATCGAATGGTTAGCTATGAAAAAATCACTGTTGGTTCTTCTTACCGTTTTGTGAAAACAAGTCAGTAGTTCCCTGAACCACATAGACTGACAACTACCTGTGGTAAAACGTGACAATGCAGAGAACCACTGTCTTTATCGGACAGTATGGCGACAGATGAGAGCAACCTAATCTAGGGCTGTTCACGACGTCTTGATTCTGAGCCAAAATAACATGGACAATATTCGCCATTGAGACAGCCTCAGAATTCACACTCACAAGGCGAGAATAGACGCAGATGCCCTCAGAAGCCCACCTACACGTACTGCAAGCTGCGAGTTTCATCAAATTCCACGTTATTGTTCTCCTACACTCTCTGCGCCCAGAATCCATGAGCATCACCAACCGCTACTCGCCAAAATGGACAACTGATAAATCCTATTTGAACGTATTTTATAAAAAGTTGGCGAGAGTGAAATTAAATACCAGATCATGAAAAAAAACTACCTTTTTGCAGCTCACTACTTTCACATCCTTAACTGACATGCATTCAGTAATAAACGTTTCGACCTTTTCTTGCTGTTCCAGCACATCTAAGTGTTTCTGTGCAGCAACTCCGTGAGCCTAGACGCGCAAAATTTATGTTCTCAATTGACTCGAATATAAGATCGTCGAATTGAAAAAGAAAACCTTGCCAACTTCGGAGTCTTGCATACTCCTTCTCCGTAACAATGTCTCTAGATTCGCATCATCGTCGGGGAAATATAGATTGAATCGCTTCGGCGCCGTCACGTAAGTTTCTTGCTCGTCTAAGGAAAAATTAATTTCCAATTGCCAATTTTATCTACGTTCACTAACTGGAGATTACCGTAGTGGCGCTTCACTGGCTTCTTTTTGAAGGACCCCAGCTTCTCTTGGTTCAAGATAACAGCAGCCCGCATCTGAGCATGAAACTGCACTAACTCAGTATCTGTGAATTACAAGTGCTAGGATCATTTTTTTTTTTGCGGAGGTTATGATCACTTTAAATGAAATGATCACTTTAAATGAAATCCTATTGCCTACAACTGAGGAAAAAAAGAGACTAATACGTAGCAACTGCCTGCTTCACTTCGTGGTCTACAAGCGTTTTACTTCCCTTCTCACTACCCCAAATCTGCAGTCAGAAATATCTTCAGGAGCTAAAACCTAGCCTTCCGCTTAAGACGATCCTTTCTATAATTAGAATGAAACCGCCTTAAGTGACGAGCCACATAAAGTCAACTTTGTTATTCGTGAACGTGTAAAGAGTTGCTTTAATTTCACTTCTAATCCATTTTATATGAAGATCAATGGGTCAATCCTGTCATAAAGTATGCTTCCTGAATTGCTTTGGATGAATTGCTCAGCCTCCTTTTCTCACGTTTCCGTTGTTATAGTCGCAAACTTTTTACTATATAACCCTATCTATTTGCAGATAGAACTCGACATTGAAAATCAACAAAAAGTGAAAATGGAAAATGGAAACTGAGAGCTAAGTATTCCGAGAACAATCTTGAGAAAGTCATTCTGACGGCGTTTCTTACTAACAGAACTGTATATCTGCGCACTAACAATTTAGCGGCAGATTTTTTGTTTTTCTCAAAGACTGCACAAACGACTTTTTTTTTTTACAAATGTGCAGTATTGGCATTCTGTGTGTGTTTGGAATCAAACTATTAGGAGCAGATATTTGGAAATCCAGACTAGCCAATCAACCAGGTTTGCTTGCAAGATGATTTCACGCATGTCATTATTAACTATTTATTTCCAACTCTCTGAGTTTCTCGTCGACATGGATTCACTTGATCCACAAAACACCGATTTCCAGGGTTTTCCCTGATAGTAAATGTTTTTAGAAATTAAAAGATTACGTCACTATGCGGCAACACTTACCCTAGCTGTTTCGACCTTTTGGGCAGCCAAGCTAACTACCTCTCCTTTTCGAAGACCATAACCGAGTTGTGGCACATGTGGCGTAGACTGAACATTCACTACCTAAGGAGATCTTGGTAGACAAATAATAAAGATCATAAGATGTCCCTGTCCTATCTAACCTCTTGTTTTCTGATGAAATCCGCCATTGAGAAGCGATCGTGAGGAGCTCTCTGCACAACATGCTTCGCTCTTGATTCCACAGCAGCTATTATGTTACGAGCAGCCAGCGAATGGGCCTATAATAAAGAACTTGTATTTCACAATGGAATGGATGGAGTAAAAAAATCATTAGATAGTACAGTGCACAGTTTCTTCTCCACAACTGAATTACACTGGTTTCGTTAACCCATTGTTTCTAGATTTGCATAAACGTCTTCCTAATTAAAACATCATACATACCTGTGCATTAATTATTCCGTCCAATAGTACCCTTTCTTCTGATTTTGTGGTCGTTTTCTGCTCCGAAGGAACAACGATGCTGCTCGTTTTTGGATGCATCAAGCTCTGCAACTTTGTTCCGAAGTTCTGCGGTGACAACACTTTGTATTTTGCATTTCTGAAATCACTAACCAATAATGAACTAATCAGGGGTCAAGCCAAGGATGGTTGCGAGGCCACCGAGCGTGTCCCCGTATAGAAAATACGAGAACTCATAATACGAGATCAAAGGCGACGTTGCGCCTTCATGAAACGCACGTCCATCCATTGAAGGCAGCATACTACGAATCTGTCGATATAAGGGAATTCGGGGAAAGCATAGAGATGAGGTTGTAGATTGCGGGATCCGGGTCATTCCTCTCATCTTTCCCTAGTCGTCGTTGCTACTGAAATCGTCGTCAAAACGACGTAGAATACGCCGTTTTGACGACGATTTCAGTAGCAACGTGCCACCCTTTTGCACGTGGCGCGTTCACGAGCTAGCGCTCGAAGGTTAATGAGGTCTCCTCGGAGACTATTCAGGTAATTTTAATTAATAGACTGCCGAGGGCACCGAGGAGTATACAATTTTCCCGCAGTACGGCAGATCGGTGTTATGCTGTCTCTAGAGGACAGAAATACTCTTTTTACGGTGCCATATTTGGTTCGTGCTTTCAGTGTGCAAAGAACACCCATAGTTGCGCATATAGACTGTTCGGACGTATATAGATTGTGTGCTGCTAGTTTGTTTGGCCAAAAGCTTGCAACCAAGTGATTACGAGATGCAGTGGATACGTTTTGGAGCGTCTTTCGACAAATGAGCTCGAACTTTGTTCACTTCGCGAGGAATCGGTGAACAAACCAATTCACAGGTTACGTTCATTAAAAACCAGTCGTGAGCTCACCTCCTCTCTATGTTACTGGCGCCAAACCTCAGCTGTGTGCTCTTCACTTACAATGAGTGGTAGTGCTAGTGCTTAGGTCTCGTTAAGCAATCTTGAAAGACTTTTAACAGAATGAATGTGAGAAATTAATTTCAATAGAGTAAAACATAGTTCCGTTTGCTTTTGAACAGTAAATAATTATGAGTTCTAAAACCTCTCACGGACAGAGTATATAAAGACTGTACGTCCAGCTTGAGTGTAGTAACGGTTCAGTAAAGTACAATAAAAGCGTCTTTCATTTTGGAGCTTCCCCAGTGCCGCTCCAAAAGAGGATCAGCGGTTAATAGCTGCTCCATATTCGGCAAAGGTGCAGTTCGCCCCGCAACTGTTTCTCATTGGTCCTGTCGCTTCTGGGAAGTAGATTTATCGCTCGAACAATGAAAGTGCTGTGCTGTTGGAATAATACAAGCTAAGAAGACCAAACATCACATTATTTGACTGATTGAGACGACACGTGATAGTTGTCATCGTCATCGATTCTTTCGAATAACTGACGACCTGCACCGCAACTCCAAGAAAGAGTTGGGAATTGGTGTCTTGATTTACAATTTTTGTCATATATACTCCAAATCAATGTATGAATGAGAGAAAGTCAAAGCCATCATACACAGACTTGCACAAAATATCTAAAAAGAAGATCATACATGATTTTACAAAGCCACTGCTGGGAAGTTAATCTTCCCAGCAGTTGCCCCAGTTAAGAGGTTTGGCTCAAAAAAAAAAACGCCTGAAGAAATTTATATAGGTTTTTAGTTTTCCAAAATGGAACGGACATGGGAAGAGACGGTTTGAATCCATCATGACAACTAGAATCATCCGTAGGAACCTCTAATTCTATGAATTCCTCATACTCTACGCTAAAAAAATGGAAGTCCTCCAGTGGAGAATATCTTCGTGAAATCTACCGCATCCCGATAAAGCGGATGTTCTATTTAATGAATGTCCCTGTTGTCATAAGGTCTCACAAAGGGTCGGACCACTACATCGCTCAAAGAACATTTTTACTCTCATGAAAAGGAGTAGCAGCGGAAAATACCAAGTAAACATAAATTTCGAAAAAGTGTAAATTGCATACCTAACTTTATTCAAAAGACTGGAATTAGCTGACTTCATAATTGGTGAGTGCGAAGCGACACTGTTGAAAACCCCTACAAAAAAAGCATTCTTTCACCAATATTATAATAAAAACAAGCAAACTTTACCACGTTTAGCGGATAACTTTCGCGCTTCTTTCATGACGTGATGTACACAGAAGTCTGATAGTGAGATGTTGACAAATTTACTACACCTCTGTCCATCTAACTTCACTCCCTAAAAAACGAAACATTAAGCAGGCATTGTGCTAGTAGTCGACAATTTGACAGCTACAAGTCGAACAAATCGAGCTTCACGAAAAACTCGCCCAATAAAAGTGCTCAGATTTTTCTGACATGTAAATAAAATATGTTTCCTAAGGAATAAAAACTAGAGGAGAAAAGAAGAAAGCAACCTCACCCTACAAATGCCAAAATCACTCGAAACACCGAGCTCGATTACTTGTGTTCTCTTGAAAGCCTTCAAGGTGACGCCATCTGCTAAACAGTAGAAATTGCAAAAATTAAAACAATGTTCGTGATTTTGCAAAAAGAAACAGCGATAAGAGCGAATTTGTCTTCCTCGACTACGAGTTTCTTACTGTGATAAATTAAAGGAAGATTAATTACGACGGATCATGTGCAAAAAAAAATGACACTGAAACAAAACAGATTTTGGGAGAAACCTGAAACTTATGACCTATTGTAGAGTCAAAACGACATGAAACACGGTGCGTTTGCGTAAGCGGTTGCTCTCGAAGTGGTGCGGGAGAACGTAGCGATTAGGATCGAATAAGGATCCTTGCCACCACCGTTCATTGCTGCAGTTCGTGATGGCCCAATTCGAATCTATCCGTTATGTCCACCGCGCCGCTTCGACCGTAACCGCCTACGCAACTGCAACGTATTTCATGTCTTTTTGACTCGACTGCACATCTTCTTCGAAAGGGTTCACGCTGATCTGCAAAAACAACTGGACTGTTGCTAGTACTATTGGATAGTACGATAAGTCACTCTGTAAGAATAATTCATAAATATGACTAGGAGGCACCATGAATCACCCAGCATCACTTAGTGAAATAGGAGATTTGCTAGCCAGCATTATCACTCAATCACTCCAACTTATCTGGGTGTCCGAAATTCATTTAGCGATTTCTTCGCGCTTAAGAATCTGTTTCAGTGCCAGTAAGGTGAATTAGCGATTGGGCATCAAACGATATTTCTTTTAGATGCGCAGATTCATTTTATTAAAGAGATAATAAGCTAAACCAAACTTCTCACGTTCTTTGTACTAGAATAACCTACCATTTGATTTGACTTTTTTGTCCACAATGTGTTCATCCACTTTGACTTGCGGGTTCATTACTGCAATGCAACCACCAGCTTGGGTTTTCCAGTGCTCTTTGCACGCATCTCCGAACAAAAGTAGGCGCACACACTTGTTTTGACAATCCCTCAGGTCGTGCAGCTCCCACACGACATAATCATTCCCATTGGCACTTTTGCGAGCTTCTCGCCGTACGATTACGCCTACTGTTACAAATCCGTTATCGGGAGTTGCACGACTAAGATCAGAAATCAATATCCTTTTAAGGCCATAGATATACGACTCGAATGTTGCTGACGAGATTTTTGGATTCCTGCAACAACTAGTACGAGCGATGAAATGTGAGGAACGTAAATTCGATACCGAATGTGCTCAACCAGAGTAACACAACGTTCTTCGTTCAACAAACAGCTCTCCTCTCCATCGTGAAGCAATCTAAGCTGCATTGCGCTCAACCGGTTGAATACATCCGGTAGTTATAACATAAGCGTGAAAGGTCCTAGGGATTACCTTATATTGAAATGGAAAAAACTATTGAACATAGATGGACCAAGCGAGTGTTTCCGTCCTATGACTTCCACGACCATTTCCTCACGATTGCTTTTAAGCGGCTGAAAGAACAACTCACTGGTAAAAGCATTGAGGAATTCCAACAAGAACACAAAATATACCTTCACTTTCTGCAGATGAGGATACTCACTCCGCACAATCCTTTCTTCCCTCCTGTTGAGCAGCTTTTGAACAAATATTCCAGCTTCACTCAGATCCCTTTAAAAAATTTAAGCTATTAGGTGTTGACAATGACAACAGCAATATAACGAATTATAGTCGGGTCAAAACGACATGAATCCCGAGTGTAATTGCGGTGCATTTGCATACGCGCTCGAAACGGCGCGGTGGAGGCACCGTTGGAACCGAGTTGGGACCGTCACAAACAGCGACGTCAGCAAGAGTTTCACCACGCTCCTATCCGCTACGTTCCACCGAAGCCGCGTACGCAACCACACCGTGCCTCATGTCGTTTTGACCTAATATACCCCAAAAATATAGTGACGCATCCACTATCAAGTACAGCTGCTTACTTTTGTTTAAATCGGTCGTTGGCCGTTATTATCTTCCTTACCGAGGCCAATTACACCTCTGATGCTAGTAAAACTTCAACGTCATCATTAGATATTGAATTCTGGGATTTCAACAAACTTTCTTGTTGAACGCAATGTACGTTCATTGCTGTTGTTTGTATGTAAGAAAGAAGGTTTTCTATGAACACTTTCGACGCCGGTGCAAGATGAGATGCAAGAGCCAGCATAGAAACAGTCTCAAATTTTTTCTTACAACGTGAAAACAGTTTCCACGGCCACTCAACTACATTGTTTGCTCGGAGCTGCAGAGCTTATCAATTTCTATGCGGATGCTCTGTAAGAGACGAAGAGCAGAAGGAGCGACGTAGAAAGATGAATGATGCTCGTCGTTCGCGGAAAATCCCTTCGCTAAATGTAGGCGGTGTTGGTTTTGTTGTGCATCCATCTGTCGTCCGTCCTGTTGATTCTCACGAGATCTCATCTCATCTCATCTGGCCTCCGCTCTCTGTGCCAAAAATTTATTAGCCTCATCAACTGCTACTCACCAACAGAAGCAGCTGATGAATCCTAATTGGACAAGTTTCATAAGCGCCTGGGGGAAGTGATCTGCAACGAGAAATTTCGTTTTACAAATTCGTTGTCGAAGACTTCAATACAAAACTAGGAAAGGCCTTAGAAGAGGAATACAGGAACGGAAGACTTGGACTAGAAGACCGAAATGAAACCGGCAATCGTTTTTGTAGGGTGACAGGCACGTCGACTGCTGTCATTGCTGCTGACGACTGCGAGCCTGTGCTGAACGTGACTCGAAGCCCCGCACAGCAAAATTGGGAGGGATTTCGAAAATCACCGAGAAATTATCAGGAAAAAAGGACTCCGAGACTTGATCCAAATGCCTCGCACAGTAAGCAGTTAATGGCAATCACTAGATGCGGAAAAGCTTTGCAGGAGGATCCTTCAAAATACAGGCAGAAGAAGATTCTGGAAGCAGCACAAAGAAGAACAGGTCCAAAGAAATACCGTAGGGACCTCCACGAATATAATTTTCCGCCAACAGCTTCGCTAAGCGAAAACGGTATCGGCACCTCTTCTCATCGTGACATGGAAATCATCACAGAGAGGTTCTATTGGAACCTTTTGTGTTCGTCAACTCTTGTGTAAAGCCCGATCATTCCCACTGGTGACGCTCCACCACGGATTCTCCCTTCAGAAGTACGAGTCGCTATCAAGATCATGAAACCGAGCACACCCCCCGCACCTTATTTTATGACTACAGACTTTCTTCGAGCTAGGAACATCCGTGTCACGTAATTCTAGCAGCGCACTAGGCCTTCCTATCTTCAGAAAGGAATCCCAACTCAATGGAAGACCTCGCGAGCCGCTCCTATCCACGAGAAAGGTGACCGGGAAGACCTTCGGAACTACCGTCCGATATGGTTGCTGAGCGTTTTGTACAAAGTATTCACCAATATCATCACCGCATATCACATGTATGGGACGCTGGAGTGCTGACGGTCACAGAGGTTTGGTTGAATACCTCCTACCTCATCTGTTAACCTTCGTCGACTACGAGAGGGTTCTCGACAGCGTAAAAACGAATGGAATACTGTAAGTGCTGGTCGATCAAATTGTGGACGCGGCATATTTAGGAAATTAGCGAATTGCTGCGATCGAAGCACCTCTACGATCCAACTTGTCCACCGTCCCCCTACCATACCCGATGGAAACGGGGTAGGGAATGCTATACCGCCGAAGCGGCTGCTTAAAAATAGATAATGAAATCACTTGCTTGGAAAAATGGTCATGCTTTCTGGCGAAAAATTCTTCTCGAACTTTCGTTTTGCAGACCACATCGTTCTCTTTTCAAGAAGCAACAAAGAAACATAGACGATGCTTAATGAATGAAGAAGGAAGAGAATAGGATTGTGAATCAACAGAATGAAGACACATGAAGAAAGTCTACTGGGAGGACGGGGGAGTACTACTAAAAGACTCCCAAATCGTGGAAACTTCGTCATACGTCTACCTCCCATAAGTACGGAAGGGGATTGAAGGAAGAGCCAAATAGGATGAGAGCAGCGTGGACAGCATTCGCAGCCGTCAGGGAAGCTACGGACCAACTGACGGACCAAGATCTTCGTGCCCATCTGTTCGACTGCACAGTTCTTCCAGCGCTCTGTTACGCAGCGGAGAAGTAGGCAGACACCGCTACCACGTCCAGGAAGCTACTCGCTACCCACAGAGCACTTGAGAGTTGTCTTCTGATGTTTAACCGCGGAAAAGTATCGAAAACAAAGCAAAGACGGGCTGGCAATATTATGAGAGAAATCGACGATAGTTGGACTAGGAGAACATTAGAGTGGGTCCCAAGAGATGCCAAGTCCTCTTGAGAGATGCCGCCAACGAGATGTGATGTGTTTGCTACACGGATGGACCAGCAGAGAGCTCAACTAGATGCGGCTCAAGGGACTTGTCAACATCACTCATGAAACTTGAGAACATTTTAGATGACGATGGCGAGGGAACGAATGGAAAAGATGTTGGAACCCGCTCAGTGGAGACGGGCCATCTAAGTAAGTGAAGACTGCGGCCATTTCATTAGATGTTTGTTCAGTGCGTTATGAATTTAAAGGGTAGGGATAAGGATCAAAATATAAAGTGTCTGACGTTAATCAATAAGCTTGGGGTGCGCCACTGCGCTCACTTCAATTCAGAATCGCTTGAAGTTTACAAACGCGCAACTAGCTTGTACAAAGTCTTGCAGGGGCTAGACGATGAATCAAGTCAGCGTTTTTATCCTCCCAGACAAGTCCAGTACACATTTATGGGCCCCCTGAGGGATCAAAGGCTTTGGTTGACACTACGGCAGACTCGAACTTCCTATCATGCAGCCACAGTGGAACCTCTTATCCGACTGCGCTACTCCGCCCCTTTAAAAGGTAAGTAGAAGAAAGAGGGTACAATTCAGAAAAATTATCTCTCACTTGAAAAGCTAACTCGAAAATAATTTTTTTTCTGAAAATATGTGAAAGTGTTATCACAGGAAAATGAAAGAAAGAGACTTACTCTTTGCTGTCCATCATTTCGTCATACTTTTCATCACCATCGCAAAAAATTTGCTGTTTTGAAGTGCATGGCTGTTCCGTTTCCGGAGAGACATCAAAGTTCAAGTCAATGATCCTCAAACCTTAGCAAAAAATCACATTTAAGAAAACATCAATTTAGCAAAACTAAGGCTACATGCACTCCCCATACATAATGCAAGATACTACTAGTAATGCTCCTCACCATTTTAAACATTTCAGTTGCAAAATTCTAACCCTAGAGTCAATGCAAAGGGCCAAATAAACTTTCCCGAAGAGGAACTTTTGAGTAAAGAAAAAAAATTTAGTTCTTTCTTCTTTTTAACAAGAACGAATAGATGCAAGAAATGTGCTGAAAAGTCCAAATTTTAGTACAATATTTCCCCTCATGCCACAAATTTCATCTAACTTAGCTCTCACTTATGGTGGTAGGAACAATCCCTCAGATCAGCTATATCCCTCCGCATAGTCAGGTCAGAACGTCACGAAGCTCAGTGTAGTTGCGTAAGCGTCCGTGGAGCCGCTTGCAGTGGAGGTCGAGGTGGCGCCATTGTGAACTGCAGCGATGAATGATGATGTAAGAGTCCTCCCTATCCTAATCGCTACGTTCCACTGCATCGCTTCAAGCGCAGCCGCGTACGCAATTTCACAGATCTTCAGGTCGTCTTGACGTACTATGGCACTTGCCAGCTATTGGAATGCTCGAGTTGAAGAAGTACTATGTTTTGCGAGTTCTATGGTACAAAAAAAAAAATACTTTTTCCTTCGATCTCAATTCAGTGAGCGACAAAAAATACTCCCGTATTTTTCAATTCACACATCCATAAAAAACCAACCACTTTTTGGAATCGAAAGTTCGTCTTTCGTCGGAATTTTTGGACTAGAGGCATCTGCAGAAGTACATCCAAGCATTTTCCGTTCATCAAGCTTGACTTGATGTATATTTGCTGAAAAGTGGGTAAGTTAGTATTGTTTAGGAGAAATGCGAAGGGAGTTATCTCATAACATGAGTAGTGCCTGAATTGAAATAATCATACGCAACCGATGGTTTCATACAAAATTAGATAAGCTCTTTCACAATTTTCATTTTGGTATTTGCTGATCACATCGCGAAAGCTAAGGAAGAAACACACGAATGCAGCGACCCCTCCCTAAGCTCATCGCAGGCAATGCCATGAAAATGCTCGTTTCTGCACTGCTGCCACGATTTCGTCGTACGAATCCGAAATTGTGACTCGCAGACCTCTAGAGACGTTTTGAATAAATGCAATTGGTCCAAAAATGAATAGAAAGGAAGACTACAAAGCCAATATATACAGTGAGCAATGAGTTGTTCGTGTATCAGGACCTTTGCGGTCTATGACGAAGCCATATGCTGGTCGCGTCCTAATTATAATTACTAGAGCGATTCCACCACGCGGATGTCTGCTAACATCACGGCAACGCGACGTCTGCGATAAGTACAACGATTTAGGCTCTTTTGGTTCTTACATCCGGGTGTAGTATCATAGAGAACAGTGACTTGATGAGGCATTTGCGAGGATATGTTGCAAATGTTCCGGCTTTCAAGGCTATGACGGAGGCGACAACGCCGAATAGCGTTAGCCGTAATAAAGACTTTTAACAATCTTGGCTCTTGCTTCACATTGATAATCGCATAAAGCAAGGTTACACAGGCGTACCTTTCCACATTTTAGAGCTAGAGATTGAGATTTTCTAGAAGTATTTTTGTTTTAGTTTATGTTGGATTGTTTTATTATTGGATATTGTGTGCCAAGACAGTTTTAGCACTTGCCAGGACGATTGATTGCTGAAGCTATCAATCGTCCTGGCAAGTGCTAAAACTGTCTTGGCACACAATATTCCTGCAGACATATCTTAACGATAGGATGCCGTATGATCGCCACCTTACGATTGTTTCTAGTAACATCGGTTACTTGAAAGATACGAAAGTATATATATATATATATATATATATATATATACTTTCGTATCTTTCAAGTAACCAGTCAAGTGTGTTTCAAGTTCAAGGATATATATATATATATATATATATATATATATATATATCCTTTCGTAATCTCCATTTCAACTCGACGACTAAGTAGAGTGCAACTTGAAGCCAGCTTTTTCCCCGCCCAAAAAATAAGAATCGTAACTATTAGAGAACATAGTTTATAAATATAACTCTTATTTGATCTTCTCTGTAAAAAAAAAGAATTAAATGGCGATGCACACCCTCCTCAAAATCAAACTAGGCCTTGCTCTTATAGGGACCGTCATGAACTTTAATTGCGCTGCTTCTTCGAACTGTGTAAGCCGAAGGGTGGTCTATCTCATATTACATCACATTACCAGGTCACAGATAAAATCGCATTTTGTTGCTCTCTTGACTAATTTATAGGTTTTACCTTTGCATTCATTCTTAGAAGTATAGCGCAGTTCCCCGTGATTTCCCCGAGCAATTTTCATTTACAAATGAGTTTCTCATTTCGGAGTTCCTGTCTTATCATTCTATTTCTTATAAGCTGGTCATCCGAGTAGAAGTATGCGGGCCTTCGTTAGAAAAGATGGGCGGAACATGAGGATGGGCACTGCACCTGGAGAGGCATAGCGGCGATGGCTGCTGCAGACACACGCAGTGGCTGGATCCAATTTGCTTGGATGCCTCCTGAGCGCCGCACTCCTAACGCTACTTACCTTCAAAAGAAACCACTAAATTCGGTTTAAATTGTGCCGCTATATCCCAACTCACAATAGGCTTTGTCCTTATCGAATACCTCGTCGTGATGCAAGAGAACTGACACGTTTACATCCTTGATATTATGAAACGATGAGGACGTAGCTGGCATGGCAAGTGATCCTACCGATTGTAGCGATCTTGACATACAAAAAATACCAAAGCTGTCAGGAAAATATTAAATAGCAAGGACAACAGAAGCCCACTGCAGACCTGTCATTGATGGAATTTCCGTAGGTTGTAACAGAGGGAGGATTGGTAGATAACGGTTTTTCACCAACAATGTCCTTACTGCACATAAACAAAAAATCATCCATATCCACTGCAAGGACAAGAACTCAAACCTGGGATTTTTTTCTTCCTGCAAAAATAGCACATTGGGAATGGTTAACCTCATACACGAAGAGCACCAATCAAAGTTGCAACCTTTTATGAGTAAAACGGAAAACTTCGCCATTACAAAAATAAAACCATAAGGGAAGAAAATTGACCCAGCTTATAGCGGTAGACTGAAAATGCATAGAAATCAAAACCAGAAAATATTATAATGTATGACGTGAATTGTAGTGTAACATGCGCAGTATGCATACCATACAGCATGTTCTACGTCTAGACTAGGAACGCAGAAAGGAGGTGGTCCATCAATCGACGGTCAGTCATTACTGGAAATGCCGTGCATACTTGAACTTCAGATACGACGCATAACGACCAGTAGAATTGCAGTAGGGCGTGAAAACTCAGTCCTACTTAAGAATGGGTGTCGAGACCCTATTTTCATAGTCAAGAGGAGCTCAAATAATGAGATGGTAATGTGTTTTTTTATATCGTAACATGATGATCCCACGGCAAAAAAGAAAGAGCTTTGATCATAAGCGATCAACGCAGGATGTTGCGGAAACACAGACCACGCCCTGAGGAGATAGACACGCTCTGCAGTTGCACAGTGTAATTTGGACATATTTGCTAGTTTGGGCATCCTCGTAAGCTGATGCTTATGAGTTCACAAACAGCTATAGTCATTTACTTCATACTACTTAACTCATAATGTCTTCATGTTCTCTCTTTTTTCCCAAGGAGGTTTACTGGTACTCGCACCTCAACTTACACCCGGCTGCGAGAGACTCCGCCCTTTGGACCAATGCTAACGCGCCGCGAATTTCAAAATGGTAAACCGACTAACTACTTCCTCTGTTGCTTCAGAGGAATAAGCTTGGAGGAAGGTGGAAAATGGGTGCCTTAAGGTGTTCCACGTACTCTTACGTTAAAACGAAGGAGAAGAATATCACAATAAACCTTAATCCAAGAAAGAAAGGAAATATGATCTCCGAATTTCAAACCGAGTAAGGAATGAAGTTGGACTCGTGGCTTTTTGATCCTTACCATGCAGCTAACAACGATCGCTTCAGGTAACCATACATATGATAGTCAGAGCCGTACTCCTACCTACTTCACTTTTGGACCGTTGACGAAAGGACCCCTTCACTTCTGCACGGTTTGCGAAGGGATCCTCATCACTTGAGCTGCAGTCGATGAGCTAGACTTCCTTCACCTGAAAAGAATCCGGCTCCCCCCTATCGTCTAAAACTAAAGTCGGGTGAAAACGACATGAAGCACGGTGCTTTTGCGTTGGCGCTCGAAACGACGCGGTGGAGGCAGCAGTTGGAACCGAGATAGGATCGTTGTAAACTGCAGCGATGAGTGGTGCCAGCAAGGGTTCCGGTACACTCCTAACCGCTACGCTCCATCGCACCGCCTCGAGAGAAGCGTACGCAATTGTACGTGCTTCATGTTGTTTTGACCCTGCTATATGCTTAGTACAGCCACACAAAATATATATTACTAAGCACATGGTTTCTCAAAATTGATTCCGTGATTTCGGCAACTCTCACCATACGTGTTTTCAAATTGCTTTATAACTGTGTAGTTCTTTATGTCTCTATGGTTAGAGAGCATCCAAGGCAGTTGTCCGCGTCTCCATGAACGACTGGAGCGTGTCCTTCTCTAGGCATGTTTGCGTCTCCCTCGACATATCCACCGGACCCGTAATGTCTCAGAGAAATGAAATTTTTCCCTTTGATGTTTCTCTATGTTCATGGATCGTTCGAGATGAAGAAACGGCGAACCGTCCATATTTTGAGAACCTTCAAATTCCATTTCTGCTTCACAATAGACTATTTCATAAACTATTTCTCTCTTTAAACGTTTTTCAGTCTTTTTTCAAAGAGAATAGTGATTGGTGACTCAAATAGTATAGTCAAATCGGCATCAAGCCTGGTGCAGCTGAGTAAGCGACTGCGCTCGAAACAAACCCAATTCGGAGGCAACACCGCCTCGAGCGCAGTGGAGTTAGCAGTTACAGCAGCTCGAAGTCGTTTAACCCGATTAAACCTGCAGATAAGATCATTGTCAAGCATAGGTGTGCATTAGGAGTCACATGTAAGTGGCTTTATTCGTAGCAGTCAGTGAAAGTTTTTTTGAAAACAAAAAAAACGATGCCGCAGGTAGAAAGAACCCATCTTCATCTCGTAACCCAAAGAAATGAATCCCGATTACACGCTACAAGGAAGTACTGTAGCACCACTGGCATGCACAGTGAATAAAAACCAGGGTAATTTAAGTTCTGCTACCATTTTGGTATTAAGTCAAAGTATCATGCCTTATAATAGCGGCTTATTTAGTCAAATGTATGGGTTGGTTACGAAATTCCAGGAAGCAGTGAGAGGGGCCCAACGGCATCAAAGAGTTGCATCTGCGCACCAAACGTTCTAAGCAAGCTTACCAGAAGTGAATAGCTAAGTCATATCATGTATTACTTCCAAAGAAAAAAAAAAGAAAGAAAATGAATTCCATAGCATTCCACGATCAGCGAGCATGTATGCAAGAACTCTTATCCACACATTTTCGATTCGTATTCGCAAGTTCGTGGCGCTAAGGAGGACCACTGGATTGGCATTTATAAGGGCTTTCGCGTTCGCCTGTTTCATGATTTTACGAAGATCTCCACAGTGTCCACGCTCCTTCTGTAGCAATCCACCATCCGGGAAGCCATTCGTCAAAATCCTCTGTGACTTCGGTGCAAGTTTCGGCAAAGTAGTAATGTAGCAAAATAGTGACATTTTACGAAATAAAATAGTAAAATAGTAAGGCAAAGTAGCAAAGTAGTGAAGTTACGAAATGTTAGCAAGTTAGCAGCAGCCATTCTGCAAATGAAACGGTGTAACGAAGAGAACGGTTCTGTCCAATATGAAAGTTTTTGCGTCTGCTCTGCTCCCTAGCCTTTTTCTAGCTCTGAGTGCAGGTCAGTGCTCGCTACTACAGTAGTAGCACAGTCGATATACATGCCATATTACAGCAATAGCGCAGTCCGATTCTGTCGCGTCAGAGTGCCCCCGCAATCGCGCACTCAATAACCACCAAACAGCCGGCCGAGTGGGCGGCGCCACCCGCGCAGCTGCAGCCTAACAAATACCTAACAATTTACGTGATCGATAGTAGAACCTTATCCTTACCTGTACGATGACGTTCAAGTCACTTCACGTTAGCACATCACTCACCGTTAACTGTTGTAAAAAAAAAGACGAGGAGAGCTTAGACTTTGTAGCGATATTGAAGAAATAAAGGTGCAGAATCAAGTTTGAATGTACTCCAAATGCAGAACTGACTCAAT
This sequence comes from Necator americanus, assembly GCF_031761385.1. Classification (NCBI taxonomy): domain Eukaryota; kingdom Metazoa; phylum Nematoda; class Chromadorea; order Rhabditida; family Ancylostomatidae; genus Necator; species Necator americanus. The sequence goes on from NC_087371.1 coordinate 40,778, forward strand.
AAGGAAGAAAGTAATGAAATCTTTCATTAATGCTTAACTTTTTAAGGAAAGAGTTAAGAAAGCGTTACTAGAAACAACACAAACTTAATTTTACAGGAAATACCGTTTTTTTTTTCTGTTCATCAATGAAGGCGAGCGAAGCGAATACCACAAGAAATCTAAAGTACGGCGTTAGCCGGACGTTCAGTTTGGTCGGTTGATAACCATGATAAGAATACATATGTTGCTGCTATTTTGTAGACATTAAAGAATTCATTGAAATTAAATAACATAGATAGTAAAAACAACATTTTTTAGTCAGATTCAAGAAAAAATAGCCTTATTCATCATGAGGATCGTAGGCAATATCACGTCCAAGCTCGTCCGCGAATTCGTACCATAGTTTGCTCACGTCGATGGGAGGCAAACGAATCTTCTCTTTCGGTGTGATGTGTACCACTAAGATATCGCAATATTAGCATTCTTCAGAACGAAAATCGTTGCTCTTTCTGTACAGTATGGGAACAATTCTTATTATCATTTTGTGCTTTTTTCGAACTCACTATTGCAAACACCTCCAGACCCGGAATCCCTGTACGTTGCATGCATAATTGCGCGACGTCCTAACTTCAAAGCCTCCTCATCGGTCATTTTCCTTTTATAGTGGGTATCAAGAATGCCATACGCATTCAGTGATCCAGATCCTACACTACAAACTTGAAGCTGACATCTGTCGCCATCACTGTCAACCTAGAACAGAATAACAAGTATGGAGCGTTTAGAAAATCAACATTTTCCCCAGATTCTGCCTTTTTATACCTCTCTTACGATTAATCTGATGATTTTAGTGGAAAATGCGAATGAATGTGAAAAATTCACCAAAAACCAGATTTTTTCTAGATTTGAAAAGAAAAAGCTGAAATGTTAATCTGCAACTTGTCTTAGTAGATATAAGTGTTCTGCTAAGGCTTCGTCAAGATTTAAAGATCGAAAAAGAAAACTTACCTAGAATTTTGTCACAGAAAAAAAAAGGACTGCAAAAAGGCTGACAGCCAAGACAGCAAATGAGTATTCAGAAAGGAACAGAATAAAATACCAGCGCTCAAAGGAAAAGCACGGTCGACAGCGACATTCTCATTAGCTTGATTGTGAACAGTCACTTCATCATGGAGTAAAACTTAACTACGTCATTGCCTTGACAGAAACTCCATTGCAACATAATCAGACGTATGTTGTAATATAATTGTAATGTGTATTATAAATGAACACAATCAGAGGTCTCATTGTAAGGTAACTGTAATTTGTGATATAATTGTGGATGACCAACCTTGAAAATTTGTGGGCCTCTCTTGTCGTATCCGGCGATCATTGAACCCTAAAACATAGGGAATTACAAATTTGACCTAATTTACGAAAGTGTACATGGGTCTCATTACACTGCCGAACTGCAGTGCAATGAGTGCTTCATTTGCACAATTAAACTAACCTATAGCATTCTACTTCATCAAAACTATCTATGACTATCGTCGAGTTAGAGAATGACAAACACATTTTATAAATTTTCATTTCGCAGTTTGCAATATTCGTTGGAAGTGCAGTAGTTTAACCCTACCTTTTCAAAATGTTGAGAGAAAATGTGAACCTGTCTCTAATTTATTTTCTGGTATAAAAACACCTAAGACTAAAGTTGCTGAAAATGATAAATTGGCAAATTTATTGTGAAGTTGTCAATGTATTCGAAGACATAGATGCGATATTCGAAGCCGGTGCTCTGATCCCCTTCACTTTTGGACTGTTCAGGAAGGGACCTCCTTCACTTTTAAACGGTTGGCGAAATTACCCTTTCATTTTTGAACTGTTGGCGAAAGGACCCCCTTCACTTGAACTGTACCCAATGACCTAAACCCCCTTCACCTGAAGAAGAATCTCCCCATCGCACCTATGTTCGAAGATCCAGAAAATTCAAGCAACTGTTACAAACCACCCATTATTCACAGATCTACTATTATATAAAGCACGCAAAATAATAAACGCTGCAAATTTCTAACTTCTACTCCCGCAATACAACCACACCCTCATTTATTGTGGTATATCAATTTTTCGAAAAATGCTGTAGCACGGCAAAAAAAAAAGATAAACTATAGAAATTGCTCTTTAACTGCTGTTTTCAAAGAATGAGTTCATTGAAAACAGCAGTTAAAGAGCATGACATCGATCGGACAAATTAAGAACGGAACAGCTGTATGCCAAACAGTCAAAACTAAGCTTTTCCAAAAGTGGAAGGGAACTGTTGTAGTGATGATGATCAGATATGGACATCAAGAATTCTAAAACGCAGAAGTATTGACAATGTAAAAGAGAACTGAACCACAGATAATCCCATTCCACGATATCCATAAAGCACATTGGCGAAGTACTTGCTAGCTGCAGCAACAGTAATCTGAGTCTTCTCTCGTAACTCGAACAAACTTAAATAATAAAAAAAGTTATTTAAGCAAAGAAAATTCTTCGTATACACTTACTTGCAGTACTTTGCCACTGTTCGCGTCCAAAATTGACAATCTGCTGCGCCGCCTGCCATAGTAGCTACCATATGGTCACCAATATCCAGGATTTTCATGACAGATTTCGAGGCTCAAATTCACTCATCCCAAGCAGAGTAAAGGATTTTCGTCTTCAGATGCACTTACAAATATATTCCCCGGAAGATGCACGTGAATCGACAGCGACTACAATCCCTCCTTTGTCACTGGCGGTTGCGGGCTCGTATATGAAAGCCAGTGTCGTTGTTCCTCGACGAAACTGCATATTTTTTGCGTCATTTCCGAAATGTGCAGCCACGAAATCTTTCGCCTGGAAAGAAGATACAAGATGTGTGGTACACGTATAGGAGTTTGGAGCACACTTTAACTTCATGAAAAAAACCTATGCTGTGAAAATCCTGTAAATCTTCTTCAATAAGTCATATCTCATGTATACAGCACAAAGTCAACCAGCTATACGTGACTGCACCTTTCTAGTTAGTCAGAGCTCTGTCGTTAGAGCTCACAGACCTACTTGCTACTTCTGTCTGATTTGGTTTCTATACTATATGTTCTTAGTTCCATTTCCTTCTGAATATACCAAAAGGTTTACTGCAACCTTTTGTAGATTGCCTTATTTCTTGATAGAGTTCCCCTATAGCAATTTATCTAAATCAGGAGTGACTGACAGTTAGGAATGCAGCATCAAACAGTACTGATCATAGAAGAAAATGTGAAAGGACAATTTTATTTTTAGAAAAACCATAAACGGACTATTCTAAGTACTCCATGTCATTCCTGAGGATGGCACTGTCTGGTTGCTCCAGGAATATTAATAAATAGAAGAAGCTGTCTGCTATCAACTACTACTGGTGACAACTTTTAATTTTGAGAAGAAAACATTGAAAACGAAAATGTGGTCAACCCTGGGAAAGGGAACAAGAACTGCTCCAATAACTAACAGGGTGGGTTCAAACGCAGCACTTTGACTTCTAATAAACTCTTTACTACGGCTAACATCAGAAGCTTCTGCATCTTTCCCTTCTTTCGCTCATTTTTTTTTCGCACTAATCCAGGAACGTACTACAAACTGGAACGACGTGTTCAAGGAACTTCACCGAATATTCTCTCCTACTATACGGGTGTAGGGTTCAGCCCGTGAGGGCCATGCGCGTTCAACAGGCCATGGCGCATAAAGTATAATGGAGACGATTAATGTGGTTTAAGTCCTGGTTCATGGTCGTCCGGACAAGTATACATACAGTTGAGTCAAGAGAACCTCACTACTGATGCAATTTCGACTGCAGCAAGCGAGATTTCTTCTTACATCACAACTGTTCAAGCAATTGCATCACAAGTTAGGACGTGCGGGACAAGAGGCACCCGTGAACATAATACGGGTACCTCTTGACCGTTCCCCCAACTTAGGCTATTTTAAGCTTCTACAGTCGGGTCGAAACACGTCAAAGAAGCATGGTGCTGTTGCGAAAGCGGCTGCGCTCGGAGGAACGGTTCGCTAGGATATAGAGGGGACTGCAACAATGAATGGTGGGAACAAGAGTCCCCTTCATTCTAACTGCTACGCTCCACCGCGCCGCTTCGAGGGCAGCTGCTTACGGAACTGCTTCCTTCTTCATGTTGTTTTACTCGACCACATTGTATCTGCACCATACCTAGTAATTTGCAATAAAATATACACAATAGAACAACTAAATATAAAAAGAGACCTGTATTCCCAAAGGCGGCTGAAGAAACGTGAACTTGTTGGGCGCTGGCTCATGCATGAAATGAGTTTTTATGACAGCCGTCTCCTTAGCCTCTTCGTCCTGATTGTTAAATGTACAGCCCCACATAGCCCTAAAAGAAAGGTTAATGTCACAGATGTTTAGAGCTATTGAATAAAAATGGAAAAGAACAATAGATGAACGAATCATAGCAAAGAAACTACAAAAAATAGAGACAATTATCGCATTTCAACTCTTCCAAGTACAATTTCCTTTCCAATTTCAAATAAACACTTTATCCTAAAACACTAACAACGCATGAAAGAAGAGTAACTGAAAGAAACAGAACAATTTTGAAGGCTGTGCTACCACGAACTATTATAGAGCAACAGTAATGGGCCAAGAAGCCGGTACACGTCGAGCACAGATGAAGCGAATGATGCGAGGCTCCGGCTCTTCCCACTTCGGAAAAGTCGTGAAGTGAACCTTTTCGCTCAAGCCAGAAAATGATGACTGTCTTCTAGCTTGAAAGCGAAAGATAACCGATTTGCGATACAGTGTCGACTGAAGGGCACAAACCATCGCAGTGAATTATTGACGATGGAATGGCAAGTGATCCTCTCACTCAGAAAAAAATAAATCATCGTAGAGTAAAGTGTTTACAATGACACTACAGTAGAGTCAATAAAGGGTCAAAAATAAAGGATCAGAACAACATGAAGCACGGTGCAGTTGCCATGGTCCCACCTTGGTTCCAACGGCTTTCTCCACTGCGCCGCTTTGAGCGCAATCGCTTACGCAGTTGCACCGCGCTTCATGTCGTTTTGACCCGACTATAAGAAATGAATTGCTAAATTCTACATAAATAGTGAACAAATCCACATCTCTACTCAGAAACTGAGTAAAAAATTGCACTTTAAATTTGAATATGTTGCATAAAATAAAGAAGTTCACGTAAATACGTGAGAATACCGAGCTTCGCCAGGAATTTTTCGAAACAACAGTGCGAATACCATTTCCACACAACAAAACAGTGTAAACAAGAAAAAGATTGAATATATGAAGGAACACGAAGAAACTGAAAGGTATTTGCCTAATTTGGGCGTACTTAAGCTACTACTATTTGGAGAAAAGTTCAAAGCAAGCTAAAATATTCCGCTCTTAACAGACATGAAAGGATAGTACCCAAGAGAAACCAGAGAGCAGAAAATTGCTCTATCGTTTTTCTAGAAATGTGTCCGCCTTCGTTATAACAACTTCTACACGATTTATACGCACATTCTACTGCACGTATCTGTTGCTGCTACAGTCGGGTTAAGACGACATGAAGCGTGGTGCACAAATTTCTGCGTTCGAAGGGGCGCTGTGGAGCTAGCGGTTGGGATGGAGGTGGGACATTGGCAAACTAAAGGGATGAGTGATGCTAGCAACGGTCCTCCTCGATCCTAACTGTTACGTTCCCTCACACGGCTTCGAGTACTGCCACTTAGCAACTGCACTGAGCTTCATTTCGTTTTGAGCAGACTGCACGACAAGACATCTCACAATCGACTATGTAGGCATAATGGTTTTTATGCTTCACTGTTTCTTAAGTAGCTAACGTGTTTTGGTTCGATCTGCCAAACGTTGACTGCGTCAGTCATTTTCAACCTCTATACTAAAACACGAGCGCTATTTTTTAGTAGCAGCAGCTACAACCAAAAATTGAGCAGTCTTCAAACATGCCCAATAACTGAAAAGGATTAGCGTGAATGGTGTGGAAAATCGAAAACAAAAGAATCTGAAGACGTTATTTTATATGAAAGGTCAGAGCCAAGATTGAAGTGTACATAACTTCGCAGTGATTCGACGCACGCTAATTTAGAGCACGTTCTTTTCCTTTTTTCTTTATTTTTTTTTAATGTCTACATAAATCTGAAAGTTTCGTCAACTGCTATCTGTTGGTTAGAAGAGCACCTAAAGGAATAGGGATCTGAATAAGGAAGGAAACAACATAATAAACTTTCAACAGTCTCAACAAGCAAGAAATGGTCAGATAATTTGTTCAATCTCGTTTAACAGGACTCCACGCAGCGGCTAGGTGATACGAAAAGTACATAGCAAAACCGTGGATCTGAAGAGCAACAGCGAAGAATATGTACCAGATTATGACCATAGGAAAAATACCCTGAAATCACAATACACTATGCTGTGATTATAAAAAATGAAATAAAACAGGCAATCGTGGGAAGCATTTTTCTACCTTAAAGGTAGGCGTCTGACTGTTTTCTTGATCGGACATATAGTCTACAAGTTCCGGCAGCTGACCTCCTAGACCAATCATACAAGGAAGTATTCCAAACAAAAAATGACCGTAATAATGATAGTTGATTAGCTTCACCTAAAGAAGTGAGAAATACTAGAAGTTTTTGCCAAATGCCAAAGAAGAAGATAAGTAAGAACGAACCCTGTTTTTAGAGAACGATATCATTGCGCATATAATGGGAATAAACGATAAACACCAGACATACTCCCACGGATACGCTGAGGGCATGTCGAGGCGCTCGAAAAACGCGCTCCGCCATCCGAACTCTCGACGCAACACTTCGCTACCAACCTAAGCAAACTTCATAGCTGCTTTTCAACGATACATAAAATCTCTCATGGACCCAAACTGAAGCGTTTTTTTTTTCTTGAAAACCAAATCGACAAATAGCCTCTTAAAATCGATGCAAATACAACAACAACAGATCTTCTCGGGGTTGTTGATTGCCCTAGTGAGGAGAGTAGTAAAGGCCCTCTTGAAGATCATTCGTGAATTCCTTTGAACCCACCTACAGACATTTCGGACCTTTTGAGCTTCCTTTAACAACGCATAAATGGCGCATGCTTTACAATCTGAAGGAGTTCATATACAGATGCCTACCGGGTCACATGAAAAGACAGTGACCTTCTAATCAATCATTTGTGTATTACTGAATCGTACTTCTCAATAAGAGACGCTTATTAAAGCCGACTCTAAGTGACTTGAAGCTCGGTGCAGTTGCGCAAGAGCTTGCGCTCGAAGCAGCTCGTATGAGCTGGCGGTTGCGAGCAACTCGGACTACGGCGATAACTGGAGCTAGCAAGGATCTCGCCTCCGTTTCAACCGCCAGCTGAACTGCGCAGCTAGCGCAAGTGTACCGAGTTTTATGTTGTTTTAAGCTGGCAGTACCAACGTACAGTACTACAAATAAGAGAGAGTCACTGGTCAGTATTTCATTTTGAAGCAAAAAGGGGAGAAAAAATCAACCAGTGGTTTAATGAACTGATCAAAGAAGAAAAGAACCCTACAAGGAACCAAATTCGTTGCACAATCAGAATGATCCGAACCTTACCTTTGCCCACATGAAGATAAGAATGAGAATATGCGGTGCGAAGAACCATTTCAGGATGAATTTATACTGAGCACTGAAAAAAGTAGAACAGATGCAGATATGCATTCGAGTAAAAAGAAAACTGCTGATATGTGGAAACCCCGCTGGTAGGTCAATGCTTGATTTGGGGACACAGTAGGGTAATACCTGATGTTAGGTCAATTTGAATCGATGGTAAAGCTTTTCGAGACAAGTAAGCCCAAAGAATGGTCAGACTGAGCATGTAGCATGTATTTTCCGGCTCTACTATGCTATAATTCTCAAAGTCCAATGAAGATGAATACCTTTCCTGATAATGGGCAGCAATACGCTGTCTGTGTTGGAAGTCAGTCCCATCAGTTCCCGAAGCACGTTGACCTCTAGAAGACATCCTAAACCATGTAAAAATCAAATGATGTTCATAACTGTTACGTGAGGGTCTACAACCACTTAGATAAAGTAATTTGCTAGTACTGAAAAACGCGATTTTCCCCCACAAAGAACGCGTGGCTTCCAAGACAAAAGTACTCATCAAACGAGCAGTGAAATATGCACGAAATTTGTAGAATGAACTCAAGAAATGATCGATGAGATGACATGAACGCCACCATTAGATGAAATAGCTACTGCAGCGATATTTGTAATCATGCCTCTATAAATCGCCAGTTGCATTATTTTGTTCAGGTGGTTGCGCTGCGTCACGCTGCGATGGAGCACGACAATCCCAGCCTGTCAATTTTCAGGTGGTCCAATTCTGAGAGCTGTGAGAAGCACACACAAGTTAGAGTTTGTATTTATTTATTTATTTGCCTTTTACATGGCTATCCATGTGTTTATGAACGGAGTATACTCGGAACAAATAGCATAAGTAACTTCAGCGAAAGAATAGTAATGATTACATACATATATACGTTAATGAATACGAGTGAAGAAACCCCTAACTACTAGTTTTCTTAGGAAATCTGTTAACAGCTTTCTCAAATACTGAAAGCTTAGTGGGCGTGATTGTTTCATTAATTGAGTAATCTAAGCCAGCTCCGTTGGCAAAAAAGTGTTGTCTCACTGAACTCCTAAGGATAGTAAGGTTAATCTTAAATGTGGGCCTTCGGCTAGGAGAAGCATCTGAGAAGGAGGTTGCGTCATCAGCTGAAACGTAATTGTGAGAACGATTGCGTGTCAAAAGCGGAGGAGTTTGAAAAGGCATGGGAGGATAAGAACCCGAGAAAAGCCTATACTTTGTTAAAGGCAGCATACCACGAATCTGGGGTGGTACGAATTAGATTTTTTGTATCCGTGTAGGGGGTCGTAGATTATAGAAACCGGGGTGGTTCCGCTCATCTCTCCCTGAATCACTGCAAGCAGCATGCCCTTGAATGCTGTTTTGTAAGATGCCCTCTATTGCAGCGCGCACCCTTGCACGCGTAGGGTGCAAGGGTGCGCGCTGCAATAGAGGGCATCTTACAAAATCGGGGTAGTCCGAATTGATTTCGACGAATCGCAGTGCGGAGGCGGCGCAAGCGGTGGAGCGTTGCAATAGATGGCGTCGTACAAAACAGCATTCTGTAGGCTGCTGTTTGTAGTGATGCAGGGAGAGATAGGCAGAATTACCCCCGTCTCCATAATCTACGACCCCGTATACGGATACTCCACCTGAAATCCGCACCACCTCAGATTCGTGGTATACTGCCTTTAAGGCAGTAGAGCGGCAAGATGAAGAGGTGTTCGCGTGCCCTAAACACTCCCAACGGAGTCGCTGTCGGGGAAGCAACCCTGTCCATCTGGAGAGAACATTTTAACACCTTGCTAATACCAACACACCGACGCAGTCGGAGGTTCTGGTGCGTATCCAGAAAATAAAGAATTGTAAATGTGGCGGAGACGATGGAGTTAGCGTAGAATTGCTAAAATCTTTCCCTTCATCCAGAGTTCGTGAACTAGCAAAGATCATCCGTTCAACATCGAGGGAGAGTTATCTGACTTGTGGAGAACTGCCATCATAATTCCATCGCAAGAGAAATTATCCTTCACGGCTGCGTGTAAAGAAGGTCCCGAGTAATTTCGAGCATGCCCCGATCATGCCTCGTAAGAGAAATTAGCGACATAGTTCTAATAAAGAAAGGGAGAAAGACTCACTTTCTTTCTTTATTAGAACACCATACAAAATCCCATGTACTTCTATGTATTTATTTGGGTGTCACTTTCGTTGACACCTAAATAGACTCTGCTTACCTACCACCAATCATACGCTGCATCACCGGCTAGGATATATAGGATATATACGAAATACTAAATGTTTTTGGAGAATCTGACACATCCACTGAAATTTTGTGATGTGAGGTGAACTTGTAATCATATTAGAAGCAAGAGAAATCCTCACGTGAAATATGAGATGGGGATGTATCTATTAGCTTCAAATTACGTATTTAAAATTTTTCGTTAAAACGAAATATTTCAGCTTTCAAAAGTAACGGTAATAAGAATTATCGTTATCCTGTAACTCCCAAGCTTTTTTGTAGCTTAATTTATTACCGGATAGAAGGATCTTCTGCATCTCTGACTTCTTGGAACTTACAAGAAGGGAAGGAGTTCAAATCTGATAAGATTTCTAGACTTCTGAAGGTAGCATGAAGACAAACTCACTCCCTTCTCTTCATTCTAACACCATACAAAATCCCATGTACTTCTATTTAACTCTATTATTCTTTGACTTATTCGGTAATTTCGACAACTCACACCACTCTTCTTCGCATATTTCCTTGTAACTGCGCTATTCCTTGCGTCTCAGTGGCTAGAAGAACATCTAGGACGGTTGTCTGCGTTTTCTTGAGCGACTGAAGCGTGACCTCGTCGAGGTCACGTTCGCGTACCCGCCGGCATGTTCACTGGGCACGTTATGTCTCGGAGACATTCGCGGAGAATCCGCCGTATCCTCTTTACCGTTCCCCATCCGCCACGGAACCCAGGAATTATCGAAGAATATCATTGCTGCGTGTAATATATAAGGTTTTGGAGCAGATTATCCTGGACCGGCTTATCAAGCATCGCGACGAAAACACCCGCGGTGAACAAGCAATCTTTCGTCCTGTTCGATCTACGATCGACGAGTGTTTCTTGTGGGGATTGTGGTTGAAGTGTGGCAGCGGTATTCAAAGCCTCTTCGTCTCTTTAGTTAGCTTTTTTGGACTTCGAAAATGTTTTCGCCTCTCCTCACGACTTCTCAACGCACTCCGCCCCGACGGAGTATCAGGAAAGTTCGTTCGCTTGCTTGATGAATGAATCAACGAACAACTGCTGCAGTTCGAACACCAGCCGGATATACAATACCATTAGAGGTGGTAACTGGAGTAAGACAAGGGGCAGTGGCAGGACCCTTCTTGTTCAGTTTCGCTATCGACATTATGCGAAGAACAGTAGATTAGTGTCCTGCCGACATCATTCTAGCACCATCAGGGCGCCCCTTGATGGATCTCGAGCACGTCGACGATACTGTTATATTCCCGGAAGGTACTACGAAACTTCAGCATGTTGTCAACCTTGTATCGAAGCTGGCTGCTGCCTATGGATTACATCTATGCCCTGATAATTGCAAGCAGATGTGGATCTCTTCGAGACCTCGAACAGGAACCAGGGTGGACAGACAACCAATTGAACTCGTAGAAGAGTTCTGTTACCTGATCTGTATTCTGAAGAACAACGGCAACTACGAGAAAGATATTAAGCAAAGATGCGCCAAAGCCATTTCTGCATTCAACTCCTTAGTGAAACACCTGTGGTTGATCCCCACCACCAATGAAGTCTACCTATCCGCAGTCTACCAACCTGCGAGTCTACCTATCCGCAATTCGCCCTATCATGATGAGACTTGGGCAGCACTTTCTCAGCCTGCATTTGAAAATCTTGCTGCTTTCGGCCATAAGCAGAGTGTTAGTGAAGGAGGCGAAACCATTTTGCAGTACGAACGAAGAACGTGTAATAGAGATGAGGATATTTTCTGCCAAAGGTCCACGTTATATAATCCAAACCCACCTATTCTGGTTCTGCACTAACTTTCTGAATTAATGACTTTTTTTTAGCTGGGAAACGGCAGCAAAGTGCCAGGAACAAGCGCCCCGAAGAAGGCGCTAACGTTAGCGGGAAGAAACAGAAAATATCGCAATTCTCCTGCAGAAAAACATGAACGGTGTTTCCTGCCCATTTCGCAACTTCTTAATTGTAAAAGTGGAGAAGTGAACACCACAGCAGCAAACACAAGAGTGTAAAACGCTTTTTGTGGTTGGAAACAGTGGCTTGCGTGAAACAATTTTTAGGAAAACAGAAGCCGCCTCACTGTTTCTAATTAGTTGATTGCTCAAACTTAGAGCTCGCACCAGTTCTTCATCTTTCGTGTTTTTATTTGTGCTTTTCAAAATGAAGGTCTTCTGAAGAAAGATTTATTTAGTACTTTAGGCACAATGACAAATAAAATTTGTTTGCAGATGGTGCCACCATTTGCAATCATCACTTCCTTAACTTCCGAGTATATAATATGGCTCCCAAATGTATAATATACGTATGTACATGTGTAGCATATGTCATAAACAATCCCAATTAACTATTATGATGTTGAAAGAACGGCGGCGTAGCAGTAAGCTTTCATTCAAAAGACGGAGAGAATAGTTTTTGTCAGATGGACTGCTCAGTGTTACGAGAAATCCTTGGTGCAATTTTCAGCTTCTGAACACCTTAAAACATCGCACTGATAAGTGGAAAATACAGCCACACTTCGTTTCACTCGTACAACGGCTTCAAATATGTCACGCTCTGTCATTCGTGGCCGCATGATCATGGTTCTCTTGGCGTCACTAGCGTACTTCTAAAGAGACGTGTTCTGGAGATGATGAATAAAGTAAGAAATCATATTCTCAGACACTCCTGACTTTGTACTAAATGGAAGAAGAAACTCTATGGTAAACACCATCATGGTTCCTTGCTCCATTGAGGATTACGAAAAGTACGATGAATATTAAATGCTTGCTTTATTTTTGGGTAGAACCTGATTTCTTTAGTTATACAAGCTTCAATTTCACACAATGAAAAATGATCGCTTTGTCGAGAATGGGAAAGAGGTCCCTAGAAGTAATCAGATAGGAGTGTTGGTAAATTAAGGACTGTAAATTTGCTCTCCTTTCGATGTGTTCACATACATTATATGTAGCTCTCACAACATTTAACATCTGAACTTCATTTATGATACATGAAACAAAGATAGAAGCACTATCGCAGCAAGGACTACTTGAACCGTTTGGTTAAAATTTCATCCTATTTCAAGCATTCATTCTTTGAATAAGCCGAAGTCAGCTCTTTGCTGGTTGCTCTCTTGCTATGTTCCACAAATTCCTAGCAATTTTTTTTTTGTTTTAGACATGGATGGGCGGGTGTAGCGCAGTCGGTATGAGATTGCGCTCTGTCTGCATGATTGACAGGAGCTTATTGCAACCAAGCCTATTATCCTTGTGGGGCCGATAAGTTGCTACCGGACTTGTCTGGAAGGATAAAATCGGTTAGTCCCTCAAAGTCGCACAAGACTGGCGCGCTCCAGTCGAACTCCCGTAGAAAATAGTGCGCCAAAACGCCTGCAGCCGTATCTTCCGGGCCATTTTTTACGGCAATTAGGAAGAAATGAATCATCCCCTCTCCATAGTCTTCCATCTCGTATGCGAATACTGGATCTGAAATCCGCACCACCTCAGATTCGTGAAGTGATGCCTATAAGCTAGACATGGGTTCATAGACCTCAGACGATTCTGAATTGAAAGATAACCTATAAAGAAAACTCTTTTTTTGTCTTGATACTTAAGTATTTGATAAGTGCAGCTTCTCATATTAGCGCCTGTGTTTGAAAAGAAGTGTTACAGGTGGGTGAAGCCGGCAGCTAGTGCTGGTTTCCAATAAATGTGAAATAGCACAAATTTCGTTCGACTTCGCAATCCTCACCTTTTCTAAGCGGATTTCCATTTCTTACATCACTACGTTTATATGTGTAAGATGTAGGCAAAGGAAGTGAAAAAGTGGGCCAAAAACATGAAGAGATAAATAACTAGACCTCTAAACTTTCATATATATATATATGGTCATATTAAAAGTACTCGTACGATATTCTTTTCGTAATAAAGATAGACACAGGGAAGAACTGAGGCGCAGCGGACTGCTTCAGGTGGTTTTATCCAATCACTCATCATTCCACAAAATGAAAGAGGGCCGCAGAAAATATTGATCGTCGAAAAAACTTAAAGGCATCACCCCACGAATCTGAGGTGGTACGGATTTCAGGTGGAGTATTCGTATACGGGATCATAGTTTATTTAGAGAAAGGTGATTCCGTGTTCGATTGGGCGCGCCAGCCTTGTGCACGCGCCGCATCTTCAGGACCGTTTTTCACGACAATTAGGAAGAAATGGACGGAATCACTCCTATTATACCGTATACGAATACTCCACCTGAAATCCATACCAGCTGAGATTCGGGGGGTGATGCCTTTAAAGCAACTCCTTGCTCCTTCGCCATAGAGCAGTTGTACTAGACGTCACTGTCAGCCATGTCGATTCGCTGTCACCCGAGTGACTTTTTTTTATTTACAGAAACAAAGGAAACAACATTTACAAAGATGTGTTGCTGCTAGTTCATGATAGGCAAATGAGAACACCAAGGGAGAGCACCTAAGTGCAAAATAAGGGACTACGAGAATGGGCCTGGCTGCGATAACGGCTGTGAACCTGATCCTAACCATGCACTACAATTGCGAAAGTAGCAATTTAAAAGGATGCGACTGTATTTGTGACCTTTTTTTTATCGATCTTATTGGTTTTTTCTAAGTTTAATATTGAATTTAAAATCTGTCATTTGAAAAATATATCTACAAAACAAAATAAAGATTAAGTTTAGCTTAGTTTTCTTGTGTTTTTTAAAACCGTGACCAGGTCACTTTGCTTCATTAACCTCTATTCTATTCAAACCTATGATTATGTAAATGAATTAATTACTAAGGGATAAAAGAAGGATGAAGTGACTGACGTTAATCAGTCCGCTTAGGATGCGCCACCACGTTCACCTCAATTAAAAATTGTATGAGGTTTATGAACGTGTAATTGTAACTTGCCTATACAGTGAGTTGCAGGGACTAGCCGATGTATCAGGTCAGCGCTTTTTCCTCCCAGACAAGTCTTGTACCGATTTATCGACCTCAAGGGGCGGGTGCAGCGCAGTCGGTAGGAGGTTCCGCAGCCTGCACGATCGAACGGAGGTTTGAATCCGCCCAGCGCGCACCAAGCCTTTCATTCCCTGGGGGTCAATAAATTTGTACCAGACTTGTCTGGGAGGATAAAAAGCACTAACGTGACAAATCGGATAGACCCCGCAAGTTATTGTATAAGCTTGTTACAAGTTAGCAAACCTCAAGTAACTACCAAAAGACTAAAAATCGGTTCCAGAGTTGATTAAGTTGTTGAGAAATTGCTTATAGCTGTCGGCAGAGTTACGGACAGAAGATACGTGTAAAAGTTTTAAATATTAAAATCTGTCAAACAATGGAGGAAGTGAGGAAAGGAACTAAAGTAAATAAAGAGGTTAAGTATAACAAGTTATAAAATTTTTCACGAGCGAGCAATTTTGGAAAAAAAGACACATACCGTAAAGTACTTAATATCCTGATCCACTTTTTGATAAAATTCAGTTATTTCATCAAAAAAATCGTATATTGTACAGAATGCCACCAAAAGCATCAATGAACATCCAATGAGTGACCCGGCAATGAAATAGTAGTGAAATGCTGAATTCTGAAATAAAAGGAGAACACAAGCTAGGAAGCCGCTATTGAAATAAATTCTCAGGAGAGGTTAGCAGATACATACCATCTTTTATGTCCGATGAGCGGAATCACGGATTTGTTTATTTCCTTTTATACACAGATATGGTAGTAAACAGTGAGCAATACAGGTTTTGCGCTGATTCAGCGCGTTCAACATCCCTATAGCAAGACGAAAGATTATCACTTGTATACAAGCACATATACATGTTGATACGGGGAAGTACTGAAATTTTGAGGTTTTTTGGATTTCAAGAAAAAGACCGGGTCTATGTCGTGCAGTAAAAAAGCGAGCAAACAAGATCTGAAATATTTTCTTCCCTCACAAAAACAAAAAGACGCGGATTCACTTGTACTTCTTTTCCTCTGATTGAAATTTTCAATTAAGATTCCAAACCACTCAATTTGCAAAATCAAGTTCGAGTAAAACTTTGATTTACTTATTTCTATTCCAGGAAGAATCCTCCACTTTCTCTCATGTATACCGTTTCACTGTCGCGATTTTCACTAGATCAGAACCCTACAAGAACCCATTTCTTGAACCTTCCTGTAGAGAGTTTTATTCCTGCTTTTGCCCAAAGTGAGCACTTCGTGATCACTTTGTTGATAAATCCTATAATCATCAATGAATCACCTACAGTAGGCCAAACCCCAACCACTCTGAATAATCGTGTGATAAAACTAACTGGTCCGCACCTACACATTTTGGCGCATTATCCTAGATTTACAGTGATGGTCAGGATCAAGCATGCGTTGAGAATTTCTCAAAAGGGGATTGTAAGAGGAGTGTCGGAGAAGGAGAAGCGTCGTAAGGCTTGTCAACAGAGGAGAAAGGAAAATGAAGAGAGCAAGAAGAAAAAGACGAGGTGATTGTCGATTTCAAGTAAACTCATATTAAGGGGTGCAAAATGTTAAAAATAATTGGCGTGAAGTATTTTTTAAAGGTTTCGTTGGTATATTTCACTCCTTTTAGTCCGGGACTAGTTTGGGAAAATACTAAATAAATAAGGTACATCCAGATCAGAGTATAAATTATGCAGCGCCTTCTAAACAAAGTCTTGCGACCTTGTTTTTAAGTGAATTGTTTTGAAAAATTTAAACGACAAGAAAATGGAAAATATGAGAGAAGGAATCAAAAAGTCAGCTCACTCAGTCAATCAGTCGGCTCAAACTGATTTATGTCGATGTCCTATAACACTGAATGGCGCAACGTGGTCGCCATTTTATAGCAACTGTCAGGAATAAATCCCTGATAAAATTGGGTATCTTGCAGTTGTACGAGAGCTAAAAAAACACTTTTCTCATCCCACAGTGACGAATTTATTATTATCACTTGAAAACGCAAATTCGATGCTGTTACTGAGCGAAAATATCTACAGGAGCAGTTAGGAATAAAATTAGTACAAAGTGAGCCCCACGAGTGAATTTCATGCAATAAGGCTTACTGCGATTTGCAGAGAGAGATTTATTCTCTATTTCTGCAAAGATTGGTGCTTCTAGCTTTCCTAGATTTATTTTCGAGTTTTTCTCAACTAGCTTTTGAGAGAACCAGAACCTACGGAGACCAAAATTCGCAGTTAAGATATTCTTGATCATCTGTGAAAGTTGCTGGCGTTATCTGGGCTTAGCGTTAGCTGAGCTTTCAGCTGGTCCATCAGTGTGGCGAACTCGTCACCCCATCTCGTTGACGGCCTCCTTCGATGGCGTTTAGCATCTCTTGGAATCCACTCTAGCGTTTTTTTAGTCGATCTATCGTTGATTCTTCTCATAATGTGACCGGCCCACCAATGCTTCGCTTTCGATATATACTCCGCTGGGTCGAAGACGGGACATTCCTCTTCAGTCGGGGCTGCGTAGACCGGGTAGGTGTTGTGTGCGCCGGTCAAACTTCAGAAGACATCCCTCAAGCGGTAGTGGGTGTGGGTAGTAAGTAGTTTCCTAGACGTGGCAGCGAGACACTACCGTAGCTTGCTCGAAAATCCGCCGGGACCCCCTCTACACGGACCCCTATAATTCGGATACTAGCGCTTCTAAATCTGGTGCGAAAATTGGAACTGATTCAAACAAAGAAAGTGAGAGGTGTATTGATCGGGTGGGTATTGAACATTTCCTTCTCTTGTGCAGATTCTGGTCTTCTAATGAGCATTGACGAACCATAGGAACGGTACGAGGGTAAGCATCGATGATTGACGTTACTCCCATGGCGAGTGTAGCTCCCAATTGCAAGCGGTAAGAATTACCTCTTAGTTTTCCTTTGAAGAGGATCTTCTACGAGGCTAATGAGGACGATTTCGGATAGAGATATGGCGAATCGCATAGTCCGATTTTTACTTGCAGATTTCAATGTAATTCGTGCCAATTTGTTTCTGCAGCTTAAATACATGAATTCTCGATAGGTTACAAATAGCTTTCTATACTTAATTACTTAGTTGATGTTAGCTGATGCATAGTTCAATTCTTGATCTAGAATGCATCATTTCCACTTTCCTTTCGTGGGTTGTTGTGGAACGCATTTGAAGGATTAATAAACACTACAATACACTGACAGTGATAACATGCCTGTGAAAACGATGAAGGGTACTTGTAGTATCTTGTTCAATTATTCTTCCGAATTTTTGAAAACCCCTAAATTACAGTCTTGGACGAATTTTGAAAGCGGATGATTCTGCTGATGCAATACTGTCTAGCTACCGAATCTCATCCTCGGGAGTACAGCTCTCGCTAGATTTCTGTAATTGACATCTTCCTGCATTTTAGTTTTGTTTCAAATACTTTGTCATTCATTCATTCCTTTCTCAACCATTTTCTGTATTTGATGGTGCAGACTGCAGTTATTTGAGTGCAACATTCTAATTGTCTCACAAGGTGTTGGTGAGGTATTGGTTGGATCATTGATCATAGAATATCACAGCAATCGTGTCCGTAAACAATTACTCCCAGAACCATTTCAGGAAAGTCCGCCCATGCTACCGTACTGGATTTGCGTGCTGCATACTTTAGATTTCCTTGGAAGAAAATCTACAGGTACCACTGGTATTTCATCAAGTTAGTTATGAGCTAGTTGCAAATCAACTATATTGCAATAGTTACTAGTTTCAACATTTTTTAGGAGGAGGGAAGCTTCCTTTTTACGGACAAAACTTTCCTATCCTCTTCGGCTTGAATGAATGTGATATCAATGATGAATATACTGATTCTCATAGCATTCGCTGTTGATTCTCATTCTTCGAGAACCTCTGTCTATCTATCGCAAATTCCGTCAGTTAGTGGTCTACCAAAGCTCCATTTTCCTACTTTTATTAGGAATTAATAAAATTCTCAAGGAGTAACGAAAATTAGTGATGGGAATCGTCACTGATTTGTTATGATTTCACAATCGCCATCGCTTATCATTTTTGGTTCTCTGCGTCACTTCTCTCATCTTCTCACAAGCGAAGTGTGCATTAGCTCAACACGTACCTGCTCTTTGAAGACAATATTCGAGGGATTTCTTGAAGCAGAGTTTTTTTTTGAATTAGTTGGTTGGGAGTGGTGATCAAACAACTCAAGGAATTCAGGGATATGCAATAGCTCATGTCGTAAGATCAGCAATATTCATACTTGACCTTAACTGCAAGTAAGACTTCTTTGTAACTTCTTGACATTACCTTGTTATTTGTAAGTGGCTAACACTTTTAATACGATGTAATGCTTTATCAAATTGTGCATCCTTAATCCCTGCATCTTCCATCCATCTTCGTTATTTTGTGGCACTAATTTAGAGATTGTGCTATATAACAAGTGAGTGTGTGTGTGTGTGTGTGTGTGTGTGTGTGTGTGTGTGTGTGTGTGTGTGTGTGTGTGTGTGTGTGTGTGTGTGTGTGTGTGTGTGTGTGTGTGTGTGTGTGTGTGTGTGTGTGTGTGTGTGTGTGTGTGTGTGTGTGTGTGTGTGTGTGTGTGTGTGTGTGTGTGTGTGTGTGTGTGTGTGTGTGTGTGTGTGTGTGTGTGTGTGTGTGTGTGTGTGTGTGTGTGTGTGTGTGTGTGTGTGTGTGTGTGTGTGTGTGTGTGTGTGTGTGTGTGTGTGTGTGTGTGTGTGTGTGTGTGTGTGTGTGTGTGTGTGTGTGTGTGTGTGTGTGTGTGTGTGTGTGTGTGTGTGTGTGTGTGTGTGTGTGTGTGTGTGTGTGTGTGTGTGTGGTGTGTGTGTGGTGTGTGTGTGTGTGTGTGTGTGTGTGTGTGTGTGTGTGTGTGTGTGTGTGTGTGTGTGTGTGTGTGTGTGTGTGTGTGTGTGTGTGTGTGTGTGTGTGTGTGTGTGTGTGTGTGTGTGTGTGTGTGTGTGTGTGTGTGTGTGTGTGTGTGTGTGTGTGTGTGTGTGTGTGTGTGTGTGTGTGTGTGTGTGTGTGTGTGTGTGTGTGTGTGTGTGTGTGTGTGTGTGTGTGTGTGTGTGTGTGTGTGTGTGTGTGTGTGTGTTTTTGTGTGTGTGTGTGTGTGTGTGTGTGTGTGTGTGTGTGTGTGTGTGTGTGTGTGTGTGTGTGTGTGTGTGTGTGTGTGTGTGTGTGTGTGTGTGTGTGTGTGTGTGTGTGTGTGTGTGTGTGTGTGTGTGTGAGATTTCGGAATGGCGTGACAGGGGTCCCACACCCTCGATTCCCTCACAAACGCCCAAAACCTCCAAGTGGATTCGTGAAGAAGTAAATGGGACGTTGTGAATTGTTTCGTAAAAAAAAAGCTGCCCGTGTTTCGTTCCACCCTATGTCCTCCTTGTACGTTTGTCTCAGGTCGGCAACATGCCTTCTTTAGAAATTGGAAACGTGCAAAACGGTTGCTTAAACAGTAACTAATAATTTACGTGATCTGACGTAAAACGTTATCTTTGACAGTAGGACTTTGCTGATGTTCACTCATTTCATGCTACACATCGTTCTGTGCTGAAGGTTGCGGTAATACAGGAGAAAGCCCATACTTTGAGTAATGTTATCACATTGTAACGTTATCGAAGGAACGTAGGTGTGAAATAAGAACAGAAGAATCTTCTCCAAATGTAGAATGACACATTTAGGAAAAAACCTGTCAAATCTCACATTAATGCTGAAATTTCCTTTGAAAAATGAGGGAAGAAAACGCTGTTGGAAAAATCCAAATTCTATTTTACGGAATTTTAATTTGTCACTGAAGACAACCGAAATGAGTGACACGAGAAGTCTGAAGTTTGGACTTCAGAGTTGTAAACAATAAGACAAAACGGAACTGAACAACACGTTCTATTGAAACAATTAATTGATTAAAATTAAATGATTGAATTAATTAATTGGAATTAATTAAAGCCGCGATGCTACATAGGCAACTGTGTCCGCTAGCGAAGGAGGAAGTGGTATTGAACCTGCTAGGATCTTCTCCCACTTCTTCGTTAGCTCACTGCATGAAGTTATTGGTTACATACGTGGTGACCTCCATGGCGACGGTTTTGCGTAAGTCAAACTACTCAGCAACGAATATGAAATTCCATGCGGTTGCTTTTCTGCTACTAGGTGAGTATCAGAGGTCTCCAATGTTTCTGATCTCATACCTTCTCTGAAATAAGATCGTAGATTGCAGTGTCATCTACATCCGGCAAAATTCGATGCTATGATTGTATATCGCCCAAAAATACTGTGAGTTGGGGAAGTTATTGCACAGAACAGAGGTACTGTTATGGAGATTACTGCACAAGAGGACCGAATGCTAAATGTGAGTATAAAGTGTTCACATACATATAAATCCCATTCTTTTGTGATGTTATTTCATGCGAATTTTCCAACTCACGCCTTATGCAAAAAAAATCCAATAAAATAACTCGATAACGATTGAATAGATGCAAATGTAGTGCTGTTCTGTGATGCTGGTGGACACACAAAAAATTTCGTCTTGGAAATGATTTTGGCTGTTCTGTACTAGAAGAAAGTCTACGTCTTATAGTGGGCTCAAAAAATTAGTTGAAGGTTGGGCTACTTTATGACCGACCGAGGGACAATCAAGAGGTATTTGTATGATCTGCGTATCAAAGAGGCTAACGAGCGTCGATATTTGCACCGTGCGACTCGTGACGGCGTCACAATCGCCACAGTAGCGTGGTTGCTCCTTTTGTGCTACTCCCTGCCTTCCCAGCCCATCTCGCCGTGTCTGCCGCTCTCACGACACATTTTGTTCGCCTCGCTCGCAGCTTTTACGATGCGCTTTTTGAAACGGACAAAAATGAAAAGTGCCCGGTTGTAATAGATGTTTGAAACTATAGATTAAGTAGAGCTGTTTAAGAAGTACACATTAGTGATGAACGATTTAGAATTGTGAGAAGAGATGTTTATCATCACTTATTACTATTAATTCCGAATTGTTGGATGGAAACCACCCATTCGTCTCTGAAAATACAAGGTACTTTTTCAAAAATGTTCCACAGTTCGGTGTCATACTATATTTCTTCACTTTTTTCGCTTTCTAGGCATTTCTTTTTGCGCATCTAGTTAAGTAAAACTGGCATCCAACGCATGACGAAAAGTGATTAATGCTTCGCAGACATGCATTGTACATGCATTGTACTTAAAAGCGCATCTCGCAGATACAGCGGTCTTTATCCGCCACTAATACACCCAACCTTTCATACTGATTTTGTACAGAGGCTAGAGAGCAATGAAGCGATAAAAAAAGTGAAATGTAGATTGGAGTTTAAAGGATGTGTACAAAGTAATAAGTACCGATCAGTGCCTATTTCAAGTCTTCAATTCAAATATTTAAGTCCTGTGAAGAGAGAGGCAGAGATTACCTGGTATAACTACAAATTTTGGAAGTAAAATCGTTGCGCATACAGTTGTTACAGCTGAATGTTGGAAACTGAACTCATTGAAATTAATTGTGACGAACACTTACTTGTGCGCTGTAAATTTGGTACAAGAGATATCGGGTATCACCTATATCACCACCGCTCCGGTTGTTCATCGATTTACTCGAGCATGCACCACTAATACTTCTACTTGTCCCGATCGTGTGCAAATGTTATCAAGTGGCATCTCTTCCTGCGAGGAACTCGAAGAGCATCGTATTTTCCTTTGAAGGACTTTGTAAAGAGGTCTGACTACCGATTCGGTAGTATTTCTGCGGTGCGTTTGGTATCCAGCCGCTTTCGGCTCTGGTTTAACGATTGTCGTTGAAATCCGTTGAAATGTTTCCAGTGTCAAGTTGTTCGTTCTTCTAGGGCCAATTTTGGCGTTGATATCACCAACTATGGTAGTGTAGAAAGTATACTCTTCTCTGTAGAAGTTCTCTAGATCCATATGGAAGCCTCGACTTCTTCTTCGTGGCTTGATGTTGGAGCATAAACGACGAAAATAGTCAAAGCTGGCGGAGCTTCCGAAGAAAGTGTACACGCAAGTTATAAGCACAGATCGCCATCCTAGTCCTTTTTCGTTTTAGTGGCCTAGATGACTCCTGCATCTCCGTCCTTGGCGCTACTATACTAGGCTTTCGTCCAGAGTCAGGGGACTCTTTCTTATTACTGTGACATTGACATGCGTAAACTTCTAAAACTCATGAGCAGGTTACAAATATCTAGTTCCACGGGTTTGTGAGAGAACATTGTCCTCCCAGACAGGAAACAAAAGCTTACTTGTTGGAGGCGACTCACACGTCCCATTCACTTGATTGCTGACTTTTGGCCGGACCGACGTGCGGGATGCAAGGACGTCACGGGTCAGTCCTGGGAAAGCAGAAAAAGCCATCCTGTCTCCTAAATCCACTCACATCCCAGGGCAGCTACAAAGTCGCTTTTGGTGCGCAAAGATCCGTCTTACTCTCTTTTATCACTTTTTAGCGTTGGCGCACCAAGTCGACGCCGTAAGACCCAACGATCCCATTTTGGAGCTTTCTGGTGCCGGCGCACCACTCCGACGCAGTGGGATCCGCCCCACTCTCTTTTACCGCTTCATAGCGCCGGTGCACCAAAGCGACGTCATGAGACCCGTTTCACCCCTTTTCATCATAACATTGCTGTGCAAGCACACGTATCTGACACCAATGGACCCGTCTTTCACCATTTTGGAACTTTGTTTCAAACACACGTGACAGAATAAGCCCGTTATTATATAGCATGATATATCATGATAGTACGCAGCAGCTACAGAGGCTCCTGCATAGGTAAATGACGGACATGGAAGCTGTTTACGATTGTAGTGAGTCAGTAAGTGATATTATAGCACATTCATGTAAAGTGATTATGCACGAACGCAACCGTTAACGAACAACCAGCCTGAACGTCCGACTGAAGCAGAACTTCAGACTTTCTGCGGCATTTCGCTCGCCTTTACTGATCAATGAAAATTAACAGTAATGGCATTTTCGGTAAAACTAGAACCTTTTTTCTAACAACGGCTCCTTCTTTCTTTATGAATTTGGACGAAAAATTCCATTTTTTTTTTCTAAACGAGTTAGTTCTACATTTGGGGAACACTTAGACTTCGGCTTCAAACACTCCTTCGACACCAATATAACACAGACACAATTTTAAAGCATTACTTAAGGTATTGCTTTTCCTCCTGTTTTCCCCAAGACTTATCACAGAATGAAGTTTTAATAAAATGAAGTAAATGACAACATTTTAGTGACAAAGATAACGTTCCACATCAGATCATGTATACTGATGGCTACTATTTAAGCAGCCACTAGCATACGTGTTTCCACTTCCTGAAAAAGGCATGTTACTGACCTGAGGCAAACGTGCTATAAATTAAACCCGCGGAGGAGTCTTAAGGAAGAAATGCAAAACAGGCAGTGACCACGGCAATGAAACGGTTGCAACGACTCATCTCCCATTTACGACATGCACGCGATGTTATTGCGCGATACTATGCACACTAATTCCACGTCAGTAGACCCGTTTCAGCCTATTTACAGCTTTTTGGCTCCCGCGCACCGCTTTGACCCTGTGAGACGCATCTCATCCCTTTTTATCGATTTTTCGACGCCGGAGCACTAACCCCACCCTCTCTACTCTCTCTTTCTGGAATTTCGTGACACTCAGACGACGACGCGTTCCGGAGCGCTACCTTCCACAACGAGTTCGATTGGAGCAGCCTTGTGCACACGCCGCATCTTCCGAGCCGCTTTTTTACGGCAATCTGGAGGAGATGGACCAAATCATCCTCCTCTCCATAATCTACTATCCCGTATATGAATACTCCACCCAAAATCCGTACCACCTCAGATTCGTGGGGTGATGCCTTCAAGGGAAGCGGGACCACACTCATTTCTGTAATCTACGTTTTCTTTATATTTTCCGTACCACGTGATTTCTGTGAAATACTGCTTTTGAGGGGAAGTAGTAGGTTACAACTGCGTATGTAATTATTAGGTTACTACTCCTCGGGGGCATTGCAGATATACGACGCAGTTCTGCCGAGCGACATCCATTCGAGGTAAGGATTTCTCCTTCAGCAGGTAGGCGCGAAGGATTCACAGTGCTCAAAGTTGTGTCACTTCCTCTACAAACCTAAAAATTTGAGACATTAGTTCAAATACATAATCAACTATGCGTGAAGAACACGTCGGCAATATGGCTTGTGCCCTCATAAAATAAGGACACGTACTGAGTCAGTGTCTAGGCATGTTTTCGTTACTTCCTCGTCTTATGAAGGCGTAAATCATTGTTTCCGGATGTGTTTTCGCAGACAAATGTAGACTGATAGGTGAATATTTCTAAAGCACCGAGTTCCTTTAATTGTGGAGAAAGACAAGTCGTTTCTGAACGTTTCTGCCATGATATTTGCAACCCACTTCGTGTTGTCGACTCCTACCTTAAGACAACTTCGAGTACTTCTGCAACCTTATCTTTAAGCTGGCAAAGCTGGTATTACGGCAACTGGAAACAAGCATGTTGTCAATTGCGTTTACTAAAGGAATGCTAAAAAATGCATGGAATGCTAAAACATATGAAAAGCACTAGCTGAACTCTTTTAACAACTGGAAAAAGTGTAACTGAGTGTACGCGCTATGGCTTGTTTGTAGTCAACTACGGGAAGAAGAGAAACATTTCAGCTAACGGAATCCTTCATGGCTGTTCTTCCTCGCCTCCATTGGATGGTGTTGTAAGCGGTGAGTTGTCAAAAACCAATACTGTTAACCAATTGAACTCATAATGAGATCTGAGATAACCTCTATCAATTACCTCTTCTTTACAAACTAAGAGACAGGAAACGTAAGCATTTGGACTATCATTTGACTATGTTGTTTTACCCCTAGTTGTTTTTTACCGTACTACTTCAGTACACTTATGGTGATTTCGAATTCCGATTGTAAACCACTATAACCGAGTCCGAAAATTCAAATGCTGACCACAATGTTAACAATTTTGCATGGAAGGTAACAATAGAGAATAGGTAATTTCTACTCTTCCGTATGCTTGTTTTGTGTATTATTCAATGACCAGTCTGAACGTCCGGCTAAAGCCGGACTTCAGATTTTCTTGTGGTATTCTTTTCGCTCGCCTTCACTGACCAATTAATCAAAATTAATCAAAAATTGATGACAGTGATATTTCTGTAAAATCAGAATTTCTTTCTAACAATGTTTTCTTCTTTTTTACTATAAAAGCAAAAAATTTCATAGTTTTCTTTATGAACGCGTCAGTTTTACATTTTGAGAATATTCAAACTTTAGCTTCAAACACTTCTTCGATTCCAATATTATATAAGCACAATTTTGAAGCATTACTCGAAGTATGGGTTTTCTTCCTGTTTTTCCCAACAGCTATCAAAGAATGATGTTTAACATAAAATGACGTGAACGAAATCATAGTATTGATAAAGATAACGTTCCTCGTCAGATCGTGTAAACTGTTGGCTACTGTTTAAGCAGCCGGTCTAATTCGTATTTCCACTTTCTGAGGAAGGCTTAGTACCAACCCGAGGCAAACGTGCTTGGAAACAGACGCACGGAGGAGTCATAGAGGTGAAAAGCAACACTAGCAGTATGCCACGCGTATGAAGCGGTCGCAACGTCCCATTTACCTCTTGCGACATGCACACGAAGTTATTGCGCGATAATACTGCATCATGGCACAACAATTCGACGTCCGTCCCTATAGAGAGCGTCTTCGTCCCCGTACACCCTTTTATAGTTTCCTGGTATTGGCGCACCAATCCGACGCCGTCGGGCCTCTCGCACCCCTTTTACGAATTTCGTGATTGACACACACATGACAGAGCACGCCCGTTATTATATATCATGATATAATGAATCTTGACAAGCATGACAATCTTGGCATTCAGCACAAAGCGTAGTACCTGAGGAGGTATGACATAAATGCCACTGAGAATCTTCATCTTCAGTCCATTTAGCCCGAAGGCAAAGATATACCAAGTTTCAAACTAAGTGAGCTGTCACACTTTCGAGAGGCTTTTGACTTGTCGGTTTAATGTCTTATCCTGAAATGAAACCAATGAACGCTGGCATTTTTCTGGAGGAGCTATGATTTAAGAATCTTCTCCCAAGAATTTAAAAGTTCTGGCGAGCTTTGCAAGGCGATGCTAAGTCCAGATTTCCTTGTATTGTCGGAGATTATATGTTTTCAGCAATAAATTAATAGCATTAAAAAGAAAAAAAAAAAGAAAAAAAAGAAATGTTGCCTTCGAGAAGAAAATTCGAAAATTTGGGTGGTGAACGACTTGCCAAAGTTCAGGATCAGAAGAATAAAGGACGTAAGCAGAACAAAGTCTCGTGTGCACAACAATGAAAAGGATAACCTGACTTATGAATGCTGCCTATTTCGAAGGCTCTTTCCCTCAAAAACAAAAAGCGGTCTAGAGGTACATGTCGCCAGAAGAAATGTTCGATGTTGCGCTTCTCGCTGTCGTTGAACATGGCTCTGCCCGAACTTCTCGATCTTCTGCTAGAACGAAATCACGGAATCATTCCATTCGTCGCCAATCCATATCCTGCAATACCCTACATCTCGCTTGAACTGCCTCTCCATACTGAGTGTCCTCGGGTCCTCTTTCACCACCTCAGTCCAGAACTTCCGTCTTCGCATACCGTGTCTCTATGAGTCACGTTTCTTTTCGTGCATCCAAACTGAGCGGGTGATATTGTCATCTAGGAATTAGCATTCCAAGTGTCCCGTATGTGGTCATCAACGGCCAAGTCAAGAACGGCGTGCGTTAGAAAGGTTAGTGTCCCAAAAGGAAGGGTCCACGACAGCCACCATACAGTGTAGACGAACCCCACTGCACACTTAATAAAGCAAGCGAGGGTCTTCCAGGCATTCAAACACATCCATCGTCTTTAGCAGCTGACGGGCGACGCAACTTGCTTCTCAGACTTTTCCTGCCTGAAATTGTCAATGCTGCGGGCGGCGCATGCAGAATTATACGTGGATGCTGTTTCCGCAGATGCAGAGGGAAATTTCTTTCGCGACAGCAGAACTGGGTCCGTTTCCTTTCCAGCGTCCTGGATGCATTTTGTGAAGGAATTCGCATCGCTAAGCTTCTTTCTTGTCCGTAATTCTACATGTATAGACACACGTTGGCTTAATTTCCTTCTGTGTTCTTCGTGTTTCAGACTTGCCACGTCGATTTTGGGTTGAAGAGAAACTCCTCCTTCTCTTTTAAAGCCGTATTTTGAGGCTGAGTAGAACTGGACGGTGGTCACGATCGAATGCAACGTCCCAAACAGCTCAGGATTTTCGGATATCCCACTGAGGAATTTTTTCTTCAGAACGTAGTCGAGCTGAAGTTTGAGAGTCTTCATTTTCCGTTTTCGCTGCTCTTCGGACGTTAAAAGGGTTTACTCCTGCACCGCGAGCTGATGGCGTCGACGACTCCTCTTAAACGTGGAAACAATGATGGAGCCCGTCTGTTCTCATAAGTCGACCAGACGCTTACCGTTGTGCGCTGCGCTCGCTTTTCTGTCCAAAATTCTACATAATTCCCACAAGTCCTAGAATATTTCCACTAGATCCTTGTTATGAAACTTTGGATACGATTGGGTACCAGTTCTCGCAGTGTTAAGTTTGTTTCGTTATTTGCTGGTGTCTCACGAACAAATACTGTTCGTCTACTCTACTGGTACTTACGAATAGAATTGAACAAGTACTGTATTGTACTCGAATAATACCATTTTTCTATCACATAGAATTGTTGTTCGAGTCTCATCTTCGCATTTTCGTCGATTCCAGCAATGACAACCTGCTGGGTGGGTATTTTAGACATCAATGCATTCAATTCATCATAAAAAAGGGGTCCTTACTGTTGTTCTCAGCGGTTTCTGTAGGTGCATTGTCACTTACGATCCAGAGTTTGCGTTCTCTGGGATCCCACATTCCTACAAAAGTGCATCTAGGCGACGATGAGTCAAATTCTTCTGGGTTGTTGTATTTGTTCTTAACAGCTATCACGCAGCCACCCACTTTCTTCTCATCAGCATCGTCGCAGTATATATTGTAATTTTCGATGCTGATGACGAACCGATCCGCATGTTTCGAGGCAGCAAACGGCACGCAGAGAACCAAAGCCGGACAGCGGTTCGAGTTCACGACACGTTCGGCAGTTAGCGGAAACGATGTTGTCCAGAGTCCAGTACCGTTCAAGGAGTTGACCATTCAGGTTATGAGCTTTGGCATGGTGCTGGACGAAAACACCTTTTTGCAACGTATGGGAAGGTTCTGTCATATAACGGTGCGGGTTATATAGCTCGTACTTTCCCTATGCGTACATGGATGCGTTGTGGTGTGGTATAAAGTGGTTGGATAGGTTAAAGCAGGGCCGCCACAGATACAATCAGACTGACACCGCCCCAATACGGACAAAACCCAAAACAGCCAAGTCGAGGAAGATCAACACTTCTTTACGGCCATGAATTCAAAGGATGATGAAACAAGAAATGATTACGGCACGAAGGGTTTATGCGAGCCAACAGTTCATGAAGCGATATAGTTATCCAATGTTTTAGTGGGCACGTAGCAGACCAGAGGTTTTACGCGCACGATCCACAGAGGTTGGATCCGCAAACCTACCCCTCAGTAAATTATTTTAAAACGCGTAGTTAGTATTGCCCGCGAGTTATGCGTTTTTGGGTTCGAGCATGTGGAGCATGGTTTGCTGTTTTTTACTTCATTATAAAGTCACGAAATAAAATGAAATCTAGACATCTTTGCTAGGTTGGTTAGCAATTGTACTTAAATATAGTAGGCTAATTAATTAAGTACAG
The DNA here is from genome assembly GCF_031761385.1 of Necator americanus. Taxonomy (NCBI): domain Eukaryota; kingdom Metazoa; phylum Nematoda; class Chromadorea; order Rhabditida; family Ancylostomatidae; genus Necator; species Necator americanus. The sequence goes on from NC_087371.1 coordinate 70,416, forward strand.
TCCCAGTCCGGTAATTGCTCTACTTCCCACTCCTTAAAAAATCCTCTTGAACGCTTCCGAAGGGGAAAGTGTGTGAAACTACCTCTGAAGACGATTATAGTACGTTCCGTAATTTTAGTTTGCGTTTCGCTTACTGTATCTCTAATACTGAATATCTCAAATCCATTCTATTCAAGAAAGAAGAATCTGACAAACCTCATTGGATGAAAGGCGAACGTTTTTGTTTTCAATCAAGGCGTTGCACTGATCTTACTATTCATATCGATGGACTTCATAGCTGTGCTCGAAGCGGCACGGTCGAGATAGCGATTGGAATCGGAATGAAGCCATTGCGAACTACAGTGAGGAACGGGGTCAGCAAGGGTCCTCCCTCGATCCTAGCCGCTACACTCAAATGCACCGCATCGAGCGCAGCCGCTTACTCACCTGCACCGTGCTTCATGTCGTTTTGACCCAATTATAGCCAGACTGTAGTTGCCAACTAGTTGCATTTCTCACATTTTTGATTCTCAGCATCTCCACACAATACCGATTATCTCAAAATTTCGTAGTTTTTATAGAATGCAAGATAGCTGAATCGCTGTATGACCTTCACACGAATTGCTACTGCAAAAACAACAACTTCTGCAACGCGTCGCCACTTGTTTTATGGTTTGTTGCTTTGGCCGCTTCACTTGCTGTGATCATTTGTTTCGTAGATTAGAAACAATAAAGTGGTGTATAAGGAACTGTTTGTTTGCATAAAAACACTTCAACCGATCAACTCCAGTAGCGACTTGGCTAGGTGGAGTTTTTTTTTTCTTTTTTTTTTCGAAACCATGCATAACAATGTTTCATCCCATGATCACATTCACATCATAAAGTTGGCAAAAATGGAATTGATTTCTTGAAGGAATAAATTCCCCTTTTATCACCTTTTAAGTATTGAAGTGAGCGGATGTATTCGCGGTCGGCTCGCAAGTCGGCTGTGAATGCACGATCGATCAATTGTTCAAAACCATCCCAGAGCCAACCAAGTCTTTCATCCCTGTGGAGTCGAGAAACTGGTACCCGACTTGTCTGGGAAGATAGAAACACTGACTCGATACATTCGTTATCCCCACCACCACCCAAAAAACCCCTAAACATCAAGCGATTCTGAATTAAAGTGAACGCGGTGGCGCATCCCATGTGGATTGATTAACGCTAGACACACACACTTCAAGGCGCGTATCACGATTATAACGTGGTGCAGAACCCACACCCAAAGGGTAGAGTTCGAGTGTTATATTGCGGGACTCAACGTGGTTCCGCTTATGTTTTCCTCAGAAAGGCCACTGAAGAGACCTCATTAATCTTCGCAAGAGTGACGCGTTGCAAGTGAAATCGTCGTTGTTGGGTTTGGGTAGTGGATTGCGGAACCTAGCGTGGTTCCGCAATCCACTACCCAAACTCTACATTTTCGCTGTAGCTTCCGCACCACGTCAAAATCGTGATACACAGCCTTTAAGTGACGAAATGCCTGAGTGTGAAGTCGCGATGCATCATCTACATCGCGTTGACCGGAACTTGTAAGTTGAATCTCGATAATAAGTGTTCTGCTTTCCTCCAGCACATGTAATCGTTATCTCAAATGTGACAGTTTGCTTAGTATTTTTACAGGTTACCGTGGATATTTGCCTGCTTAACATTTCTTATACTTCACAAAAAATTATACAAAACAGATGTAACCAACAGCTTGAACAATCACATGGATATCATCAGACAGCTATCAGCGAGTACAAAAACCGAGTATTGGTAGATGCCTGTCAACAGAAGTAATTTTAAAAAAGGAGAAATTCAGTGGAAGCACACAAGTACAAGTACATTGTTCAATGTAGATGTGCGCACATAAGACAAATTAAGTGGCAAATGAATTAATTATGATAATTTAGAAGAAATGAGGATTACTGAAAACAAAAGGACACGCTTGTGGTGTAATAGCGAACAGTTCTCTAGTCATCCTTTTCTTGCAGAGCCATGGATGCGATCAAATGGTAGTTCCGTAGAACTGGATAGTTTACCATAACGAGACCAAAACGTCACCTTAGACGTATGTCGCTGACCTGAATCTCGCAATTTTATGCGGTAGATGGTGCAGCACAGTGTGCAAAATCTAATGTATCATTGTACAAATAAGAGTTCTCAGTGAACACTTATAAAGTGCGGTAAAAAGAGAATCGACTGGTTCCTACGGATCACAAACCAGTAGATTTCTACCACAGTTGATAATTGATTTAGATAATAAAGATAGTATTACTGCACTTACGAATTGCGGGATATCATAAAGCTAACGAAACCCAACTAGTAGATATCAACTGTGTTTCAGCAGTAAATCGTTTCTGCTTAAGCAGAACCTTACGCTCATTTATACTAATTATTCTTATTATTTCTTAGAAGGATTTCGAAAGAAAGATGAGATGAAATGCAATCTCAGTAATCCTATCTGTCTCAAAATGACAGTGAGGGATCAATAAACAACCTGTCACTTTCCTACCGTTATTTTGTGGTACGAAATTTAACGGATGGCTCAAAAATGTTTGCAGTGCATAAAACTGCGTCATGTGACGGCTTCCAAATAAGTGCACAACAAGGCAATTTTAGAAATAAAAATTTTGCTTGAATCCCATTTATTCAGACAAAACAAGCTTAGAAACGCATAATAGAATGAAGAGTTAGTATAGATATGATATGTGAGATAACTCCTTTTTTCCACTAGCATCAAGTTCCGAAAGGACTACTGTTTTCTGCAGTTCTGCAAGAATGAAACAACATACGTATAATGTCGAAAGGAATTATCCGAGATTTTTCCTTGTGGATGTTAAGCAAGACTAATACCGCAATTTTATCTTGCAAACCATCATATATGTTTTCGTCAAAATTTCAAAGCTTTAGAAAGCAAAAGATCCGGTAATCTATGAAAACCTAAAAACACTGAACATTGTTCAAAAAGGTAAACATTTACAAACATTTTCGAGGATACTCATGCCAATTAAGCATTCCTAGAGTGAAAGAGGGGTGAATCCCTTTCCTTTTAAGAGTATATATCAAAAGACTTCCTTTTGATTTCTTACGGCACATCATCTAGTTTTTAGTCAAAAATTAGAATAAAAGTTGGAGAGGTTTTGCATAATATCATATATTCATCAAACTGGTTTAGCCATGAGCGACTCAATTCTTTTTCCAGCTATCTCTTTTGGACAATCACCGATGCCCTTCACCATGACTGTAGCCGTGAAAGAGTTCAATTCCAGGCTCCACATGCCAAGATCAAGAACATAGCGTAATTTTATCTTAGAACGGCATAAATACTTTAACTTACCGAACTCTTCGTTAATCAATGAAATTGTGGAATTTTTCAATAGATGTTGCAGAACAACGCATTGGTGAAATTAAGTATTAAAAAAAAAGCTTGGTAGGAACCGAACCGCACTCAATACTTTGATGATATGGGATGTTAATAGGAACTTTAACATTGCAAAATTGAGCATTTATTAAAATAGTACATGGAATACATGGTTAATTCCGACTGTTTGGTTTTTTTCTGCGGGAATAGCTTGTAAGGGATTGCAATTGACCAGATTTTCTTGAAAAACTCACTTGTCCTCTGGTCAAATAGACTGCATTTGTTATATGCTGGTGAATAAATGTGCAAGCTAACAGCGTTCTCAGAATGACTTGAGTTTTCCATTCGATGAAGTCCTAGTTCATCTGGAAGATAATATTGAATTAAGCAGACAAACTACTTCTCTTGCAATTTCAACTAAATTATGAGTATCACGACTCTCATGGTTAAATACACTAGTGTTCACCATCAAAGGTCAAGATAAAAGCTGTCACCAATGATAAGCCATGATGTTGTATGGCTTCCTTAATAAATGACAGCTATCGGTCATTTATATTATTACACTAAAATCCGACTAAAGCCGAACTTCAGACTTTGTGTAGTCTTCGCTTCGCTCACCTTCAATGATTAATGAAAATTATTAGTAGTGACATTTCCTGTGAAACTAGATTTGTGGTTTTCTAACAAAGCTTTCTTCTTTTTTATTATAAATTTAGGTGAAGGATTTCACAGCTTTCTTAAACACGTCAGTTCTAGATTTGGAAAAAAAATTCAAACTCCAGCTTGATACACTCATTCAATACCAATATAATATAGACACAATTTTCTCGAAGTATCTCGAAATTCAACTATGTCCAGGGTCAAGCGTATGAAAGGATTTTCCTAACGGAGGGTCACAAAAGGAGCGGGTCGCAAGGGAAGGGGTCGTAAGGGAGTGTACGATGGGCAGTATTGAATGGAGTATAGCACCATAACCCTGACAAAATACTACGTTCAACACCCCGTTGAGCCAAATTTTTGCAAAATAGATGGAAACATGAGACTACTCCTAAAAGATAAAGAGTTTAATTATATATAGTTTTTAGCAGTTTAAACGTGAATCAAGCAGAATTAAAAATAGCCAAAAAAGTTCATGCTCCTTCCACATTGTTTTCCATTTCCACATCGTATCACGACGTTATTCAGGTCTGGAAGATACCGAATAACGTCGTGATAGGAAGACCTAGAGAAATACTTCGGGTGGCATTTCATAGAGAAAGTTTGACCTACAAAATATACTGCAGTTTTTTGCGACATCCCAGCTTTTATTGGAACTTAGACGGAAAAAATTCAAAGAAATTCAAGAAGTTTTTGGACTTCTTGTGGATTTTCCCACCGAAATTTTGAAAGGAACAGACGGTAAGAAAACGAGAAATTTTGCATATGAGGGTTTTCTTAATCACTTTGTAGGAAAATATGGGCGATTTAAAACGCCGTCCCGTTCTTAAAAAATTGGAAAACTTGCCAAAATTCCAACATTTGCTCGCACACCGAAAAGTATAAGATGTTCAACAAAGTCCAATAACTCGGAGTAACTTAGTGCTGAGCAAATCCTCTTCAAGTATTTCACAGTTGAGGGTTTTCTCCATCAGAAGTTATATCACGCTATTTTCAGGACTTCGCCTTCTTCCCAAATTTTTTATGGGAAAAATGTCATTTTTACCATCATTTCCACATGTAAATTCAAAAAAAATTAGGAGGTTGGAAGGTGAAGGTTTTGCAGGACAGATCTTGTTCTCAAGGAATCTACCTGAGATATTTCACTTTGTCCTCTTATCACAGACATTTCATCAGCATTCCAGCAAATTTGCTTCTTCTACTACAAAGTGCTTTTGCACTGGCGTCAGCTTCCGAATTTCACATTCGACATTTGTTCCTCGGCTAATCTTCGACTTTGCATTTTCGAAACAACAGAAATTTCCAATATATTGGATTGGCAGCAACGAAAAATTGTCGCTGCAATGTTTAAAAGGGCAGGAAGGTGGGTCGTATTCGAGAAGGTCGTGTCCTATAAATTCGTCTAACTCTACCCTGACTCTTTCTCTCACAAATTCTTTTATTTTTGTTCACCAAAGAAAACCAAGAGAAAAATCCACTCACCACTCATATAGCTGACCTCATTCACTGAGATAATTGATTCGCCAGTTTTCGACAGTGGTCCAATAGAGGAATTTTCTTTGGGATAAGCAAATCTTAAGAAGGGCAAGTGTGAAATTTCCAGTTTCTTCTTATGTTCAACAACATACCTCGTTTCTTTTAGCTGGCCTTCGAGCATCTTGACGAAACAATATGATCCAGAATGATCATGAATGCTAAATGAGCGACTGAGTTATTTACAATTAACCACAAAACAGTCATTGACATACTTCGTGCACATTCCTGGACCCCAGCATAGCACAATCATGTTGTACTTGCCGTTGCCAGTGTCCACGAGATTGCGTGTGTAGCTGAAACAGATCTCGAACGTAAACATAACTCCTTAAATTCCTTTATTATTCAGATATATTGAGCACTATTAATAGTAGTTTAGAAGAGCAATTAATTGCGTAAGTGTCTGTAGTTTTTTTTTAAACCGTATTTTAACCCCCTCGCACACCTATTTAACGTCCCTCATATCCTTAACCTATTCTCAACGCTGGGGGGGGGGGCCTTCTCCCCTCGGTACTAATAAATCCAACAACCGCCACTCGAGTTATTGCCAAAAAAATTCTTCCACCATGGCCTTACTCACACCCGCCACCCCAAACCGTCACCAGCAATAGAGATAAGTTCTGCGCTGTGGTACATGCAAAGTGTGTACTGACTCTTACTTATTAGCGGAAAGAAGCCAAAATTGAGAATTTCCGCAAACGTTTTTAACTAGAAGTGTAGCCTCATTCGAAAAAAAAAACTATACGCTGATCTGCTCATAAAAAGCAAGATGGAATGTTTCGATTCTCTCCCATTCTCAGAAAGTATTCAAAGTTATGCACTCTCATTATTAACATTGAGAGAACTCACAACAAGCTTAAGCCGGATTTGAAACCTTTAGCAAAAAAAAGCAAGTCAGGAACGTTTTTGGATCGAAATCCTGCTAGCCCTGGCCAAGGATATTTAATTGGCTGTAATTGTCGATATCACTGAGATATGCTCACGAATCATGATTGAAATGATTTCCACTATTCAGTCGCGAACTTTTTGATTTGGCTACACTTTTCCTTATTCTCCTATTTCGGTATAGTATTATTCTATCTCCCTAAAAATCAGCGACAACATCCATTCTCTTCTCAAGTAGAAAGACTGTATTAGCAGAAAAAAAAAGAATCTTCTCGAATTCTACCATATGCTCACCCCATCTAAATCCCGTGGAAAACACAGATATCGTTAATCTTCTTTTTATTCCAGTTTGAAGCAGCCTCATAGAGTTTGTAGCAATCACAGAGCCAAATGCAAGTTCTACCTCATGAAGAAGTACAGAAGTTTGTATAGGGAACTATTCATCAGTTTACTCAAATAACACCTTTTGCCTCTAGTTGTTCATTGAGCAATACCTTAATGAACAACTGTTGCAAGAGAATATCATGGTGAAACATCTGTATTAGATTTACGAAAAATACATGAACTAATAATAAGCACTATTCAGAATTAAAGTTATAATCGTCGTCAATGAATAAACTTCCAGTTCGTGGAAATAACTACTTAATTAGCACAACGCGCATTGAAAATCTAATTGATGTCGTGATATTGCAAACGAAACATACAAACGTATAAGTTTACTCACTTCCTTTCATCAAAAAGTGCGAAACTGGACCAGTCTTGTTGATTACTTTTGTAAGAAAGTAAAGCCTTCTCCACATCTTCAATATTCACATGTTGATCACGAAATAATGAACGAATTTCCGCAGTTAACGGTTCCATCTGCAAATTACACTTTTTTTTACTATTGATCTTGAAGCCCTTCGCAAGGAAAAAAGAAAGCAAAACTAACTTCTTATTTTTTGAGAAGACGACCGGCACGAAGGGAAAGATTAGCAAACAATATCCACATATCATTGCCGCAGCGACAAATGCTATTCAATGCGGTATTCCCGTTTTCAGAATGAGATAGCTAGATGTTAGACTGGTTTCATATGTCGATCAGGCAAGTGAAGTTCGATGAAATGGCTGGCTCCAAATGAAATAAGTGAAGATTGCACCCAATCTCATAATCACAGATCAGCAAGAATTGGTTGGGTGAAACGTCCCTCTGAGCGTCCTCCAAAAATAGAAGGTAATTGTATGTCGGATAACAGGACGATGGAATTCTTCTGATTTAGACCTTCACCATTTGTTCATTCAAACGCATTATATCAACTGATGTCTCATCCATTTTGTCTCGGAGTTCCCTGAACTGCTGACCTCGTTTACTACTTGTTATTGACTTTGCTCAACTTTTGCTACAATTGTTGTGCATGGAACTATGTCTCTTTATGAACTGTGTGGTCACCGTCATTCCCATCCGGCGACTCTGAAGTCCAGTTCTGCTCCATGTCTTCGCAAATCTGTTCTCGAGCAACTTCCACCGTGGTCTGGAAATTCCCATGCCAGATTTGATTCGTAACCCGTTTTCCGCTAGCAAGTGTTGGCTTCAATAAGACTTGGCCGGTTATTATCGAACGATCTCCCATAGCTGGCCCCAAAAAAAAAACGATTTTGTGGTTTTGAAGCGGTTTTGCATAGCGATTTGATAGATTAGCCCCTCATAGTCTTAAAGAAGTCTTTAGGCCGTTTGTTGGAATCTCGTGCAAAACGACTTCTTAGGAATGTGGCTCTCTATTAACTCCTTAACCTTACAAAGGTCAAAGGTTACGCAATCTGACCCTAAGAACTGCGCCTACCTACGCTAACACACAAAATATGGTGGTATTTGATGACCTTCTTCTATCACTATAACTATTATTGTTTGCATGTGCGACTTTCGATAAGCCTCGGCATGTTGATGCTTCAATAATTGTTTTCGCCGCCGGACACGAGGTTGTTATAATCCTTTATTCGTGGCTAACGTTTCGGCAATATCGCCTTCTTCAGAACCTTAGGATCAGCTGACTATCCTGCCACTGCTAGATACCTGATGTGATACTGATGTGAGACCTCACATCAGGTATCACATCAGGTATCTAGCAGTGGCAGGATAGTCAGCTCTATTAAAGAAAACAATTATTATTGTTTGATTTGTTCAAGTGACATTGTGCTACAGTAGTTCCCCGCAAACTGATTCATCTTTGATCTAGATTAATTTGATCTGCTCACTGATTATGCGTAGTTGTCTACGGTGCAGATCCCTTAGTAATGAATGTTTTACAGTAACAGTACGTATACTCTGCTGCTATCAATGAACTTTGGATAAGAGGGAGTGCATATTTCATTCATGTTCCAGATTTGCGGTCTCATATATTTACATGCAAAATCCACTCCCGCTATGAAATTACTCACTGTCTACTTTTTATCTTTTATTTTTTAAGGATCAGTCCGCAACTATAAGTTCTTTCAAGTGTGAAGCGGAATTTTCCTCCACTGCAACTTCTTCGTTCCAGAGACGTAAAAGAATCTCCACTTGAAAAGCTTCCAATTGATGTCTATGCAGCTTTTTGCAAACGCGTAATCCTTTCAATTTCTTCCTGTTCTTTCCAATACATCTTCAGAAAACCCACTTTTCTATGATAATTTCCATTGGTGACCTGAATGTGTTGTAGGCCCCTTCACCTAGTACATTGAGAAAATAGGTGAAATTTAAATAAGGAGAGTTTGAGTGAAAGTACCGGCACCAAGAGCACCCTACTCCAACATTGCCTGTAGACATGGAAATGAGACGAATAAAGAATAGACGAATAACTCAATGTGTTTCACCTTTACAGAATCTGCGTACAATCTGCGCACCCTCTCAGTGCGTTTGCGCGACAACTACTTTTGATTCAAACCAAAAACAGGAAAGAATCTTCGCACAATTCTTTTTTTTTTCCTTGGAAGAGAGAAATAATCTATCGAAAGAACTTCACGCGGTCAGTGAGGGTAATTCGTGTACCTCAATCCAGGAATAACAGTGCTGACACTTCGAGGATAGAGGTCACATCATTCTAAGAGTATTTAGTTACGTCCACCAACTAAAGAAAATCGTAATGAATGTCGTTCCCACATCAGAACTTTTTTTTCTAGAAATTTGTGATGGCTTGTGATGCGTACTTTCAGAAGAAATATTGCATTTACAGTGCATTATGAATATGAGTTTTCTCGCACACCACGACATCATTTTAGAAAGTATGCATGGCTCCATGGGGTCAAATCAACATTTGATCTCTGCTATCAGTCTTTTCCTGAGTTTCTGGAAAAGCCCTCTGAACCTTAAGACTGGCCGTATCTCCATCCTTCTCAATCCCGAACGTCTCGAAAAAGTTGTATGGAATCTTTTGCGGAACTGTTGCGAGGTCTTTGACTTCTTTAGTTCAATAAAGTTCTAGCCAAATAAAGAATTCTTATCTCCTTGTAGAATGTCATTCTGCAGCTCCAACCTTCTCCTGTCACGTTTCCAAACACTTTCTTTTGTTAAAAAAAAGAAACTAAATTACGAGTAGGTTACTTAGGAAAAACAATTATGGAGTGTCAAGGTGAAAAAGGAAACTTTCGAGACATTTTTCTGTTGAATATGGATTGGCGGTGAAAGAAGCAGAAAACGCTTAAATAATGTTTAATGTTTGTTTAAATAATGTTTCGATGAAAAAGATGAACATCGAATGTTTTCACGACTGCACGAAAAATTGAAAAGCTTCTAGATCAACAAGCAAACTATGATCTCGAAACTTTTGAGCTAACATGTGGAAGTCGAACAGTATGAACCATCCGAAATTTTGAGCACAGGTACGAACTTCCTGTAAAGCTCTGCAGAGAAACTATTAAGAAAACCTCAAGCAGAGAATAGTACTGATGGCGACCGAAGCTGTAGAAGCCGGGAAGGTCGATCATTGCATCAGCCAAGACATCCGTAATCAATATAATCGACATGGGGAGAGAGATTGGACGGTGCTGCGATCTCACTCAGGATATATCGAAAACGCAAAACTGGATAACATACTTGGGAAGTTTATTGCAAGAACTTATCACAGCCTTCGTTCCAACATCATTTCCATAATATCATCGTCCATAACACCAAATACAAACCAATTCGCTGAAACTCATTAAAGGATACGTCTATTGGAGAGTCTGGGAAGGATCGTGTTCATGGAAACTAGGCAGATCCTTGACGCCTCGTCTCACTCACGCTCACTGGAAGTCGCTAGATGTTCAAAATAGTCAGGCTTACGCCAGAGAATAAAAAGAACAAAGATTATTTACGACACGACTTCAGAATTGAAGATGAGGACACAAGCGTCTAGAAGAGCATCGAGGAAGCGGTAAAAAAGAAAACCAAAGGCAACCGACTCCGTGCTCTCTTCTCTAACATCATCGTTCTTGCTGTTGTAACTTACCCTTCAGAACCTGAAGAAAGTGGTTTTAGCGACCATTGAAATTGTGGTATAGCTGGTTGTACTTCGAGGGAATTAGGTTGTGTCCTACGCAATCGACTGGATATTCAGATATGTATTCTTAAAAAAAGTGAATTGGGTGGGCTTGGAATGTGCGCAAATGTGACGCATTTTAAGAACCACTGAACTGCGAGTGACTCGTTTCTCGATTCGCTGCAGTTATACAACCCATGATAGGAAGACTGGCAACAATGTAGCCAAATTTCGCGAAATCAAATTTTAAAAATATTAGCATCTCCCAATCGAGAAGGCACTGCCTAGTTCTGCACGCGGCAGGGACGAACCACTTACTAACGCCACCTCAAACAATTTAAAGAGCAATGAAGGGAGAGATAACGAGATAAGAAGAAAGTAAAAAAGAAGGAAGGTGCGAGGGGGAGAAATGGCTGTTATAGAAGATTTGAAAAGGTGGCTTTTGCTCCTCCTAAGATAATGTTATTGACGTGCTAAAGGATAGAAGGATAAAGTGTCTGGCGTTAATCAATGCGCTTTGTATGCGCCCCCACGTCCGCTTCAATTCAGAATCATTTGAGGTTTACGAACGTATAACTGGCCTACACAATGACTTGCGGGGGCTCGCCGATGTGTCAAGTCAGTGTTTTTATCCTCCCCAACAAGTCTGGTACCAATTTGTCGACCCCGGAAGGATAAAAGGCTAGGTGAGCACTAGGGCGGATTCGAACCGATAGGTCGTGAAGGAGTTTCTAACCACTACACTACACCCGCCCCATTAACGTGAATTGAACCAAAATAACGAAACACTTCCAAAGGTTTATCCTGAATAATTGACAAATAGGAGGCCAGTCAATTGTGGACCAAAGCAATTGTCATGGTTAATGGGGAGGAATAGAGATCTTGTCGCTGAAGCGCTCTTCAGCTTGTGTAGCCAAACAGCCGTACACCAAAATTGTCTCGTTCACGTAGATCTCCGGAAGATGCGAATGCTAATACAAGTTGTTGAGGATGCCAAGCGACTGAGTATACTTCTCCTTCCAAACGAATTTCGTGCACTCTGAAAATCAATGACGTTTTAATTCTCCGACCCTTCTAGTAAAGTAAAATAATGAGGAAAGACTAAGTAAAAACTCCACCCAACAAGCTTTAAGGTTCAGCTTTGAGCTTTCTAACATAAACAAGTTAATGTCATGCACAAACTTCTCATTGGGATGTCGTAGCCGTAATGTTCTTGGTCAGCCAAATAATCAGCAAAGTTGTTCTATTATTTTCTAATACATTTCACTGGCGTAAACTGCTCAGAAAAAAACACAACGAATAGTTATAGACAGGGTCAAGCGTGTAGTTAGGAAAGAAACTCTCTCCCCATAAGTGACCATCTTGAAAATCACCCTTTCACCTATCTCACTCTTTCTAATACAGCAACATATGTACATAGCAATCAAAAATCAAATACAATTGATATGACTAAAGAGAGAAATTAAGCATTTAGTAAATAAATTAAAATAATATAATGTAGATTAATAAATGTTAACAAATAGTACTACAACAAATATTAATACATGGCGCTATAAGCAAAATAAAAATATATAATATAATATAGATACCTCACTGAAAGGATTCAAAATGTACAAATCAGTACGTTTATGCACATATAAACTGAAAGTATAAGGAAGTTCCCAGCGTGTTATCGACAACACAATTTTTCACTTTCGACACTGATTACGAATGTTCAAGAGTTCGATCTCCGGTGGAATCCTGATTTTTGCAAAACGGGGAAAAAACTTCACCGACAATTTTTCTAAAATTGCGATTTTGAAGTATTTACATGCGATTTGGAAGTGATTTTAGCGATTAATACTGAACATGGTTGGGTTTTTGTAGAGGAAAATTTGCGCTGTAAAACAGCTGAATTACAATTTTTAGAGGCCCTCTACTTTTTTCCTTTTTTTTGAAATCAGTTGAGATTAATGTTAGCAAATTTTTCTACTTTTTCTCAACTACCTTCTGAGAGAACAAAAAAAAAACTCGAAAAAATAAAAGCCAATTCTGATAGGAAACATCCTTCTCTATAACAAATTTCAAACCGAATTCGTTCTCACGAAGAACTAGTTGAGTTATTGGAGTTTGTTCGAAGTCATACAAATTCTGACGCGAAGGAGGGAATCTAAAATCTCACACTTTTCTCGTTGCGAGATTACGTAGCGAGAAGGTGGTTGAGAAATTCGACACCACTTTTTTGATACAGCATCAAGGAAAACCTTTCGCTGCAAATTTTGATCTCTATAGGTGTCCTGGTTCTCACGAAAGCTATTTGAGAGAAATTTGCCATTTTTCATGCCACGTTTTGCTTCAGCATCACCTGGAAGAGAAGCGCTACGATGATCGTGACCAAATGACCTTCGGGCTTTCTTCGCCTCCAAGTCCCCGGAGTTCTACGCCAAAGGAATCCGTGATCTTGTGAGAAGTTGGCAGAAGGTTGTCGATGTTGATGGAGATTATTTCGTCGAATAATAAAATGTTGTTAAAAAGTTGTGCTATTTTGAAACTTTGACGTATTTCGGCAGACACTTTCCGAAAACCCTAATATAAAACAACACAGAACCTTTCTCTAGTTGGAACTATTTTCAGAAAACTGTTATTTTTCTGCTTTGTGGGTTTCCCTTACACTCACATCTAGTTTTTTTACTTCAAGCGACCACTTCCGAAGAAAGAAAGAGAGCGAGTGAGATGGAGAGAAAGAGAAGCAGTTCTCTTGAAATGACTTTAGCGTTGCAACTACGTATTGAATGCTTCCGTCTAAGATGTATATTGCTAGCTCGTGAGTGACTTTCACAAGTAGCATGAAAAAGGATTTTAAGAACCTCCTAAACCTCCAAAACTTGCTGTATTAAACAAGCCTCTACTATAACTTGTGAGTCTTACCTGGATCCATCGTCAACATACGAGATATCTATAGAGTGGTCTTCACTTCCAATGGCTATAAGCTGGTTGTCATAGCTAAAAGCCACTGCTCTGACAGGATAGTCAAGCCTAAACTAAGAAGTGCTTTACAATTACCATAGCTACGATAGCGAGGAGCTGGATCCTCCTCAGCTGAAGGAAGCCTAGCTTATGGGGTGCAACTCAAAAATATAGGATCCCTTTGCCAACCGTCCAAAAGTAAAGGGGTCTATTTGCCAACCGTTCAACGGTGAAAGGGGACGGAGCACCGTCTCCGACTATCGCATCTATGATGATCAGCGTACGTTTCTGCGCCACAAATAGTTCGTCCTTACCTCCCCAAATTTCTCTCGCAAATCATCTCATCCACGTTCCAAATTGAACATAAGGCATCGGATGCGCCGATAGCAACACGAAGTCCGTCTTGGGATACAGCCAAAGCAACGCAATTGGACTGACCAGAGTGAGCAGTAATAGTGCGTACCAATTCCAACTCTGGCATCCTGTATGTATTTTTAGAGTAAGTTTTGACGGATAATCGTTTTTATTCCTGTCGCTCAGCGCTGAAGTAACACAGACCCACCTAAAAATTTCGACTCGACCCTGTCCTGTAGCGACAAATAAATACTTCCCTATAGGATGGTAAGCAAACTCGTTCATTTCGGTTTTCGAATCGTACGACTGAAAGAAAATAGTAGTAAACATTTCCCACTACAAAAGACTGCAAATTTAGAGACTGTTTCCATATAACCTGCGTAACTAAACAAAAGGCATGATCTACATTCAAGGAAACAAATTTAAAAAAGAGACATGAATTCGGTGAACCCTTTCTGTTGAGGGTAACCCTTCCTGTTGAAAACTTTACGATGCCTTACAGAACAATTTCTCTCTCTCATTGTCCTAAGACTGCTATTATGACAAGTTGAAGCATCTAAAACAATGTTATCAAAAATTATCTGTATATTCACGTGAGTACTCCTAATGTAAGTAGACTGCTTTTTGTCCAGTTACAGAAATAATAGACATTCTTCATAGCCTCTGCTCAGTATGCTCAGTATCAGTATACTACGCTCAGTTTTTCTTTACCCTTCCTCTAATGACTTTAAAGTGAAGGAGTTCTCAGTAGGCTTCGCCGTGCGAACCTCCACTTCCGCCTGCTCTATCTGCGGCAAAGGGTCCTTTTTAATTCTGAACCACTACAAGCACTTGCGCGATATCCACAAATGCCCAGAAGATCAAGTACGAGAAGTCAGAAACGCTGTAAAAAAAGGTCATATACGTAGAAGGGATGGAGTGAAATCCGCGGAAGGGTATTCTACTTTCCTGATAGGAGGAAATTGTAGTTGGAAAGTCACTCAATAACTAATTCACTTTGTTGGTATAAATGACTCCACATACCTTCAAGGTGCTCAATGTCCTTCCATCTATCACATGAAGGCGATCCTCCTTATCGCCGTACACCAAATATCGGCCACACGGAGACCAGGTGACGTACAGATTTGCTGCTATAAACACAGATGTCGACTCTACTGTCGATTTCACAAAAGGATTAGTCATCAATTCAATGGTGATGAGGTGCTTTTGCAACCTATGGGTAAAACTTTAAAAAAAATGGATTTCTCAACAAGCACACCTTGGAACCAATTCCCAAGCAGGGTAAACGTTGAGATTTTCTAGACGGGTGGTCGTAAGAAGATGGGAGCAACAGTAGAATCGTAAGAGGGAGGAAGGGATGGAAAGACGAGAAAACGGATTAAGAGAGGTAAGAGAAGAGAGAGTACATAAAAATCAAATAAAATGGGCGGGTAGATAACTACTTGCGAAGTGCCCAGGTTTCTAAGGCATAGGTCAAAAGGGGAAGTACGGTGGTCTTAGAGCTATGAGCACGGAGCCAGGTATTCGTTATCTCTTTCACCACATCCTCGATGCTCTCATAAGCTCCCCAAGCGACTCCTGCCCAACTCGGGAGTCAGGTTATCTTCCATGTTCCTTTTTCAAGCCAGATAAACGTAGCTGGTACTTTTAGATATATACTCCTTCCACTGAACGTAAAGGGGGCCTCCGAGAGCTATCCGTGTCTCAGAAAAACAAGAAAAACAGTCTTTTGCACATTCAGCCGAAAACCGATGCATCCGCATATTCCGTCAAGTTCGACCAGCATTCGTTCCGCGTGGCTGACGCTAGATGCTTTCAGAACGATGTCGCCAGC
This sequence comes from Necator americanus, assembly GCF_031761385.1. Lineage (NCBI taxonomy): Eukaryota > Metazoa > Nematoda > Chromadorea > Rhabditida > Ancylostomatidae > Necator > Necator americanus. The sequence goes on from NC_087371.1 coordinate 86,461, forward strand.
AAAGCGCAGATGGTGTGAGCTGCCGAATATCAACCTTTACTCTCATGTTTTCCCATTCCAACTTTCGCATTGCGTTCTCGAGAGTGGCTGTGAATATTTCAGGTGAGATTGTGTCACCCTGTTGGCCCCCTCTCTTCACTTCAATGATGATATTCTTGTAGAATGGCGAAATTCTTGTCGTGAAGTTACTGTACAACTCTCGAAGTACCTTTATGTACTGAGTAGGGACACCTTGGTTGTCCAAGGGTCTCCACGACCGTTTCCGTCTCAACTGAGTTGAAGATCTTCTTCAAGTCGATGAAGGTGAGACAGAGCGGGATTTTGTACTCTCGTGGTAATTCGCTGATTTTCGAAACAGTGTGGATGTGGCCAATCCTGCTGAATCCTTTTCGAAACACTGCTTGTTCGCATGACTGTCCTTCATCCAAGAATTTTTCAATCCTAATAAGGACCACTCTTGTAAAGAGCTTGTAGACGACGGACAGAAGGCAGGTTTGGCGACAGTTGCCGATGTCATGTGGATCTCCCTTTTTGTACAACAACACGGTTTTGTTGGTCTTCCACTTTTTTTGAACCTTGCATTTCGACAGGTAACGTGTAAAGAGCCTCGCCAGGCTGTTGACGTGTAATGTGGGAAGGTTCCTCAGGTGTCCTTGTCTTCTTCTGCGTTATTCTATTCGTGCGATTTCTTACCGACATGATAGCATATTATACTTCCGCGACGGGAGAATCTCTGGAATAGCATGTCCGCCTTCCCTCAGATGGAGAAGAGGCAAATGGAAATGGCTGTCGAAGAGATCAGAGTAGAACTCGTAGATGATTTTCACCATCCCCCTTCTCGATGCAATGGTTGTTCCCTTCGAGTTCCGGAGAGCAGTCATCCTCGTCTTGCGACTGGCGAAGTCACGGCGGGCATAGCGGATACTTTTCCCCGCCTCTGCAACTTCAGCCAGCACTTCTGTCCTTCTCTCTTTAAGGTTTTCCTTTATCGCTTCTCTGCAAAGCCTTGCGAGCTCGGACGTGAGTTCTTGGTTCCCTGCGGCTCGTGTTGCTCCACGCTAGCGTATCAGCTCAAGAGTTTCAAGAGACAGGCGTCTCTTGGTGGTTTTAAAACTCTCAGCTTTCTTCGCGTAGTCGTGAAGGTGTTCAACGAGCCGGTCATCATTGTCTTGAGATTGGCAAAGTCTCGGGGGACGTAGCGAATCTTCTTTGCAGCTTCTGCTGCTGCCAAGACTGCTGTTCCTCCTTAGGATCTTCTTTTATCGCACTTCTGCGAGCCTCCTCGAGCTTGGAGGTGAGTTCCTGGTTGCCCGTGGCTCGTGTGCTCCACGCTGATGTATCAGCTCAAGTTTCCGGAGACAGACGTCTCTTCCTGGTTTCAAAGCTCACGGCTTTCCTCGGCCGTGAAGGTGTCCAACGAGCCGTTCGTATTCCTCGTCGGTGTTGTCCGTTGCGGAATATTTCCAAAAGTCGACACGCGGAGCGAAGTGATCCCTGTCGATGATGGTTCTGGAACTTCGCTTTCTGAACTTTGCGGCTTTCTTTTCTCTCGGTGTGAATCAAACTCACCCTCGAAGGCGATGGTCCTAACCCGGATAGAAGTTTGAAATCCGTCATAGAAAACCTTTTACTGATGATGATGTAGTCACTTTCATCATGGTGCCCGACACCGTGCGATTCTCGCCTCCAATGTATAGGTATTTTAAATTTAAATTTGCGAGTTTTCATTAATAGTTTTTGTCACCATGAGAAACATGGAAAGCCTCTCCCTTTGCTCGTTTAATTGCAGGCCGTGAGTCCCGATGTGAAGTTTCTCTGGCTTTCTTCTGAGGCCGATTTTGGCATTGAAATCATTAATAAAGCCGTTGGTGATGATATTTTGTGAAGGTTTGGTGCAGTAGCAGAGATGTTGAATTAAAACGGAGAGATTACTTCTGAATACATGTTTTTCAAGTCTGCAATTTAATTTCTAGTAAGAAGATCCGTCTTCATGAATCATGAATGAAGCTGGAAAAGGCGTCTATGAAAAGAGAGGATTCTGATGTTTGTTCCACGCTTGTGCAGATTTATGTAGTGGATGAGGAGAAAGCCAGTGCTAAGAGGTTCAACTGCAAGGTCAAAAGTAGGCTATACAAGCATTTCATCCCTCTGGGACCAATAAGCTGATGCCGTGAGATTCGTTTAGGAGGATAAAAACACAAATTTGCTGCACTAGCTGACCCGGCAACCCATTTTATAGGCGATGCAAACATTCATAAACCTTAAACGATCCTGAGCTGAAGTCATTCCAAAAGTCCAAAACCTACAGCCAAACGGCTTCATGATCTCGCAACTTATGTTTTCTCTCATAATTCAGTATGGGAACTCTTCGTAGGTTTGGAACAATCATCTACTACTCGGAAGTTTTCAGCAACCACACACTGAGAGATTTTTTCATCTAGTTAATTAAATGGAACTATATTGCAATAGTAATGTTTCCCACTTGTTCTAGCATGAAATTCAGCATTTTATTTGTAATTTCAAGGTATGTAAGGTGGTTATGATCATACTGGGTACCGAAGAAGTCTATGTTTCGACAACATCATGAAAAATACCGAAACACTTGCGCATTCAAGCAGTCACCAACCCTCAAGTTGAGGTACAAAAACCGCTGAGTCTTACACAACCGAAACGATAGTTCGTGCAGAACAGCTGCATTGCTGCAATCCATAGTACATTATTATCAAAAAAAGCCATACAAAAAGCTATAATTACTGACCGGTTTCATACCCATAACTTCATGTCATTGTGCAAGAGTACATAGTAGGGACCCAACCTCTTGTCGAAAGTCGTGTGTGCGTCTTTTGCTGGCGAATGTCCCATATAATAACAGATTTGTCAGTGCTTGCTGATGCAAATAAATTCGGATTTGTACGGTGAAATGCAACCTGAAAATGAACAATTTAACAGAGTGCTAAGATGCAATTACGAAAAATCGTAGATGCCTACTCAGATGAAGATTTTTTACCTTATGCAACTTCTCATCCACCTATTATTAGGTTGTCCGAAAGGTCTTGTACCGAAATTTAAAAAAATCCAAAATTTTTGAGAAATGAATCAGATGTTTATTTGATCATCTACAAGTGGCGTCGAGAACTCAACGCGAGCAGAGCGGCCGCATGAACAACAACAGCAACATGACGTTAAGGCATTGCATACCGATGGACGGTCAACTGCTAGTTCAATCTCACCGGGAGGTATATAGATTATTCAAGACAACGTGCGCAGTGGACGACTGTCTTCTCTCTACAAAGATTAGCAATAAAGCTGCAAAATGCATGTTAGAAGCAGCAATCGAAATCCATATCAACATCCGTCAAGCTTTCATTTAGTTCTGTTTTCTTCTTGCATAGCGTCCGCTCAGGTTTTTGAGAAGGTGGTACGAAGTATTAGAAATCAAAAACTGGTTTGAGGAAATCGTGAGCGTTTTTTTAATATTTAAAAGGTACATAAAAGTAGCAGTTTTTTAAAGATAAGGACTTTGGTCTCAGAGTACATAACGGTCAATCCATAGCCATAATGGTCTCGGTTGAGAAGAACTTCCTTTTTGAAAAAAACAAATGTTCAAAATCAAAATCAAATAAAAGATCACATTTAAGCTAAGGTTACTAAGATCTGGTGCGAATTGACTCCCCCTCCCCTCCCCAGTCCTCGACGCACATAACGCCGTGTCTCCAAGTATCGCTTCACCTTCTAACGGTACAAATTAGACTGAAGCGATAAAAGAGAATTTATTTGTTTCAGAGCCTCAGCGATACTGAGGCCTGAAAGTCCGGTTTTATAAGCAGTAAAGAAATCAGTAAGGTGCATAAAACCTTCACATTATGACATATCTGATCAGAGAAAGATGAAATGATATGCACAACATTTAACAATACACGCCTCTACACGCAGTTCCAGTCGTGACGAGATACTGAGTTCTAGCGTCACGCAGCGACGCAGCCTCTGGAACAAAGCCTCTGGGCGCGCCTACTGTATTTCAGTGACTTGTTCATGTTGATGGTAAAACCCGACTTCATAATTCACAATTAAACGCAACTGATGTCCGTGCAAAAGACACTATTCATAGAGATTCATATTCCCTAGGACCCATCTGTTACCCGGAGAGTTTCGGAGGAGACTCAGCAAATGCACTGATGTAGGTGCTAACAGCATCGACGGCTCCATCGCGTTAACTAGGAAGGTCGCTCTATTAGCTACCTGGCAAGTAGCTACCTGGCTCGTAATCCTTAGTCGCAGTGCCGATGGACATCTGCAAACTAGTCCTTTCCTTTTGTATATTCTGGCAGTCACTGCCATTGCCCGGAATGAGTGTGTCCTGCCGACGATAATGAACTCTGTGGGGTAGCCAAAATTGCCTTAGCCCTAAGTTAACCATTCAGCGGCCATGGTTCCGCATCAGCAGCAAAACAGCACTTACGACGGAACTGGTGATACATACTGTAATCGGGTCTAGATGACATGAGGCACGCTGCAGTTACGCAAGTTGATGCAGCGCGGTGGAGACGGCAGTTGGAATCGAGGTGGGACCATCGCGAACTGCAGTGATAGGTGGTGGTAGCAAGAGTTACATCGCGGCGCTTACCGATTCGCTCAACTGCGCTGTGCTTCCTTCCGTTTTCAGCCTGTAGATCCTTACAAGGTGTTGTCACGTCTACATGGTTAAGACGATGAGCAGAGATCAGTAGCTACAATCCTTAGAACTTCTGAGTCGATAGCTTTTTGTTGTTGTGGCATAGTCCGCGCAATCCATTTGACATTACAAATTATCCTGTTTTTGCGTGTACAATGCAACTCTGTAAGGGATTCTTTCATCATTCATCTCTTCGTCAAATGAGTAGGAAATCCGACATCAGTGAATACGCGCATACAGAACATTGGTTTATTTCATCGAACTTATCAGTCAGCAGAGATGCTCAGCACAACTCAGCCCTTCCGACCTTCATAGCCACTTCTAGCTTAATGTAGTTCAGCACAAACATAAATTCAAATCCGAGCACATTGCGTCAAGCGATACGTGCCCTCGAACGGTCGAAAGTACTATTATATCAACCGCAAAACTGCAGGATCGTTCATGCGCTCAACGACGATGTACTGGCGCCGTAAAGCGATGAAATGAAGTGAGACGAGTTCCGTGACGTCCAATTCGTACGCCGGCGCCACTGGGCAGTAAAATAGGGTGGGAAGTGTCCCAAAGCATCGAATTAGTGTGCCGGCGCCAGTAAGCCATAGAATGGGGTGGGACGCGTCCCATAGCGCCGCGGTGCAGAAGGACCGCGCAATGACTGCAACCGAATTTGTCAAGAAGTGAGCGAAACGTTGTGAACCATTTAATGGCTATGAAAGTTGCTGCGCAGCGTTTCACCCCTATTTACTCAACCGCATTTTGCCTCTTCGGGTTTTTAACATTTCCTTTTTCGGAAACTGGGAATACGAATGGAACAGGCAGCTTAAATAGTAGCTAACAATTAACATGATCTGACGTGGAAACTTATCTTTACCAGCACGAAGATGACGTTGTCTTTTCATGTCGGGACATTATTCTCCGCTAATTGTTGAGGAGGAAGAGAAGAAAATCTCATCTTTCGAATTATACTCATGCTTCGAATTACGTTTCCAAGTTTTTGCGGTATCGAAGGAGTATACTTAGGTAGAAAATCGAGTTTCCAAACTCTCCGAATGTTGTACCGACACATTTACGTATAGGACCACGAAATCATCACTTCATTTCCTGATCATTTCGTGAATGCTTAAATTTCTAAAATAAAAGAACGAACCGTCGTTAGAAAAAGTACAAATTTAATTTAATTTCGGAAAACGCTACTACATTTAGTTTCTATTGACCAGTGAAGGGGGAAAAGGAGTGCACCAGACGAGAAGTCTGGTATCCGGAGTTAGCCGGACGTTGAGAGTGGTTAGATAATATCCACGGAACGTGTGTCGACGTGCAGCACTCTTGACGAAAGTCTTAGTTCTTAGAATCCCAAGAAAAAGAGAAAATAACGTTCACCTGATCAACGGAATCATCATGTCCTTGACCTACAAAGGTACACTTCAAGCGACAAGAAGAGTCAACGGTTGCGACGGCTACACGGCGATCTTGTGAACCACATGCAAGTCGAGAGCCATCGCAGTTCCACGACAAAGCGTGAGCACGTTGCACCTGAAAGCCAATATATATATATACATATACATATACATATACATATACATATACATATACATATACATATACATATATATATGTATATATATACATGCATATACATGTATATATACATATACATATACATACATACATGCATACATACATACATAGATACATGTAGCTATGATGACATGATGGTAAGCATCTGGTGAATTTCCCACTTTAAAATTTTTATTATCCTACTTTTTATTCTTCTTTCCTCAGACTATTTGGTTGCAAAATGCTTCTAAAAAATGAGAGAGATCGCTATTTTCCCTGTTAAGCAATGGTCTTGTAAAAGTTTTAGAAAAGAGAGACAATCAGGGAAGAGCAGAAATTTTACCACCACTAGTTCCCTTTATGCCTTCCTATCTGCGAACATTTCTGCACTTTCTTCTTCTGTCTTTAGGAGGAACAAACTTACTTCAACTCACCAGTGAGTACCACTACGACAACATTACTAGTTCTCTCAATATGTATTAATGAATGGTTTTTTAATTGGTAAACAATTTCTCACTCAACAACGTGACAACGTTGTTTTAATGTAATTGATCCTTGTCTTAAATAAGATTAAAGTCAAGAAGTATCAAGTAATAGTCAAGTATACAAAAAGAAACGTTTTCAATATCATCTCGCATTTAGAGCAAGCGTATCACGAAATCGACGTAGTATGAAAACCTCAGAGTACTGGTTCGGGCTGTAGATTACGTAATCCAGCATGGCTCCGCCCAACTTCCCTTAATCGTCGTAAAAATACGACATCCGTTCCGATGAGAACAAGCCCAGGTTTCTTCAGCAGCCTATTAATTGGTTTTACTTGAAGGAACATTGATCTTAGGCGCCTCTCTCATGGACGCGACTTGTGCATAGGGATGGTGCGTTCCAAATTTCTTCCTAGAAAAAACCCTGTGGTCCTCCTTATTTTTAACGACGATAAGGGTAAGTTAAAAGGAGCTGCGCTGGGTTCCGTAATCTACAATCCCAAGTCTACGAGTTCCCTAAGGTTTCCACACTACGTCGACGTCGTGATACGCTGCCTTTAATTCAAACGACGATGCAGCTGAAAATGAGAAGTTGGAAAGGTACTGTATACACAGGAGATGTAGCTGGAAAATTCTGCCTGCGATTTATCTTTGCGCTCCAGAAATTGGGATATTTGATATCAAAGACCGAATCAGAACCCGATTTTTGTGGGTTGGAAGAAACTCAATCTTTCCGTCTGTTTAATTTAAGAAAAAAAATGCAGGTTTGTCAATACTATGCTCTTCGTTGTTGTTCCATCTATTATCATCTTATCGTTTTCCACCCATCATTAAATTGTTCCTATATGTTTCTTACACAATTTCATCACGTTTCTGCTTTGTTCATGTTCTTTGTTGTTTTCAAATATTTTAATGGCTTGTTCGATACTCCCCCCACATAGTACGAGTCTCATAAGCATCTTTGGCGGCTTCAGGACCTCGATTGGATGCAAGAAGCAGAAGGTTTCAAAAAATGCACCTTTTTTAACTTGACATGTCATCTTAATGGTCTGAAGAAGCAAGAATTAGTGGAGTTAAATACCACTACACTACTACCTTCCGGAGCGAGAAATCCTATATCGAATGGTTTATACTAAAACCTTTTTCTTCGGTGCGCATACCTGAGCCAAAAAGGCCACGATTTAGTCCTCAACAAAATTCTTTAAGAGAAGGGGTTTTTTTATTGATAAATATTTCCTACATTCTTCAAATCCATAGCGACTGATCGATAAAGGAATAGGTGTAGTACCTGCATATCGTAGCCTCGAATACGGTGATTAGAATCGAAATAAGCTACTGCATCAGCGCTCGAATGGATCGTTCGAAAAGCTTTATTCCTGACTGTCTTCGACGTGGTCATCGATGCTGAAAACAAGTAGAAAAGTGCATTAGCTGGAAAAATAGGTGCGCATTGCGCTTTCAAGGGAAGAATCACGTCCCTAAAAGCAAGTTGACGTATCTTTTTCGGAACTATCGACGAAGCTTTCACGGCAGACGTAAGATACATTTGTGAAAGATATTCAGCATGTTCATAGCTCTGGATAAGCTGTGGAATATTCGAGTGGGGCAGTAATAGCAAAGAACCATCTCTGGCAATTGTGTTAGGGTAAGATGTAGTTGTACAGCTGAGTCACATCATGCAGTATTTCTAACGAAATCGAAAATGATCTGAGATGTGGTTTCTTCATTGCCCGCATTAGACAGTTAAGAACGGTCTTTGTGCTCTAAGAACGTTTCTTGCGCTCGAAAGTACACTCCGATTGGAACAGTGCTGTGAGTCCCCCCTCCCTCCAACTACATTTTACCCAGTTCTCATCTCACAGTTGCGGCTCTTCTCCTTACAGAATATCTTTGGTACATACTCATCAAAATACAAATTAAGTCCTACTACACCTGAGCCAGTCAATTCTGTACAATTTAAAAAAATGATTTCAATCGATGTGAAGAAGGAAATGGGATCAGGATGTACCGTAAGCGGGTGAAGTGTAGTTGAGGAAGGAGGGGCACTCAGTGGCGCCCTTATTTCTCGAAGTAAATAATCAAATCAATCGGGATCCCAAGGCCTAAACATTAGTTTTAGGGGATCTGATATGTAAACTTAAGTTACTAAGAGAAAAGGTAAGTTAGAGCGTCGGGAAGTAGGGGCGCCACTGAGTAGCCCCCCAACTACACTTTACCCCCGTAAGCAGTAAGAGGACCACCACATGCACAAGATCTCAGAATGTCAAGGTTGGGGGAAAATGTAGTTAGGGGGCACTCAGTGGCGGCCAAATTTCTGGACGCTCTATCTTACTTTCTCCTCTGTAACTTTAGCTGGCATGTCATACATCCTCTAAGACTAATGCCTAGGTCTTGGGACTGCGTTGATTTAGTTATTTACTTCAAGAAATAAGGACACCACTGAGAGCCTTACCCCTTCATAGGAGTATACAGTAGAGTCAAAACGAAATGACTAGGTGCAGTTGCGTAAGCGGCTGCGTTCGAACCTGTGTGGTGAAGCATAACGGTTAGGAACGAGCGGTGCTTCGCTTCTACCATTCATTGCTGGAGTTCGCGACGGTCCCATCTCGATTCCAACTGCTACTTCCACCGCGCCGCATGGACCGCAGCAACACTCCGACTTGCTTCGTATCGCTTTGGCTCAACTACATCATTAGCTTCTATGCACAAAAGTTTCCAATGAAAGTGGACCAGGAACCAATGACCTCCCGTGAGGAGATGTAATAGATAAAAGAAAATCTAAGGGTGACTTAGCAGCACCTCAATCCACGCAAGATCGGTCGCGGACGAGCAAGTTTCGAACTGTATGTTTCTGCAATATTGCGTGAAAATTTCTCACGCAAAACTGCAGTGCTATGCGTACTCCACACGTCACAGGCAATCGTTCTGTCTTCATTTTGATGTGATATTCAACAAATTGATAGTTATCTGTGAAGCTCCTTGATACTAAAGACCAGCGCTGTTAAATGAGTAAATTTGAGATGGCTTGCGGTTTTGCTGTCCAATGTTTGTGCTTCAATGGAAACACCGATTGCTGGACCGGGGTAGTATGCACATGTTCATACATAATGATTCCGTTGGTGTAATGACATCCTCGTCAAGGAAAGTTGCGGTTACAATGAAATTAAGGAATCAGTCTCAGGGAGAGTTACATTTCTAATGAAATTAAGGAGTTAGTCCATACTAGTGTGATGTCTTTAAAGAAGTTTTTCTGCTAACGAGTGTCGACACTTACAACCCCTTCCAGCTGCTTTCTTCTTTAGCATTACTAGATATCAGTCCCTTTCTTTGAACATACTGCTGTTTCTGTCCTTTTTGGACTCTGTTTGCTTTAATCACTTACCCGGCATATAGTCCGGTCAAAATGAGATGAGGCAAGGTGCATTTAAGCAGGTGGCTGCGCTTGAAGCGGCGTGAGGGAGATGGCGACTTGGGACCGTCGCGAACTGTAGCGATGAATGCTGCTAAGGGCCCCCTCGTCCTACCCGCTACACTCCACTGCGGCGCTTCGAGCGCAGCCGCTTACGCAACTGCACCGTGCTTTTGACCATCTACTTAATCGGCGCCGAATACGTTCAACGGTGCCAGAGCGACGCTTCCGCCGCAATACATCCTTTTCCTTTCCATGACACAACACTGCACTGTTCGGTTGTTGTTCTTTTGTTGCTGTTCCACCCAGTTTATGGTGCGTGACGTCCTAACATTTTCGGTGCCAACTTTCCCCGAAATTTTAGTTCAACAGTTAGATTTCTGTTCTCAGATACTGATAAAAAACGTGAGTAGGTCGTGTCCGTTTTCAGACCCTGCTCAGTACAGTGGTCGACAAACGCTTATATACCATTAACGCTGATATACCAATATATACTCATAAAAAGCATCATTCGGGGAAATTCTGGATGTTAGGTTTCCTACAGTGTCATATCACATTGATTATGCAAAACAGTCCCTACAAATTTAGGGAACAGACCGGTTTGACTGGTGGATTAGGGTGAAATTCCCCTTCAAATCCAGAGTAACTTTTTTCGCTTGTTAAGTCCACTTTGCTCGGTAACATTTCTTAGACCCTAAGATGTAATGAATTGCATTACTGACTATACTGCGACCTGTGACTCTGACGGAATGTTTCGTATTTTCGTCGTTTCGTGTTTTGATTCTTGCAAAATATCTCCATTACACTATGTACTACTAGATAGAAGCCAATCTGAAACTTTTCGTACGCCCATTTGCTGTATTTATAGTAGTGTCAAAACGACATGAAGCACGGTGCAGTTACGTAAGGCTGGCCGAAGAGTTCAGAGCCGCGCGGGCGTGCGGTTTGGCGGCTCTGCGGTATTGGTGGTTATTGAGCGCACTGTCGTGAATAGTCAAAAACCACCATGCCACAAACCACTAGAACACAGTAGGGACGCAGATTTTGTTTTCGCGGTCGCGTCGCGGCAGGCCACATTAGAGCAGGGCAGCTTCAATGCAGGCTTATACTGCTTACGATTTGATGTTGTGAGGCCGTGCGGTTATTTTCATGCTTCATATTCTGTCATTTTTTCAGAGTCGTTCTTTACGTAGATGTAGCTTTACTTTCGATACATTGCTGCTATTAACTCAAATTTACTGTCACTTTGCTTGTATATAACAGGTAAAGGATAAAGTTCCTGGGGTTAATCAATCCGTTTGGGATGCGCCTCACGTTCATATCAATTCAGAATCGTTTGGGGTTCACGAACGTGTGACTGGCCTATACGATGACTTGCGGTGGCTAGCCGATGTGTCAAGTCAGTGTTTTTATCCTCTCAGACAAGTCTGGCACCAATTTGTCGACCCCGGAGGGATGAAAGGATTGATGAGCATTAGGGCGGATTCGAACCTCCGATCGATTGTGCAGGAAGCGGAACCTCTAACCGCTACACAAAAGGTGCGTTTGTTCTATAAACTCCTGTTGTCTTCTTTGCATGGCTTTACGTATTTATCTTCTCTCGTTTCTTCAGAGTCGTTCTCAACATCAGTCTATCTTTACTTTACGATACGCTATTGCTTCTTTCTCAAGTTCTCACAATTACGTTATATTTCTTCTATAAACTTCTGTGCTTTTCTTTTCAAAATTTACATTCTTGTCTTGGCTCTTCTGGAGATAAATCGATGTTTGGAACGACTCTGAAGAAACAAGAGAAGATAAGAACGCAAAGCAAGAAAACAACAGAAGTTTATACAAGAAACACACCTGTTAAATATAAGCAACGTGGCAATAAACTTGAGGTGTACCGAAAGCAAAGTTACGTTTGCATAGATGAACGACTGAAGAAACGACACAAGCTGAAGTGCAGACATGAAGAGAAAACAATGGGAGTTTATAGAAGAAACACATCTCCTTATTATAAGTAACGTAGAAATTTGAAAAGGAGCAAAAGTGTATAAAAAGTGAAGCTAAACTAATGAGAAAAACGACATTGAAGGAATGACAGAAAATACATTATGAACATAACTTTTTACGGCCTCGCAATAGTGAATAGTAAGCAGTAGAAGCCTGCGCCGACGTTGCTTTGCTCTAGTGTGGCCTGCTGCGACGCGGCCGACAGAACAAAATCTGTGTCCCTGCTGTGTTTTAGTGGCTTGTGAGCGTTGTTGTGGAGAAGGCGGTTGAAATCGAATTGAAATCATTCGCGAACTGCAGCGAAGAATGGTGCTAACAAGGCTGCTCCCTCAATCTCCACTGCACCGTTCCGAGCGCAGCCGCCTACGCAACTGCACCGTGCTTCATGTCACCATGATCATACTGTATCTACAATGCGCGAGGTTTGCGCTTCGGCAAAACAGTATATATAGTCGGGTCAATACGACATGAAACACGAGTGCGGTGCATTTGCGTACGCGCTCGAAATAGCGCGGTGAAGGCAGTAGCAGGAACCAAACTGGGACCGTCGCAAACTGCAGCGATGGGTGGTGCCAGCAAGGATTTCACCACGCTCCTAGCCACTACGCTCCACCGAAGCGCCTCGAAAGAAGCCGCGTACGCAATTGCGTACGTGTTTCATGTCGTTTTGACCCTACTATATATGTACATATATGCAAATATATGTATATATATTTATATATATATATACATATGTATATATATATATATTACCCGTAGTATATCCAGTGATGGTCGACACGTATCTCACATTTGAGCCGTCATTCTGGGAACTGCAAGATAATACTCTTCTGGAAACGGATCATCCCATTCTGTTACTTGGCAAGAAATTCAGCAAAAAGGCAGGTAAGCTATTGTTCCTGGCAGATCTTTTGAAATCGCGACCCAACGAAATCGTAAGTGTCGATGAAATGGTTTGAGAGAACTTCAGTGTTAGACAGTCGGCATACTTGCGACTGTTGTATCCCAAATTAAAGTAAAATTGTCAAAAGTTCAAGCTCCGCCGAAAGATTTGCTCCCTGCCTTGAGGATTATCTTCGATCAAGTCGAATCTGTCGGAAATTATGGCCAATTTCCCACAAAACGACTTGAATTTCGGTGCTGTTGCGTAAGCGACCGCGCTCCAAGCAGCACAGTGAAACTAGCGGTTGTGGTTGAGGTGGTGTCACTCGTAGTCGCCATCCTGCAACTATATCGTGCTTCAGGTCGTTTTGACCTTGGTTCAGCAACCTTGCCTTGAACTCTAGAGATGAGTGTAGCTAGTGATTGCAACAAGTAGCTCCATCTCTAAGCACCACGCCTCTTCGACAATACCAGGTTTCAGGTAGCTTTGACCCTAACTGTATCTACCAGAATTGTCTTGAATCGTGGTGGATTAGGTAGCCGTCTGAGTCTTCTGAGTGATCTCGCTAACTGAACAATGTCGATATTGCAAAGAAGTGACTGATACTACAAAATATAGTGTTCTATAGGAGTACCATACTAATCGACACACATATCGCTGGGTGACCCAAAGTAGAGTTACACGTTTAGTGTTGTCTTTAAGCCTGCTGCTCATTCATGTTCAGTACACAACGTGGGCTGAACATTCAAAGATAATATCGTTACGATATACATAATCATTTCACATGAGAATTTAGTTTCTTTCACATCAATCGGAAAAGGATGAACTCTCACATTAATTCTGCCCTTTTCGGAACGCACTGCTTCTTACTTTGATCTACCCAGTTGCTCAGTTTATGACTTTTCTGCTATGTAGGCGGAGCTATCGCCATCACTGATGTGTACGCTGTAGACGTTGTACGTGAGTTGATGATGTAGCGGCTCTGAATGTTTGCTTTAGATATTGCAACTCAATTCCAAAACAGCTGCATAATCCCTTATTGCCTTGAAAGAGATGGCACGTTAGTACTTGATTATGTACATTGTCTATTTTGCGAGGCGACCAGCCTACAGCCAAACATTGCAATCTACCAGCCATTCTACCAGCCAAACATTGCAATTTACTGCTTTGAAGTCCTACATCTGGACAGTAAACAATTTCAGGCAGCTGCAAGTTGTAGCATTATTGCACGAAAATCTGCATATGGAAGTGTAGGTAGCTCTATTGTTAGGCGATGAAATCATGCTAGTGCAAGTAAGAGTGGGGCCAAGTAGTCATGTGTTATCGTCGGATCATGCTCCTTCACATTTGATCCTACTCTTCGTGGACTTGATCCGTCAGTAGTATACCTTCAAAAGAGTCGAGACATAGCAACACCTTTTTAGAGTTTTGAGATATATCTGTTAGCTAATGATGTATCACATAATATTTAAACGTACATGTTTTACGAATAATAAATGAAATGATTTATTTCTCAATACAAATTGCAATATTCTGTTGAGTCATTTCAATTGGATGACCTCATAAAGATGATGTAGAGTGGGACTACGGAACTGTGCGAGCTATAAGAGATAAAGATTCTACGTTGGATGTTTGGAACACTAATAGATTACATCTACAATCCCGACGTACGGCAAGGACTAGGTTCCAATAACTTTCAGTAATCAATACATCGCAGAGAACCTGCTCTTGATGGTGCATCTATGCCTATGCCCTTCGCGCTTACAACATCTTTCCTATGATCTCCCACAATTTCGACGCTTCTGCGAGTGAGTAGGTGAATGGGCAAAGCAAAAATGGGCAAAAATGTTGTATTTGTTGATAAGTGGGGATTCGTGGAACTATTACCAATTCTGTCATGTAATTATTCTCAATTGTACAAGTCATGACTATGGATCTTTCTACAGGTTCACAAGGATCAACACTTGTTAGTTTTGTTACCAGCCTTTTTTTCTAAAGTTTGTATCACATTTTAGGTATTGAGCCTATAAAGAAGTATGTCACTTCCCGACTATGGTTTACGTACAGGAGAAATTTCGCACCTATAGGTTCATTTCCATCTGAATTTATTCTTTCGGATCATGTTTTTTTCATATTCGCCACATTTTTTCAACATCTGAAAGTACTGGAATAATTATATAGGTGGAACAGGTCCTGAAACAGACCAAGGCTGGGGATGTATGCTACGATGTGCACAGATGCTACTTGGAGAGGTTTTATTACGAAGGCACATAGGGAGAGATTTCGAATGGACCGAAGGTGTTCCACCTTCCGGTGACTACGAGCGGATTCTACGAATGTTTCTTGACGAGAAAACTGCTTTATACTCAATTCATCAGATTGGCAAGTGACAAACTGTTAACCAAATTTGTAGTTTTCAAGCTTCTTTTTAAGCACAAATGGGTGTCACGGAGGGAAAGATGGTTGGAGAGTGGTTTGGACCAAATACTGCTGCTCAGGTATGCATTTACAGTGCCATATTGTCTTAATTTTCCTTGCTAGTTTATACTCCATTTCCGTTTTTCCTTTGTTACTTCCTTTCTTTCCTTCCCAAACGAACTTCAGGTGGTGAAAAAACTCGCTGTGTTCGATTCTTGGTCTGACATAGCTGTTCATGTTGCACTCGACAACATTCTTGTAATTAGTGATGTTCGAACCATAGCAACTTTGGCACCGCCAAAGGAAGCCATAAAATTGATGAAAGGTTGGATTTAAACGAACTTCCCCCTTCTACTATTGCAGGTTTGGAATTATACTTGGTCAAATTTGGAATTGTTGGATGTTACATTTTTGCGACGGAAAAATCATAATTCTCTCCATCAGAAGTGTTATTATGAACTCCCTTCTTCTCCGTTCTCAAAAAAGAAGTCCTTTCTTCTGATTTATGCCTTCTTTCCTGTTTTTTCTATCTTTTTTTTATGGTTTCAGACGAAAAGGACGTTAGTGAGTCTTACCTGACCTTTGTGAATGAATCAGCATCAGATGACAAGAAATGCGAATGGCGGCCGTTACTAATTCTCGTTCCATTGAGACTCGGCTTAACAAGCATTAACCGATGTTATCTGCCTGCAATCGAGGTTTTTTCTTTACCAATATGGTGAAGTGAGATCATTGGTTACAATCATGCAAATTTTCCGTGATTTTTAGAAGCCTTTGAAAACAGTAGGAACTTTTCGCTACTTTCATCATAACTAAGAAATGATTACCTAGAACTTCACATGGACGTAAAAGAGAAAAAATGAAGTGGAAGGCGCTGATCAATCTCATTTAACCGTATGTGGTAGCTGTAGCACAGTTGCAGGCAGGAGGTTTTGCTGCGACTTCGCGGTCGATGCTTTGAAACCACCATAGGGCCAATGAAGCCTTTCGTCCGTCCGGAGTCGATGCATCACTACCAGACTAGTCTGAGAAGATCAAGACACTGACATGATACATCGGCCGGCAGCAGATTATTGTATAGACTGGAAATGCGTTCATAAACCTCATACTATTCTGGATTGAAGTTGAATGTGTTCGTGCATCCCAAAGGGATTGATCAACGCTATGCACTTCATCATTTTATCCTTTATATTTCGGGAAAATATGACACTCGTGCAATTTCAGAGTTTCTTCAAACTTGAATGTTGCGTTGGCATCATTGGAGGCAGACCTAATCATGCACTTTACTTCATTGGAATAGCTGGCGACCGGGTACTGCCTTCTGCATGCATTAGATATCAGGAGTAATCATTCCCTTTTCAATGAATAATGAATAATACATCTTTTCAGCTCGTGTATCTTGACCCACACTATTGCCGTCCTTCAATAATTGAAAAGTATGGAAATACTCCGTGGATCGAGGATGGTTTCGAATCCTTAGAGGTCCTCGAACTGTCACCAATTATTTCTTTCTGCATTTTTTAAAAGTAATTTTGATAGAGTGAAGATGTCCCCTGTTCGGTTCCCACAAGAGATGAAGGTTTAGATGATTCCACATTTCACTGTAAAATGTTGCTTCATATGCGATACGATCAGGTAATTTTGAATTTGCATCTTTGGAAATCGAATACTATTGAATCAGCTCAGGTAGATCCTTCCTTAGCATTGGCGTTCTTTTGTGAATCGTCGGATGTGTTCGAGAAGTTAAGCCGTGATCTGCAACAGGTATTGCTTGGTCTTTCGCAACTTCGTTTAGTCTTATGATTTTGTATTAAATCTCCATATACTACTCTCAATAAACATAGGGATGGTGATATTTCACTGTTTGCTTTCTTAAATTAAGCCGGACGCGAGGTTGATATAATCCTTTACTTGTGACTGACGTTTCGACGAGATCGTTTTCCTCAGAGCTTGGAAGGATGAAATCGAATGTGATTTACCCGGTCAAACGCTCTATCCACCCAAGAAAGAAAGTCCTAAGTTTAAGTGAATATCGTACCTTAGTATCGGTATCCTGCCATTGTTATATACCTTTTGCAAATACGATCATGTGGGCGATTGAGTATGAGCCTTGCTCAAGACTGCTAGGGAGGAGCACTATAATAGCTCTTCAAGATTAGCTTTCCTCTGATACTGCTGGATGGCAGCGTTAACTTCATCGGAAATAAGCGGCATACAAAGAGGTACTGTCTCCTTACCACATTTGTTTCGGGTTTTGCTCTTCTATTTGTAGATCGCATTGGTCTGTTGCCGTTATTGATTTTCCCAGCAAGTCGATCGATTTTTGTCCTTTCTTTATTCCAGTGCGAACAGAAGTGGCTGCGCGAAATATATTTCGTAGTACCGACCTCTTAAGTTGTGTAGGATGAGCAAAAGGATAGTGAACTAGTGATATTCTTGTCACTAAGCTTACAGTACCATTTTGTCTTGTGCGTTCTGTTTGAGATATACGCTTGGACGTTGAGGAAAAACATTCTTTAGGTTTATCCCAAACGAACTTTATGCATTCCCACTGTTCATTCAGCACCTTGAAACAACTGTCCATCTCTGCTTGAGCGGAGCAGACAATGAAACAGTTGTCGATGTGTCGGCAATAAAGCAACGAGCGTGTTCCCCAAATCGGTGTCTCAGCTGTAGCCCCGAAGAAAATGACAAGCATTGGTGCCAATCATTGTCTCATAGCAAGACCCCTAATTTGTGCGAAAAGGTTGCCCGATCTAAAGACAGTGCATCTGAGACACTCCGTCAGAACAACCGTCAACCGCTTCACGGGAAAGCCGTACAGTGACTGAGCTCAGGTGTTCAGTTAAAAATCAAAAACCGCTCGCATAGCGGTCATTGAAGACGTTTGTGAGCAATGTAATAGTATCGAAAGACTACATTAGACAGAAGTTATGAAATGTGTGTCCTTTAAGTGGCTCAAAAATACAAGGGTGTTCCTAAGGTAGGCCGGTACGAATTTCAGCAGCCGCACCAACACTGTGTTTAAGAACCAGGCGATCCTGTCTGTGGGGCTTCCTACGCCGCTTATTATAAGTCTTACCTTAAACGTGTCAGAGGCAAGCTCACTGTCAAAGTCCAGCATGTGAGTTTTTATTAGAAGGTACAAGACAGGGCATACAGGTAACTCTGTTTTAAGCCGCGTTGCATTCGAGATTGGTAAATGTGCTAGTACTTATCCATACTCTATTGAGTCTACGGTGTTGCGCTAGAAATTTTTCGACAGTGGAAGAGCTATAGAGGGAGCTGTCTTGAAGGTGACACAATGTGAGGGTCTCGTCTAAATGACGAGGAATGACTACAAACCCTCACCCTTGTCACTAGTAGTTAATCTGATAGTTTTAGACTTGACAAGCTCACGAACTTCTCTAATGCCTAAACACTGTTCCGGTGTGATGTTTGGGTGACATTTTCGATTCACAAATAAAGTTACCAATTAAAGGCATCACCCCACGAATCTGAGGTGGTACGGATTTCAGGTGGAGTATTTGTGTACGGGATTGTAGATTATGGAGAGATGGATGATCCCGTCCATTCCTTGCCAACTGGCGTAAAAACGGCCCGGAAGATACGGCTTTCAGCGTCCTGGCGCGCTATTTTC
Organism: Necator americanus; assembly: GCF_031761385.1. NCBI lineage: Eukaryota > Metazoa > Nematoda > Chromadorea > Rhabditida > Ancylostomatidae > Necator > Necator americanus. The sequence goes on from NC_087371.1 coordinate 105,514, forward strand.
TACGATTGGTTCGATCAATCGATTTCTACGATTGGTTCAATCGAGTTCCTCTTCTCTGTAGAAACGTAATCTCTGTAGAGCGGTTATTTTTGCCGGCCTTTCGCGCTGGTAACATAGCTCTTTCAATGTAAATGCTAGTAGCACGTTAGCATTTACATTGAAAGAGCTATGTTACTAAGCATTTGACACCAACCAACAAGTCTCTACTATTCCTATAACGAACTAGATCAAGATAGGTAGAGCTCGTACTTACCAAAGAGTACCGTCCGCGACGTACGAATGTGTGCAATCAGCATCTTCAAGATTTTCACCTCCAATTTTGGATGCATTCCATAAACTCTGAGCGGCAGGTTTGCAATGAGAATGCAAAAGGAGTCGGTGCTTACCGGAAGTGCCTCCCACCTGCCCACATGCCCATTGGTCAGCACGGTCGAATATTTCCAGAGTTCAAACATCGCTTGACTACATACGTTACATGCGGAAAAACTCGCACATCAGACACGCACAAAAACACCTCAAGCAAAATTCCACATCGTCCTTCTCATCACTTTCCGGAATGAGCCCGCTACAGCACTTCTATTTGATTACTCAAACTTGACGTACTCTGACGTTAAACTGTTGCCTCATAGGTTTAATTCTATCTCGATGTTCCGCTGGCACGAGATAAGGATCAATAATATGGAAATGTAAGGAGCAAAAAGCAAGTCGTGGGGAAGGCAAATCAATTACCTTTGAAGTCTATGTGTGCTCTCTATACTCAAAAAGTAATCCATCCATAAGATGTTGTTAAATTCATTTTCACCGGCGAAAAAGATCAAAAAATAATCCCACCAGGGACTTTTTTTAAAGGCCATCCTCCTTCTTTGCTTCTGTCGCCCACTTATTTACTACTGGTCATCTATTTTCTGAGGAAAAAAGTGAGAGAGTATGGGAACTCTCGTTAGATTGACGGCCAAAGGTGTTAAATGATAATGAGAGGGCGTTCTTAGGAGTGTTTTAAACTGAAAATTAGTGTATTTTGGCAAAAGTGTTATGCTGTGACATTCTATTTCGTGGAAGAGTTCAAACAAACTGATAGACACGCAATAGCATGTTGGAAAATCCAATGAAATTGAAACAATTCCCACAAATAACGGTAGTCCAACACTTGGAGGTTTTTTGTCACGTGTTGTAAGAGGGAATTTTTGGACATCTTGAAAGTGAGTTGCCCCCGTTAGAAGAGGCAGATGTAAAAATTGACATATGAACTTTTTTTATCCATGACTGTTTCAGCGATTGTTCTTTTAGTCTTCTTCTTCTTTCTAAACCTGAGATAGGATTTTTAGAAAATTTGCCTGACATAGAACAAGGCAGAGCTCTTTGAATTATAGCATATTATCCTGTCGAAGATTCTAGAGGTTTCTTCTAGAAATAGAGATTCTTGGAGATTATAACTTTTCAGCGTCAATTTTGCTTTCTCCACCAGATAACAGAACTTGATGGGAAATATGGTACTTGCTCTAACTTAGTGAGTCGTGGTAAACACGTATTGTTTGACTATGTAAGGGATTTTTCTGCGGACGACGTTGCCACTTCTTAGCACTTTTTTCTTCCATTTTCAAAGGTATAAGCCTTTTTTTGCAACTGTGGCTTTAATATCTGCAGGATGTTTTTCCTACCTCAAAACCGCCGCTATTCGAGCAACTCGAGAGTCGCCCGAAGTATTGGCCGCCCTTCGAGCCTTATACCGGCGTAAAGGTGAAGATCGAAATGAAAGGTACGGTGCTTAATGTTATTTGATTGTTGTAACAATTTATCCCCTCAATAACGTCATCGTTTCAATTCAATGAAATGGAAATGAATGAAATCTGTAATTTAATACTTTGCAACATTGTCACTGTAATCCGAGAATTCTGCGTACTTAAAGGTACGCACAATTCTCGGATTACTCCCCACTGTTACTTAAAGGTAACAGTGGGGGAATTTTCAATGTTCAAAATTCAGTCCACTAGTACATAGGATTCGGAACGTAGTTTTGGCAATGAAAGCCCGAAGCAACTTTAAGAAGGCAGATGTCTTGCATAAATGCTTTAACTTACCCGACGTCTACGGAACTGTCGAAATGATACTAAGCTGAATTAACAGTCAAATTACTCAATCATACTGCACGACATCTGAAAAAAAAAACGTGCCGACAAAGTGACTAGCGCGCCTCCATGAAGTGATAACATGTATCAGACTAGAGCAGTGTTATCTTCTGCTAACTTGCTTGAAGGCAGCTTTTGCAGGAATTCTCTTTCTTTTGGGTAGGCGGGGATGTCAGTTCCTGGTTTTCACCTTGATAATTCTAAGCTACGTTCCAATCCTTGTTTTCTCATGGAGAGATCCCAACCTCGAGAATTCCATCTAGCGTCGGTTTTAATCTACTTTCTCAGATTGTAGCGTCAGACCCTCACAACCTTATTCCTCTATCTTCAAAAGTATGTTATATCTGAGAGGTAACATGCTTAGAATGAACTATTTCTGTGCGTGTTCTATCAAAGTTATTGTCAGGGACGTTTTTCAATGATCGCGTGTTCACTACATTTTGCACTCCCTCGTATTATCTTCATTTCGAAGAAATGAAGTGAGTGTGCTATAGAGGCAAGAGAACTTTTATAAAGCGATTTAAACCTTTCTTATTCTGGAGCAGATGATCTTTCTTTATTTCTTAGGGCTGAAAGCTAACGTTTTGGTTATTTGAATTTCTGGTACTTTTGTGAGACAAACTTTTCGTGTCATCCGAACATCTCGAGCTGCATTATCCTTGGTTCCGTATGACGCAAATCTAAGTGCATTTTGAATCCCAGTGATTTTGCATTTATCATTTTTTGGGGTTAACTTCTAGGAGCTGGATAGTTATTTCGTGTGTTCAATTACTATTATTGTTACGATAGTGCAAAATAAAAACGGTGCACTTGATGACAATTTTTTTTGCACTTCTTATCTAGTCTTCTATTTAGAGTTTGATGATATGTGCGCACCGAATTATCTTATCGATGATGGGTTCGAAGTCTTAGAAGAAACGGAAGATGTCGACTGATTTGAAGAAGATCAGTCTGCAATGCCGACGGATATGTTGAACCTGAGAAGGTGTGTCTATGAACGATGTTTAAGATTTTGCTGATGAGCTTACAATGTTTACGTGAAATTGGTGGTTGAAGTAAGAATGGAGAAATTAAGAATCAGTTGCAAAAGCATTATTTTTGTATTATGTTTATGCAAGTTCACATGACTTTTGTTCTTGTCGGAGCCTCTGTACAGAAATATTTTTTTGACATTATATTCCCAACTTCGCTTCCTTTCTCATTTCTCCGTCCAAATTTGTACATTTTTTGACAGTTATGGAATAACCTGTTCGCAGCTGTTTTATTTCATGAATTAAAGTCTGCATACAAGACTTAGTTTATAAATCAAAGCAAAAGCAAAAATACAACATTGAGCAAAGAAAGAGTAATGTTGAACGATGTGAAGATAGAGTTGACTTCTGATACATCGCTACGACTAGAAATGTTATTTTGTATGAAAATGCGGATACGAATGTTGCGTGAATAACGTACATCAAAACACGTTCTCTCGGAATTTCCCAATTCGGGATCATACAGGTTTTACCAGTGGTTTGATGAACAATATGATGAATTGTGGGGATCAACCGATTTATCATATCAGCGTTTTTATCTTCTCAGACAGGTCTGGCACCAAACATCTTTTTGTAAGATCTCCAAGCGAATCCCAATAAAACGGGGTTAAGATCCTTTGGCGAAATAAATAATGTCATGCCACATGTTACTGTAATAACACAAAGTATCTCAACTTCTTGTCTTACTCAATTTGTGGGTGTTTTTTTTCCGGAAAAATGTAGTTTTATGTACTATTAAGATTTGAGGATCATTCTGCATTGGTATCGTAGTTCTTCTCATTTTTGTTTTAATCTTTCAATGAGGGGATTAAAGAAACCCGTTCGAATATTTGATAATACTGCTTCTTTTTTCTTCTCCAATATATTATCATTAAGAACACGTTAGTTTGACTTCTGTATGTTAGGACCACAATAGAAGTAATGCTGTTATTAGAACGGTACAAAGTTTATTTCGTGTTTCCGTGATTGATGATATGCTCATCTCAATTGGTGCGTTTTCTGTTCGCGATCTCGATCCTAGTTTGGTTTCGCCACCGTTTAGTCAGTAAGCCTTGTGACATCATGCAGAATCATAGACGGCCTTTACCTGCATGATAGGCTGCAAGTTCTACTTTCATGATAAACTACGGCTTCTAGTTGCGTGATAGGCTGTGACTGAGAGTGAGAGAAGAAAAGCGACAGGAAGAACACCTAAACGATGACGGTGCAAGTTTCAAGTGTTTGCAATATCGTTGTACTCTTTTAAAACGTTTCTCGTAAAAACATCGATTCCTTCCTCTCTGTTACGCAGCGCCGAAATCTACGTGAAATCCGCGACCTATGTGCAGTTCATAGATTTATAGCTATCCACAAGTGACAAGGTGGGGATTTGCTGTCTTATCACGGGAACTAGGAATGACAACAACAAGAGATCATTTGAAGGATGGCAGTATATATGTTACGTCCTCCGCCAATAAGTTTGAAAAGCAGTATCACAGTCTAATGGATTGAAACAGCTAATGTTTCAAACCATGTCATCGTCTTAGGGACAAATTAATTGCATGATTTTATACACTCTGAGCAAAGCTTACAAACTCTGCAAATAATCTCATTGCTCCACCAAATAGAGTTTTCTGGTAGTTCAAGCTGTTAACGGACTTGCAACACCAGGCTTCCCTAAATCCGTTGAAGACAAGTCAGATCATGACAGTGACGAATGAATGCCTGAATTGTCCTATTTTCTTATGGTCGGAAGGTAACATAGAGGACTTGTTAGAGGACAAAATTCGCACCCACTCTCGCCATAGTTTCCATGTAAGACGTCGAATAGCTTGCACTGGACCATTCCTGTGTTATTGATTGTTGCATCCTTTATCCAACGTAGGCAGAATTAGACAAATGCTTCAATCTACACCACGGGCAGCGTACGCATAAATTCTTAGGGGAGAAACGGGTAAAAAAAAAATTTGTTTCACTTCCTCGAATGTGAATATATTTTCGGGAAACCGAATACGGAAGACATCTTCCTCCGCTATTTTTCAGTACATCGAAGCAAAATGAAAACTTCGTTTTAGATAACATGTATAGAACATCGACAAGGATGGCATCGAATAGCCAGGAAAAAAAATCAGAATATAAACCTGATCCATATGGTAGCAATATCCGCTGGATCCCTGCTAGAAACTGTGCTCTCCGACACGCACAGCCTCCTCGAAGATACGAACTCGTGGACGGCTAAGAAAAGATTCCGTTGTTTGTTTGCATCTGTGACGATGTGAGCGGAGTAGCGCCGAGCTGTTCACGTCAATGTAGTCTACAGAATAACGCGAAAATTGGGCAAATACCACTAGGAAACATCAAGCGACTCAGTTGTAAATCAATATCGATAGTTATCCCGGTCACAGCTCAAGCAAATCAACAAATTCGTTCTTTGTCACGAGAGCAATAATTCATAGCAAAGTTTATCGTATAAAAGTCATTTCCATTCAGTTCTACATTTAAGAAAGTATTGAATTAAATAGACTTCATTTATGTCTACAAAATGCGTTCATATGAAATTACATAATACAAAAAATGTGATCAGAAAACGTGCAAGAGCAGGTGCGGTGGTTTTCTTTCAAGAGTTGAGAAGCAGAGCAGAATAGGTAAGAACAACATTAATAGTCTTGCTACGGTCGAAGCCTCATTGTATATAGTTGACGATTTTCGCGGTATTTTATTGAAATAAGTAGGATGCAGAGAAGCGTTAGCACGCTCAGCATTTGCGTACACAGTAGTGATCTTCTGAACTTTTGATCGAAAACTGTCAACTGGTACTGGCAAATCTAGAAGACTTATGTGACGTGGTATAAGTGAATTCGCAGTTGGAAACATCATATGTATTGGAGCTTATTCCAACCTATACAACTGCTACTAATAGAAAATCCTGAATCTCTTGAAACAGGAGAAATAATTCTACATCATAGGAAAAAAAAACAGTGTAATTCATGCAAATACGGTCCCTGGAGTGCTTTAAACAGCTGCGACTGTTCATATTGCAGTTTTATAGTGAAATTCTAATCTGATACTCACCAAAGCAGTTAACCTTTTTGTATTCAATTATCTTGAATTATAACATCTAAAATAACGTCCTCTATGTGCATTTTTAACCTCCAGCAACACTGTCGTAGCTTGATCGGAATAATTTCTTGTGGAGCTCAAACTTCCATACAGCTCCTGACACCACAATGCAGAGCATTATTAATATAAAGATGGCAATCTAAAAGATGACAAGTAAGGTTCACAAACATCATTGGTTCGAATAAGAAATTAACATTTTCATGAATTCACTCTTAACCTACCAAGATGTGCGTTCAACATTAAGATTCACGAAGCAGTACGTGCTCTATTCGATCTATTTGGTTAACAAGATTTTTATGAGAGAATGGTCATTCCTTACAAGATACATAAACTAGCGTTCTCTCAATAGCGTGGTTACGTGTAGTCCTAAGCGCAAGTCTCTTGAAGAGGTGTGAGAGACATGAGCTGAGAAATCCCAGTATTTATTTATATCCGAGGTTCGCGAAATGAGAGTTGTGAACAAAAGAATATAATAGCAAATCAATATTGAAGGGAAAGGCATCAGTCTTTGCAGAGGAGGACAGAGCGCTTTTGGGACGGGGCAAGTCATCCACGATCTCCACGCTGATCACCAGTCTCTTCAGAATCTCGTCGGGATCTCTCCGATCTGAAGGGAATGAAGGACGCAGCGGTCGCCCGTTCTTAGGTAAGACATGCCACATGCCGGAAAGCAGCTCCTTTGAAATCGGTTACCTGTCACTTGACCAAGTTTGTATTTAACCACTGAATGACCCCCAAATCAGTGACCTAGAAGGGCTCTTCAAGAGGTACCACTATTAGGATGCAATACTCCTTACCTATCACAACCTATCGCTACAATATGAATTAGAAGGTTTTGAGATGAGTTTATCATGATTGACCCTCGTACCGTTCCAAAACTCATCCAATTATCGCTAGAGTGAAAAATGTCGCAATGTCTCCCGTCTACCAATTGAAAACGGCTTTCGATCAAGTTGAGAGGAAAACAGTTATTGGATCTCTCGAAAAGTGTTATTCGTACCCAATACAATAAGAAACATTTGTCTACATTATAACTTCACAACCACGAAATTTTACATCTACGTCATTATAAGTGCTGGAATACTACAATGTGATTCTGCGGTCTCATCCAAAGTATTCTCGAGAATGCGATGCAAAAATTGAAGTGCAGCGAAAGAGGTGTTAAAACCTGATAGCATTGGGTTGCTGATGTTGTCGTTCTTATAACAACAAACTTTAGCTAGGTAGAACGAATGTTGACTAAGGTGACGAAATGTTTGGGAAGATTAGTTTTGAGACGGACCCGGTTTGTCGTTGAATCTGAAGGGAGCGATTAAAACTGAAGCGTCTCTGATGCTATTCATGCCCAGCACCCCGACTTTTGATAGATAGCCCAGCAATACGCGTTCACATCAGGTGGACAGTATGATGAATGAAGCAGATCTAGAGCTCAACAGAAGAAAACAACCTGGTTGTGATCCTACAAGTCAATCGAGAATACGATGAAGAAGACGAAGAACATCTAGGTCCTCGCTCACCTCTTCACCTCTGACACCACTGCTCTTCCTCTTCATCTAACGCTCCATCTAATGATTTACGCTCCAGGAATCTCTTCTCATGTAATTAGAAAAGAAGATTCAAAGTTCCACTTTACTCCAAAGGTCGATGATGAGGGATTCAGTTCCCGAGGAAATTAGATGAGCCCATTGTACCTCACAACGGTTGTTAGAAAAATGACTGACCTAATCTTTGGCATCTAAGACATACGAAGGTGACAGGCAAAGATGTTCAGACTTTTCGAAGTGATGTCATCCAATGAAAAATATGATTTTCAAGTTTCTCGAGAGGACAGATCTGTTTTCAATATTTGGAACGATATTTTACTCTTTCGAGCCAATCGGAGATCTATAAGTGGACAGATAAACTGTTTGCGAGAAAACTAAAATTGATCGCAGTAAACACTAGTACACCACCACCACTTCTTGTATGTTTTAGTTTGAATAATCTATAATGACCTAAGCGTGACACGGCGTGCGAATGGTTCGATAGAACAGCCACTGAAATATTTCTTATCGAGACCTGCTTGGCAGCTTCGCTCCCCACAGTTACGAAGCAAAAGGGCAATGAAGAATCAAAAAATGACAAATGAGTAAGGTTATCACAAATGAAAATTGCCCCATTTACGACTACGTTCTTGCAAATAATACTGTGACCGAGCCTTCCACTCACATAAAACCCACACTCCTATGTGCTACATTCCCACTTAGGTTCATTTTGAATGTTTTCCTAAACATTTCTGCAGAATCACAAACTACCTTCTTTCACAACGTGGTAAGTTGAAAGAGAACCCATGAATATGTTGCAGTTTGTTTCCTTTACCACCTGAAGTGGGGTTACGAAGACTTTTTGCACTTTACTTTATTTGATTTACGACTTATTTTCTCGATACACTTTCGTGCATACTAATCGCTTCTTGGTGCACATAACCCAAAATTTGATCATCTTTGCGAGTAAGGCTCAGTTATTGTTGCAATCGTCAAGTTATGCGCAGCTACATTTTCCTCTTCGATTCCATTGGTTTTGAAGTTATTAGTGACTGTGCTCTTACATTCAATTTTTCGCCGCTTTCTTCTGTTATGGCAGCTCATTCAATTAATTAAGACATAACGAGTGAAAGACATATGCGTGCCAAAGTTTGCGAATTGCTCATGATTTGCTATTCTGCCTGAGATTTCTGTTGCTCTGTCTATTTTCTTTTCAGATCTCTCTTCACCACTAAACTTAAAGTTAATTGAATGAATGAATTTTACGCGTGAATTCGCTTGAAGATTCGGTCAGCGAAATTTGAGACAAATTTGGAAAATATGTCATTCGAAAAAGTGAAATTTTAGGTATGACTGAATTTAAGAAATTTTAGTTCGCATTGCTACTTACCATTGTTGTGTTTGAGTCGTCCGGTATTGGAGCTTGTGTGGGTCTCTCGAATATGAAGCTTTTCGCTGTTGTCACTTCAACTTCAGTCGGCTGTCCTTCGTCACGGACATCTTTTTCCTTTTCTCTATCCTCAATTTCACCCACCTCCACTGGTTCCTTTTCCGCAGATTGTCCTAGAAAACCCAAAAATTCTCGAAATATACATTTAAAAATTGTGAGAGGTATGTGCTAACACAATTCACGTGTAAAAATCTGAGCAACCAAGTTACATTCTCTAATAAAGAACCTCCACTTCTACTGATTCTGATGTCAGCTTTTAACTACGGAAGGTTTATACCTGCTGAAACGACCGACCAGATAGGGATCAGATCATTACACTTGCCGAAATAATCGGGCAAACCCAGACAACCTGGTTCCAAAAAATCAGCGAAATCAACTAGTTCTTTCGTCCAGAGACATAGAATGAAAGATATTATAGCATTATATTAGTACATTATCATAATAGTGACAGTAGCGTGAATGGGGTACGTAACTCGGAAGCAGTATGGGTGGGGATTTTTTCAGTCAGAGAACATCCAGATAACAGATGGTAGGTGCTTTACGCACATGCACTGTGATGGTTCTAAAAAGAAGAAGAGAACTAGCAAAAGAGAAGCGTGAAAAAGATAGAATGCTGCAAAGCAAAAGTTCTAAATTTTGTGGCAATTACCACATTTGTCACATTTTAAACTATAAGCTAAACTAAACTTTTAGTTAGTGGTGCACTTGTGTAAGCGGCTGCGCTCGAAGCGGCGCGGTAGAGACAGCGGTTGGAATCGATCTGAGACCATCGCGAACTGGAGCGATGTGAGGTGCCAGCAAGGGTCCCACCATACTTCTAACGGCTTCGATCCAAGGCACCGCTTCGAGCGCAACTGCTTACATAACTGCACCGTGCTTCATTTTGTTTTGGCCTTACTATAAATCATCTTTCGTGAATTTCTGCAGTACGTCAAGAACTGTTTTCTGGAACAACGTATTTTTGTTCCTTTAGAAATGTTCGCACAAATGACTTCTCAATGTTTCTGCTAAAGATACCAGTAGTGCAGTTTTGAAAATGCTCCAATTTAAGTCCTTTATTCTATTGATATCACCATTACTTAGGATCACTCGAAGTATTGGGCAATTGTCCTTTTCTTTCTAAATTGAGCCAACATAGAACTATACGAAGTTGTGGGGTTGGTAGCAAGGTAGGTTTGGTAGCAGCGTAGAAATTGTACCGTAAAACCTCCAAGCTCTTTCCAAAGGTTTCCAGTGGGAGGAAAATCACCGAACGACATATAAGATTTTGGGAACTTTTTATTTCTCTGGGCATTTTCATCTTGAAAAAAGCGCTCACGACTTATTCCTCAACTCATTTTTATCTTTTACTATTTTTAGGAGCATGAGAAGAAGAAAGAATTCTTCCGTTATTTCCTTTTGTAAATGTCCAGTAGTGAATAAAAAATGATTCGGTACTATGTGAAAGAGATTCGTTTTAATTTTCAGAATTGACTTCAAAGCTGGAAAATCATATTTTTCGTACTTTGCTCAACTTCTTCCTTTGTTTCGTCTTCTTCATCGTAATTGTTCACATCGTTTTCTTCGTACTCTATTTCCATCCTTGGAGGAGGCTTTCTGAAACAACACTTCATATCTGCCCTATTTTCTTTTTCAAAGGTTCTCATAGTTAGGAAAAAAGGAACAGTTTAACTTCTTATTCTGGTTAGTGATTGTTGACGGTTAAAGTTAATTAAGCATTGTCATCACTATACAATAAGCGATTGTGAGTCTACTCACTTCGTCTTCGTTTTGCTGGGCTTCTTCTTGGGCTCACGCACTTCTTGGTTAGCCCTTGCGCGACCTATTGCTGCTTTGTCCGTTGTCTGTGACAGGTTTTTTAAAAGGCATACCCAAAAACGAGGAAAAGGTTCCACCTCGAAACAAGCTGTAACTTCAAGTTGTTCGCTGGAAAATTTCGCACAGCCGGTTGGATTCATTTCTTCTGCAAGTAAATCGTCTCCAGTGAATGACGCACAGCCGATAGTGTTGTATTCGGACATGTGCCCCAGCTTCGATCTTATTCGTGCCTAGGGTAGAATCTACAAACTCAGTCTACAAACTGACAACCAGAAATTTGTAGGAAGTTGCGAGGATTTGAATCCACTTGCAAGGAAAAACACAAATTGGTTGATTTTTCAGACATAAAAAAAGCACAAACACAAGGAGAACAATAGCGCCAACCTTGAAACAGAATTCTCCTGTGCACGTGACATTTTTGGAACTCATCTGAAATAATATTCTTAAACATTTCTTGTAACTGAAAGGTCAAGAGCGTTGTTTAGTTGAGGGGAGCACTCTTCCATAAAACGTAGATATATAATTGAAGTGCTGTGAGAATCAAAATGCTATCTACTTCATCCGCGCTATAGATGCAAAGTCTTGTTTTCATATGCCCAGGCGAAATCACGGGACGTGGACGGGCTTTTTTCAAATACGTGTAGATCTTATTATAATACCGCTCCTGAGCGTTTAGAATAGTGTTCGCAAAAAATTTCGATACTGGGCTCCTTGGACTGGCAGTCACAGTTGGTTCAAAACGACCGCAAGCTTGGTACAATTGCGTAAGCGATTGCAGTCGAGCCGGGATTCTCGCTATCTCCAGCAAAGCATGAGATGCATAGCGGAGACCGATTCGGTCGCCGGCACCTGTTCTTTCATATTTGAATCGTGTAGGCGCGCCGGAGGTGGCTCTGTCGTTTTCATTGAGCAGCTTAACAAATCATAACCGTTCGTGAGTTTTAGATGATGTAAAACAAAGGCCTATAGCGGTGCGGTCCAACTGGGTTACGACGTCGGTGAGTGAACCAGAAAAGGGTAATTGTGTCGATGCTGTCGGTTCACTGCTTTTCTTCTACCCATATATGAAGATCGCTTGTCCACTTAGGAACTTATGATACCTCCAAAGGGTCTTGGCGCCTTTTGTGTTGCGGAACAAGAAGCTCCTAGGAAACACTCACGAAATCCCGACACCAGCAAATCTGGAAATTTTGGCTGATTCAGGACGGGGAACTTGCAGACCTTTCAAAGTGTAAAAGAACACCAAGCTGTAAAACAACAGAACACCTGTAAAAGAACAGCTTGAAATTTATGATTTATCCACTTCCAACGGAATTTTTATGCTAAGTGATTTTTCCAGCGTCAGTATCTTTTTTTTCTGTGAAACTTTCGCAGAGATTTCGCACACGTTTTTGTTCTATGGAGTTCTACTTCAAAAACACCGAGGGAGCGTGCTGTTCGGAGCATTTTTAGATGTATTTAACAAAATTTCAACATTTTCTCATCACACAGATGTTACACACTATCATATACACTATATCATACTGCTCTATATATTGTATTGTATGTTGGTGCAAAAATAACGAGCGTTTTCAAAATTCACTTCGAAACACTATAACTCGCCTCAAAATCAACTTTGTCAGTCGAAATAAGAACCGTTACAGTACAACGTTCGTTATAGTTGCTGCCAACGAGACGCACCTTTGCTTACTTTCCCTGCATAAGAGTTTGAGCTTTTGGAGTCCACGAACTTAGTTTATGCTGCACCTACTTATTCAACTTTTTCACCCCTTCAATTTTCTCCAAATGGCAGACAACTATTGAAAGATCAACACCCAGTTCTTGGGGAACCCCTCGTGTTGTTGCAAGCAGATCATCTTCGATGATTGCCTTCAGCAGATGTTCGCCAACTTCGTAAGGGCGGCCGCAACCTTTCTTATTTTCGAGGCTCATGTCGCCACAGAGAAACCTCTGGTATAACCGCTAATATAGCAATCAAAAATCAAGAGCGATAAATAGAAATAAACCAAAAATGACGCTTAATAAGTGGAAAAATTAAAATAAAAAAATAATGTAATAAATAATAATAAATAGTAGTGTTATATTTGAAATAAAATATATAATATAGTAGATAAATAATAAAGCGATATTGTTAGGGAGAACACATTTCAAAACTAGTTTCACACTATTTTCCACTATATACACAATTTTACTCTTCGGCACTGATAACGAGGCGGTCCGAAGTTCGATCCCCGCTGCTATCACAGTTCTTGCAAAATTGAAAAAAAAACAGCTGAGAGGAACAGTGAGCACCTTTTAGAACCATTTCCATTCCATTTCCTACTACTTACACTCATTTACAGTATAAACGGAAGTGTAGAGTTCGATCTCCGCCGAGATTTTTGCTCGCTCTCCTCCGGAAGCTTGATTTTTGCAAAACGGGAAAAAAATACTGAGGAGAACATTTTACCTTTTACCTTTTACCTTTCTGAAATTGTATTTACAGCACTATTTCCCGCATTTAAGTCTGATTTAGAGATGAGTTTAGCGATTAACACATAAGCCCTGATAGAAATGACTGTTGAATTGGTCGGGTTTTGTTAGGTTGAAGTGAATATGAGTAGTGGACTAAAGAAAAAAAAACAAGGAAAAACAGTAAAGTATGCGTTTTGTAGAGAAAGACTGCACTGTAAAATGGTCAAATTATCGTTTTTTAAAGATCAGACCACTTATCACTTAACACTTCTGTAAATTACATATTAACTAAATAATAAGTGTCCTTATCGAAGCCGCATAACTATGCGATCGATAGGGAGAGGTCTCACATAGGTCCCTTTATCTGTTTTACCTTTACCAATTTGAGTAAACGGACTTGCTTTTCCTTGCAACTACGCTTCCTCTTCCACTTACTGCTCCTACATTCCTGTTAACATCCTGTCAATTCAACTCCTTTTCTCAAACCTAATATTTATCAGGTTTCTTGATGATTTTTAAAAAATCAAAAACTCACTCTAAACCAAGATTGTCAAACATAGTTCAGAACATGTTCTGTAATTAATGCTTTTTTCTTGTCTCCGTACTCATTTATTCACATTTATCTTAATCACAATGTCCTTCATTCGTTTAGCATTTTCCAAAACCAGTTCCTTATCGAAAAGCACGCAACTATTCCAGCAAACTCTTTTTAAAATATTTCACGCCATCATTTCTTTTTCTAACATTTTGCACCATTTCCACGAGTACATACTGTCCGCTTCGTTGTCTCTTAATCATGAATTGAATTTAAATAGGTAAATAAGTACTAAGTATCTAAGGTAAGTGCTAGGTTTGGGAAATAAAACGAGTCACGGAACCCTTGACAATCAAATCGCGAAGGGTGTCTGCCAAACAATCGAAAAATGGTAATAAACAATCAAAAATTTTGAAAGCTTTCTGGTGTGCTAAACACAATACCATATTCCTAATGACAAGATTAGGAAAATATACTTTGTTCCTAATCTTGTTAGTATTTTTTTTTCATTTGGAACCTGTTCCTTAAACCCCTGTACGACCGCACGCAAGTCGCCTATGGAGAAATTTTAAAGTCCTCACAGTTACAATAATATTACACTGGTATTGATTTTTAAAATTCGACATGAATTTTCTATTTGGACTCATCACATGTCGTTTCAGAACTGAATCTACAATTTATAGGGTATTGACTTTTGCTGACGCTAGGGGTGAGTGCAAGTTCATCGCTAAGATCAACCCGAAACGTAAACACTGCAAATTTTGTTTTTTTAAAAATATATTTGAGTTTATTTACCTTTTGCTTAATACGTTATTTTACTTTAATCCATTCTTTAATGTTTTAATTTGTTTCCAAACTTCAGTTATTATACTTGATTTTCAAATGCTGCCGAACGGCTGTACTAGAGAGAATGAGAAGGGGGGAGGACGGAGGAGAAAAAGGGTTGGAGGTCGTTTACGGGAGGATCTTGTTCCAACTACGACCCTGCGAAGAATTCTCTCACCACACTATAATTTTCCTAGGCCAAAATATGAACAAATTTTGTTGGAAGGAAGGGTGGGGTGGGGAGAGGGGCTACTAGTGAGTATTGAAACCGAAAATGAAACCTTTTTTTTGTTTCAAAAATTACGCTATGACAAGCTTCTTCTCTGGATACAAACTGGCTTTCACTAAACTTACGGATATGCGATATCATAGATTATTTGCGATTTATTAGTGACATTTTCCAAGGAAGTTTATATACGAGATATATAGAGAATTTCGGCACTCAAAATAGTCAGGAAGAAATCGCGAACTGGAGTGATGGTGACTCTAATTTCTATATCAAAAACTAACCTGAGTGCCCATAACTTTGGTATTGACAAATGTCTGACATTTTTGTTTCTCGGGGATGGTAATCTCAGGTTTCTCGGAGTTGCAGTAGTCCTTGGCACATACACACGATTCCGTTTTCAAGAGGTCCGATGCGTCCTGGGAAGTCAGAGATCTTTATTCCAAATCTAGAGTTCTTGAAGATAGTTCACTAACACTTAACGATATGCATCAAACAGTACAAACTATTTTTGTCATCTAGTGAGTGTCGGGGTTTATTGTTGGGGATATTGTTGTTTGTTATTGTTGACAATTCAGAAAAAAACTATTTGTTTTCTAATTGAAGGATCTCATCAGACAGCAATATGTAGGATCGCTAAAATAAGAAAAGTTGAATCCTACTTATCGGTGACTGGTCTACCTTTGCAACTGTGTGATGCATAGCTCCTGTAATTGGTGGGATCATGCAGGCTCCAACTGAGCGTCGCTCTACCAACGGAACAGAAGCGTTCACGCAACCCTGAATAGGGAAATTTTATTAACATTCTATAAAAAGAATCAACAAAAAGAGGTGTGAAGATGGAGAGAAAATGCGCCGTAGTCATACTACCCAGTTGGACCAGTATGTGCGGCCTCTATCACACCGCAAGAAAGGCTAATCAGAGTGGTTCTAATCCTCTACGCCCACCTACGATGTTCACCTACGATTTCGTGTGCAGATGGCTGGGAAATGTTGCTAGAAATCCTCATCTGTGTCCGCCTGTATAATGGCTCAGCCCACAGTTCTCCGCTGCACTTCGTAATTGTCATGGATACCACAACAAGAGACCTTCAACAGTCTGCACCTTGAACGCAACTGTGCGTCGATGATGTGGTGGCACCATGTAGACACTAGGAGGGCCGCTGTTTTAAAATATCTTGGTTCGGTGATTGTATTCGACGGCACCTTTCCGCGTTGGATTACCGCTCAAATAAACACTGCGTGGCTGAAGTAACGAGCAACCACCAGCCTCTTCTGTGACAGGGGAATGTCTTACTAAGCGTGGCTCGCAAAAGCGGAAAAATCCACGACGCTCGCCTTCAGTTGCACAGTCACGTCCTACCCCGTCCATAATGTGTCGACTACAGTCTGCGTGAGATCGCCATAGATTTACATGTAGTATTCGTACTGAAATAAAGCTGGTTGGCATCCATCTTAATCAAGCACTCGACCGAGTGAAATGGTCATCTAACCACAAAAGCGGACCCGGCCGCTGTACAGGACAAAAGTTGAAGGCATAACCCCACGAATCTGAGGTGGTATGGGTTTCAGGTCGAGTATTCGTACACGATATCGTAGATTGAGAGAGGAGCGATCCCGTCCATTTCTTCCTAATTGCCGTAAAAAACTGCCCGGAAGATGCGGCTTCGGGCGTTTCAGGGCACTATTTTCTACAACGAATTCGATCCTAGCGCGCCAGCCGTGTGCACACGCTGCATCTTCCGGTCCATTTTTTACGCCAATTAGGAAGAAATAGACGGAATCACCCCCCTCTCCATAATCTACTATCCCGTATACGAATACTCCACCTGAAATCCGTACCACCTCAGATTCGTGGGGTGATGCCTTTAAGGGAGAAAGGAAGAATTGCAAAAAGATCTATCTACAGTTGAACACGCAAAAGACAACCTCCATGAAGAACAAATGTATCTATCACTATTCACGTTCTTAAGAACGAATATACCCGAATTCTCCAACTATGCATATCTAGATCGGGAAATGAACATGATGGACGACCTTACCTCCAAGATATACAGTAGGAACCGAGGGATATAAGGAGGGCATTGAGCATTTAGTGAAGAAAACCAAGAACACACAACTTTGTGTTCTTCTCTTTGACACCACCGTTTCAACTGGTTGACCTATGCTTCAGAAACTTTTGTGCTTCCCTAACATCAAGATTAAACCGCGTAAAATTAACTCTGCAGCAAGAACCTGACGACAGAGGTATCCAGCTTTACGTAGCTGGGAGAAAGTGTATGAAGTTCTATCCTACGTCAAGGATATAAGATAAGAGACGCGGCCACTTGTGCCAAAGAAAGTAAGGGTGGCCACGTGCTGCAACAACAACCAGTGGATGACCACATTGTACTTACTGCTCGGTACTCGGAAACCACTTCACTTACTGCAAAGAGAGTAACTCAAAGTGAACTAACCTTTTCAACTTCTTTTGTCCTATGATTGACTACATAGCTGCACAGCTCACCAATACATGTGTCTTCTTTACAGTGAGCACCCGAACATACACATGTCAACTGCAGCAAAAACAAGAATTAGTAAATGCGCGACCAACAATGTGTTTTACTGAAATTTTTGCAAAAGTGATTCTTCAATACTTTGAAAGTGTTTGAAATGCTTGATGACGACTCAAACTCAGAATATAGCAAACAGTGTCGTCTTCATTTAGTTTTCCTTTCTTTTGCTTGGAACTGGTTGTGAAGCGAATCAGTCTACATTCGTATTTATTGCAAAAACCACATCCAAATCTCACATGCAGAATTATAATTATAATTGCAATTATAATTACTAAGAAGGAAGTGATTCTTGGATGGTATAATCATAGAAGAATCATTAACAGTATCGAAAATTCCCTCCCTAAACAGCTTATCCTTTTCGAACGTTTTCGTCCGAACATTATCCACGTTAAGCTCTCAGTCAAATGTTTTGAAATGAAAAGCTCTCAACCGTTGCTGTAGCGCTTCTTGAAGTTACTCTATTTATAGTCATCGTAAGCGCAATCGAAAATTTTGTTGAACATCGACGACTCAAATACCGCAGTATCTATATTGTTATGGTCGGGTCAAAACAACCTGAAGCTTGACGCAGTTGCCTAAGCGGCTACACTCGAACTGGCGTGGTGGAGCTGGCGGTTCGGATTGAGGTGGGACAATCGCAGACTGTAGCAGTGAGTGGTGCTAGCAAAGGTCCCCCTGCGGGTACGTTTCACCGCACCGCTTCGAGCGCACATGACTATAGTACGTGTTTTTCAAAATTTGTTTTATCCACGTAGAGATCTTTTGTACAAGTTAACGTGTGAGATTTCACTTACCAGCTCAACCGTTTCCACGCCAAGTCTTTGTAATGTTCTGCCGCCGTTGCAATTGTCTCTTCCGTTACAGAAGCACGTGAATACTTCCTGAAGCACCGGTATATAAGTGACAGCTGTTTCCGGCAAACTACAAAGCCCTACCTTCCCTCGTTCGTCGGCCACCTCACAATGGTCGCGTATATCTTTCCGTAGAAGTGAACCGGTCATGCAACCCTAAGTGTAATTGTTGTCGAAAAGTAGTGCTGTTTTCGAAACATAGTGTATCGAAACTTTAATCAGGAAATACCTTGACTACTTCTGGCTTCCCCCATTCTATCGTTCCCCATCGTGGTGCATACTGCGAGAGTATACAGTAATCGCCCTCACAAAATGAACCCATGCAGTCTTTACCAACACAATCAAGGCATCTGACAGCTCTTGCTGACGAGATAACCAGCGACAATAGAATAAGTGCTGTTATCATCTGAAAGTCCAAAGTGATGGAAATTGGTGGGCTTGACGGCCGCTTGTTCAGTATACACAATTTCATTATCATGTCGCAGTTTGATATGTTAATTTTAGGCAATGGTTACAATCTTGATCCAAAAAAGTCATGAATGAAGAAAAAAACAACTCAGTAGTACGCACGTTCGGTTCGGTCAAACCTACTCCACTGTGGGATATTATATGAGAAGAAACGTAGTCGATTGAACACCAGCGCTAAACCGGAGGCAATAGCGCTGGTGTTCAATCGACTACATTTCTGACTGGATTTGAAAAAAAAATTAAGCCATTGTAACGTAGCTGGTGGCGTGCGTAGAGCTTGAGGATGGAGCCGAGCAGGGATCTACCAGAAAGCAGACATTCGCTGTAGACTCGTCGGAAGCACAGTGAACAAAGACAGCTAGTTTTTAACTGACTAAAGTCACGATAACCCTGATCCGACCGTAGCGTACACATCAACATGCAAAAATGCTAGAGAGGATGAACTGAGCTTAGGTCGAGAAAGGACAAATGGCACTGACAAATGCGAACGAAGAAACCAGAATAGGAGTCGACTAAATCATGACTGTGACACTTGATGATCACTAAGATGACGACAACGTTAGGTCCTAATATACATACTCTCTATCCGAATCACCCGAATGAAGGCATTCGGCGTCCACTATGTCTATTTCCACATCAATCAGTCATATTCCAACCAGCATCTCGCCTTCGATACGCACTACATCTTCAACATTTTAGCTTAACTTTTGGAATTTGGAAAATATTGGCAAACAGTTATAAATTCGAATCCAGTTTCTGCGATTTCATGACTATGCAGTTTCGCGCTATCTGAAAAGAAAAGATAAGTTTACTTCATTTCGCTTAAAATTTGCATTGGGGAAATTATTGAAGGAGCCGGAAGTTCTATTTGCATGGTACTATTAAATCTAGTAGTTTTAAATATCTTTCCAGGAAGCATCCCTAAAATTTTATTTTTTCTTTTTTTTTGATTCTTTTAAAATTCTTGTATGAAGGTGCTGGTTACACAAACCATCTCGTTTTCATTGTATTACCATTTATCTGACATTTTATTCTTTTGAAACTCTTCGAAATCAATCCTTGAGGAGAGAACACTTTTGTTGTACTGTTTGTTTGTTTGTTTGTTTGTATGTATGTATGTATGTATGTTTGTATGTATGTATGTATGTATGTATGTATGTATGTATGTATGTATGTATGTATGTATGTATGTATGTATGTATGTATGTATGTATGTATGTATGTATGTATGTATGTATGTATGTATGTATGTATGTATGTATGTATGTATGTATGTATGTATGTATGTATGTATGTATGTATGTATGTATGTATGTATGTATGTATGTATGTATGTATGTATGTATGTATGTATGTATGTATGTATGTATGTATGTATGTATGTATGTATGTATGTATGTATGTATGTATGTATGTATGTATGTATGTATGTATGTATGTATGTATGTATGTATGTATGTATGTATGTATGTATGTATGTATGTATGTATGTATGTATGTATGTATGTATGTATGTATGTATGTATGTATGTATGTATGTATGTATGTATGTATGTATGTATGTATGTATGTATGTATGTATGTATGTATGTATGTATGTATGTATGTATGTATGTATGTATGTATGTATGTATTTGCCCGTGTGTCTCGAAAATACTCCACTATGATGCAAAAATCTGCACCGGCGAGGTGCCGAACTATCGCCATGCACCTGAGAGGCGAGCACTCTACCTTTTCACCGTTCTTCCAAAGCTATCTATGTTGGCCTTGATAAGGAAAATTAGTTTCCCTCATATGTTAGTGAGGTTAAACAAACTTTTATGTGAATGTATACTTCCAAATTTGCAAACTATCATGCTGTATAATAACGAGCTTATTCCGTCACGTGTGTGCGTCTGTGTATGTGTGTGTCTCAGTCAAGAAATTCCGAAAACGGATACCATGGCGTCGGTTTGGTGCGCTGGAGCGTCAACGCGGTAAAATTGAGTGGGACAGGTCCTACGGGGTGGAATTCGTGCCCCGGAGCCAGATAGCTGTAAAATGGGGTGCGACGGGTCCCATGGGGTCGGAATGGTGCGCCGGTGCCAGAAAACTATAGAGTGGGAAGGGACGGGTTCCACTGCATCGGAGTGGTGCGCGGGAGCTCCAACGCAGTAGAATGGGTTTCTGTGGTTCCTTCACATATCTATTTCTCAGCATGTCTCCCTAACGCTGCTAACATCCTTTTTCAAAAGGAGGAAATACACGTGCGAACGGCTGCTTAAATACAATACATAGTAGCCAACAGTTTACGCGATCTTACGTAAAACGTTATTTTTATCACTACGACAGTGATATTCACATCATTTCATGTTAGCACATCATTCTTTGCTAATAGCTGAGAACGGAGGTAACTCATACTTCGAATAATGTTTCCAAATTGTGGAGGTTTGAGAGGAAGATAGATGTAAAATCAATTTTGATTGCTCTCCAAATATAGAATTGATGCGTTCAAGGAAAAACCATAAAACCTTTCGTTTATGCTTAAATTTTAGGGCAAAAAAATTGAAGAAAGCGTTGACAGAAAGAAAGCAACCCTAATTTTGCAAAAAAAAATGTCGCTTTTATTATTTTTTACTGATCGGTGAAATTGACCAAATTGACCAAAAAAAAGCCCGACGTCCAGCTTTAGCCGGAAATTCATGCTGGTTTCTTATAAAGCCCAAAATCGTCCGTCCTTCCAACGCGAACATCTCCAAGGATTCAGGATACAGAGATCAAGACCCCACATTTCAGCAATAGAACTGATCAACTATATGGTCTGCCATGGTGTCGCTGACGACAACAGTCTGCACTGTACTTGTACAGGCCTTGAGAGTTTGATGAAGTTTGCGAGAAAATGCTTAAAAGAGGTAACGGAGCAACATCTTCAACGGTACCCTGGTGAGCGGTGATGGGGATCGAAGCGAATCGAGAAAGGCCTTGAACATTCTTCGCCTGAAGCAAAGATTTAGTTTCTCCTTTCGTGTCGCATAGAAATGGAGGGAACTTGACCTATCTATCCCATCTTTATCAGCAATACTGATCGCGAATACAAGTGCGTGGACAATATCTCCCAGTGAAGATCGATTTACTTTTTTTGGCGCCTCCATTGCAAGCCTTGGTATTTGCGGAGCGGAACGAGACGAAGAAGTGCGAGAATTTTCCATTGATATCCATATGACATAGAAAGTGCCTCCAGGTAATCATCGACATTATTGATACTGGCCTATTTACATTATATAGACAGTGGAAACGTGATGGCTAAAGTTTTTTCCCTCTCGTACACTGACCACGACTTTTATGACTACAAAGAAACTTTCGTACTTCTTAAAGTTAGAGACTTGTAAGATAATAGGGAGAGTCTTGTGTGACTTGGTATTTAAGTACTATAAGAATAAGTATAAGTACTATAAGTATAAGTATAAGTATATCAACTAAGCACACTTCCTTCTTCACATTGGTACGTATATTCGAAACTGTTACCAGCGAAACCGGAAGCTAGCGCTGCTACCCAGATAGCATGAGGTTTGGAGTATGAATATTCCTTTCACCGACCGATTATCTCTGCAGTTCGAGTACAGCCAGCAACGATCTCATCTCGATCGCGACAGCGCCGCTTCGAGCTCAGCACCTTACGCAACCGCACCAGGTCGTTTTCAGCCGACTACAGGTAGATTTCCAAACAGTAGAATTACGCCTTGACTTGTAGTTCCGTCGAACAGTGTTCGCGAATCAATGTTGCGCAAGCTTGCAAAAATACATTGCAAGCTCTGAACAGCCAGCTAATTCTCTTCGTGGTGAAGTACGAGATAATAAAGTACCAGTGGAAATACTTCCGACTGATGTTGATGGTGAGCCAACCTGAGAAAATTCTCTAGAAATTGCAGGCAGGGCCTAGCTTAATTTCGTTCGGTTAAAAATGAGCTTCATCGGCTATGGAGTTACGAAGTATCACGCTTTCACGAAAGTCTCAATATTTTGGTAGTTTTTATTTGACCTCATCCATTTGCGTTCATTGATATCAATAAAAATTCAAACAAAATTCATATGCTACATTGAGCGGTAGTTGAGGAAACCTTTAAAAAATCTAATGTATCTGCAGTAGTCCAGAATCCAGCTCTTATTCATAAAAAAAAAACACACACACACCTACAGCTGGCCCTGACGGCCGCGATTAGCCTTCTATAAGAGAAAGCTGGAAGGCAGTGGAAGTAAGCGTTGAGTAATAAAAGTGCCTTTAATATAAGTAAAGTTATTATTTCGGATTGTTGTGACTCACTTCAGGTAACGGAAAAAAATAAGATATGTTTTAAAAAAACAAAAACCACATGGTGGGACCATTCGAGGAATGATCGTTTCCACAGCAACGAAATTGTCTGAAAGATCGAAAGTGGGAAAGAATTTCTCAGCTGCTCAGAAAAACGAGTAAGAAACAACGTTACCGATAGTCGTTCTCAACAGCTGAATGGTTACAGGGCACTCAAACTGTATAAAAAGAAAAAAATTGAAAAGATAAAAACTTTAACGGAAACAGTTCTTCACCTGTAGAAGATTTCTTAAGTTTCCTCATAAATCTCTAGAGCAATGATTAGCGGAAATAGGTCTTGAGGCGAGAAGCATGTGAGTCTTACATTTATCAAAATGCAAACTCCGAGAAACTTATTTTGCATTTTTAAAAGATTCATTTTATACTCAAGCGACACAAACAGTAACGCGCAGTAACGAAACAAATATCGGTATACCAATTTATAACTACGTATGTTCAACAAATTTGTCAGCAAGGGAAAAATGAGTACATATTGGAGTTCCATGCAATCTCAGAGAAGAAGTAGAAGCGCTGGTTCGTAGGCAGCATCCAAGCCAGTCTAGTATTGATCTCGAGAGAAACGCACGGATACACATCACAGCAGACGCACACACCCTCCATATATAGGATGAGGCATGTACCTTACGTGATTCAGTGTGGAAGATACCCAAGTTCGGGAGTTTGAAGTTCTCAGTTACTCTAGTCAAGTCATTTTTGCGATTACTTACTTTTTGACTAGAACAGAAATCTTCGTGGATCTGTACGCAAGTTTGGCAAGTTGAGTGATGAGCATATTTTGTTTCAAACTGACATTAATTTTATGGGAACAAATAGAGACACAAATTCTTTCTTTTGCTACAACACGATTCTTCTGCATCTTATCACAATTGCTACGTGTAAACCCGTAAGATATTGTCGTACAAACCCTGCTTGATCCTCAATTTGGGAATCTCGGCAGCTTTTATAGATGCAAAGGCAAATAGTACTGTGTAAAGGCAAATAGTGGAGTTAAAACGACATAGGGCTCGGCGGAGTTGCGCAAGCGGCTGGGATCAAGGTGGGACTACAGAAAACAGAAGCGATGAGTGGTACTAGCAAGACCCTCCCTTGATCGTAACCTCCACCCTCCATTGGACGGTTTCGAGCGCAGCTGTTTACGTAGCTCCGCCGAACTTCATGTCGTTTTGACCTGACTGTACATCACCTCAAAGCGCTAATATTCTCGAGTTTCTTGAAACCCAATAAAAATACCACTCTACAATTTTGAGAGGTGGCAATTTCTTTGTTTTTGTTGAAGAAGGCTTGCCTACAAATTTCTCAAAGCTCGCTATTTGTTTTCGTCAATAACTCACTTCTTTACACGAGTAGACCAAAAAGTTTTTTATTTGAGTTTTGAGAGCAAATTTGGAATTTCGTTGTTTGTTGTCATATTCTAGTGAAAGTCAAGGCTAGGCATTGGGGATAGGACCTAAACGTTTTGAATGCGATAATAATGACTTTGCTGGTAGCGTTGCTATTATAGTTCGGTTAAAACAATATGATGCTCGGTGCAATTGCCGAAGTGGTGGTGGGTTGGGATCGAGGTGGGACTATCACTAGTCTTATTCGTACTCCAACGAAGAGAGGAGCTAGCAATATAACCACTCCCCCCGTTCCCCGACTAGATTTGAACCGCTTGCTCTACCGCTCTCTTCCACTGCAGTCACTTACGCATCTGCAGCGAGCTTGAATTTGTTTTGAGCGACAAGCACTACCGTACTTGTCCGTACTGGTCGGTTTTTCGTTGGGATTGTATGAAGTATGCGTCGTGTATCATTTTGAAAGGTCGTAAAGGAAAGGGGTCGTCGCAACGAAAGGAGCTAAGGAGGCGAGGGGGTGTGCTGGTGAATGGTGGATAGCATGATTACCAAGGCAAAATATTAAGTAGCACTAAATAATTACATACATTATAAAATATCATTATATTAGGTTTCAGGCGTAAGATAGTAACATTGAGGCACCAACATTTTGTTTTGAATATGTATAACGCGCTGACAACGTGAGAATGAGACCACGCAGGTTCGACACCCGGCTGGGTCAAATTTTTGCAAATGAGTTAGAAGCTTGAAGCCATCTCTAAAAATGAAGAATTTACTTACATGTAATGTTCATCAGTTTGAAAGTGGACGTAATTTAAATTAATTGCCAAAAAAGTTCAGATCCCGTGCTCATTGTTAGTTTTTCAGAGGTTTGCCCTACAAAACAGACGTATCGTTGTTTCTTCCCACCTCCTGGTCTTTTTGGAATTTAGATGAGACAAAAGTTAAAATTTTTGACTTTTTTTCAATCTAAATTTCGAGAGAACTAGAGAGTCCGAAAAGGAGAAATTCTTCATATGAGGCTACCTTAGTCTCTCTATCCGAATACATTGGTGATTTTCTTAAACGTCGTCGCATTTCTCTGGAAAACTTGCTAACATCCCGATTTTCGCTCGGAAGGCTAATAGCTCGGACTAACTAAATGCTAACCAAATCTTAATCTAGTGTGTTGTAACCGGCAACCTTCTCTAACAGATATTATCTCACGCGGTTTCCAGTGCTTCGCCATTTTTGGATGTTGCAAAAGCAGAGGTAAGACTGTTTTGTAGGGCAAATCCTCTTGTCCAAGAATCTACCTAAAACATTTTTCTTGGTTGTCTTATCACGAATTTATCTACGATTTTCTTGACTTAACAGTGCGTACAGAACCTGAGCATTCTAGGTGATTAAATGATTGTTAAATCCACTTTTAACTATATATATAGTTTACAGTTTTATAGTTTTCCAACTCCTGCAAACTGTATATAATTAAATTCTTCATCTTTTAGAAGTAATTTTTTTTTTTTTTTTTTTTTTAAAATTTTTTTTTTTTCTTTTTTTTTTTCTTCTTTTTCCTTTTTTTTTTTTTTTTTAAAAAAATATTTTTTTTTTTTTTTTTTTTTTTTTTTTTTTTTTTTTTTTTTCCTATTTTTTTTTGGTTTTTTCCTTTTTTTTTTTTTTTTTTTTTTATTATTATTTAAAAGTTTTTAAAAAATTTTTAGACTATGGAAATAGAATAGAACAAAAATGAAAATATTTCAATACTAATGTTTCAGCAACATTTCAGCTAATTTGCATTCTCTGCTACCTGATGTTTCTTCGCATCTGACAGCTAAAGAATTTCAGGTTGGCAATTTGTTTGTCGGCTAGTTTTCGACACTGCTTTTTCGAAAGCACGAAATTTCCAATGTATTGGATTGGTTGCAACGGAGAACTGTCGCAGCAACGTTGAAGGGGGAAGGGGAGGGGTAGATGTCGTATTCGAGGGGTCGTGTCCCATCAGTGCGTTTGACCATGATCGACAGACAGACATTTCTGGATGGAATAATCCTTCAAATATGATTCTCGTTACACATCGTTTCAAAACACATAGAATTATCGCGAGAGTACTAGATGCCGCTGTTCACAGTGTCATCGACTTGAAGAAAGCCTTCGATGCAGTTGAAATCGAAGCGATCATGGAGACCTTGTACAATCAAGGCATCCCTCCTCCATACGTGAGGATAATTCGTGATTTATACAGCAACTTTACGACTAAGATTTCCCAAGAGGAGATATTGTACAATGATGTTACAATCGAGGTAAAGAGAGGAGTTCGCCAGGGTGACACAATCTCACCCAAAATATTCAGTGCCACTCTCGAGAACGCGATGCGAGGATTGGAATGGGATAACATCAAATCAATCATCAATAACATAAGATCTTCAGCTGAACCTAGAGAAGACTATGTTTATGAGGAGCAGACGAGCCTCAAATGCCCCATTCACGCTCAACGAAACGAATATATACGAATGCTCCAGCTGTGTGTATCTAGTTCGGGATATCAACATGATGAACGACCTGACCTCCAAGCTGGGAGGAGGGAACGAGCGGCTTTGAGAGCATACAAGAGCACCGAGGTAGCAGTGAAGAGAACTAAAAACTTCCGGCTAAGTCCTCACCTCCACGCAACTCCCTCAATAGAGAGATCACAACCGGTTAGTCGCGAGGCTACGTAGCGCGTACCCGGGTGGCGGATAGGGGGCTAATCGCGGACCAAAAGCGACCTTGTGCTTGCCCAGAGATGCGGGTGGATTCAGGAGGATTTATCCTGCACGTCGGTCCGGTCAAAAGCCTGCAATCAAGTGACTAGGAGGTGCAAGGGAGGCGGTTTGGAGCCGCCTCCAACAAATAAGCTCTGCATATCCACTCCGGAAGAACGGAAGTTCTCCCAGTTCTGGGACTAGAGGCTTACAACTTGGCCATGGGTTTTAAAATTTTTTACATGTCACAGTAGAAAAGAGTCTCCTGATTCTGGAGGAAAGCTTGGTACGATAGCGCCACGAAAGAAATGAAAGATGACGATCTGAACTTATAACGCACGTACGCTTGCATCAAAAAGCGGCCATCGAAGATCTGGTGATGTAGGCTAAGAAGATCAAGTACGACGTACTCGGACTGACCGAGACAAGAAGACGTCACCCTCTCAACGCCGTATATGAAACTGGAGAAGAATTGTTCTTAGGAACATGCGACAGTAGAGGTGTTGGTGGAGTTGGCGTCCTCGCCAACACGAGTATGGCAAAGAACATCGACTCTTTCGAACAACTTACGACTCGAATCAGACGTCTGCGGATGAGAAGATGTGGTCCGACACCAGCTTTGACTATCTTCGTCGCTTACGCTCCAATATCAAGCTACAAAGAAGAAGAAGTCGAAGATTTCTATATGGACCTGGAGAAGTTCTACCGAGAAGATCATGCCTTCTACAAGGTCATAATTGGCCATTTCAACGCCAAAGGCATCATGACGACTAAGACCTCCTCTCTACACTGGACGTGGAAGTCACCCGGTGGAGGGTACCGTAATGAATTAAACCACATCATCGTCAATAAAAAGTTTTGCCTGATCGACGTCGCTGTTGTACCAAAGTTCTATACGGGATCGGACCACCGCCTCCTCCGAGGAAGGTTTTCCTCCACAAGAAGAGCAGAGAAAGCCGCTAAGTTCAGAGAGAGAAATCCCAGAACTATCATCAACTGGGATCTCTTCGCTACGCTAGCCGGGTTTTGAGAAGATACCGCAATTGACAACATCGACGAGGAATATGACCGGCTCGTTGAACATCTTCACGATTGCGCGAAGAAGGCTGAGAGTTTTAAAACCACCAAGAGATGCCTGTCTCTTGAAACTCTTGAGCTGATACGCCAGCGTGGAGCCGCAGGGAACCAAGAACTCACGTCCGAGCTCGCAAGGCTTTGCAGAGAGGCGATAAAAGAAGACCTTAAAGAGAGAAGAGCAGAAGTGCTGGCTGAAGCTGCAGAGGCGGGGAAAAGCATCCGCTATGCCCGTCGAGACATCGCCAGTCGCAAGATTAGGATGACTGCTCTCCGGAACCCAAAGGGAACAACCATTGCATCGAGAAGGGGGATGGAGAAAATCATCTACGACTTCTACCTTGATCTCTTCGAGAGCCATGTCCACTTGCCTCCTCAACATCTGAGGGAAGACGGATATGTCATTCCAGAAGTTCTCCCGTCCGAAATACGACATGCTATTATGTCGGCAAAAAATCGTACGGCACCCGGTTCCGACAGAATAAGAAGAGAACAACTGAAGAACCTTCCGCCACTACTCATCAACACCCTGGCGATGCTCTTTACACGTTACCTGTTGGAATGCAAAGTTCCTAAACAGTGGAAGACTAGCAAGACCGTGTTGCTGTATAAAAAGGGAGATCCACATGACATCGGCAACTATCGCCAAATCTGCTTACTGTCCGTCATCTACAAACTCTTTACAAGAGTGGTCCTTAATAGGATTGAAAAAGTCTTGGACGAAGACAGTCATGCGAGCAAGCAGGGTTTCGAAAAGGATTCAGCACGATTGACCACATTCACACTGTTTCGAAACTCATCGAGGTATCACGAGAGTGTAAGATGCCGCTCTGTCTCACCTTCATCGATTTGAAGAAGGCCTTCGACTCAGTTGAGACGGAAGCGGTCGTGGAAGCCTTGGACAACCAAGGTGTCCCTGCTCAGTACATAAAGGGACTTCGAGAGTTGTACAGTAACTTCACGACAAGAATTTCGC
This sequence comes from Necator americanus, assembly GCF_031761385.1. Classification (NCBI taxonomy): domain Eukaryota; kingdom Metazoa; phylum Nematoda; class Chromadorea; order Rhabditida; family Ancylostomatidae; genus Necator; species Necator americanus. The sequence continues at coordinate 134,930 of NC_087371.1, forward strand.
CATTCTACAAGAATATCATCATTTACGTGAAGAGAGGGGACCAACAGGGTGACACAATCTCACCTGAAATATTCGCAGCCACTCTCGAGAATGCAGTGCGAAAGTTGGAGTGAAGGTAGATGGTCGACAGCTACACCGCTTTGCTGATGACATCGTACTGATAACACCTAGCATCAGCCAAGCGGAACTAATGCTGACCGAAATCGACGAAACATGTGGATGCATCGGTCTTCAGCTGAATCTACAAAAGACAATGTTCATGCGGAACGGATGGGTCTCGGATGCCCCATTCACGCTCAATGGAACAAACATATCCAAGTGCACCCGCCACGTTTATCTGGGGCGGGAAATGAACATGATGAACAAGCTGACCCCCGAGCTGGGGAGGAGGAGACGAACGTACAAGAGCATCGAGGATGTAGTGAAGAAGACCAGGAACATCCGGCTTCGTGCTCACCTCTTCAACACTTCCTGTTTTGAGCAATGCTTCGGAAACTTGGGCATTTCGTAAGCAGAAAGAAAATGCGGTGAGCGTCATTGAACGCACAATTGAGAGAGTGATGCTAGGAGTATCCCGTTTCACGCAAGTGAGGGACGGGATTCGAAGTTCTCTCCTACGTCAGCGATCGAAGATTAGAGATTCCGCCGCGTTTGCCAACGAAAAATAAGCTGAGCCGGACACGTGATGTGCATTAACGACAACCGTTGGACCAGAGCCGTGAGCGACTGCGTTCTTCGCGATATTAAGAGCACTACAGGAAGACCGCCAACCCGATGGTCAAATTTCTTCATGAAGTCCTTCAAAGAAAATTATGATGTTCTTCGTGTCCCACGCGAAAGGAGGAACCACTGGGCTACTCTGGCACGCGATCGGGACAAATGGAAGAATTACTGGCGCCGACCAGTTCGAAGATCAACGGGATCAAGGTGATCATGGTGAAGTCCTCACCTATTCAACACTTCCGTTCTTCCTGTTTTGGCCTACGCTTCAGAAACGTGGGCGTTATTCTTGCAGGAAGAAAATGCGATCAGCGTCATAGAACGCGGAACTGAAAGAGTAATGATAGGGGGATCCCGCTTTACGCAGGTGAAGGAAAGGATTCGAAGTTCACTCCTACGTCACCGGTCAAAGATCAAAGACGCTGTCGCATATGTCAAGGAAAGCAAAATTAGGTGTACCGGACAGTGATGCGTTCCAACGACAATCGTTGGACCAAAGTCGTGAGCGACTGGATACCGCGCGACACGACACACCGCAACAAGAGCGCCGACCCGATGACCAGACTTCTTTACGATGTCCTTGAAGAAAAATACGACGCTCTTCGAGTCCCCCGCATGAAGGGAAGCCACTGGGCAACGCTTGCCCGCGATCGGTACAAATGGAAGTACTACTTGTGCCGCTCGAGCAAATCGATGAACAACAGGTTACACGTAGGTGATGATTTTCGCTTAGTCATATCTTCCTCAATTTTCGTAGCTTTTTTTTTGAAAAAAAAAGAAATGAAGGAGGATAACCTTATACAGAAGATATGGATTTCGTCTATTTCGTCTATTCTAAAGAAAAAAGAGTGAGATGTCTCCACTCGACGAATGTTTGGAGCAGAACAGGAATTCTTTTAAGAACCGTCAAATTCATGAATGAGCTTTAGAGGGGGTTTCCTAACTTTTCATATTCATAATCATTTTGAAGTTCATACGCATTCATCCCTCTTTCATATACTTCTACACTCCAACAAAGCTATCCAACTACTTCATAATCCCGACGTTTTCGTCCATATTCCTCAAATTGTTCTTCATACTCCTCAAAACTACTCCTATGCACTATCCTTAGAGTTCCTCCACATTTCTCTATATTGCTCTTTCAATATTATTCCTTCATTTTCTTTTGAATCAATTGAAAACATTATTGATGATGAACGGTTTGGTAAAATGTCGTTTGGCGGCCATTTTAACGCACCCAAATCGAACTGTTACCGTATAAAGGGAATTGTGGCGGGAACTCCCACTGCCAGTACTGCACCTGCACTCGGAGCGCGAAGAAGGTGACAGAGCACAACAGGCACAAAGACGTCCATAGAACGTCCATAGACGTTCCACTAAGCTGCTCAATTAAGCTGTGCTTAATTAAGCAACAGTCTTAGAGGATCCACGACATGTAGGTTGAAGCTACTAAGTAAAAATGAAGACAGAGCTTGAACTACTATTGTTTCAACTTTACCAAATCTTCTAAACAAGGGAAAAATGTAGTTGTGGGGGCCACTCAGTGGTGCCCTCACTTCTGGACGATCTGTCTTACTTTTCTCTCTTACTTTCAAGGAAAAAAAAACCAAGAATGAATTCCATAGCAGTCCACGATCACTAAGCATGCATGCAATAACTTTTATTTACACATTTTCGATTTATTTTCGCAAGTTGGTGGCCCTAAGGAGGGCCGTTAGGTTAGCCTTTATGAAGGTTGTTCACATTCGTCTGATTAACAAACTTTCAACTTTTCAACGTCAACTTTAACTGGACTTCCACAGTTGGGGCAAAGTCGCCTCTTCTACAGCAATCCGCGATCAGCGAGCCATTCGCCGAATTCCTCCTTCGACTTCGATGCAAGCTCCGGCCAAGTGGCAATCAGTAATCTGAAAGAAGTCACGAAGAGTCAGCAAGTTAGAGTCACCCACTAGGCAAATGGAATGATTTAACGACGAGAAAGGTTAACGTTTTCTATGGACGTCTTTGTGCCTGTTGTGCTCCGTGAGCTTTTTCGCGCTCCGAGTGCAGGTGCAGTACTGGCAGTCGGAGTTCCCGCCACAATTCCCTTTATACGGTCACAGTTCGATTTTAGTGCGTTAGAGTGTCCGTAAGTGTATGCCGTAAGTGCTTGCGTACGTAGTTTGAACAACATGTAGTGTCGCAAAAAGCCTCATGTTCGACGCGTAATCTTAGCGGGAATTTCGCAAAGTGCGAATTCTATACGCTTGTGAGAATTCCCCTAGGCACATCCTGCAGAAAACTGCAATTCTTCGTTTATCCAATCTACCAGCCCGATCTATTTCGTTTCGGGTAGTTTTCGGCCATAAAGTAAGTTCATAAAGTAGCACTGGGACCTAAAATAGTTATAATATGATGAGTTATAGTTATGATTTGATTCCTTCATTCGAGAGAGGATTTATTCAAGAAATAGAGCGAAGAGGGTGCGAAAAAAGCAACAGTAATACCAATATGAACTGTAAAGCTCGCTTATATAAGGAAGCGAATGAAGAGACTATGAAGAACGGTTCTTATTTCTTTAAGAGAGCAAAGGGCAGTCTCCCTATACACAGCTGAGGAGACCTTCTAAAAGATTCCACTCCGAATGGAAGTCTATTGTATATGACTGGGGGGCCCTCTAGAACTTTCTAGAATTTATGGCTTGTATTTTATGTATTTACCAACATGAACGTCCAGCTAACGGCGGATATCCTTGCAGTGCTCTCTTTGCTCGCTTTCGGTGATCAGTAGAAATTAAAACATTTTCTGCAAAGCTAGATTTTTCATTTCTCTCTTTTTTTTTCAAATTAGAAATTTATGCACTGAACAAATGATGGAATGAAATAATGATTTCATGATTTTCTTCTGTAGTGCGTAACTATTACATTTGGGGAGTATTAAAACTCGATTTTACTCCTACATTCCTCTGATACAACCAAAATTCTTAAACATTATTTTAATTTTTCCTCTTTTTTCTCAACTGTCCGTACAGAATGATGTGTAAACATAAATGACGTGAACCTCATCATTGCACTGATAAAGATAAGGTTCCACGTCAGATCACGTAGAATGTTAGCTACTATTTAAGCGGCCGCTTGCATGCGTATCTCCAAGTTCTGAAGCAAGGGTCTGGACAACCTGATGAAGGAAAAAAGTAGGAGAATAGACATGTACAGGAATGCGCAGAGGTGAAACGCAACAGATACAGTTTCCGTTCCATGGGAACGTTTCACTACGTCTCATTTACTACTTGACAAATTCTCTTCTGTTATTGCACCTGTCGCACCTCATTTTCCCCGTATTTTGGCGCCTACGCACCATTCCAACGCCGAGGACTCGTCAAACCCCATTCTAATGCTTTCTGGCGCGAACGAGCTTCAGGTCGTTTTGACCCAACTTACAACTTATATGGATGCTCCTGTTTGTGTTCTATGCATGTAACATAAGCACGTTCCCAACTTTCCAATTTTGAACGTTACTCAAGTAGACGAGAACGTGGTTACATCAACAAACATCGCAATCTCGCGCTCTAGCGAGATTATCTAGGCGCGACGCTACGGCGCCGCTAAGGAGGAATCTCCGAGGTGAGAGTGGAGACTGCCACTCTCAATTATGAGTGTTTTTGGACGACTTTCGTGAAACTGTCCTGCGTGATTCTAGAGTACATGATTGACCTAGGAAGGAGCCATTTCCTGGAGTGACAAACCGCGACGCAGCCGCCGAAACTCTCCGAATATTGGATACCTGGTAGGGAGGTGAGGACGGGGACACATCCTACGTCAGAAGTTTTCTTCTGACGTCAAGGTTACTTAGTGTGTTTATTTTAGCTTCAAATGCACAACTTTTAGGATATGCCAGCGTTTGAAGTTTCCTTGATCACCCGTTCTCTGTCGAAGGTACTAATTTCTTTGCAGTTTCCATCATCTTCTCTTTCAAGTTTTTGTCATAGGGTGATCTTATAAAAGCCTTGGTGCGAGCTGGTAATGTTTTACTTGATCATGGTGCTGTTGTTGAGTACGTAAAGTCTTTGGGGTTCCGAGACCTCCCGTACAAAAGAGTGGCGAAACAGACACGAGAACCAATTTATGCATCTAAGTGAGTTGTATGTTATTTCTCTAAGTGTGATAAGTAGCGATGTATAGTTACATTTCAGCACTTTTCTCTTCCACACCCATATGTCTAATGATGCGAGAAACGCCGCGAAATCTATTTTATTACACGACCTCGACATGGTACTTATCAATATATAGATTATAGATCTTCTTAGAATCCTAGTAGGAGAGGGACGCTTTTTTTTTAAACAAATTTCTTCGTTTTGTCTCTTGGTCAATATTGTATATAGGTTCACGTAGCAGTTGTACCTATTGGCTCCGCGCAGTCACACGCTGAGTGCAATTTAGAAGAGCTTTTGAAACCGCCATCCTCCCGTCAAGTGAGTGCTACATGGTTTTTTTTGACAACTGCCTCCAAGGACAGAATTTCTAAATTCTGTGTGTAATATCGGTTGGTTCCAGAAGGTGTGCGAACTTATGTGTATATTCTGATCTGAAAGTGAGCTTTGCACAAATAACTCTAGATTGCTGCTTAGTCCAAATCCAAGATCAAATCCGGAGTGGTTCAAGTATAGAAAATGACTTTTTTTCTGGCAGTGAGCTTCGGTAGCTTGGTAATGTTTATTCTGCGAAAAAAAATTGTCACAACGCACGAGCATATAAAGAGCTAGGTTTCATCGTCGATTTTGAAATTTCTTGGTTTGCTGACTCATTTACAAAGTTATATGGTAATCGCCTACATGCATGTTAGGACACACAGCGGAGTGGCGATCAATGACCATAACTGTGGTGCGTTCACTGTGGTGGTTGGTGCACATTTTCATAGGTTTCGGTGACGCAATTCGACTGGTCTAGTGGCATCAGCCATTGAGACACAGACTCAATAAATAAATTCTAAGATTTAGCCGTACGATTCCTCTAAGATTTTAGAATATTGGGATTGGATTTCTGTCCTATTCCTTTGTGTAATTGCGTGTGATTTGCATTTCTCTAGGATAATGCGATTGAAAAGGAGACTTTTCATGTACAATTGCATAGACAAGTGGGATAGAATTCCAATTTCTACCAATTAAAATGTTTGAGAAGACACCATATCAGTAGAAGAAACTACTAAACTAAGTTAGAGTTGTTCTGACAAGAAAACAAACATGGAAACTGATGTGAAAAGGTTCTGCTGAAACTAAGTAATTCCATTCATCGACTATTATTCGTAAGAAAAAAAGAAAAAAGTGAGGAAAACGATAAGAAAGAACATCTCTGTGGACCTTGTCGCGATGACGAGCCAGTGCCCGCTTTCACTGAGAGCACAACATGTTAACCCAATACAACACATTTTGTATGGACTCCTATGAAAACCAAAGTTGGCAAGTTACGACGATGATATGTATAGTATCTCTCGACGACTACTCCAACACTGCTTTTTAGTTTTCTTTTTGCAGCTGTTAAATATCTCTTTTCCTATCCATTTGTATTCTTATCAGGCTGTGAAAGAGCTTCGAGAAGGTCAAAAAATGGGTCATTTCACTCGCCAAATGATCTACAAGAGAACGGAAAAAGAGTGGAAAAGTATTCCGAAAAGTTACGCCATTGCTCCACCTCGTCCATAATCATGTGGTTATGAATATTTTTTGGAGATACTTCTTATTGGCTTGTTCATTATGTTTAGAATTGTACGTTAAGTAGGATTCGTTGGATGTAAATATGCATGCAGGTAGTGGGTATTTGTTTATACAAGTTACCATGAGAAGTGTAGAAGTTCCATTCGTATTTAAAATATGCAATTCTCGTTGTTTTGTACTTTAAAAACTGATCAGTAGATATGGGAAAGCGACAAGTACATTGTCTTCGATATGTTCAGATTTTGGACGAAATTGAAATTGAAGTTGAAAAGGTTGCTATGCAAGATTCTGGCCCCACTAAAACTGCTATTAAAATTTTCTTTATTTTTACATCTTCGAGAAAACACCTTTTCTCCTTTAGTAGCGAATCATTGTGTCGCAGCACATGCTTGAAGTTACAGATTTGTTGTTGCGTCATCTGTGTTTTTTTATAGATGTGGAGTTGAATTCTGTGTTAATGCTTGACTTCTCTAGACAGTTCTGAATAAATCATGCTTTTTTTTTCCTTCATTTACTTCGGTAACGCATCGTTTTTCAGCTGTTACCTATTGAAGAATTGGAATCTGTTTTCTTTGATAAGGGAAGGATTTGTATTACAGTCGCTTATTGGACGTCATGGTTGCAGAGGAGGGAAGGGGAACAAATGGAATTACTGAAGGTGGAGTTAGCGAAGACCGCCTTTTTCAAGCTCTCTACGGAATGGAGGTATCTTCCGTTACGTTATTTAGAGGCAGCATCATGAATCTGACGTTGTGAAAGAATCAGCCGGAGAAGCTATAGTTGATGTTGTAGATTACGGGAACCGGGATGGTTCCGCTCATCTCTCCCTAATCGTGGAAAAAAAACAGCGTAGAAGACGGTGAGAAGACGACGATTTCAGTTGCAACGTGGCTATCTCTTGGTCACGAGGCGCATCCAAGTGCGATCGGTCGAGCTCAGTGATGTCTTCTCACCTTACTGTTCAAGTGAGGTGAGTGAATAGGCTGCTAAGGAGACGGAACGTGTGCTTAGAGGAGCGTTCTAGCGTACCTCGCAATAACTAAATTGGTTTCTACACGGTTTTTTGCGGCGATAAGGGAGAGATGAGCGGAACCACCGCGGATCCGCAATCTACAACTCCATCTCTAGCTTCTTCTGTGGATTCGCTCACCACGTCAGACTCCTGATGTGATGCCTTTAAAGATAACCATGTAATACTACAAGTCGAGCACGGAGAGTTGTGTATTGCTTGAATTAAAACCAAAATACGACTAAATCTCTGTAGAAGTTGCAAGAGCAATTGTTTCACGTGGGTTCCCCAGATGATATTTTATTGTTTTGTACGAATTTTATGAATATTTGGTAGAGTGTACCGGTAAGCTTGCTATCTTAGATGGAAACGTTCCATATTATAGTCAAAACGACATGAAGCACGGTGTAATTGCGTAAACGGCTGCGCTCGAAGCGGCGCGGTAGAACGTAGCAGTCAGGATCGAGGGAGGACCCCTACTAGCACCAATAGTTGCTTGGTCTCATGCCAATGCGCAACTTCACCGTGCTCCATGTCGTTTTGACTATGGTTGATGATCCATGGAAGTCGAAGAATATCACCTATCTTTTTAAAGGCAGCATGTCACGACTTGTGTTGGGATCTTTCCACGAATTGATATAAGGTAGTGCCGTAATTCAAGTTCAATTCCACCCATTCACCTGTATCACCTGTACTCCCGTTGTTCATCAATTTGCTCGAGTGGGTAGTACTTCCATTTGTCCCGATCAAGCGTGCGAGTGTTGCCCAGTGGCATCTCTTCTCGCAAAGGACTCGAAGAGCGTCGTATTTTTCTTCGAAGGACTTCGTGAATAACTCTGATCATCGGGTCGGCGGTCTTGCTGCGGTGCATTTGGCGTCGCGCTTACTGCCCTGGTTCAACGATTGTCTTTGGAACGCATCACTGTACCGTACACTCAATTTTGCTTTCCTTGGCATGTGCGGCAGCGTCTTTGATCTTTGATCGGTGACGTAGGAGTGAACTTCGAATCCCTTCCTTCACTTGCATAAAGCGGGATCCTCCTTGCATTACTCTTTCAATTCCGAGTTCTATGACGCTGACTTCACATTTTGTTCTTGCAAGAATAACGCCCACGTTTCTGAAGCGTAGGTCAAGACAGAAAGAACGGAAGTGTTGAATAGGTGAGAACTTAGCCGGATGTTTTTAGTCCTCTTCACTACTACCTCGTTGCTCTTGTATGCTTCCAAAGCCGCTCGTTTCCTCTTCCAAGTTCGGAGATCAGGTCGTTCATCATATTGATTTCCGACCTAGATATACATAGCTGGAACATTCGTGTATATCTTCGTTCTGTTGAGCGTGAATGGGGCATCAGAAACCCATCCGTACCTCATAAATATTGTCTTGTCTAGGTTCAGCTGAAGACCGATCTTTTTGCAGGTTTCATCAAATTCGGCCAGCATCCGTCCCCCTGTTTGATGCTTGATGTTATAAGAACGATGCCATCAGCGAAACGATGGTGTAAGCTTTAGAGTTTCCGGAGACAATAGTCGCTTTTTTCGTACAGTCGTGAAGTTGTTCTATAATCCCTTAATATGGTTGTCGTCGATGTTGTCCATGACGATATCTTTCCAAAAGCCGACAAATGAAGCGAAGAGCTCCCAGTCAATTATGGTTCTGAGAGTTCGCTTTGTGAATTTCGCCGCTTTTTCTCTCCATGTGAAAGAAAATACTTCTCGAAGAAGGCGATGGTCCGATTCGTATAAAATTTTGGTGCAACAGTGACATCCGTCAGGCAAAACCTTTTACTGTCGGTGATGTGTGATGGTCAATTTCATTGTGATACCCTCCATCGGGAGACTCCCACGTCCAGCGTAAAGAGGAGGGCTTCTGAAATTGCGAGTTCCCATGGATGGTCTGCCGATGTCATGTGGATCTCCCTTGTTTGACAACAGCACGGTCTTGCTGCTCTTCCACTGTTTGGGCTGAAGCTTCGGTCAACACTTGTGCTCTTCTCTCTCTCTAAGGTTTTCTTTCGTCGCCTCTCTGCAAAGCCTTGAGAGCTCATTCAGCATCTTCTCATTCCCAGACGTGCGATTCGGGTCATAAGTTGTTCAAAAGATTGGATGTTCCCTGCCGTATTCGTGTTGAAGAGGAAACCAACTCCGCCATTTCCTCTTCAACACGAATACGGCAGGGAACATCCAATCTTTTGAACAACCTCTACTCTACTGTCGCGTGTTCCTAAGAAGAGTTCTTCACCAGTTGCATGAACGACGTTCAGTGGGTTTCGCCGTCTCGTCTCGGTCAGCCCCATGACGTCCTACTAAATCTTTCTGGCTTGCTTCGTCAGATCTTCAATTGCCGCTACTGATGCAGCCGCACATGCATGATAAGTACAGATCACATTCTAGTCCTTTTCCGTTTTGGTAGCCTAAATGACTCTTGGAGGTGGAGCTTAGTTGTTGGAGGCGACGCCAAACCGCCTCCCTTGCATCTCCCAGTCACATGATTCCAGACTTTTGGCCGGACCGACGTGCGGTATACAGTAGTATTATGAGCCGATCTTGGCACTGCAGAAACAAGGAGTCCATCCGCTGAATCCACCTTCGTCTCAGGTCAGGCGCAAGGTAGTTTTGATCCGCGACTAGCCCCCTATCCGTCACCAAGGGAAGCGTCACGTACCCTCGCGACTAGTCGGCCATGATCCCTCTAATGAGGAAGATCTCCTGAAATTCCTGAACTGGACTGATAGATTCCACCCATCAGTCCAATTCAGGAAAGAGTTAGGAACAACCTAGCAACCTGCACCGGTCCCCCCTACGATGCAGCTTGTCACGCGATGGAGCGCAAGCAATTTCGTCGTCATCCAACTTCCGCAATCCAACTAGTGTAAGTAATATAAGCAGCAGAAGCTACAAATCTGCAAAATCGCAATCGATAAGCGGGCTGTCGGTGCTGTCAGTGTTGGGGCATCAGTTTTTAAATCCTTCAGTTTTCACTTTCCTACAAAACCACACACATATTTGTTTCTCAGATTTACTGCATTTTTTCTTTCTGAGAACTCATGGCTGATAACCCTGTTAAATCACTGTTTTTTTTTGCTATTATTGTTGCTTTTTGCCTTCATCTGTGTTCAGCAGTATGTTGCTTATAGCATTCGCGTTATCATTTCTTCCATTTAAGCGTCTTTTAATCAGTGCTGCTGGGCAAGGTACCCAACTTGCAACCTTTCTTTCAAGTCACATCTTTTAGTTTCATGGGATGTAAGATCAGTTTGTTGTGAATTGTTCAGGTCTTCCGACTTGGTGAGTACTACCTGAAGTCCGGTCAGATGAGTCCTATATATATTGACCTCCGTCGTATCATCAGCCATCCCAAGACGCTGGTATTTCTTTTTAAGTTTCTGAGCCAAGTGGCTTGCCCAACACTACTTGGGAGGGCACTAATCATTTTCTCAGCGCTTGGCGGCTCGAGCTCTTTGCGACATGGTTCAAGTCAAAGGATTACACTTTGATTACATTGTTGGAGTGCCGTATGCTGCGCTACCCTTAGCAACGGTTTGTAGTTACGTCTTTTTTTTGTCTAGATGAATCACAAGTGAGATTTCAGCATGTGAGTGAAATCCTTGATATACCAATGCTTATGAAACGTAAGGAAGTCAAACCATACGGGACAAGCAAACTAATTGAGGTAGATATAGGTCCTCCATTGTGAATGCGCAACAAATTGTTACTGAATATATTGTATAGGGGGTATACCATGCTGGCGGCACTGCTCTTATCGTGGAAGACGTAGTCACCAGCGGAGAGTCAATCCGTGAGACGGCTGAAGCACTTAGAAGTGAAGGACTGAAGGTGTGTTTTTGTTTATAACATATTCACCCAGCAATCTGTTGAATTCCCGTGCTTTGTGGACACAAGCAAATATCGAACTTCACTTGCACTACAAAAATCAAAAAAAAAATTGATTTTCGAATGGAAATGAATACCTACTTCAAAATAATGCTGGCGGGGCGCAAAGCTACACTGCTGCGTCGGACATAAGACCTTGAATAGGATATAATTAGAGTAATATACAGTAATAAAATAGACTGAAACATGGAATCTGTAAGAGTTACGCGTTTACCCAGGGTGACCAATCCTTCATGTCCTCGTAATCATGGATTTATAGTAGTCCTTTTGTCATGTTCGGTTCTTGATGATGATCCTCGTTCTAGCGGACATCTGGATTATTAGTTACGCCAGTTTCAGCAGTAGACCTTCGCTGAGTCTTCCTTCCATTGTTCTTTCTGCAAGTGCTGCAAGAAAGTGCGGCCTTCTTGGTCAGCAGAATGGCGACCAGTCCCTATTTAACTTTACTTTGATTTCCGCTTTGGGTAATGAATTCGACTTTTTGAGAAGAACGTTTGTTTTGTCGAGTGTGACTCCGTGTGGGAAACAACATACGCCTTTATCCGAAGCAGACCTCACTATGTCTGCGAAGTTGGAAATGAGCACTTTAGCGTTAACAAGAACGGCTATCGGGAAGTGAAGATTTGGATCACCAGATAGTTTGCGTTGCTAAGCCATGAGTAGCTTATCTGGCCTTTCGAGCGATTCGTAGTATCTGCAGTATGCAGCTGCTTACGCAACAGCATCGTGCTTCATGCCTTTTTGACTATTTGTTGGCGAAATAGTCACTAAGAATAAGCAGTAAATAAAGCACCACGGGCATTTCAGCTTTAGTGCCATTCGCTTTACGGGCGACTTCCAGTTCGTGGATTTTTGCTGGTGACACGTACCTCTTCCTCTGAACTTCGCCTTCGTAGGCTCCCTAGAAGCGCTACCTTTCCAACTTATTTTTGGCGAGTAGATTTTTTAGACTGTTGACCACCACTCTCCGTCCAATCTGCTGACGATTTCGGATGATTCCATTCCTGAGATTGTTACCGGTTGAGTATTCACACTTATCGAGATGTCTTCTCTGCGGAATCACTGAATTGAGATTGAGGAGGAGGAGAGTAAACTTTCCAGACTTTTCTGGCGTCTCGGACACCCCGGGGGAGGAGAGGTACCGTTAGTTGTTTTAGGCTTCTTGGACTTTCCAGATTCTTCGTTATCTTCTTTAACTTTCACCGTGACCTCGATTCTGATATCAGTTAGGCTCACTGATACACACCATGAACACAAAACAAGTATACATGTGCCGGTAACTCCATCACATATATACACAGTCATAAATATTGCAACATTACTGTATGGAGGGCGTACAAAAAGTCGTCAGAGAGGAACTGTATTTATTTGTGTCCATGGAATATCTAATATTTCATTTTTCCTAATTCGTTATAAACATTTTGGCATTGGAGTGCGGTTTTGTGCGCTTTGTGCGCTGCGTGAGGTTTTCGATAGATTCGCATTTATATTTCAACCAGCCTGAACGTCCGGCTAAATCCGGACTTCAGGCTTTTTTTGGTGTTCGCTTCGCTCGCCTTCACCGATCAATAAGAAATAACAGCAGCGACATTTTTGTAAAAGACATGCTGAGAGATAGATATGTGAAGGAACCACAGAAACCCATTCTACTGCGTTGGGGCTCCCGCGCACCACTTCGACACAGTGGAACCCGTCCCTTCCCACTCTATAGCTTTCTGGCACCGGCGCACCATTCCGACCCCATGGGATCCGTCGCACCCCATTTTACAGCTTTCTGGTTCCGGGGCACGAATTCGATCCCATACGACCTGTCTCAGCCAATTTTACCGCGTTGAGGCTCTAGCGCACTAAACCGACGCCATGGTATCCGTCTTCCTCTCTTTTTGGAATTTCCTGACTGAGACACACGCATACACAGACGCACACACGTGACAGAATAAGCCCGTTATTATACAGTATGATAGTTTGCAAATTTAGAAGTATACATTCACATAAAAGTTTATTTACCCCACTAACATATGAGAGAAACTAACTTGCATTAGGCCAACATAAATTGCAATGGAAGAACGGTGAAGTAGAGTAGAGTGCTCGCCTATCAGGCACGGCGATACTTCGGCACCTCACCGTTGCAGAGTTTTGCATCATTGTGGAGTATTTTCGTGACACATACACATACACATACATACACATACAAATACACACACATACACATACACACATACACACATACACACATATACACATACACATACACACATACACACATACACACATGCACATACACATACACACATACACACATACACATACACACACGGACTAAGCGCGTTATTATATAACATGATAGTAACTGATAAAATGAATCTTCAGTGTATTAGAATCCAGAAAACATTAATTGCAGTCAGTGGCTTGTAGCTTATTCTAAATGTGTATAGTTCATCAGGGCATGGGTGGCGTAGCGGCTAGAGGTTCCGCTTCCTGCACGATCGGAGGTTCGAATCCGCTCGAGTGCTCACCAAGCCTTTCATCCCTCCGGGGTCGATAAATTGGTACGAAACTTGTCTGGGAGGATAAAAAACACTGACTTGACACATCGGCTAGCCACCGCAAGTCATTGTATAAGCCAGTTACACGTTCGTGAACCTTGAAGACTATTCTGAATTTCAAACTATTCTGAATTGAAGTGAACTTGGGTGCGCATCCCAAGTGGATTGATTAACGCCAGGAACTTTATCCTTTTATTCTTTTATAGTTCATCTCAACACTAGTACTTACTCTTTATTCTTTCTATTGTGTCAAACATGGTAATAGTTAATTCAGAATTATTTTGAACCTACCATTTTCACTTTGATTTTCCCTCGTGCATGTAGTTGTTCCTGCCATTTTATAGTTGGTGACTTCGCTTTGCTGCATTTTGTCAATCTAAGCCCTGTGGTGGAACTGCGGATTTTATTATTATTTTTTATTTTGTTGTCCTAGCCACTGGAGATTACAAATAAATAACAGTAAGAACTTCCTGAAACAATTTCATTTTTCTTCTGGGAATAAGTTCGTTTAGGTAACCGACGCTGTAGCTATACTGGATAGACAACAAGGTGCCACTGAAGAATTGGCGAAAACAGCTATCAACTTCTACAGGTTGAAACTTTTTTTTTTCGAATTTTTGATAGGAGTTCAACTGCTGTTGTAGCACTTTGACAATGGAAAAAATCCTCGACGGAATGATAGCAAAGAAGCGAATTACTGTAGAGAAGAAGAACGAGATAATTGAACAGTTGAGAAAGCCTTTCTGAAACTATCTATTTGCTCCTTTTTCTCGGTTATCGTTTCGATTTTCTTCGCTTTAATTGAGGTTTTTGGATGATTATTTGTTGAGTTCAATTGTTTTTTTTATTATCATCTTCTACGTGTACGCCAGAATTGTTGGTGACGATTTCTATGTGCTTAGACCCAACGTATCTGGTTGAAAAAAGAATTGAAATGGAGTGTTGTTTTTTTTTTTTTTTTGTATAATGAACATAAGGTGTGTGAAATTAAAACTCTACGTTAGTATTTGGAAATGTTGCATTGATAGACTTATAGTAAGGTCAAAACGAAATGAAGCACTGTGCAGCAGCTGCGTGGCTGCGCTCGAAGAGGCGCGGTGGAGATAGCGGTTGGAATCGAGGTTGAACCATCGCGAACTACAGCAATGAACGGTGGCAGAAAGGGTCTTCACACTAACCGCTACGCTCCACTACTCCTCTTCGAGCGTGCTTCATGTCGTTTTGACTCTACTTTACGTAATCCTCTTCTGGAGATGTATCCATTCAGTTCAGTTTAGCGGGAACAGTTAGTGTGCGTTTCAAAAGAACAAAGTACAACTCACCTACAACGAAACTAAGTCTTGCACCTCTACTTCAAGCTAATAAGGTAAGGTAGAGGGCTAATAAGGTTAGAATCAAGTAACTTCGGAAAGTTTGCTTAAAAAAAGTATCCTTCTATTTAATTAACTCTGTTATGCTTTCAAGGATAATTAAAGGTTGTTTTACAGAAGACGTACAGGTTTGATGGACCAATATGTTGAAAGTGAAGAGAAATTAAGGCGCGCGCAGTCTCACTCATTATTAACTAATACTTTTACTTATCGGATTTGTTTTTTTGAATTAGATGGACTGTGGTAGGACAAGGGCTAGTGGGAGAGTGAAACAAATCGTATTTCACTTTTATTATACATACCGACTGCAACCGAGGCATAACATTGCTCAGTCATTTCTCTTCTCACCTCCTGCAGCTGAAGCATCTGGTCTATGGAAAGCGGCTACTCAGGATGTAGTCGCACGTTTGTAAGTGAATCCATACTGCCTTATCGCAAAACCCATAATTTCGTTTTCCATCCGAATGCCACCGCCTAGTGAGAACGAGTATATCATTCCGGGCGAAATGTTGTGCGGGCTACATCCTTTTTATGGGAAAGAGTTAAAGGTATACTTCACGGTGAGGTTATCCGCTGACTACAACGAGAGACATATCGTAAAATACAGGTTTTCGGATCTTTTCTGCAAAAGCGTTGTAACATGGTTTTACCCGTATGTATTATACATCCGACGTCGTACCTCAGTATCCCTGCGGTATTCTATATCATCCCTGGGGTGCCCATAAGTAATCAATTATTTGAGTGGCAACAAAAAAGGAACAAATTACTTACATTTAATTTTATCTTAATTCGATTATGGATGTTCAAAACATTTCGTTTGAAGAAAAATATGATTCTAGGTATACTCGCTTCATAGATGTTTTGAAATCTTCATTCCTTAAGAAATGTTCCATCGATCGGAATAAATGAAAATCAGAGTCTGGAGAATATGGAGGATTTGGTAAAACATCCCAGTTTAACTACCTTATTTTTTCTTGAATTAATCTTGCTGCGTGCAGCGAGAGCATTTTCGAGGGGATTTCCATAAAATATCTACAAAAAAGAGATTTTTCACGTATACGCCGATGTCCTTTTGCTCTCTTACAAAAACCCCAACATGAATACCGTGGAGAATTGTGCCGCAAAAGTGAGACCTAAAAATGATAGGCAGTTTAAATATCTGTCTTATAAAATATAACCTTTAAAATGACATTAGAATTCGACCTATGAGAGTAGGGGAATGTTTTGAAATGGTAGTTGGTGATGTTGAATCTGCTGGTGTCATGGGTAAGGTGGTTGATTCTGCAAACGAAGTAAGCGTTGACGATGCTGTAACGACTGTACTGGTGGAAATGGTCCATGTCCTAGTCGAAGCTTGTTTCAACCAATTTGCGATATTGTCTTCTGTGATTTTACGCGCTTCTATCAAGTCTGGTAAGTCCTGCGGACGAGAAGGATACATATCGGCACAGTGGGCGGTCCCTGAATGAAGACAAACTAACGACGAGAAGTCACAGAAAGAATTTAACCTTAACCCTACTATTCCTCTTTTGCCTCAAGACTGGAAACAAACCATTTATTAGATACCAGATGACGGAAGGATCGTCTGATGAATACTTGCCAAGTGCATGCCACGGATCAATTGAGCCGTTCGGAATCACAACATTTGTTCCCTGAATCGTGGTACTTCCGCAATATTGTCAGGCCAGGGCTGATTATGGTGCCTCACCTTGTAGTAGTCTTTTCCGCCGTACAGTTCATTAATTCTGTCGATGTTCTTCTGCACCATGACTGCTGTGTATTGTTCACCAAATGTATCCGCACACACACGAGTGAACAAACTTAGGATTATTTATTTATTGTACTTTTTGGAGAATGAATCGGTCCATTTTATTCGTTGGTTCTCTTTTTTTCACTTACACATCCACAGCTATCATAGCAAAAACACCCGTGGATAGCTATAAGTATTTAGTATTTTCCAGGAATAGTCGGAACCTCTGAAACCGATAATTTGCCGTGTAATTTCGCAAACGAACAACGCTTAACCTAATCGCTACTCGCAAAACTAATTCTGGTGAACGAAGTAGTATCTATCCTTTTTTGCTAACAAATTGTAAATCACCTTTTCTCGGTGAATACCAGGAAACAACCTGTTTTCGCTTCAAAAAAGCATGATGTTTGTACGAGGGGAGGATAAACAACTTAGCTTCTAAGTATAGCTGACATCGTGCCGGTTGCAAGTTGTTCATACGTAAATCCTTGGAAAAAATGCTCTTAAAGCCTGACTATTTAGTCGGCGCCGAAGATGTTGTTCCGCTCCGACGAGCGCTACATTGAGGGTTTTTTAGAAAGAGTTTTCGTTCTTTCTTGTCCAATTCTGCACGATTGCAACCAAACAACACTATCCTTCTTTCTTTCATCTATCGTTGTTTTGCTGCTTTCCCCCACGACTCAAAGTCTGACGATGTTGAGGTTCCTGTGGGGCAAAGACTGAGTTCGGGGTGTAGACTACGAGTACGAGCCTTGTTCAATTCCCCTAATCATCCTGAAAAACAGCATAGGATTCGCCTTATTTGTTCGCAAAATACGTTAGAATAGTTAGAATGCACATATTCCGGTGCACTCAGCAGCTTATTAAGTGATTTCGCTTGAGCAGGCTGCCTGTGGATACCTAATTGATTATCGGCTGCTCGCTCGGAGATACGGCGCGCCCACAAGCGTGACGTGTTCTAATGTATTTCGTAAACAAATAAAGTGGTTCCTATGTCGTTTTTAAGGACGATTAGGCGGAACAGCGCAGGGCTACCTGTAACCTGCACTCCAATTTGCTTACAGGGACCCTAACATTGTCAGTTTTGTGATACGCCCTTAACGTTGTAGGAATTAGATTTCTGCTCAATTTTTCGTCTGTTTGTTAGTTGGCATTACTTCGTAGTCGTAGTAGCAAAATACGTTTCCGCTGTATTCTACTTTGTATTCCTTCTTTCTTTCTTCTTTATCTTTCGAAAAATCTCTCGAAACGCCTCTTCCATGATTTTACTTTGCCGGTGTTGGTTTTTTGCACCATTTTGCTCGTGTGTTTTCTTTTGAATACGGGATGGTACAAAATCATAAGAAAAAAGCAAAAGGTTTCAGAGAACAAGGAGAAAAGTTCTGAGGGATTTGTCGACGCAGTTGTCAGGAGGAGGCGGATGTAGTGCAGTCAGTGCGATAAATTGATAAAGAATCTGTCCAGAAAGGTAAAAACACTGACTTGATACACCAAACCTATACACTGACTTTTGAGGGCTAGCCCTAATTACAGGACCTCGAACTATTGTAAACATCAAACGATTCTGAATTGAAGTGAACATGAAGACGAATTGCAAGCGGAGTGATTAACGCCAGACAATTTACTTTTACACTTCATGTCCTTCTAACGAGTATAACCAATCACGTCGACGAATCTTGTTCTCAAAAATTGAATTGCAGGTCGGCCTGAATATATCCTATATTTTTCCACGTGCGTGCAGCCATAAAGGAGTTGAAGTTTGGCCAGGAATTTGACGAATGGCTCGTTGATCATGTTTTGATGTGGAAGGAGCGACCTTGCCCAGTCATGAAGCAGGCGGGCCCAGCGGACCTCTTTACGGCCACCAACTTGCGAACACTAATCGGAAATGTATGAATAAATGTTGTTGCATCCGTGCTTGTTGTTCGTAAATTACCACGAAAGCCATTTTCGGTTCTTTCTTTCTTTGAAAGCACTATATGATATGACAACTATTCACTTCTGGTGAATTTTTTTGGAAAGTATGGTGAAGTTGAACGAAAGCCAGTTCCAGCTCTGTCTTCATTTTTCTCCCGGATGTCGTTAACACTCTAAGACTTAACACTTAGGTTTTAGGGCCTCGATTGACTTAGCTATTCAGTTCCAGTAGTGGCCTGTCGAATGATGAACTATCGCCTCCTCAGACGTTTTCAGATGTTTTTCTACTTTTCGATTGGGAAAGCCATTCGTCACTTGAGAACGATGTTTGTGCGCTAGGAAGGTTTTTTTGCGCTGAAGTACAAGCCAAAGACGGCACGGCTGAGTGGCCACGTCTAGCTATCTTAGCACCAATTTCTATTTGTTTGTCCCATCAAAAAGAAGTAGAGGTGGACCTTGCTTCCAATTCGCAATTAATCAGCTTTAATGTGAATTCGTTTGACTTCTCTCCACCCTACACAACTCCTTTCCATATGTAGGTACCTTTCAGGTTATTTTTCCGCAAAATGTCCGGTGGTAAAGTTTCCGAGAGGTGCAAAGATACAAAAGATGAACAAATTGATAGTAACTTTCAGCCACATCAAGAACTTCTGGCAAAGGCAGGCGGCATATTTTGTAGTAGATTTCGTTGCTTTATTAGTACTAGTCAGTGAACGCTCGAAATATTGGACTCCGAAGGAGTAAAACTTTTAGTGCATAGGACCGTCTTACTTTACTGGCGTTGGACTTCCGAAAATCCCGTAACCAGAGTCTGATGACTGGAAGTAACCGAATTCGGTGCACGTCTGCCATGTCCATAGTAATGCTGCTCCAGAAACTAGAATTTTAGATAATTAGATGGATTTGGATGAGTGAATATATCCACTAACATGGCCCATAGCGTTGTGCATCTTTAAGTTCGGTAATGTAGTCAGAATAGCTGTTTTCGGTTCCTTCGAACACATTCTCACCCTTAAAAAGATGCAGTGGCTGACGAAAGCAAATTTTATCAACACAAGAAGTACTCAGGAATGCAAACCATGCTTTCGGGGTGAGAACTGAGAATTGTTGATTTGTAGAAAAAAAAGCTCTAGTCCGTGGAAAATGCCTCCACGCGACATTTCTTAAGGAAAAAGAAATCTTCCAGCAAACTCTCTCGACGGTCCCTTCATTTATGAAATTATCTGACCGTGGGTTATGTTTCTCAACCTTCACCATCTGATTCTGAAATCTACCTTCTTACCGAGTAGAAAATTGTCATATACTCGTTGAACTCAGCGATGTTCTGGATAGCAGAGTTGCCATTGTTGTTCATGTACCTGCACATGTCAGGAATGCCGTGGCCAGAAGCATACCCCTTAAAAACTAGTCGTTTCTGCTACACACGGTTCATATAGTCGGGTCAAAACGAAATGAAGCTCGGTGCAGTTGCGTAAGCGGCTGTACTCGAATCGGCACGGCGAAGAAAGCTGCTGGAATCGAGGGGACAATCGCGAACTGGGTGGTGTTGGTAGGCGTTCCACCACGATTTCAACCGCTGTATCCAACGCGCCGTTTCGAGCGCAGTCGTGTATGCTACTACGCCGTGCTTCATTTCGTTTTCACCCTACTATATATCTATCAATGCAGCATTTCTAAATGCTAGCGTTTGGAAATTTAATTAGTAAAAATGAAGACAAATGGACATAAAAATAAATGTTTGGAAAGCACTGATCAAAACAAAGACTTGGTAATGAGTTAAGAATCATTGGTTTACTTTTAAGCTGTTTTCGAACAAATCTTCCCACCAATTCTTGAATGTCATCTGCAGTAGCTACGTTGTAATTTGAAGTGTTGTAACTTAACTACAGCTAATTTTGTTAGCAATTTAACCAGTCCTAGCTGTACTACTATGTACATAAGAGTCAATCCTCCTTTCCCTTTCTCCTTACGCGAGCAAAAGCGAGTTTGACAGTGTAGACAACAGTGATAACGTAATAATATACTGCAACAGTGAACTGGTTGGAAATGTTGGTCGATATCATAGCCTCAGTTGATTGAAGTTGCTTCCGACAGTTAAGGAGGAGGCGAAACACACAGCATACAACGGATCTGACGTGATGAGGGGACCCTCGAGAAAAGCTAGAGACGTGGATGTAAATTGCGGTATACGGGGTGGTTCCGCACATCTCTCTTTAATCGCCGTGGAAAACGACGAGAGATTCGCTTTGGTTATTGCGAAGTCCGTTAGGACGCTCCTCTAACCACACGTCCCAGTCCCTTCGGTGACCTACTCGTTCGTCTCACTTGAATAGGCTGGTGACAAGACACTGATCTTCGACCGATCGCGCTTGGATGTGGTCCGTCACAACGGTGGGGCGTTGCAGCTGAAATAGTCGTGAAAAGCGTGGTCTTCCGCGCCGTTTTTTACCACGATTAGGGAGGGATGAGAGGAGCCATCCCGGTCCCCGCAGTCTACAACCCCAACTCTTAGCTTTCCAAGCGGATTCTCTCACCATGTCAGATTCATGGTACAATACCGCTACTAACTTGTGTCCCAAAATCCGTCGCCGACGGATTAATCCGTCGCAAACCGTCGGAATTCTTGGAAGTGGTCAAAATTAAATTTTGAAAGTACCATTCGAAAGTAAATGAGCTGCTGATTTCAAATATACTTCGAGAATTTACTTACGAAATTACGTAATTTACGAAAGTAATTAACGGGGCTTGAGGAAACTTTGCCCGTTTTCAGGCCACACATTTGTCAAAAGTAAATTCTCGAAGTATATTTGAAATCAGCAGCTCATTTACTTTCGAATGGTACTTTCAAAATTTAATTTTGACCACTTCCAAGAATTCCGACGGTTTGCGACGGATTAATCCGTCGGCGACGGATTTTGGGACACAAGTTAGTAGCGGTATTGTATGCTGCCTTTAAGTTAAAATGCGGGCGTGGCGCGGTTACGAGGATGAGAAGTTACAAAGTTGCCTCGTAAGAAAAATTGTGATAGAAAGCCATTTACCATTTTTCATTTTTACCACCTGTTTTTCAGGACGTCTAAGGGAAACCGATCGTTATCAAGCCCATAGTCGTAATCTACACCTCTAACCCTACCTTTTCTTGGAGAGATCTCTACTTTGTCAATTTCATGGTCTCGTGAACCTTTAAGCTCTGATCAATCTTAAATCGAAATGCGAGTGCTACGCAGGTGATGAAGTCACACTTAAAACGTGAAGAACCTGCACAGTGGGTAATGATTCCGGTCAGTAGTCCGGAGATTAGTAGCTATTCCTTAATTCTTGTGACTACGTGATTTCAAAAGCTGGTATACATAAAATATAACCAAAAGCAAAGTGAGTTCGTGACCGACATAAAGGTATGTGGTATGAGTTGATCAAAACGCGTTGACTCGGTGCTCATGCAGTTGACTGACTGACTATATTCCCGTACTAATTTCTAACACATAAATCGTAGCTGGAAGTTATAAAAATGGCTGTACCCCAGTGTTGTCACCGCTGTATTGAACTGCGCCTTGGAATTGGCTATAGACGTTCGAAAAGAAAAACTGTAAATCCAATTCAGTGATGTTTGTTGCGTTGGTCCACGCGGGTGTCAACCTGAATGACAAGTACTACAGTATTTGATGATATCTTCAAAGTTCCAAAACACTGACGTGAATAAATCCGACAATTGCTCCCGTCCAGCTCTATGAAGAGAGAGATTATGCATTTCGGCGAATCCCTAGAGAAGAGCACAGCAAGTGCGAGTTCAGAAACGGGAGATTGGTTGGAAGAGAAAACTATGGGCTCACATGGGGGAAAATGTCGTTGGGGTGTGGGCACTCAATGGCGCCCTAATTTCCCGAAGCTCTAGTTTACTTTTTTCTCTCAGTAATTCAGGTTTACATGTCGTAGAAAACTAATACTTAGACCTTAAGGCCCCAATTGATTTGATTCTTTACTTCGAACTACGTTTTACCCGCTTACGGTACATCCTGGTCCCATTTCCTTACATCACTTGAAATCATTTTTTTAATTGTACAGGAGTGACTGGTTCAGGTGTAGTAGGTTTTAGTTTGTATTTTGATGAGTGTGGACCAGTGATATTCTTTAACGAGAAGAACCGCAAATGTGAGATGAGAACTGGGTAAAATGTAGTTGGATGGAGTGGGTACAAACAGCACTGTTCCAATCGGACTGTACTTTCGTGGCCCCCCAACGACACTTCACCCCTCATATGTTAGTATTTGTTAGCTGTTTCTCTCTGAAAGATTGTAAAATTGCAGGATCAGTGCTATATTCGTGATCAGCAGTTGAAGTAACATGGATAGTACACCCTACAAATAGTAAACAACTGATCGCTGTATAGCCTGAACTAGGTGCAAACATTTTAGAATACACTAAAGTGCAACAAGAAAAGTCGGAAACAGGGGCAAAAACAGGCCTCGATTGAATTTCCATTATGCACACGTTTTACTGAGTTTGGTTCATTGTCACAGCAAAATGTTACAGTTATGTATTGTCTCACATTAGCAGTTGTTGGGTATGCATAGCTGAGCTTGCCACGGACTGGTGGCAATCACATATATACCTATTCTTCGTTAAGCGATAGAGATTTGAGAAGCGAATGGATCCGTGCCACTTTTAGCCTTACCGAAAATAGGTCTAATGAGTACGACCGCTCGGAGTAATTGTTTTATCTTCAGTTTAACCTTAAAGGCATCACCGCACGAATCTGACGTGTTATGGATTTCCGATGGTCGGAGACTATAAGGGATCGTAGATTGCAGAAACAGGTGGGATCTCACTCATTTGTTCCCAATTGCCGTAAAAAACTTCCCGGAATATGCGGCTTCGAGCGTTCCGGAACGCCATTTTCTACAACGAGTTCGATTGGAGCGCGCCAGCCCTGTGCACACGCCGCATCTTCTGAGCCGCTTTTGACGGCAGTTAGGAAGAAATGGACAGAATCACCTTCTTCCACACAGTCTTGTGTGAATACACTATATAGTATATTCAAGATTATATATGTCTACTCATTAAAGATACCTGTTTGTGGTGTTTGACGGCTTCATCTCTCAACAACAACCGTAAACCGTCACTCTGCTTACACAGGCCTACAGGCATAACCCACTTGAAACCCGTAACACCCCAGATTCGTTGGATAATGCCTTTAGGGAATATGACTTTGAATAGTAAATTACTTCCGCTATGTTTGCAGCGCAACTTGGACTGTAGCTCTTGATAGCTGTTTCCACTACTTCCAAGTATTCTGAAATAAAAACAAGAGAATATATTTATGTTATTTCAGCGATCAGAAACTGACCGTAGAAATCTAGTTTAGCCTGAAGGGGAGCTGATGAACCGACCGCTCCAAGTATCAAATTGGGGAAAAGCTCTCGCATCCATAGTGACAAACATCCTAAAAACATGAACGAAAAGGAACGTTCTTAAGCTTGATGTGGATTTGCACCTGCATAGGATCCTCCAAAAGTTATCCAAGGCGCTGTGTTGTTCGTATTGTAGTTGATTGTTCGAATAAAGTTTGCCACGTCGTGAAGCATTTGCACGGAGGATAGATACGTGAGGTCAGGATTCGGATTTTGCGCTGTCCTTCAGCTCACTGTCGTCTTTGAATTAGGCAGCGGAAAGATGGAGAAGTCTACTTACCCTCCTACTATGCTATTGCCGTAGTATCTGTGCTCGAGAGCGTAGACAGTAGCACCGAACTTTTGCGCCCATGAAAGGTAAGTGATGTTACCATTGAGAACCCATCTTGACGTTAGCGGTCCTTCTCCTCCAATCATCAAGAAATTCGGACCATCCGGTCTAGCCCATTGAGTGTTTTTGTAGTATCGCTGAATCAATCACAGAAATGCAGTTATGAAACCTAACGGTCAATTTCCTCTCCAATTGGTATCTATTTCATTAATTTTGATTCCAGCAACATTTCCTATGTTCCTACTGCAGTTTGCGATACGTGCTGCATAACTTTCACATCCACTATGTATATGCTAACGCATATAAACAAAAATCAAAGGAACTATTTGTTGTCTAAGTCCATTATAACAGAGATGATACCTGAAGGAAAGTGTTGGGATTCTGATTGTCAAAGTGATCCACGGTCTGCAAAAAATATCCAGTTTCATAGCCAAGAGGAGGGTCGGCAACCACCTGTGGAACGAAGTTAAATGAGTAACTCGTTATTTGAGTTTTTCTTCTCCGACTCGTGCCTTTTCAGGAGGAGGCAGAAATCCGTGAGGAGGTCTTCCAAGGTGCATTTTCTTATTCCGAATCCATTTTGGAAATTTCTGAATTTAATTCCCATCATTAAAGAGTTGTACATGTACACCAGTGCACCGGAAATTTGTATAAAAACTGAACAATATCCTCATGATCTTGCCATTTTGGAAAGTTCAATGGGATGTTTGGGAGCTACTTCACGTTCTATGCCTTTCAATGGAGTTTGTTCTTGTGGCTTCGTCCACGCTTCTGCCGTAACAACTGAAGCAAATCGATCTTCTGAACAAATAAGCGGAAGTGAGCTGTATTTACCGTTTTTGTAAGGATTCGGGGATTTGCTTAACCATAAACCAAGATTCCGCTCGATGATACTGCGCATTTTGGTAAGTCCAGGCTTATCACTGACAGAAGCCGGATACATATCCGCACAATGGGCGGTTCCTGAAGGTACATTACTGTAATAAAAGATTACTGAAACATTGGCGCACATAATCACCAACCATTAATTAAGTACCATACTACGGATCCGTCAGTGGAGGTATACTTTCCCAGTGCATGCCATGGATCAATAGATCCGTTAGGAATTACGACATTTGTACCCTGGGCATAGAAAATTCTCAAGAACATAATCTGGATATGCACTTCCGCTAAGATGTCAACAGCACATTTTTTACTTGTGTTTACCACTCACATCTGTGTTCATAGTGTATTCATACTGTGATTATCTCCACCTACCGTGCAAAGATTAATCATTATTTCGGCGTCGTTGGGCTCTTTCTGGTGACTCTGGTCTTTCTATCATAACTGTTGTTTTGTATAAGTGATTCTTTCTAGAACAACTACGTTATTTCCATATTTCATATGTTAATCTACCGAACGGATTTCAGACCTTAGACGCCGCAGTTATATTTTATTGACAAGAGAGTTCGTCGTATTCTGGTCGGGGAAACTTTGCTTCTGTCGTATTATCTTTTTGTTTTTCATTCATTGTGGCAAATTCACTTAATTTGTTTAAGCTTCCTTAAATACGATACTCAGTTCATCCGTTGTTGATTATTTCACGCATAGGTGAAAAATCACTGCTATTTTTTGTGCTGTCATCGACGCATTAATGATAACAGCTGTAGCTGCTTTCTCTCTGTTCCGTATGTGTAATGCCAGCCACTTGACAAGTCGCTATGAGGCCAGAAATTGACAGAACTTATCAAAAGATATCGAAAGGCGATACATTTGGCTTCGTTTGATTACGACGTTGACGTTCTACACTTGTCTTTCTAAAATTGCAGCTTCATGAGACTTTTTCTGCGAAGGTATAAATAATCATTTAGAAATTTCTCTTCTCAAAAACTGATAATAATTCAGATATAAGAAAACTAACACACACAAACCTTGTATCTGCTTGAGCCTCCGTAGTGCAACTGGGTGGAATGCACAGCAGACGATATCGAGTCGCTGGAGAAGGGCGTCCCAAATACGTCGCTGCACATGTTTAGGTACAAACTGTAATTTTCGTCTAATAAATGTGCCAAGATTAGAAACTGAGCAGGACTGACGTTAATGGAGTACTCGAGCCGAAGATTCCTTTTGGTCCTCCATCGGTCGTTTGGAAATAGCCGAATTCTGTACATGTCTGCCATGCCCAACTTCGAGCGCTGGCTGTACCGAGTTAGAAAGCATTGTTAGAAACTTCACAGTTCTTAGTATTTTATCGTTTGTGCTCATATCAAGCTAAACCTAAATCTAAAAACCCATATTTTTGCGCCACTTTTTCAATTTTGCTGATTTGATGCTTTTCCAACACCCAGTTGAATCCCTTCGACTTTTCCTGCTTTCGGTTTCAAAGCCGCACTCAAGATGGATCTGTTCATAAACAACCATGATCTGGGAGACCATATTTGTGTCGAAGTCAAGGGGAAAATGCACGAAGCACAAGAGGAGAAAGTGAGATCTTCGATTTTCTGGTGTCCGATCCAAAAGCGCAACGTTGAAATCAATAAGACACTCACAGTCAAAATCAAGACTGTCGCCGAACTCTTCTCTTCTGAGATATTCTATCATGTCATTATAGCTGTTCGGTGTTCTTTGAAAAGGTTCGTACATACCTGAATAGACTTCTTAGAAACTTTTTAAAATTCATATTTAAGTAGGGTGCACTTGCCAGTCATGTATTCATTCACCAGCTGGATGTTCTTCAGTGGATCATTGTTTTTATTGTCCATGATTTTGCAAACATCAGGGATACCATAACCCTGTGCGTATGGTCCCTAGGTTTGCCAGAGAGTCAGTTCCAGAAAAAAAAAACACTTGCAGTGTGATTAACGCTGTGGTACTCAAGATGAATTAAGCAGACTTTAGTTGCAAAGCGCTTTCAGTAAAGTTCGCAGTATGCCAGATTCTTTCGCGTTGTTTGTGTTCTGCAATTCTTTCACACTTTAACTTCTCTAAAATGTACTCGTTCCCTTCGACGTCTGCACTCTCTCAAGTTCCCTTCGCTCCATTGGTATTGCGGTCTCTCCGCGGGTAAATAGGACCAAGAGTGTAGATCACGAGTATGAGTGCAACCACACTCAACTCTCCTTGATTGTTCAGAAAAAAAGGCGTTGAAACAGCGCTGGTGATCGAATTTCTGTTCGAGGCACGTAGTCTTACATCTGCGCGGGTCAGTCCCAGGCGATGCGTCTGCTAGAGAGCAGAAAATCAATGACTGTTGACAGTCTCTTCCGCTCACTGGCAGACCCAGCGTGTACGTCTTGCGCTCGCAGAAGTGGTACGATGTTGGGTGCCGTTTAGTGAGATCCGATGCAACAGGATTGTTTCTTAGGTAGCATTATAGGGATGCGTGTAAAGAGGGTCCCGGCGGAATTTCCAGCATGCCCGTCAGAGCAATCAGCACCAGCAATCGTCAGGTGTGTGTCCTAAAGAGATTCACTTTCGTTGGCACCTAAATAGCTGATTCTGCTTACCTACCGCTAATCATACGCTGCATCATCGGCTAGGATATAATTCACTATCTGCTAAATTGTTTCGGAGAATCAGACACATTCACTGCAATTTTCTAACGTGAAGTGATCTCAGTTTTGTAATCGAACCAGAAGCAAGATAAATCCTCACGTGAAATATGAGATAAGGATGCATCTGATAGCTTCGAATTACGTGCATAAAAATTTTCGTTAAAACTCAAAAGTAACGTTAAACCGTTACTTTTGAGAGCTGGAATAATCCAGCTCTCAAAAGCAACGGTAATGAGAATCGTCGTTATCCTGTAACTCCCAAACTTTTTTTATAACCTATCTTATTTCTGGACAGAGGGACCTTCTGTATCTTCTTGGATCTTACACGAAGAAAAAGAGTTCAAATTTGGTAAGATTTCTAGACTTTCTGAAGGTGATATAAAGACAAACTCACTCCCTTTCTTTATTAGAACCTCATACAAATCCCACCAATTCTATCTAACACTATTATTCCTTGACTTCTTCGGTAATTTCGAAAGCTCACACCACTCTTCTTTGCATATTTCTTTGTAACTGCGCAGTTTTCTGCGTTTCTGTGGCCACAAGAACACCTATGACGATTGTTTGCGTTTTCATGAACGAGTGGAGCGTGACTTCGTCAAGGTATGTTCGCGTATCCGCTGGTATATCCACTGTGCACGTTATGCCTCGGAGGCATTCGCGGAGAATCCGCCGGGACCCTCTTTACCGTTCCCCGTATTATAGCTAGAAGAAATTGAGCATGATCACGCTCATACTCGCGAACTACACCCCTAACCTTATCCGTACGTTGAGAGATCCCAACACGCTCTATTTCGTGGTATGCTGCTTTTAGTGACTATATCACAGTGAGTTAAATGGAAACTTTATAAGAATCGTTGAGCATAGTCACCCTCACTAAATTTTCCTCTTGAATAGCCGTCTCATGTCGAAAGACTTCGCTGCTGAACTAAGGTTATTACAGTATTCTGATACAGCTAGAGAGGTAAAAGCAGTTTAGAAACTATTTGCACGCGTCTCAGTCATGCAAAAATAATAACATTAAGGGTTCCAGTTACCATATTATCTCCGCTATATTGCACTGCCCCTTGAAAACTGTCGAAGATCGTCAAAAAGAAGTTTTGCTTGTCGTTGTATGTCAGAGGAAGATCCGAAAAAGGAGGATCCAGTCTTTAAAAAATACCGTTTAGATCTATTTTGAAGTTAAAGTGAAACTAACGCACACAAAGACATCTGAGAGCTTCTGGCGGCCATATTGAGTTTGCATGAGGTTTTCCATAGTTTCGAATCCTTGCCTTATATTCTCTGCGCAGCTGCAACTGTAAGAACGTAGCGCATCTTCAACCACTTGTAAGTAACCTAGGTTTAGAGTAAGTTGTTCACTAGAAGAGAAATTAGGTAAGTTGCAAAACTCATGCCCCAGAAGTCCAGCTCAACATTCAGAGGCGCCGAACTGCCGACGGCGCCGACTATGAGCTCAGGGTGGGCTTGACGTGCCCAGAGTGAGAGAGCACCTAAATATTCTGGGGTTAGTGATCATGATCTGTAGAATCAGCCTTTTTTTGGTTGGTTTTGGTTTAGTTTCAGCTTCAGTTGTTCTCGGCAATGCATAAAAAGTACAGTTTTTGTTTTAAACTGTGTAGGTTGGCAATAACCATCTTCAAGATTTCATTTCTTTTGGATCCATAGCGTTCTCAAAGTGTAGGAAATTTGAGAAATAACGCATATAGTAGTTCTCGACCAAAGCAATGAATTAGGAACGTGAATTTGAACTTTACTAATAAGCATTCGCAAAAGGATTACACCTGAATAAGATCCTCCAAATGTGATCCACAACGGATTCTTGAATTCGTATTTTACGTTCATACT
Organism: Necator americanus; assembly: GCF_031761385.1. Classification (NCBI taxonomy): domain Eukaryota; kingdom Metazoa; phylum Nematoda; class Chromadorea; order Rhabditida; family Ancylostomatidae; genus Necator; species Necator americanus. Next base: position 164,942 of record NC_087371.1, read on the forward strand.
CCTTATGAAGTTTGCAACATCTTCAATTGCTTGGCGACTGCTTAGATATACAAGATTCTCCACGGATTGGTTACTGCAACAACATGAATATGCAGAAAGGCATTAATATTAACCTCATCACCAAGTTTATTTTTGCCATGTACTTGAGAACCTAAGGAATCTGTATTGCTATACGAATTTCACTAGTGGCTGTTTTTCAGAAATATTTCTTGTGTGGGAGCGGAAGGTGGAGGCAGGGGTTGGAGGCGTATACAAATGTGTTGGCCCTACTTTTAAACGTAGTCAGGCATCCGAGTATACCCCTTGAGTGTACGAGCAATATAACGTGCACTGTTACATGGCTCAAGTTTCCCAGACATTGCAGAAAGGTGCTGTAGTCCAGCAAACTTCCAGGGCCCATACTCTCTTAGATCAAATGCCTAGATTACCTTTACCTTAATTACGTTGACTCCCGTGTGGTTCTTCGGTCGAGCCGCAAAATGAAGGAGTAATTTTTTCGATTGTTCCGATCGTATGCCAGAATCGTCCCGTGGTTCCTTCAAGGTTCAAAGTGAGACACAGCGACATCTAGCGCTCTCGCGATACCTCGATTAGCTTGGAAACAGTGTGAATTTGGTGAGATGTTGTAAATCCTTTTCAAAATATAGCTTGCTCGCATGGCTGTTCTTCATCTGAGACTTTTCAATAGAGGATCACTCTTGTGAAGAGCTTGTAGATGACGGATAGTAAGCAGATTGAGCGATAGTTGCCTATGACATGTGGATCTCCCTTCTTAGACAACACGGTCTTGCTGGTCTTCCACTGTTTGGGCTGCAGCTTCAGTCAACGCTTGTGCTTTCCCTAAGGTTTTCCTTCGTCGCCTCTCCGCAAAGTCTTGAGAGATCGCAGATGAGTTCTTGGTTGCCTGCGATTCGTGCTGCTCGACGTTGGCCAATAGTTTTTTTTTGGACAGGCGTCCCTCGCTGGTTTTAAAATTAATTTAAATTAAATTAAAATTAAAAGCTAACATAGCGAGGAGATCCCAGCTAGTGATAAATCTAGGATTTCGCTCTCTACAGTTAGCAGCTTTCTCTTCTATCCATGTGAAGAAAAATGTTCTTTGGAGGAGACGATGGCCGTTGGAAAAGCGACAAATGGATGGTTTCTATGCGAGCTCTAGCTGAAGATGGGACAGGATGCGCTCGGATAAGCCGCGTTGGACCACAACATACGCCCACCGTTTAAGTCAAAGTAAGTGTAATTTCTTGTGAAGCTACGCCAACAAAAATGATCGCGCGAAAAAAAGATATCTCGAAATATTTCGTTTAACCAATTTGGAAAATAAACCACAAATTGTTTGACATTGATCAATCGGCTCAGGATGTTCTGATCTTTTCGACTTCTGAAAATTGTATCACGTTTTTGAAAGCTGTTTCTACAATCACAATGAATATCATTTCGTCGTTTCTCTGTATTCCTGCTATCACTCAGTATTTTGCAATGGGAAAAAGTGGCGATCGATGGCTGGAAAACCGGTACAGATCTCGGCCCTTATCTTATTTCTGCTGACTTCCCTTGGTATACCTACTGCAAAGGGGATGTCACAAGATGACATTACATCGAAGTTATTCTTGGCTACATTTCATTTAGGAAAAAAGGACATACGTGTTGATTGAATAGTTTTCAAATCTCTCTACATTTTCCTTTTTATCCTTTCTTGAGGAATACATTCTTGAGGATTTCTTGAGGAGCAGAGGCTGTGAGCAAAAAAAAAAGATAATCGAAGCAGAGGAGAAAATAGGTTTGCAAACGCAGCGCAGCGAAGCTTTTGCAGCAGGGAAGCCGCGAACCAAATAGCGGATGAACACTTCCGGTGCCAACTGATTCGTTTTGTTAGCACTTCTTGGGGACTGCAGGGCAGCGCTGATGTGGATTGACACTGCTGTCACGTCTAAGAAAATGCTTACTACTCACAGAGCACAAAGAAGTCTTTTGACCACATACAATATTGAATCGGATTTGCCGTTTCCTACTTAGAACGTTGTCCCGTTTTCGTGACCAGAAGGACTGTACACAGAAAGCTAAGCGCAGTTACACTGAACAAAATCAGTGATAAACGGGCGAAGGAGAGAAAGAGTGGATCCCAAGGAATACAGGAAGCCCTGGGAGACAACCAACGAGATGCGTTGATGTGTCCGCACCAGGCATGGATCGGCTGATAGCTCAGCTGGATACGGGTCAAGTTGTTGGAAGCGCAACTTTCTTTTAACCGGTTCGCCAGAACAAACTTCAACTCCTTCACGGTTGCACACCCGTCGCGTTTGAAAAGTTGGCTTTCTTAGAGCTAAACTGCTACTCAAATTTTAGGTACAAGTTTCGCAACTGGGAATACTCGCTGGGTATAAAAGTGAAGTTCCCGGCGTTAATCAATCCGCTTGATATGAGCCACCACATTCACTTCAATTAAGAATCGTTAAAGGTTTTAGAACTAGCCTATACACTGGCGTCTGGAGGTGAGGCGGTGGTTCAAGTCAGTGTTTTTATCCTCACAGACAAATCTGATACCGCTTTATCGATAGAGATCAAAGGCTGTACTGCCAATGTCTGCTCAGTGAGTTCCACTAAGCCACAGACACTGACAGAGAACCACAGAGACTGAGGTGTTTTTATCCTCCCAGACACTTCAGACTTCAACGTATGCATGCACCGCTTGCTGACTTGCAGGAAAAGTGCATTGCAGGTAGGATCTTCATCAGCGTTGATAACTACACCATCTATTGCGGTGATGTTGATAAAAAGGAGTTAAAGGGCTGCGCGATAGCAATCAAAAACGACTCCCACAACTACGCGCAGGAATATGGCTGAACATAGTCTAAGTGCGCCTGTGCACGACTGCGGGATTGCAAAGGACTCGAATTTTATGCCCTTATTGCACGCGCACGTATGAAAATACCCGAAGAGGTTCAGGAAGATACCTCGAAGGAACACGTTGATACTCGAGATTGCCAGTCAGCAGCAACTTACTGTTAGAACTGATGTTTTTACATAGAATTATGATGATGCAATTAATGCCTTGGTAAAGAATTGATAGAGAATATGTGTCTATGGCACTGTATACCATGGCGGGCAAACAAATGATTGAAATTGCATGTGCTCGACCTTTATCGCTACTGAAAACAAGGTGCAAAATGACTTTTACGGTTTTTTCTTTTACAGGTTTTTTAGTTTACCGCTACTCGCCCTATCATTATACAGGGATTGGAAAAGAGCACTGTCTGTAGTTGTGGTGAAGCTCGAATGCATGGAGAGAAACTTTCTCAGACGACTGATTGTCTATGTCCTACCTAAGGAAGAACGTTGTGCTTTTGAAGTGAATACGTTATACTGACAAAGAACGAAAAGCATCGAGGTCTTGCACCTCATTCTTCTGAATCGTCTTCGTTTCTTCTATTATAGTACAAAGAGATGATCATAGCTCGGGCTACCAAAATGACACTTTCAGATAAAGCCGATAAAGAGCGCCTGGTCGACAAAGCACGACCTGAACAGAACCTGAAGCGAAAGAAGTTCTAAACAATGCCGCCGCTAATGAGCAGTTTAGGCAAAACGTCACTTATTTTTAGAACTTTGCTTAATTCTCGGTTCAGAAACAAATAACTCACGGAGTTGGGTGGCTTTCGCCGTAAAAACGATGCTCCAGTAAAAACACCGCCGCTCCGAACTGTTTTGACCACTTCACAAATGGGTAGTTCTCGTTTGAAACCTGGAAGTCTTACGGAATATCAAGAGTTGTGGAAATATGGGCATAACATAGTAGTTCGAACGTTCTCTTGCCTTGAATCGGCACCTCGGCATGTTCTGTCTATGTTTTGTACTAGTTGCCTAGGAGGTTTTGAGATGGAACTTTTTGTTTGGCTGACGTTTCGGCTTTTTCGCCGTCTTCCTTTTTTTTCGAGGCCTGTATTGAGGACGATTGGAACAATAGTACATTTACCCTATTAAGTGCTACACCTCTCTGGGTTAGTGTTTCGATAATCGTTCAAGGTAGTGAAAACAAAACCATATACATTGAAAGTAGTCTTACGCATTGTTCCACCAGATGCGGTGCAGCTGGTAGCACGCACTTGTCACTCAGTGTGCAAATGAGTATTGCTGTGCGTAGATCACAGCGACGATATAGATGATTTGACACAATATCAGGCAGTAATAGGTCACAGAGTGGTAGAAGTGGGAAGAACTCATTAGTTATCGACAAGCATCCACTCCTATTATTCATTGATGGGCTTCTTTTAAGAATCTAAAACGCCTCCGCCTCTTCTTTGTCGATATTTCTGTTAGTATAACGCAGCTAGTATAAGCTAGTATATAGCTAGTATAACGCATTTCACATTGTAATAGTTTCCGTTGTGGACCTCATGTCTATGCCTCGCAAGTGGTGTTATCAAACTTTAACGTCGTTTTCCTGCCATATGTTCACTAATCCTCACTCCAACATTTCTACCTGTCTGCCCAATGTAAGCTGCTCTGCACAAGCACTCAAGCACTCAATCTCATATATTACCCCCCATCGGTGCCTATTTTCCGTAAGGCGACTGCGCACCGATGGGGGGTAATATATGATGACACATCTTTAACAAATGCAGCATCTATCGTATGATCTGTTTCTAGCAAGTTATCTTTTGATGTTCGCATTATGGATAATTACCAAGATCACCTCATCTTGTAATTGTGCTTGAACAATACTGGGTTGAACAACGGCACTGACACTGTCAGAGATAAAAGGAAGACAAAGAGGAATTTCGTTTTTGCGCGGAACATTGCTATTTACAGCGCGGTTTTTTCGGTAATGCGGACGTACTGTATGGTCATTAGCACATCCGATTTTCAAGGATAGTCTTCGTGATCCGTGCCGTTCTTGGTTGCCAGTGCATACTTCACTGGCGATTTGGACATATTAGAAATCACTGCGCGTTTTACTGCATTCGCATGTGTATATTTGGCGTGCAGTAAGATGTTCTTGCAACTTTCTTTGCGATACCACTTTACTTCGAGAATGTCATTTGAAGCACTTATTTGTGTGCTGAGGAAAGGAAGCCAGCCTCTTTTTTTGGGGTTTCTCGTGTGAGTTTTATGTATTGCGAATGTTGGTTGAATGTTCGGAAACACTCGTCCATTTCAGACTGTGTTGTTGTTAAGATGCAACAGTAGTCGGTATATCAGCAATACATTATTGGTGTACGCGAAAGCACTGGTTCTTCGATTCTGCTAATGAAGCAGATCGCCAGTACTGGTGCTAATCGTTGAACTATTGCCAGCCCTCTCAGTTGTGAGAAATAATTTTCTGATTACCTGAAGATATAACAATTCAGACATTCTTTGATAAGTGTTATTATGTGAATTTTGCTTTTCAAACGTAGGACTTTCTTTGTTGGGCAGATAAGGCGTTTGATCGGATTTAATCACGTTCGATTTCACTCTTTCAGGCTCTGAAGAGGGCGATATTGCTGAAACGTTAGCCACGAATAAAGGATTGTAACAACCTCGTGTCCGGCTCAATTAAAGAAAACAATTATTGAAACGTAGTATTGTTCCAATCATCCTCAATTAAGACCTCTAAAGATGGCGAAGAAGCCAAAACGTCAGCCAAACAAATCAATTAAGACCTCTAAAGATGGCGAAGAAGCCAAAACGTCAGCCAAACAAATCAATTAAGACCTCTAAAGATGGCGAAGAAGCCAAAACGTCAGCCAAACAAAAAGTTCCATCTGGAAACGTCGTGGGCCCACTATTACAAAACACTGACATAACGCTTTCTCTTCACTTGTGGACTCACCCATCCAATACTTTCAGGACCTTCGCCTCCAATCATTAAGAATGCCACATTTGATCCGGATGCTTGGAATTGGAAGTTGTAAAAATAACGCTGAATACAACCAGTACGCAGTAAAATCAACCACTCAGCACCGCTTGCATTTCTTGCTCAGAATTTGCTTTTTATTGATATTGCTGATTAAAAATCTTCACAACGAATTGGCGTCTCATAGTAGCGTGGAGGTGAATCTAGTCGTCGAACAGCGGAGGTGCGTCTTCTGGTAGGGTCTTGCAATCTGAGAAGCAGTTCACACATCTGATCAGGACATTCCGATTTCTCGGAATCGGAAGTCTAGCTAGAAGTAGACCACTGCTCAGATTCGCCACCTTCTTGGCAGAATTTTGCGAGGTGGCTCCCCGATTCATAAATAGCTTTCCCCAAACTAAGCAGCCTTGGGGAAAGGTAAGCTGACATACGTAAGACCCTGCTATTATGTCATACGACCAGGTGAACTTCATAGGTAATTATTGCGCTTACTTCCTATCCTTCCTATCCAGAACAAACTGCGTCAAAACAAGGAAATCGACGTAATTGATAAGCGGATCATTTGCTGTTGTACTTGCAACATACATATTATATATATGTATGTATATATATGTATATATATATGAATGTATATATATATATATATATATAGTATATATATATATATATATATATATATATATATATATATATATATATATATATATATATATATATGTGGGACCGCGTATGCAAGTCTGTTTGTTACTTGCACGTGGTGGCCCTGCTTCAACCAAACGCAATCAGCAGTTCGACGAAATGACACCATATACTGCAGCGCGCATTGGGAACGTACGAGCTACATATATAACACGCAATTATATGACGAACGGTTCCCATCAACTGCGAAAAGGTGCTATCGTCCAGCACATGGTCAATGCTCATAACCTGAAAGATCAACTGCCTGAAGAGAGCATGGAATCTTTGACAACATTCGTTTCGTCACGCTGAACTGCCGAACACTAGCGAGTGAACTCCAACAAGCCGCCCTGTCTAGGATTCTGTGATATCTCTGTGTGCTTTTTGCTGCACTGCAGGAAACACGTATGAGAGATTGGCCCGTCATCAGCATCAAAAATGACACCATATACTGATGAGAACAAAGAAGGTGGCTGCGCGATAGCTGTGAGGAACGATTACAACAATTTGGTGGAGGAATTTGACTCAACGTCGTCTAGATGCGCCTTTCTACGACTGCGGGATCGCAGAGGACGCCTTTCTACAACTGCGGACAACCAGGAAAAGCGTCTTAGAAGGAGGTTGAGTCGTCAACTGCAACAAGACCGCGATGACGAGTGGACGTCAAGAGCGAAGGAGTTTGAAAAAGCGTGGGAGGACAAGAACCCACGGAAAACGTATGTTTTATTAAGACAGTATAGCGGTTCTCCTGTCCTTAACACTGCCAATGGAGTGGCTGCGGTGAAGCAACCCTTCCAATTTAGTTTGTTCACTTCAAGACATATGCGGTTAACGAGGAACCACCGACCGAGTCGGAGGTTCTGTTCTGTATTCAAAAGATGAAAAATGGAAAATCTGGTGGAGACGATGGGATTAGCGCAGAAATGCTGAAATATCTTCTTCCATCTGCGATTCGTGAGGTGACAAAGATCATCCTTTCAATATGGATAGACGAAAGGATACCTGACTCGTGGAGACACGCTATCATAATTCCCTCCACAAGAAGTTATCCGTCACGGACCCTAGGAATTATCGATCAATTTCTTTGCTGCGTGTTAAGTACAAGGTATTGGAGCGGTTATCCTGGATCGACTCGTTAAACATCGCGAAGAAACAACGCGCGACTAGCAAACTGACTCTCGTCTTGGCCGATCTGCGATTGGGCAGGTGTTTATCGTCAGGAGAGCGGTTTAACGCTTGCTCGACGACATGAGTCAATGAACAACTGCTGCAGTCCGAACACCAGCCGAATGTACAACACCGTTTGAGGTGGTAACTGGAGTAAAACAAGGGGCAGGACCCTTACTGTCCAATTTCGCAATCCACGACATTATGCGAAGAACAGTAGATCAGTGTCCTGCCGATATCATTCTAGCACCATCAGGACGCTGAGCGACCTCGAGTACGCTGACGAAGTTGTTATATTCGCGGAAAGCAGTACGAAACTTCAACTTGTTGTCAACCTTGTATCGAAGCTGGTTGCAGCCTATGGAGTACGTCTACGCCCTGATAAATGCAAGCAGATGTGGATCTCCTCGAGACCTCGAACGGGAATCAGGTGGACGGACAACCGATAGAACTCGTCGATGAGTTCTGTTACTTGGGCTGTATGCAGAAGAACAACTGATTTCATTATCCAGATGCAAAAAATGTAATGCAGCCATGAACAACTTCGGGGATATAGCATCGCTCTGCCTTATCCGTTTTCCAGTAGGTTTGGTGAGGGGACGGTGGAAAAGCTGTATCTTAGTGATGCATCTACCACAGCAATTGGCTAATACCCTCCCATTCGATGCGTCCGCGCCTTGATCGTCCAGCGTTGGCAGTACTTCATTCATTTCCACCTTCTCGAATGCTTTGCTCATAGTCGACGAAGGTTAGAACAAGAGGCAGGCGGTATTCCCGGTAAACCTCTATGACCCTCGACACGGTCTGGATGTGGTCCATTCAGCTGAACCTCTGACAGAATCCAGTCTGTTCTTGAGGTTAAGCTTCATCCAGCGTCCTAGATATGAGCATGTGAATAAAAACCTTCTGGTAAATACTTTGCGCAGGAAGCATATTAGACGGTAGTTTGAAAGGGACTTCGAAACGTTTTAAACCCTTCTTATCTATAAGAAACGGCAACGTTTCTTATAGATAAGAAGGTTGCCGAAAATAATTGGATAAGAACGGTTGGTAAGGTCAGATACAAAATCATATCCGGTGCCAGTGATTTCATGTTCTTGATAGCGTCTCGTACTTCCAAAAAGAGGATCCGTGGTGGGACCTCACCACTGGAAATGATCAGGATTAGAGTGAGAGTGAGGAAAAAGAAAAGGGTATTTCATCCGGAGCGCTTCTATAGACTTCTATAGAATGTAATTGTTGAAAGCCATAGAAATACACACAGTTCCTTTTGTAGCAGTTGTTATGTGGGACATATTAACTACGTCTTGCTTACCTGACTCCACGTAACATCCGAATTGTTGTTAAAGTGGTCGAGTTTTTGATTAAAATATGCTTGGCTAGGACCGATCCCCCTCACTGAACTGAACTCCTGGAACCAGAAGAAATAAACCTTCCTTCTCTCACCAAATCACAAAGTTGTTTCCTTATTCTCAGTAGCATCCCATTTTTTGGGCGGCATACACATCGTCTAAGCGTTATACTCCTTACCTCTTTAGCCTTTGCCTTCCCATTTTGCCTTTGTAGCAGCAGCCTTTGCAGATGTTCATGTCCATTTCTCATTCCGAACATTGGCCTCCCCAGAAAAAATTGTGGCTGCCATGCAATCACCGTCCATATCTGAAGTGTCGCATCACATGAGGTAGCGAACACTTGTTTGTTGGACGAGAACTCAGATGTACACGTCTGTATTTAACAAGAAGGTTGGAGGAACTACTAAAGAAACCGTCTTATTCACAACTGTAGATCACTTTGCACACATCTCTACTGCAATAACAGAGTTTGTGCAAGTATTTGTTCGTCAATGGTTCCAAATAGTTCGATCGATCTGTCGCAACGGAACGGCCTGTCAACGCGCGAGGGACTGCGAGACTATGGTGACACCACCCGCTGTCAGAAATATCAGTTCGACACTTCTGCCAACAAGTGGCTGCAATTTAGACGGGTATCTCTGCACATGTCTCATTATCCCATTAACTGTTGACATATGAGAATTTCTTTCTTTTTTACAGTGTACTAGCTTTTTACATGAAGCCTCTACCAGGTTTTTTTGTGAGGTCTCGGCTTTTTCGCTGTCTTCACATGACTAAATAGAGGTTGATTGGAAGAATCGCACGTTTATTCCATCAAGTGCAACACCATCTTCTGTCTATTCTTCAATAATCGTTCAATGTGATGAGAACAGAAGCTATATACATTGAAACTAATTCTACGTACCTTTCCATTGGATGTCTGTATAGCATCACCAGGGACGATGTAATATTTGATCTGCACACGTAATGTCAAGCAGATATAGCCGCAGAACGGTGCAAATGACGAGAAGTCATTCATTTTCAACAAATTTTCGCCTCTAATTCACTGAGGTGCCTCTTTCAGTAACATAAAATTCCGCCTATCTTTCTCGCAAGTGTTTCTATTTCGTGATATAGTATAATACATTCTGCATCATAATTGTTTCCATTGTGTGCCTCATGTCAGTGCGTTTCTAGCGATATTATTAAAGGCAGCATACCACGAATCTGAGGTATTGCGGAATTCAGGTGGAGTATTCGTATACGGGATAGTAGATTATGGAGAGGAGTGTGGTTCCGTCCATTTCTTCCTAATTGCCGTAAAAAACGGCCCGGAAGATGCGGCGCCGCACAGGGCTGGCGCGCTCCAGTCGAACTCCTTGTGGAAAATAGTGCGCCGGAACGCTCGAAGCCGTATCTTCCGGGCCGTTTCCTACGGCAATTAGGAGGAAATGAAAGGAATCACCCTCCTCCCGATAATCTACAATCCCGTATACGAATACTCCACCGGAAATTCGTACCACTCCAGATTCGTGGGGTGATGCCTCTAAGCTTCCACGCCGTTTCCCTGCTATATCCTCACTAATCCAGTAGCAGGTCCGGTTTAACAAGAAATTCCCGAGAACTAATTCAAAGATGAGAACTCACCATCTTCAAACATCTAATCAACTGTACCGAAAGCTGTGGCTAAATGAAGACAAATCACCATAACTTCTTATTTAATCTGATTCAGAGGGTACGATTAATCATTTTAAAAAGTCAGAAATTAAGTTCTTAGTGCCTAGTTCCTCAAGTGTTTGAAAAAGTAATTTTCGTTATTTGAGATTATACTGTCAGCAAACAATTGTCTTAAAATGTCTTGAAATATATGTGGTTTTTTTTCCGAAAAAATCGTGCAAAAAAAGAGATGGTGCTGAAGAAATCAATAACTGGTTTGGTCGTTGTGCAATCATTTTTTCTTCTGGAGCTGAGTAAGCGATACATGTTCACAATAAGCCAGTCCTTCTTCCGTTATAAAACTTAAAGGCAGAGTGTCATGAATTTAACGTAGCGTGGAAACCTGATGGAAACATAGAGTTCGGGGTATAGATTACGAATATGAGCATGGTCCCACTCAATTGTCTTCAGAGAGCGTAAGAACCATTTCAGTTTCCACGAAGTATGTTGGAATACCTCCTAAGCAGCCAGTTTATTCATTTTACTGAGATAGGCTGTTTATGTTGGTATCGAAGAAGTGTTTGAAGCTGAATTTTGAATGTTATCCAAAAGTGGAACTAGCGTGTTTAAAAAGACAGCTATGAAATCTTTCTCCTAATTTTATTTAAAAAAAAAACGAGTTGCTAGAAAACACAATTCGATTGTTACAGGAAATGCCACTGCTATTAATTTTCATTGATTACTGTATGCGAGCGAAGCGAACAACACAGAAAGTCTGAAGTTCGGCCTTAGCCGACCGTTGTGCTTGGCTGTAGTAGGCAAGAACGTTACACCACCCCATGCATTCGATATACTGTTCAATCATTAAATTTTCAGAAGTCATATCTGAACAGCTTTAACCCTCGTCTTTTGTACAACTACAAAAAGGAGTAGTAAGCAATTTTTGTTCCAATAATTCTATGATTTAACCAAAGATATATCTCTAATTGATCTCCTTGAGTTCTGCCCAAGATTGGTATTGACGTTCTCTATTAACTAACAGATAACGTTTCGGCGTTATCGGCTTCGTCAGAGCTGACAAAATCAAAGTCGAATTCAGAAAAGATCAAAGCAAAGCTTGATATCCTGAGATTGTTTTCGTCATGACAGGGTGAGCGTGGTATGACGATTACACTGTTTCATGAGATTAACTCATCCCAGCATTTCACAGTGCGCTTTCACCTCACTACTGATCTTGCCTTACTTAGATGCCAGAGCAAAAGTTTGTATTAGCAGCACCCATAAGGAAAAAGGGAAAACCCATTAGGAAAAAAGGAACTTTTCTTTGATACTTATCGAAGTGCGGTCAGAAGAGAAAAATACCTTTCCCATTGCACAAAAGAAACTAAAAACACTGTGTTTCTGAATTTCGAGTGAACGAAAAACACACTTTATCTGAATGTAATTTTTGCTCTGCTTTTTTTTCCAATGTCCCACATCGATAACAAAGAAATTTTAGAAAGATAATTCGCTATACCTGTATCAGATGCAGACCCAGCAGTCGGATCCTGGTCATGAATTCTAAAACATCTCCATTAGCAAAAGTGGCACTGCTCTATGTTGATGGTATCAATTAATGAATCATTTTTTGCAATTCTCAATTAAAGGCACCGTATTGCGAAATTGCTTTAATACGGAAACCCCAGGGAATCCATAGAGTTCGGATTGTAGATTACGAAGATCAGCGAGGATCCTCTCAACTTCCCCTTGTTGAAAATCGTTAAAAACGAGACGTGAAAGACTGTGTCCCTTCCTACGAGGTAATTTCGAACGCACCACTCCTGCCCATGCGCCGCGCTCACCAGCTCATCAACGGTCGTTCGGACAACAGTGATACGTCCTCATCAGCTTAATTAAAGAAAACCAATCAATAGGTTCTTGAGGGAACCGAAGACACGTACAAGAGCACGTGTTCTAACGTAGCTCGTTGGAGGAAGCGTGGTTCACAAGTCGTTTTTAGGGCTACTAGGGGGAACTGAGCAAGGCCACGCTTGGTTTCCACAATCTACAGCTCGAACTCTGCGGGTTTCTTGAGGTTTCCCTACTACGTCAATTTGGGGATACACTGCTTTTAACGAGATCAGTGTTGGGAATCTCTTTTCTAACCAAGATGATCAGTTTTGCAATTCATCGGAAAGCTGGTCATCTTGATTAGAAATTGACATGACAATTTTCTCGACGTACGATCAGCCCGGGTATATGCTACACCTAAAGATAAGGGAAGGGGAGAGGGTATGACCAAGGAATGTGCACTTATTAACTGGTGATTTCGAAGTATCGACTGAATGACTAACTGCGCTGAGAAATTTAATCTAACAATGCTGTGATGAACAAAGCTTCCAGAGAATTACAGAAAAGTTTCCTCAAGAAGTACTATTAAATGGACCAAACTTTGCAGTCCCATTAGAATCTATTTGAGAATTCCCATTTTATCTAGCTTCTAGCCATCGGATACAGTTAACCAAAAGCAATGCATCAAAATCACACGGAATAAAAAATGTAAATGTGCAATTTTAGGACTCGAAAGGCATGATAGCCGAAATATACCAAAATAATGGAGGTGTTCGGTGAAAGTAGTAGAGATGGAAAGTGGCATCATGCGATCTGATAAGGTATTTTAATTTATCTCTGCAACGGTAGTGACTGATCAGTTGCTTGTTATCAGCTGAGAATGTGACATTAGGCAGTGATTAACAGAAGCGCGAGAACACGGCAAAATAGCAGTCCTTTCAAAGTGCTCATATCGAATATTTTGGCAGAAAAATGAAAGTATTCCAAAAAACGAAAGTAATAGGCATCGAATGAAAACTTCGAGAATTTGTTTCGAAGTCTTCTGCATTATCACCTACGTCAAACTCTAAAATTTCAAGATTTTAAAATTTCATTTCTGTTTCGCCTTCAAAGTTTTTTTTTTTTTTTTCAAATCTTTGCATTTCTATGTACCAAAGATACAAGCGTCAAATAGCGCAAAGTCAAGAGAGTAAAATGGAGTACTCAAAAAACGTCTCTTAAAAGGAAAGAAATTGAAAACACTTACTTTTTTCATGCTATTTTCTTCTTCGTCAATCAAGTCAGTCAACCTTTTTCTAGTTGTTTTAAAGACATCATCCCACGAATATGGGCGATAGAGTTTTCAGGTTGGTTATGCCTATACGGGGTCGTAGATGTGGGAAAGAGGGTGATTCCGTCCATTTCTTCCTAATCGCCGTAAAGAATGGCCCGGAAGATGCAACGCGTGCACAAGGCTGACGCGCTCCAATAGAAGTCATTGTAGAAAATAGCGCTCCGGAACGCTCGAAGCCGCATCTTCCGGGCCGTTTTTTTACGGCAATTAGGAAGAAATGGATGAAATCACCCTCTTCCTCACAATCTACGACCCCGTATAGGCATGTCCCACCTAAAACTCGTACCACTCCAGATTCGTGGGGTAATGCCTTTAAAGGAATGAGCAAATAACGAGGCAATTTATCCAAAATTGATTGTTACCTGCACGTGATGGTCTTGTTTTCAATAAATAGAGCCGCACATCTGAACATACGCCTTAGAAACGTACAAATAGTATAACTTGCACTGTTACAGAACATAAGTTCCCCAAACATTCGAAAAAGTTTTGTCCGGACCTCTCCCGGAACTAGTATCTTGATAGCTCAAATGTTTGAAGGGAACATGGAATATTTGATGATAGACTTCCGTTTGTAAACGCCGAACTTCAACTCACTATTGAACGAACTACGACAAGCCGCTCTTTCTAAGCTGCTGCGATCTGCATGCACCAAGAGTTGAGTGTGAATGAAGTATCCAAGATTCATTCGTTTCTGAAGAGCATTTTCCGTCGCAGATTCAGTTGAAAATCGATAAGTCCAAATGTTTCGCCGAATTCGCTCCGCATCCGCTCTGCTTGGGTGTAGGTAAGATGCAGTCAGAATTATGTTGTCAGCAAGGTTGAGATCCACTCAGCAACATCAGTTCTTCTGCCACCATAAACTTTCACTTGCATGCCGTTCCACTCTATTCATCGGAAGTGGCAGTAAATACTTTGAGTGAGATTGTGTCACCCTGTCGGACCCCTCTCTTCACGTCAATGACGTTCTCATGGAATGGTGAACTTCCTGTCGTGAAGTTACTGTACAAGTCTCAATGTATCTTCGGGTACTCAGAAGAGACGCCTTGGTTGTGCGAGGCTTCCATGACCATTTCCGTCTTAAGTGAGTGGAAGCCTTCTTCAGGTCGATGAGTATTACACAGTAGCATCTGTTACCTTCGCGATACCGCGTTGAGTTTAAAACAGTGTGAATGTGGTTTATAGCGCTGAATCTTTTCAAAACCCGGGTTAGCATGGCTGTCCTTCACTTGATACTTTTTCGATTCTGCTAAGGATCAACCGTTGAACAGCTTTGGCGATATAGTATCGTCGTCGACAAGGTCGACCACTACAGTAGTTTGTAGTATTTTTTCATGTATTGTTTGTTTGTATCATTGTTAATTATTTACATTGCTCAAGTATTGACTTCTCTTGTATCTTGTATGCAATCGATGGTCAGCAAGTGCTCCATGTCATGCACAGAATGTTGCGGTTGCGCGGCTTATCAGATCTTCACCGCTATAAAGCAGTGAGGCAAATTCAAAGAGGAGGCTTCGTATCGAAGCATCTACACGCGCCCCATACCGTCTCCAAGTAAGGAAGCTTTCCCCTCAAGTTAGCTCTCTTCCTTACCCCGCAGCACCTTCTATTTTTACTTATTCCAGTGTTACAATTTCAGTCTGCCCTCACCAGGGACTGATAGCAAGTTCGATCAAGGTTTAGCTTCCAGGTATCGTCTGTCGCTATTCCCCTACAGCCAGTTATCCGTTCTGTCGACCTGCAAGTCAAGACACTGTTGAGCCAAGTCCAAACTTCATCCTCAAGCTGGACGGTCCAGTGGTGTTCCGTTCAAGTGCAACCCAACTTCGAGTGTATGTAGACTACTCATCTTTCTGTTACTGTGCAATTAGGATAAAATATTTAAGCCCCGAACTGTTCAGAAGCACTATTTGTAATTCAAGTCCCGTGTGGCATTCAAGTTAGGCGTCTCATATCTCCCAGAATCACTTCAATCGTCTTGTCGTACTCCTTTTTCAATGGGTACAGTGAGGGCGGGCGAAAAGCTGTATCTAAATGGTGCATCAATAGTAGCAATTGGCTAATGTCTTCACATACGACGTGTCCACGCCTTGATCGACCAGCGCTGATAGCATGTATTCATTTCTACGCTCTCGAAGGTCATCATGGTCAACGAGGATTAGGGCAAAGGACAAGTGGTATTCCCGGTAAACCTCAATGACCCTTGACACGGTCTGGATGTGGTCCATGCAGCTGAACCACTGACATAATCCAG
Source organism: Necator americanus (assembly GCF_031761385.1). Lineage (NCBI taxonomy): Eukaryota > Metazoa > Nematoda > Chromadorea > Rhabditida > Ancylostomatidae > Necator > Necator americanus. Next base: position 181,024 of record NC_087371.1, read on the forward strand.
CCACGAGGAGGAATTGAAGTGAAGCTTAATTCAGAGTTCTAGATATGCGCATGAAGATGATGCGGTAACATTTTGCTAAGCAAGCATATCGGATGGTACTTCTGAAGGTCCTCTTGGTCAGCTTTCTTTCGGATAAGAATGGTTCGTGAGGTCTTGCACTGGCCTGAAATCATTTGTGAAGATAGGACGTCACATTGGCTGCCAGAATTACATGAAGCGGATGGCCACCACTCCGAAGAAAATCCATAGGTATAAAATCGGATCCCAGTGTTGTGGAAAGTTTGATGCTCTTTATAGCGACTCGTATTTCCGAGATGAGGATCATGGTGGGATTTCATCAGTAGAAATGATAGGGGTTGACACAGGAGTTTACGAATGGGAAAGTTTCGAATAGAAACTCTCCGTAATGATTTCCATCTCACGACAAGAAGTGCGAATTCCGTCTTTATCCCCAACATGAGTGTACTGTTGATTCAATTGATCGTTTAATCTACTGTTGTTTTTTTAAAATTATAATTGTTTATAATGAGTTTTTTTTCTGTTTTTTGTTTGCGAAAAACCGAGGAAAGAAAAAGAAAGAATTTCCCCTCAACCCGCATCAAATATTTGGATCGACCAGCGTGTGTCTCGCATTTGAGGTCAACGTTCCCAATTTTGAAGCGGAAAGACAAACGGCGAGCGCTATTTTCAAGCATTTCTCCTCAAAGAGAAACAAGTGCTGTCGAAAATGTTCCATGTTGTCCGTATGACTTCACTTTGGTGATCTGAAAAAAATAATAAAGTTTGAAAACGAGAATGATACATGCTCGTAGAATTAGAAATTCTAAGAATTTTTCGAATTTTGACATATTCGGAACACTTTATTTCTAGGTGTACTTCTCATTTTGAAAAAAGAAGAGTCGCGATTCATTGATCGCTCAACCACAAAACTGCCTAGTGAAGAAGGCGTGTGCACATGTTGTTGTTACACTAATTCTGTAAATACATGCACGCTAAACTATTTTCTATTTGACTTTATATTAGTACGTGCACATTTAAACTTGTATAGATTAGATCACAGATTGTGTGTCTTAAGTTGTCAAAATACTGCTAGTAATTATGTTTATTTCATAAAAATTTAATACTCTATGTCACACACATAGATATCTTAAAATAAATCCAGTAACACCATCTTTCTTATCCGTATCATAAATGGAACTGCCGTCAAACACGGTTGATAAATGTGGAAAACAAAGTCATTCAACAACACCACCAAGTGCTTCAATGCAATCGCCATGATTCATAGTTGAGTCGCAACGATCACACGAATACAAGAGAAGATCATAAAATACGAGATGCAGGCACTATATCTCTAAAAGCCACAAGCTGCACTCGAAAAAACAACGACAGGGCAAAAAATTTCATCGAGAAGCAGTGGAACAAACATAATAACCTGCTCCTCGATAGAGAATATTTTCCTCAGGACTGTATATACAAAAGGGTTTGTAGTCGAAAAGAACAACGGGTCGCTAACTGATACATTTCACATAGCATCGAAATCTTCAACACGGATTACGCTAAAAAGCAATGATAGTTACTTAATAAAGGATACTTTGTATAACACAGTAAATTTAAAGCATTAGCGTACTTATGAATTTGGTGTTTACACTTGTTACGATAGTTAACATAGCATTACCGACACATCATTTTGGAGGTTTTGGCTATACGAGAATGCAATGATGAATTGAGGTGTCGAAATCGTATGAGAACAAAAAAAAACTTACGAAAAAGGGGAACAAAGCATTTTCCAAATCTCATCGTGCCATTTTCAAAAAATCATATCTACTAAAAGGACACGAACGCTGATCAAAGCTCAACACATCACATGCACTTCCAAGTAATTTCCAAAACTAATTCTGATATAGGTAAGATCTCTTGGGTGTGATGGCTAATTTGATCGACTATGGGCATTACTAAAGAGGGGGGAGTAACGTCAAAAGAATTTTAAAAAAACGTTAAACTTAAAACAAAGAAAAATGCACCGGAATCCGCCGTATGACCTGATTGAAAGAAAAAACATCAGAAAATACTAAACACGTTAACTGAATTAAAGAATTAGACTGTATAGGTATTTACACATGAAAAAGAGAAAGAAGCAACAAGCTCAGCAATCTCTAAGTTGTAATGTCATCTTGGTACTTAATTTATTGTGATTCTCTGTAAAAACTGCAAAAGAATTTCGGGATTTCATAGGCGCCATCACCGTTGAATAACATTGAAAACTTTTTCGTCGCCTGAATTCTTCGCTACCACTTTGACAAAACTTCTGACAAGAATTCTTACGAGGGGAATATATGTATAAGGGAGTATAAAACACTGGGATCAAATAATTCTTATCACAACTCCTTAAGTCTAGTATTCAGTCATTTTGGGCCGCTTTTTCTGTGGCGTTTTTCTTTCTTTTCTTCCTCCTTTTTGATCGTTTTATTCCGTAGTTCAGCAAGCTTTTCCATTATTGCAGCAAGATTTCGAGACTTCTGCAACCACTTTTCTTTGTCAGAAGGGTATAACACAGATACTGTATAATAACAAAAAATACAAAACAAAAAAACTATAAAAATGACTGTGGAACAGTAATAACAGTTACTAATTAATAATAACAGATAATGAATAGTAAATAATACAAATAGCAATAACCGTATTATACATCAGGAGTACCCATAAGTAATCAACTATTATTAGTGCAAAATATTTGCTTGCTTCAGTCTAGTTCAGAGTGCATAAAGACGTGTTTTAATTTGAATATTACAACTGGCCTTGACTTTTGTGACAGTTAGGTTCCAACATTTTTATTACACCGTAGTAAAATGCGGGCAACCAACCAATTGAAGAACAATTACGTTACTGCATATTGTTTCATTTCAACCAGGTGTTAATGCGACGGTTGCAACAAAGAAAATATGTGATGAGTATGGAGAGTTGTTGAAAGTCAATAAGTGCCAGCGCTGGTCTAGAGAATTTTCCAGCGGTGGTTTTGACTTGTCTGATGGCAATCGAATTGGACGCCCTGTTGAGCTTGATGATGAGGCTTCAAAATCGCTGGTAGAAACTGATCTGATCCCAAAGTGGGTAGCAAGGAAGTAGCAAACACTCTTCAAGCTACTAGGTCAAAAGTCCAAAGATATCTTCAAGAAATTGGGAAGGTCCACAGACAGGATATGTTCTATCTATCGCAGCACGATAGATAATGTTAACGTAAGAAAAAATAAGGCAGCTAAACTGGGAAGTTTTACCACATCCCCATTTCCTCCACAAACACCACCATCTGATTTTCATTTATTACGATCGATGGAACATATCCTAAGGAATGACAATTTCAAAAACATCTATGAAGCGAGCTCACCTAGAATCCTATTTTTCTTCAAAGGAAACGAAATTTCACGAACAGGGAAGTGAAACTCTACCAGCAAGATGGCGAAAGGTCGTGGACTCCTCGAAATTACATAATCGAAAAAAGATGAAATCAAATGTAAGTAAATTCGTTTTTCTTTTTGTTGCCGCGGAAATAATTACTTATGGATTACTGATTACTTATGGGCACACCTATTTATAACGGGTTTATTGTGTCCCGTTTATTGTGTGTATTATATATATATATATATATATATATATATATATGCATAGTATGTATATATGTAGTATATAGTGGGTATATAGTATATATATATATATATATATATATATATATGCATAGTACTCTCGGTATATATATATATATATATATATATATATATATATATATATATATATATATATATATACCGAGAGTCCAGAAAGCAGGGAGACGCGTCCAACGGCGTCGAATTGGTGCACCGCGCCAGTAACCGTAATAATGGCATTAAAATTAGAGGAGAGCATTGAATTGGTGCCCTGCGCGAAACGGGCCCTACACAGTTGAATTGGTGCGCCGGTAAAAGAAATCGCTGAGGAATAGTCCTCTGTATGGATTGGTGCGACGTCACCCTAAATTGCGATCATTTTGCATCAGCGCCGCGCAACAATTTCAAATGGTTTGCTGGAAAGTAACTGAGACACTGTAAACTGTTTTATAGCAATGGCAAATTCTTGCAATCTAATGTATGCTTCCTTATGTCTACTTGCCTTTGGTTACTCTCACCATACTTGCCGTATCCTTTTTTCAGAGACTGGATATGGACTGCATGGAGACAACCGCTTAAATAGTAGGTGGCAGTTCAGGTTATGTGGCGTATAGTAGAGTCGAAACGACATGAAGTACGATGCACTTGCGTAAGCGATTGGAAAGCGGTGAGGTGGAGCGCAGCGATTAAGATCGAGTGAAGACCCGTTTTGCCACCGTTCATTGCTGCAGTTCGCTATGGCCCTACATCGATTCCAACCGCTATCACCACCGCGTCGCACCGAGCGCAACCGATTACACAACCGCATCGTGCTTCATTTTGTTTTTTCATTTTGGTATAACTTTATCCTTATTAATATGGTGATGGTGTTCATGTCACTTTACATTCTACGTTAACTGCTGAGTAGAAAGACGAAAACTTCATCCAATACTTCAAAATACGTTTTTAAATTGCTGTGGTGTCGAAGGAACGTAGATGTGAAATCAGATTCACAGCAAAACGACGATTGCAAGAAGCGACGATATTTGTATCCAGAACTGGAGTGAGTGGGAGCGAGCACCAGAAAAGTCATTCATTATTTTCGTTAGACGAAATAACAACAGTAATAACAAATAAGAATATCAAGGACTTAAAGAATTAAATGCTAACAATAAACATAATAACAAAAAAGAATATCAAAGATTTGACGACTTATTTCCGAGTAAAATTTGAAATAAAACATTTTGAAAACTCACGAAACGTTCAGTATTCATAGCATCCGATGGATCTCTATCCTGTTTAGTTGGTGATTTCGATACAGAATTGGACGAATCAACAATGAAAGGCTGAAATGTTTAGATAGAAGATGACGGATTAAAAGCTACGTTAACGAATCCCTTTAGGATGCGACGTGTTTGGCTTCGAGTTGGAATCAGTTGGGGTTCATGAATACGAATTCGTGTTACATGACTAGCGGGAGGCAGCCGATGGGTTCAGGAATAACACAAAAGAAAACTCATTCCACAAGATGGACAAGTGGACTACATTTTCGGCACATGTTTCTTGCTTACATTCAACTAAGAGTATAAGGCTGTTGAAGCAGAGATTGGTGTTGTGCGTGGAGAAGGAACAATGCTCGAAAATATGTGTAATATGTAAATACGCGCTCGTCGTCGCGCTTTTAGATTTTGACCACAAAAACTTATCTCACACCGACCAAATTGTACCAGATTGAGGGGAAAAATCTTTGTCTTTTTGAGAACAAAAAAAAACTACTGCAAAATAATCACCAGTGTACCCTCCGCTGTTGTCGCGAAGTTCTTCAAGTAAAACACATTTTAAGGGCAGCCTCAGCAGTCTTATCACCTCTAATTGAAAAAAAAACCTGAGGTTGCCGAAAGCGATCTGTTTTGTTCCCACTATCAAGCCGGTTTTTTTCTATGCTACCAAACAAGTCTGGTAGCAATTTATCTAGCGCGGAGGATGAAAGGCTTGTCTGTCCCAGGTTGGTCATCAAACCATTGACCATGCAGTCGCAACAGAACCTCGTGCCAGAGCGCTACACCCACCCCCGAAATCCTCAATTCACAAAATAGAAATCGTGATGAACGATTCAATGTTTGAAAAATTTTCTAACCGTAAAATCTCTCTTGATAGTGATTGGCTCCTCGAACTTTCGAAATACATATGGTTGCGTATTGATGGGATATCTGTTCTTGGCGGGGATCTTTTCGAAGCTGCGTTGATTTCGATCGATTTGATATTCGCATACGTAGATATCGGCTTCCTTAAAAAGAAAACCACTACATTGAGCGACCAAAAATTCGCCGATAATTTGGTCCTTATCTATGATATTCCTGGTAAAAGTTTTAAGAAACCGTATTTCCAATTCTGAATAAAAGAATAGGGGATGAATCAAGTACTCAACAACACAATTTTCTGATGCTAAGAAGAATTTGAAAAGCGGAATTCAATTCCTTTAACTTTGTTTAGAGAAAGCAAAGCTGCATGTGTTCAGAATGGGGTGGTCGGAATCCAGCTTTGATTGAATTATCACACAAGTTTTAAACATACCTTAAATTCTGGCACTGTCGGTCTTCCTATGCACCACACAGACGGATCCAGTACAACACACCTTCCAACAACGGCATCCAGTGGAAGTGTGTCGTACAAAGGGGTGGAAAACACCTACAAATACTTTGATATATAAAGGATAAAGTGTCTGGCGTTAATCAATCCGTTTGGAATGCGCCCCCACGTTCAATTCAATTCAGAATCGTTTGAGGTTTACGAACGTGTAACTGGCCTATACAATGACTTGCGGTGGCTAGCAGATGTGTCAAGTCAGCGTTTTTATCCTCCCAGACCAATCTGGTACCAATTTATCGACCCCGGATGAAAAGCTTGATGGGCACTAAGACAGAACCATTTACGGAAACTTCACCTCGTTTCTATGAAAAATCCTCTGTGAATCACAGAACGTTTCATGTGGTCGAGCGTAGTAAAAACCGAACACAAAACGATGTCCACCAGGGGCCGTAAATAGACGTTCCACACGAAACACGCGCAAATCCTGGAGAACGCGAGATTATATCTTGAAGATTAAATTTGCTATCATCAAATCAGAGTAAGTGGAAATATCTATTCATCATACTTTACGATGAAAAGTTTCCTGCCCTAGCGGTTGAGAGTTCGCAGGTGGAATGTCTTCAAAGTTCACTTCTTCATCTTTCTTTTTCTTCTCGCTCAAATCCATCAATTTCTTCAAGATTTTCTTGTGCTAAACAAGTGAAGTGTAACTAAATACGTATTATTCCTATTAAGAGCTTATTGAAAATTGTCATGCATTGATCAACCAACTTACATCATCACCTACTGATCTTTTGACGTGTACCGTTTCATTCAGTCGAACTTGTATCGAGCGGTTATTGACAAGCGCCTAAATACTGCTTCAGTGCAGGAGAAACAGTGCTGCACTAAAAAAAATTCACTGAAACTAAAGATAGGCAGTACCTTGTAATAATTGCAGCTGTGTAATCGAATATCAGGCTGCTTAGCTAGTATAACATCACTACATGGACGACTTCTAGATGTGGTACCACGGCAGAAATGGCATGTATACTCCTAAAACAGAGAATTTCAATAAAAGCAGTGACAAAAAAAAGAGAGAAGAAAAGCTGGCTAGGTAAAGTGAAAACAATGCAGTGATGCTCACATTATCCTGATCAACATCTTGAAGGCATTCACTGTGCAACCAGAAGTTGCATGTGTCACACAATGTCATTTCTCCATCCTCTTCTAATGAACCACAAACGCACCGTACCTGAAACAAATCCATCAAATTAGTAGTATGAAGCTGCAATGCTGCAGAAAGTGATCATCCTATAATTACCCCTAGGTGGCGCGCCTGTACAAAAGGTGCATTTCATGCCGTATATCTACGCCAAAAGCGCCAAAAAAAGGGGGTTAAAAAAGATGCTTATAGTATTGACAGTCTGCAGAACTATCACACGGACACCCACCGCATCATCCTTTTCGTTTGCTTTCCCTTCAGGCCATACGGAATCCGGATCATAGCCACCAACCTAAATGTTTTTGGAATCATTACTTTTCAACATCTTCCACTAAAAGTAAAAGTCCCTGGCGTATCAATCCACTTAGGATGCGCCAACGCGTTTTACTGGAATTCGTAATCGTTGAGGTTTTTTGGAACGCGTATTGGCCTATACAATGACTTGCGGGGGCCAGCCGATGATCAAGTCAGTGTTTTTATCCTCCCAGACAAGTCTGGCACCAATTTATCGACCCCTGAGGGATGAAAGGTTTGCACTAGGGCGGTTTCGAACCCTCGACCGCGTGGCTACGACGGACTTCTAACCGATTGCGCCACGGCCGCCCCACATCTTCCACTACTTTAAATAATTCACTGATCATTACTTAGAGAACCAAGAATTTAGAAGAAAATTCAAAGTAAAAAAGATTTAAAAAAGATTCATAATGGTGCACCAACTCTAAAAGCTGAATCGATATACTCCAAGTTCGTATCTTGGTTAACTAGCCGACTCTCTTTCCTTCTATCTCTCTTCGGCTTCTCGTCTTTCTCAAACTTTCCGCCGTCGAAAAAATATCTTCCTCGTAGTGCCCTAAACACGAAGACATTGGACAGAAGGTAACAATAATTAGTCATCAATAAGAGGCAGTTTCTTACGCATAAGCTCTCTCAAGATCGTCATCGGCGAGCTCATCAAGCCATCTGACCATTTCCGCATCAAAAACAGCAACAATTTCCGTTCTGCTCATCTGCCGTTTTTCGACGTTGTGCAGTACTTTCCTAACACGATGGTAACCTGCTGATGCCTTTCTCGGAAGATGACCGTCAGTACGACGCACTCTATAATGATGATTTTACGTACCAATAGAAGCAAGTTGTCGGATAGTTAGTTTAGTTGCCGGACAAAAAAAAAAACTGCCACTAAATACTTCTATTTGTTTGTATCAATGTGGCATCAACTCAACAACAAACAAGCCGTTTAAATTGTAAGTGCTATGAAAAGGGTAACCTAAAAAAGCAGATCATTCAGAGCAAAACCTTTGAGCACAAAATACTTCCTTTCCCATACTACAAGCAACAAGGGATCGGATATCGCATAGTATGGGTGTTGACTGTGTGGGATGGTAAGCGGTATAATTGGACAAACAGGTGCGCCCACAACCAGTAAGCTAAAGTAGAGAGAAAAGGATGCAGTAACAGAATGATAGCTTAGGAAGCAAAAAAAATGTGTTACTAGGGAAAAAAAAAACACATGAAAGTTTACAGGACTGCGAAAAGTCGAGGTGAATGAATAATATTCCTGTACCGTGGAAATAGTGTCTGTATATCCTCTTAAATAAGTACTTCACTAGTGCGAAAGAAAATCGAGGGTTGTTCGGAAATTAATTCGCGGATTTCAAGTTTGTTCTAAGTATACATTTTGGCAATGATTCTACCTGTTCAAAATGCAGTGAAATGAAAAACTATCATTCACAATAAATTGCATTTAGTGCAAACTTCGCAGTTCAGGAAAGAGGATATCAAAACATATTTTTACGGATTTAAGCCTGGTCATAGTGAAGCACAAATAATCCAAAGCCTTAAAAAGATATGAAAACAAGAAAGTTTTTGCGAGCACAGTCCACCGTTACTTCCAAAAACTTCATTTTGGCGATTTTGACAATGAGGGAGGTAGTGGAAATCCTTCTTCTAACGATAACGATGTATCAAAGGCTTTGGAGGAAGCAAATACATACACAACTGTTGTGTGATTGTGCGATTTTCCCCGCTGTCTCCCCATTCCTGATGGTACGTTACTTAGTTCATCAATTTTTAGATATTCATGTATGCCCTCGCTGAAATGTAGTTGTCCATTCTCTGCAATCGGTGAATGAACGGCAAGGAAGTCGAAAATCAACATCAGGATAATGTAAGGCATCGCGAGAGAGTTCAGCGAGAGAGGACGAGACACAGAAGTTCCAAAATTTCGAAAAACACAAAATGTGAACAATGCCAGAGTGCGAAACAACTGCATCGATCGACGAAAAACGCTTTGCATTGAAGAATTGATTGTCTGATGTGGAATAACTGCTTGTTTTCATCAACGAAAATGTGAAAGTCAGCGCCCAAGCCAGTTAATCCAAGATGGTGTTCAAAGAAGACGGAGCGCTAGCTCAGGGGGCAAAACGACTTTCTCACTGATGAAGCGAGAAATCCTCAAGGTTTTCTTAAAGCGATCACCCCACGAATCTGAGGTGATACGCATTTCAGGTGGAGCATTCGTATACGGGATCGTACATTATCAAGAGAGGGGTGATCCCATTCATTTCTTCCTAATTGCCGTAAAAAATGGCCCGGAAGGTGCGGCTTCGGGAGTTCGGCGCGCCATTCTCTACAAGGAGTTCGATTGGAGCGCGCCAGCCTTGTGCACGCACCGCATCTTCCGGGCCGTTTGTTACGGCAATTAGGAAGAAATAGACGGAATCACCCCTCTCTCCATAGTCTACTATCTCGTATACGAATACTCCAACTGAAATCCGTTCCACTTCAGATTCCTTTAAAAGATGCCTTTAAAATCATCATCTCACCTCTCCAGTTTGGGTTTTCGTTGGAGTACACCTATATCGGGTCATAGACGAATTTAGGGGTGGTTCTGCTCATCTACATTTACATCACTGTAAGCAGACGGCTTCGGAATGCGGTTTCCTACGACGTTCTCTGTTGCGAAGCGCCGCCCCTGCGCCTCGCCTGCGAACTGAATAAACGAATTGCCCATCGGGGCAACCGAATGGATTATCGACGAATCACAGGCGGGGGCGAGTTGCAGCAGAGGACTTCGTAAGGAACCGCATCCCGAAGCCGTCTGTTTACAGTGATGCAGGGAGAGATGAGCGGAACCACCCCTACATTCATAATCTACGACCCTATATAGGTATTCTAAACTAGTAAGGTTTGGAAAGAGGACCTATCATGCTATATACGCTTATTTCGTGTGGGTGTGGGTGTGGGTGTGGGTGTGGGTGTGGGTGTGGGTGTGGGTGTGGGTGTGGGTGTGGGTGTGGGTGTGGGTGTGGGTGTGGGTGTGGGTGTGGGTGTGGGTGTGGGTGTGGGTGTGGGTGTGGGTGTGGGTGTGGGTGTGGGTGTGGGTGTGGGTGTGGGTGTGGTGTGTGTGTGTGGGTGTATGTATGTATGTATGTATGTATGTATGTATGTATGTATGTATGTATGTATGTATGTATGTATGTATGTATGTATGTATGTATGTATGTATGTATGTATGTATGTATGTATGTATGTATGTATGTATGTATGTATGTATGTATGTACGTCGCTTTCGACTCTGACCACCGTCCAGTTCTCAGCTTCAAGATACGGTTCCACAAGAGAAACCGAGAAGTTCCTCTTCAACCGAAAATCGACATGGCAAGTATAAAAGACGAAGAATCCAATACCAAATATGGCGGCGTGCTGCTGCACGTCCAGTTTCTCAGTTCGACCACGTTAGAATGCCAAAGAAACGAAAATCCCCCAACGTGTGTCTATTCATGTTGGAGTACAGACCAGGAAGAAGCTTAGCAATGGGGATTCCTTCACAAAGTCCATCCAGGACGCCGCAAGGGAAATGCTCCCGGTTCTATTGCAGCGGAAAAAGTTTGCCTTTGCATCTGCGGAAACAAAATCAATGTACAATTCTGAATTTGTCGCGCGCAACGCTGGTGACTTCAACCAGGAAAATTGTCTTAGAAGGAAGTTGTGTCGCGAACTGCAACAAGACCGCGGTAACGAGTGGACGTCAAGAGCGATGGAGTTTTAAAAGGTGTGGGAGGACAAGAACCCTTGGAAAGCCTATGCTTTACTAAAACAGTACAGCGGCAAAATAAAAGATGTTCTCCTGCCCTTAACACTGCCAATGGAGTGGCTGCGGTGAAGCAACCCTTCCAATTTGGTTTGTTCACTTCAAGACATATGCGGTTAACGAGGAACCACCGACCGAGTAGGAGGTTCTGTTCTGTATTCAAAAGATGAAAAATGGGAAATCTAGTGGAAACGATGGGATTGGCGCAGAAATGCTGAAATATCTTCTTCCATCTGTGATTCGTGAGGTGACAAAGATCATCCCTTCAATATGGATAGACGAAAGGATACCTGACTCGTGGAGACACGCTATCATAATTCCCCTCCACAAGAAGTTATCCGTCACGGACCCTAGGAATTATCGATCAATTTCTTTGCTGCGTGTTAAGTACAAGGTATTGGAGCGGATTATCCTGGACCGACTCGTTAAACATCGCGAAGAAACAACGCGCGACGAGCAAACTGGCTGATAAATGCAAGCAAATGTGGATCTCTTCGAGACCTTGGACGGAATCAGGGTGGACGGACAACCGATAGAACTTGTCGATGAGTGCTGTTACCTGGGCTGTACGCTGAAGAACAATGGCAGCTACGAGAAAGATATTCAGCAAAGATGCGCTAAGGCCACTTCTGCATTTAACTCCTTAACGAAATGCCTGCAGTCGACCCCCATCACCAACAAAGTCAAGCTGCGAGTCTATCTATCCGCAATTCGCCCCATCATGATGTACGGGTCGGAGACTTGGGCGGCACCATCTACGGTGATGTAGAGGCTTGATTGCACGGAAAGAAAGCTGCTTAGACGGCTACTTGGCTACTTTTGGCCTTTGGGTGTGCCACAATGAAGATCTTTACGCAGAAATTGATGTGGCATACTGGCGGATGACAATACATGACATACAAAAGATATCAACATCTTGCTCTTCGCCTTCGATGTTCGCTATCGAAAGTGACTAAAGTAAATCGTCTTCGCTTCTTTGGTCATATATTAAGGAGACCGGCAGATCGCCTTCTTCAACGGGTTCTGAGGAGTTTGTCGGGTCCGCGCTGGAAGAAGCCACCCGGCCGAAAACGGAAGTTCTGCACTGAGGTGGTGAAAGAGGACACTCTGCGCGGATAGGCAGTTCAGGCGAGACGCAAAGTTTCGCAGAATATGGAATAGCGATGAATGGATTGATTCTGTGCAAGCTCTCGCAGAAGATCGAAAAGGTTGGGCAGAGCTGTGTTCAAGGACGGCACACTTCGGCGAAAATGCGGGTAATCGCGTCAGGCGATGACATCAGCCCGCCGATTAGGTCAAATAAGACAATGTTATTACATTACATTATATCATAATTGCATCTTGACCACGCCACCGCGAGGGCACCTATATACTCATTACATTCGTTTGTCACGCAATAAACTGTTGAGAGTATCAATCAGGATTGTAAGCGGCGAGGAGTTCTACGCTTCTAACGAGCAGCCTTATTTCATGTGTTTTCACCATATGATGCATATGACGCAGATTTGCTAAGCTGTGTGTTTGTACGCTCAGTAACAAATGCTGCGTTAAAAATTCAACACCATTAGACTCTTTTCGTAGCACTGTTCATCTTAAATGACATAAAATCTATTGAAAAACAGAACTGAAAAAAAGCATCTGTTCACCTACCTGTAGACAATCCCCCTGAGAATCTTACGCAACCCATCAGCTGGTGATGTCGATGTTTCAAATGACCCATTAAGACCTGGAAAACCACACTACAAGACCTGGAGAAAAAATTGTTGCATATCACAGTTTCCCTGCTTGAAAAGGAAATGTAAGTTCGTGAAAGCAAAAGGAATGCAAGACATTTATGAACTGTGTAAAAGATAGTATTAATATCGTTAAACAAAACAGACATAGTATTAGTTAAAACAATGTGAAAGTGTTTCAAGCTCCATTTTCAGGGGACTGTCGCTAGGAGCCGCAGCCGAATGAGTGCCTGCGGATCAGGCTGTCGGTAGGCCAGAGAAGGCACATCTTAAGCTACTTGTGATCACTAACCCACGCCTACCCATCGCCATGTCATTGAGGGCGTGTTGTGCTTGTATCGCAATAACGTGATAGAGTTGGCTTCTAGGAAAGTTCAAAGAACAAAAAGATAACAACGTAGCAAAGTAGAAAGTTTAGAAAAGAAAGTTTAAAAAAATAAAAATGATGAAAGCAAAAGACAGAAGCGCAAAAACGTAGAAACGTAGAAAATTTAGTTTAGAACAAAACAATATCAGCAAACAGAAAGCTTACAACGTTCAAAAATTTTGAGCTTTGTAATCGTTGCTGCGTAACAATTGCAGAAGTCGGGAATTTTGTGATACGTCTAGCCAAGACATCACCGTATTGATTTGTGGTACGGTTGCTAAACCAACATTCACAAATGTTTCAAACACTCTTTGTTTACGTTATGAATCGCCTCGTGAACTAGTTTCCAAAAATTTTGTTTCTTTTTTTGTTTTCTTTCTTCGTATGCAGAAAGCTGAAAGTTCCCCGCTTTGTTTTTAAGAACTTCTTTGACGAAATCGAAAGTGGTATGGCTGCCAAAATGCGAACCCTTCTACCAAGCGCGGAACTTTTTGAACCAACGGTGCGCTACGGTACATATTTGTTTTCATTTATTTTGAAAGTATTTTCGTTACCTTATGCTTTGATTAAATCTTGGACTGGATTTGTATACGCCATGTGGGCAAACTTGAATCCATGAAGCAACAACTGCTCGGATTTCCTGCTTTTCTTTTAATTTTACTCATTTCCTTTGAAACATGCAATACTTTTCTATTTCTGCACCCACAGAAAAGTAACTGTATCATTCTATTCACAGTTCGAACATGATCCAGACGAAATCTTGTGCAGAGCTGCTGAAGTCTACAAAATCACTTTCCCTTTCCATTTTTCGCAAGCTGAACAACACAGACAGACGACTATGACTCATCTTGTTGTTCAAAAGGAGTCACAGAAATGAATTTAAAAAAAAAGTCATACCTGACGAAACCGCACGAACAATGCAGTGCTGTCTGTTCCGAATGAGAAACACTTGGCCTTTGCGCACAACATGTTCTTCGTTTATAGAGAGGTCGCTAGCGGAAGCGATTGGCTGAAATAAAAGAAAGTTGAATCTTGCTCTCAAGATTTGATCTGATGCTATTTTTTCCGAAGCCCTTTCGCTTTCACTTAATAGCATGCATATTCAAAATAATTCTAATTCTTCCGTGCGAATAATCAAGTGTTTCTAGAAAGTGTACGAATTGAGAGTAATATTCACTGAGAAATCAATCCTGTGAAAACGCAAAATACCAGTTTCGAAATTTTCATGTGAATGCCGAGCAACTCGCGAAACACAATCTATTTCATGGTAAATATGACACCGAGATATTTTGGAAATAAAATCTGTCGAGAAGATGAGAAGGTACGTTACCAAATAACAAAGCAACTTACAGCATTTCGCGACATAACTATCCTCTTCCGGCAGTCTGTAGCCCCACAGTGGCAACTTCGACTCGCTGGCAAAAGCCCGTTCATATCTATAGTGATTTCTGCTCCTGAAGCTATATCGCCAAGTGCAAACAAGCCTCCGCGATATTTGCCGTTGACTGACCTAAACAATGTTTGACAGTTTTACTTCAGAGCCGTGCAATTTTCGTAAATCTTCTCAGTCAGATCCGAAAAACTGACGGTAGAAGCCACTAATCTTACCATACTTCCAGCCTCGCGTTCGGATTACACGAGTGGCGCACGTATCGTGTTACGTTGCCACGCAATGTGGCGTCAACAAAAAGACGTGAGGTCAAGCAGAGGATCACTGGTGGCGTATCGGTCTTAGAGCTCGTTTCCCAACGCTTTAGAGCATCCTCGAAACGGACAACTTCTCCAGCAAATTCTCCCTACAAGTCTTAAACAGTTCAAATACTTAACCCATACGAAGAAACCATTTACCAGAAAGTCTCCCGCACGCCTTGACTGCTTAGTGCGCAGAATCTTGCGCGTCTTTCCCCCGCCCACTACCAAGGATTTTAGCGCATCATCCTTCCAGAATTTCTAAAATTCATATTTATTTTCGGATTCATAAAAGGGCAATGAGGGTTATGCAGACAGAGATTCGAGGAAACATGGCACAACTCCCCTACCTTATTCGCACACAACGGAGCAGCACATCCTGGCGGACACTGCACACATAGAGCACGGTTTACACATTCTGAATCCGAAGTACATGCACCACGTGTGCAACCGCAAGATAACACCGGCGACTCCCACTCAGGAATGGATCCGATGGCAACACCTAGAAAAGGATGAGTATATGCTTCGAAACAACTTCCAACGAATCATTTGTAGGCTTACTTCGGATAATTTCTTCGTAATCCTTTTCTTTCTTAGGATTACTCGGTATTTCGCAACATGACGTTTTTTTCACAGGAGTCGAATGAACGGATCGACTACAATTGAAACAACTTCAATGCATTACAGTCATTGCAGAAATGAAAGAGAAAGAAAATTCATTTCCTAATAAAATAACTAAAATTTTATCTTAACGACAGACATCTTCAAAGTTTGTGAGGTCGTTATGGGACACAATACGGAAAAGGGGTAGGTAGCGAAGAAATATATGAACACCAACAATTCGTTCTGAGCCGTTTAACGTCGTACTGATAATTGCAGCAGAAACAAATTGTGAATCATGAATTGGTTACGACCCACGCCTATTATCTTCTAAAACACATCTAGAAACTAATAGGCGCAGATCATAACCACGGAAAATCAAACTGATGAAGAGTACTGAGCAGTAGAAAGGACTTAATAGTCCTGCGACATAATAAATGCTCAGATTCGATTGCACTCAAATAATAAGGGATTTTACTGTGATTCATGAAACTTAGTACTGTTATTTAACTACAGATAGCATTTTAAAAGCAAACAGAAACCAAACTTTGCAGAAACAAAAGATCATAGAATCATAGTTTTGACTGCTGATCACCTAGTAAGCAATTGAGAGATACAACTAACTGCAGAAAAAAATCTGAAAAAATTCAGGAACTCACGTTCTCGTTTCTTCTCTCTCCCTTCCCTTTTCGGTCTCCAAGCTGTCGTTCCTCCTCTTTCTTCCACGCTTCTCAGTTGTTTTCTCAAGTGGATGCAACAAGATATCGCCAAATTTCTCCTCTCGATGTTCATATTTAGGCTGCCCTCTCTCCTGCCGCCTTGGAGCCACCTCATTTTTCTTTCCACTTCGTTCGCTTGTTCTTTTACGATCTTCTTCTTTCCTTCTTCTCTTCTTCACCTGTTCCCAGTTTATAGCCCACATGTTCTTACTTTCTCTGCTATTTCTTCGATCGTGTCGTTCACGAAGACCAATATGAAGACTCTGTAGGTCAACAACAGTCGACTCCAACAATAAAGTCACTTTCTCCTGCAGCATCCTCTTCACTGCTTCTCGATACAACTTCCGTACCTCAAACTCATTTGGAGATGAGTTTATGCCACATCTTCTTTCCTCAGACGACGGAGGCAGAGTAGAATGTTGTACACATGGGATAGAGGGGATTTCTTGGGAGGTAACATCTTTGGACTCGTTTTTGCACATAGATGGAACTTCCAGCTTGGTCACATTTAAATTCGAGTTGCGCCCGTCTTTTAGGGAAGACGCCCGAGAGGTACTTCTCGTTGTCACCCGCGTTGTTCCAGTTGGCTCCTCTTCGCTTTTCTTAGCATCCTCACTTGCGGCGCTGGCAGGACGACATCGTTTCGTGGCATTCTCCTAAAAAAAAAGTCTTAAAAATCTTTAGTTGTCAAAAGAATCGTTCAGGGAAATCTTCAATGGTGAGTTCTTTTCGCTGGTAGGTAGAATTCAGGGGTTGTTCCCTAGCGTCACAACCAAAAATGTTAAAACACTATGAACATACGAATCAAGAACACCTGAGGCAACAGTTGACCACATGAGGAACTATTCAATGCCAGTAATCCCTTCCATCAACTGGCTTCGCGCAGCGACAATACTGACTTCGCGCAACAGCTGCCGGTTTTGATATCGAAGGGAGCAGAAGAAAATAGAAGGATGAACTTGGAGAACTCTCGGGATATCTTTTCCTTTCTTTTTTTGGTTTTTCAACATTCTTCTCGGAGGATAGCGCATAAATAGGACTACGTAGTCTTAGCTCATTTCTTCCAAATTTCTGTTTTGCGGTTGTTTCGCTTCTACAACCCCTCTGAGACGTTCCTCTGTATGAATTCAATTTCTGTACCTTTTTCGTGTAACTGTGCATTAGCAGTGCTGTAATCGGAATCATGGTAAAATCCCAAAATCTGTCCTTGAAGCAGGCTAATCAGAAACACATTACGAGAAAACGTGTGATAGCAATTAAATCCTAGCAGACAAAGGTCTTAGAGGGGATCTACAAGCCAAAGGAAAAAAATAAAGGACAAAGGATAAAGTACACGACGCCGGAAGGAAAGGTTTTGTTTGCTTTAGAGCGGATTCGAACCCCCGAT
This sequence comes from Necator americanus, assembly GCF_031761385.1. Lineage (NCBI taxonomy): Eukaryota > Metazoa > Nematoda > Chromadorea > Rhabditida > Ancylostomatidae > Necator > Necator americanus. Next base: position 199,022 of record NC_087371.1, read on the forward strand.
CGATTGTAGCGAACCTCTTAACGAAAGTGGAACCTCTTAACGACTGCGCTAAACCGCCCCAACAAACCGTAAAATGAACTAACTTTTCTGAGACTACCTAATCCTACCCATGCACTATTATACAAAAAAAAACTGCACAAAACAATAAAAAGCAAAAGGAAAAGATGTCACACCAAAATAAGAACTTTGCAGCATTATTTAGAGAAATAAAAAAAGCAGCACAACACAGAGACCTAATAGTACAAAAAATAGAACAAAAACGAAAGAAAAATGGCAAGAGGAGAAAACAACATCGAATAGAGCTGAAACGAGCTCCGAGGAGCTTGTCGTATTCTGTCGAAAACGCAAGTGAACTCGACCTCACCCGACTTCACTTACTGCAACGCCTAAAACGTGTAGGTCGGTACTAACCCACTCCTACACTTTCTGCGAGAATGTTTGGTACAAGGAGAGTAAAATAAGTTACTGTGGAGCAATTCTTTGTCTAACCGCGTCTCACACATTATTTCGACGAATGCATAGTCAGTTGACTGCTGTTGCGATAGCTGACTCGGACACTCGACTCGACTCAACTTCTACGCAGCCAACAAAGGATTCTCCATTGCGCAGCCTAAGTTCGACTTAATTCGAATTCAGTGGATGACGCAACTATCGGTTCAGTCCTAACTGATGATATGAAACAGCATTAAATGGATAAGTGCTGATGCTTCACAAAACACAACTCTATGCACGAATGATGTGATCCACTTGACAAGCTTTTTTTTCTGTCGTAAGTTACCGCGTTAAAAGTTGCCTTGCCGGATGCTCTTGCTCTTGCTGGTCTTGCTCTTGGTTGATTCTTAGATTTGTAGGCGATAACTGCAATCTGCGAACAAAACCCAACATCAAAACTTTCCTCGAATGCTGTCCTCCACCTATGTGTTTGTCGACTTTTGAAATATTACAACGAAGAACTATTGGGAACAGAATGTTAGCCGCGTTTCTGCAAGGTAAAAGAAACTAGGTGTAGAACATGATATCAGCTTTTCATTGTAAAGTTCCTATGTAAAGGGTTAGCGCTGCATGAAAGAAGTAGATGAGAAGCAAATATTATAAAAAATAGAGATATAGAAGAGAAATTAGTCTGTTAATACCAAAGCATAATCATAAGTCATGGGAAGCCACTGAAATGCATCACATGATCGATCAAAAGAAATTTTTTTCCTAGTTACCGTTCAAAACGCAAAAACGGAACATCCATAGCAATTTAAAAATATGAGTTCGTGAAAGAAAAGCAGGAAAGCTTGATCAACCCACCTGTTTATGGCCGCTTCTCCTCTTATTATTTGATTGACGCCGTTTTATAAGATTTGCTATGACATTTGCCTTTTGCGGATCAAGCATAATCAGCTGTTCCACGATTTCCTTAGTGTCCATAGTCGTTGTGATTGAGATCGAAGGCGTAGGCGCTGTCTCGCACTCAGATCCATGAGCTGACGCAACATCTTCACGTACGGAGAAAGAACTACAGTGAAGAATAATTATGCGAGAATTTCAAAGGGAAAAGGACGCTGCTTTGAGTATAAGGGAGCGGAGCTCAGACCTAACTTTCACACAATATCTATGTTTTATCGCAAAAGAGTTTTAATGAATTAAACTACCTATACGTTACAAAGAGCTTCCTCGCTTTTCTAGCTGATGAATCTAATGCAGAAAAACTAGTCCTCAAGGGAAAAAAAAACCGTGTCAACATTTTTGCTCATGAATGCATAAGACCAAGATGCCCGCTTCTTTCTCTTTTTTCTCTCTCTCGCCGGATACACCATTTTTTGTTTTTTTTTAAGCATTTTATTTCTCCCCATTGTACTTGTAAGAAAAGCAGGCTATTACCGATAAAATCGATAACTGTCCTACTCTTGTCCACGATACCCGCAATCAAATACAATCGCCCTCGAAAGTGCTGTATCAGGGTACGCATCGCATCCTGGAGGCGTGCGCTGGCTTCCCTTCACAGAAATCGACACAGAAAAGCGACAAGATCCTCTGAGCACTATTTGTTTTTTTTCATTACCTTTTTTTGTAATGATAATGCATGGGTAGGATTACTCATATATGCAAGAGTCGGATCCTGCGCTCCGACCAGGGTCAAGCGTGGTGATGGGACACGACCCTTTCGAATACGACCTCCCTCCCCCCTTTCTTCTTCGCCTTCTCCAACGTTCCTGCGACAATTTTTTAGCATTTTATTTCTCCCCATTGTGGTTGTAAGACAAGCCGCCCATTACTGATAAAATCGATAATTGCTACCAATTCAATATGTTGGAAATTTCATGCGTTTCGAAAAGTCGAAAATTAGCCGGGGAATAAATGGCAAATGTGAAAATCGGTAGCTGACAGAAGCGAAGAAATACCATTTGCTAGAAGACGCAAATTTGCTGAAATGCTGTTGAAATACTGGTATTGGAATATATTCATTTTTTGTAATGTATGTAATTATTTAATTACTAGTTTGATTACTTTTGTGCTGGTTATCATGCTATCATGCGGTTGGGAAAAATCTATCACACGCTTGACCCTGGCTCCGACTCCCTTCAACTTGGACGGTTGGCGAAGGGATCCCTTCACTTTTGGACAATTGAGGAAGGCGAAGGGATCCTCATCACCGCAGGTGCACCCCAGCTAGACCTCCTTCATCTGGGGAGGGTCCGGCTCTTCCCTATCGCACCTACAGGATTACTTAGGCTTAGCAAAGTCATTTTTCACTGGTTTGTCGCTCATTCTTCTGTTATGGCACTTCTCAAATTTTAGTTCGAAGAGATTGAACTTCTTCTCCACTTCTTCATGTAAACGTACATAGCTAGCGTTTGTAAAATCTCACGATATGTCCTAGAAAAAATCTAACTATGCATAATTACATGAAAACAAGAAATGAAGTGGGCAGAAATGTATTTCTTACAAGATGTTGAGATGCTCTGAGATCAGAAGAATCTACTGGACAAGCATAAAAAGAGATTTTCTCAGTAGTACAGTTATAATTTGTAATCGTGCACAAGTGCACAAAGAAAGGACTACACATTAAATAACTATAAACCAAAATCTTAAAGGCACCCTAAGAGTACAACGAACAGACTTACGGAAGAAGACTTTACTAACATTTCGTAATTTTATTCATGCACTACCATACGAAAAAAAGTGATCGAAAACTAAGAAAAAATAAGAGGGGCTCCGAAAGCTGAGATCCCAGAGCACGCTTTCCACCAAACACACAACGCTTCACCACGATACAACAGTTTTTCGACGACTCTAACTCCAAAGGTTTTCATTGGATTTCAGAAACTCGAGTTAAATTTACAGCGAAAATGCAGTAAACTCATAAGACTGATCGTTGTTGGAGGCATCTTCTGCGGGGATATGCATATTCGTTATTAGCGTCATCTCTGGCGGCCAAACTCAGTCCAATTCCCTACGTCCAAGGTAAAATTCGAACATCGTCTTTTGAGGGAATGTTAACGTTTTGCAAGTTCTTGCTTCGCTCCTTATCACCGCTAACTACAGCATTGCTCAACGTATTGCTCCATCACCATCTGTTTGGTCATCTGTTCCGAATGTTATTTCACAGGTCGTATATTCGATTTAAACATGCCGTCCGTATGAGGTACGGTGCGAGTATATGGACAACAACAGCATGACAGACTACGCAATCAAATGTTTTAAACAATAAACCAATACGGAGGTACACTTGATCTTTGGGTGTGAACATGAAAATCAACGTTTGACGATTGGAAAACTCCTTTTTGGGCAACAGTATGATAATTAACTCGGAATAGCAATACGGCTCACCTGTTGCTGCATTGTGGTTCTTCCTGATCAGCAGGTAATAGGCGTGGCATATCCGCAAAATCTTCGTCGTTGTCACAACGCTCCTCACAAACTGAGTCGCATCCTTCTAGTTGCATCTGCTACATACAGAAATCAGCGCATAAAAAGAAAACAGTGTAAACCTAATCTGCAGTCATAATCAATGCCCAAGGTAAAGTATGAAACATCAAGAATGTTATGAACTAAACACAGATTTTGTTCAAAGAAAAAAATACATTCACCACTCTCTCCAATAACTGCATTTTATTTGATTATCCTACTTTTTCTTCATTCAGTATTTTATATTTGTCACCGGAAGTACTGAATCTGCTCTTTTCAGTGTTGCTCTTCTGAATAAGTACTAATAAAAGGCATCAAATATCAAATGCCAAGAGAGACCCTGAAGATTATGGGAAGCCTGAGGAACCCTACAAAACAGCTGAAAGTGCCTGGCATTCTACTTGCAGAAGGTAAGAACACAAAATAAAGCTGATAATCTTGTACTCTGTTCCGGACTTAATAGGTTAGAAAGAATTAAATACTGTACGCACAACAAATGGCGAAGAAAATGTTAGACATCAAATGACATCTAAAATGAAAAGAAGGGAAATGTTACTTTCTGTGCCACTTCCGTGTTTCCGTACAAAGGAATCAAAGCTGGAATTTTGATTTCAGCTTCGTGGCAACTGCTTCTCTTAGAGATCGAGAAAAAAAATCACATTTCAATATGAGAATTTAGGAATTTTCGAAACCAAACAGACATTACCTTGGAAAATTCGAGAATTTTGGAAGTTTCCTGGCATATTTAAAAATTGTGGCCGTAAAAATTTAATGTTATGTAAAAAGCTCAGTTGACACAACACCTCAAGCAATGTCTCACTTCTTTTCCTTGCCCTACCTGCTCATTATCATCTCTCTCTCTCTCTCTCTCTCTCTCTCTCTCTCTCTCTCTCTCTCCCAATTCACCTGCGCTGATGAACGCAGTCTCACGCGGTTTAAAGGCAGGATAACACGAATCTGGGGTGGTGCGGATTTCACGTGGGTAGTTTCTATACGGGATCGTAAATCGTGGGGACTCTCCACCTGAAATCTGTACCACCCCAGATTCGTGGTATGCTGCCTTTAAAATGGACACTATTTCAATATTCCGCCGGTTCAATGAAGGGTGGAAGATTATGACGAACGAATTAGCACCATTCGCAGGATACGCAGCCAGCTTAACCGCTTGAGGAACACATGATTTTTGGGTGCACACGGAGGAATTTCCGTCGAACGAAAGGAAAAATTTGCGTTTTATACTACTGCATCTGATATCTGAGCGTCTTTTCTGTCTCCTTTCGTTAAATAACTCGTATTTCCTTTGAAAGACGAAAGAAGTTCAAAAGCGCGTCAATTTCTTAGTTTTCGTAGTCCTTTTCACACTCATTGCTTTCCTCTTAAACGAAGCAATCACAATTTGGTACTGCTGAGTAGCAAAACTCGTTCGTCTTCGTATACCATCTTTTTAGTCCGTGCTTCTTTTCCCAAAGTTACTGCATTATAAATAACAACACAAAAAAATATCCGCTTCACACACCAATTTTTGCGTCAAGACGAAGTTTGTAGAGCCTGTCATGCAACAGTTGTGTTTTTACTGTTCCATCGCGCTATACGTTATATTCATAACAGTTAAGTCAACATCGCCTTCCAATATCTCTTCATTCGGATTTCTCTAATCACCACAGTACTTCTTCTATTATGAAACTGCCTTAATATTTCCCACAGGAAAATCTTCCTTCTTCGTCGTATTACTATTGATTGTAATAAGATGCTAAATTCTTTCGCATTTCTCTTAGCATTTTCACTTTTGTACTTTGTATATTACTTTGTTCTTTTCTCATTGGATATACAGTTTAGGTGAAGAGAGCCACATATCCATACCATGATGTAAAGGGAGAAGAACAGAGGCTCCGATTAGTTGCAGCAAAGTTGTTGATGAAATTAAAACAAAGAGATTTTTACGCACTGTGGGTGGCGTTAATGGATGACTATTCGGTGGTGATGCTGGTACTGACTGGATTCCAGAGTCTGGAGTTGTTGACGAGTCGCTGACTGGTGCAGTCCACAAACCAGCAGCAGCAACACGCATAGATCGAGGATCAGCCTGAATACAAAAATCTGGCAGCTTAACCACAAATACCTCGAAATCAGCAAATGGTTATGAAGGATACGTTGTCTTCACGTTTATAAGATAAAAAAAAGGAGAAAATTGGTTGCTCCGATCAATCCTCTTGAAAGGCATTCACGCGCTTCCACTCCAACTAACAAACGCAGAGGTTTAGGAACGCGTATACAACTTATAGAATGGCCTGAGGGGATCAGCCGAAGCATCATGTCAGTATTTTCGTTCTCGTAAACAATGGTGGCACCACTTTATCAAAAAGGGAAGAAAGGTCTTCTGGCCTACGGTGGATTCGAACCAAGCGATCGCTCAGACAATATTGAACTCCTTACCGTTGCGTCAATATAGACTTATAATGAACAGCACTGATTCAAAGAACAAATGGAAATGTATGTCAACCGAAACGAAAGTTGCATCGGATAGCATATTTTGCTTCTCTCGTACCTAACTACATGCAGTATTTACAAGAAAAGAATGCAACCATGAAACCCTTACTTAAACGTGGATCTTCAAAGAAAGTACACACTTTTTTGCACCAAAGAGACATAGAACAAGTCAACTTGCGCTACTTAAAGGCATCATCCCATGAATCTGGGGTGGTACAGGTTTCAGGCGGGTAATGCCTAGGTGGTCGTAGATTGTGGGGAAGAGAGTGATTCCGTTCATCTCTCCCGTATCTGTGTAAACGGACGACACCGGCATAGATGCGATAGTCGGAGCCGGTGCTCTGACCCCCTTCAATTTTGAACAGTTGGGGAAGGGACTTCTTTCACTTTTCAACGGTGAGCAAAATTACCCTCTTCACTTTTGGGCGGTTGGCGAAAGGACCCCCTTCACTTAAGCTGCACCCTATGAGCTAAACACCCTTCACCTGAGGAAGGTCCGGCTTCTCCTTATCGCACCTATGGACACCGGAACTGTTTCTTACGACGGCTTCTGTTGCAATGCAAACCCCTTCCCCCCCCCCCCCCCCCCTCCCCTTTGATTCGTACGAATGGGTTTTCGACGAATCTCAAGCGGAGACGAGGCGCAAAGGTTGTGCACTGCAACAGAAACCGTCGTAAGAAACAGTTCCGGTGTCGTCCGTTTACACAGATACAGAGAGAAATGAACGGAATCACTCTCTTCCCCACAATCTACGACCACGTATAAGCATTACCCGTCCGAAACCCATAACATCTCAGATTCGTGGGGTGATGGTTTGAGAAATCGGATCAGTCGGATTTTAGGTAGACGTTTCAGCTTCAAAGAGTCTAGTAAAGAAGATAAGATAAGAAAGGTAACTTTTCTGGTGACCAAAATCCGACAAAAGAAAATACTCCAATGAACAACTTACAAACGCGTCAAGTTTGAAAAAATAAAACTACCAAAAAAAAAGCTAGCCAACATGCATATGACAGTTAACCCATTCGATAATTTTTCTTCCGCTGTATATTTAGTACAAGATAACCTCTAAGCAAAGGCAAAGAGGTGTTATTAGGAAAAACATGTACGGGTTAATTTATTCCAATCTATTTTTACGCAAAGTTGTTCGATAAAGCTATTTATAGTTACCTGCAGGCCTGGTCTGGTGGATGGAGTTCCATGATTGTGATAATGAATAACATTTTGCAATGGTGACATGGGGGAAGAGTCGAGTTGAGGTGAAGCTGAGCAGACGGACAGGCTTCGTGACTACAAATGATATTACTAAGAAAATGTGATTCTCAACAAGAAGATACAGGTTCAACCATTCCTAAACACTGCTAAACTAGCAAACTGGAGCTTTTGGTTACAGTTTATCTAACAATTTGCTGATTTTTACACATTGCGTGTTCTATTCATCCAAATGACTAATTAACTACTATGACTACATCCAAATTGATTAAATTTGACTTAATCAGCGAGCTGATATTAACGCGTGTATCTTCGCTGGAGTGTGTCATTTTTGAGCGTAACTCTGCTCAACCTTCTCGATCTTCAGCAAAAGCTCCCTCAAAATGAATCCAATCGTCGCCGTTCCATATCCTGCGCAACCTGATGTCTCGCTTGAGCGGCCTATCACCACTGTCTCAGTCCAGGAATTTCGTCTGCTCGGGTTCAATTTCGAAAAGGCAACCATGCAAGGTCGGCAAGTTAGGAAAGGCAAAGTCACCTTTTCCACCTTGAACCAGGCAAACTAATCAGAGAATGTTGAACAAAGCGTTTTACTGGCCTCCTAATGATGTGCAGAAGAGAAAACATTTTTGTGAGCAGTTTTGACTGCGGTGCAACATATTGATTATTTTCACATGTCGCCGGTACATCACATCAACTTCCGGGTAAAGATCTTTACTGTGGCAACTACTTAGCCGAAAGTAGCCAAACAGTCATTTGAGCTGTCCCGCAGTCGATCATGGATATCACCCAACATTAACGGTGTAACCCAGGTTTCCGATCCGGACATCATGATGACATCTAAGAAATAATCAAGTACGTGTTCAGAAACTACATACACAGAGTAGTCCCTTCAACTGAGAGGTTCTAGAATGAGAAAGAATAAGAATAAAAAGAATAAGAATTATCCCTTCCAAAATAATCCCAGATTTCTCATTCTAGAATTAGGAAGGAAAAGGTGACCAAAAAGTCATGCACTAACTAATTCAAGGTAATTCAAGGTTCACCTGCGAGTTACATGGGCTAGAGAGAGCGTTGTGAACGGGTGCAGCAAAGGCAGGCTTCACTGGAGCAGTTTGAGGCCATGCTATCGTCGACGTCGTCATCGGGAGCGTTGTGGTTGGCAAAGCTGTTGGAGAAATAGCTACCGAAGCATCGCCGCCATGTTGAAGTCGAACTTGAACCTTAGCTGGTACAAGAACCTAAAGCAAAGCAGAATCATTTGAAATTCAGGAGGATATACTGATTTCATCCGCAAGAATGAGTTCTTATAAAAGGATCATCTATACACTGTAAGTTTTCCAAATCAAATGCTCTGAAGATTAAAAAAACAATACATATAAACGAGCTTCTACGTAACTGTGCTTAAAATAATAACCGGACAAAATGACACCTGCTAATGACATTCAGAAAAAAACCTGCTCCCAGAAGGGCATCAGAATTTTCTGCACGTTGTTGTAATCTACTTTGTTGTTAAATGACCACGAAGCAACGTGGATTCATTTTACCATGTTTAGTGTAGATATGCGGGAATCACAACAGGACTGCCAAGAAAACAGACCTCGCAAATCCAACATGACTACTTTCACTATTAAATTACAAACTCATGCAACGAAAGTGCTTACTCAGCATGAAGAAAAGAAATTCATTCAGTTGAAACTTGAGATTCATCCCTAGTTCTCTAAAGCCTAAAGAAACACTCCTCTGTTAATTAAACAACACGATACCATTTGTATATGGTGGCTTCATGTATATATAATGTCTGCTATTAAAATTAAGAATGTAATTCAAATGACAATAAGCAGATCTTGCGCCGTCAAAGAACAGAAAAACACCTTAAAATCTGAGAAAGAAAGAGTACAAGTTAAAGGCATCACCCCACGAATCTGAGGTGGTGCAGATTTCAGGTGGAGTATTCGTATACGGAATGGGAGACTACGGAGAGGGAGGTGATTCCGTTCATTTCTTGCTAATTACCGTAAAAAACGGTCCGGAAGATACGGCTTCATTCGTTTTGGCGCACCATTTTGTACAAGAGGTTCGATTGGAGCGCTCCAGCCTTGTGCGGCGCCGCATCTTCCGGGCCGTTTTTTACGGCAATTACCAAGAAATGGACGGAATCACCTCCCTCTCCGTAGTCTCCCATTCCGTATACGAATACTCCACCTGAAATCTGCACCACCTCAGATTGGTGGGGTGATGCCTTTAAACAGTACTCAAAGAGGGAATAGGTGGAGTTATTTTTATTTTAAAGAAGACTCACATGGAAGAATTAGAATGAGTACATGAATATTTTTTGATTTTTGGAAATCTTTCTGACTAGAACTAAATGAGCAGTTAATTATATGAGCCTGCTCGGAAACTGCTCCCTCAGAGCAATTGCAGTGTTGGCCTAAAGACAACAAAGTGATTTTCCCCTTTTAACTTTGCCTTCGAAAAGACAAAAGAGAAGTGTATAACACGCAAAGCAATAATGAAAAGTACCTTCGGTGTTTCACCTTGAACAACGATGGGTGCGCCCTGAGGGTAAACTCCTTGAACAAGAAGCGGCTGTGGCGGTTTGCCAGCTGCCGATCCAGGTGTTACTGCTCCAATTGACTGGCCGGTTGTCGTTCTACCTACGACTGTGGCAGAAGAAGCACCCTAAAAGAGAACACCATTTTCACTAACGGCTAGTTGGAAAATAAGAGAATTTAATCTTATTCATGAAACAACAAGAAGTTCCACTCCCAAAAAAAGTTATATGAACACCATAAATGATGAATTTCAAATGTTGCTATAAGTCCACGGAGGAAAATTAGTGGCGTTGAGCAAAATGATTTCCAGCTTAGAAAAATAGGGCTTAAAACTCACAGGAAGGTTTTGTTGGTTAGCCGATGGTCGAATAAGTAAACCGAGGTACTGCGTTTCACCGTTGCCATTTTGAGCGGAGCTTCGAAACATGCATGGTACGGCTTCGTAGCTCATTTGTGATGTGAATACATGTCCAGAATGTTCTAAAAACACAATTTCCGAAAACGTGACTTAACCTTGAAGCAATAAAACATAAACGTGTCACGGTAGAACAGAAAATAAGCTGAATCCTCGAAAAATACTGACATTGGAAGTGTCATATTCACAGATTAACAAACAAACAGAAACAAATGAATACTGAAATGGAAAACAGAGCAAAAAAAGAGCTTCTACAAAACTTAATTAGTTAAAGTAAGCATGGGTGCATGATTTGGACAAAAATCATTAATTCCATTGACAGCTGTGAAAAAGAAATTACTGTCCAGGAGATGTTAGAAGGATCGCTACAATATGCTCAGCCCAATGTTCTAGTTCTACATTCTTGATCAGTTAATGTTTTGTTGGACAAGTCAAATATGATTAGTCGAAAGCTATCCTATAAAATTACATTATGATTCAAGGGGCACAGCCGATTGGAACCTCAGCAATGTCCTAAAGGAGAACAGTTTATTTTAATGGTTTCGAAAAGGGGGACCGCAAAGGCTAAATTTCCACGCAATATCGCGCTTAATTTCCAATTAATGCCCTCTATAAGCCTCCATGCATTTATTAAGGGAAATAAGTGGAGGGGAGAAAGAGGAGCGGAGGAGAGAGAACATTCGCTTTGTAACATAGGTGCGATAAAGAACTACCCTCCCTAAGTGAAGGGGGTCTAGCTCATTGGGTGCAGCTCAAGTGATGAGGATCTCTTCACCAACCGTCCAGAAGTGAAGGTGGTCGCAGCACCTGCTATGGCTATCGCATATAACAACGGTAAAGAATTTGTCAATTATAAGACAAAGACGGGACGACTGCATCGAGCACGAGGTGGAGAATACCAACCACAATTTTTGCACTGATCCCTTCGTCAACCTTATTACTTTATCATCTCAAGATGGTTACGTCATCTCAGGTATCCCTCACATTTGAATAGTCAGCGAATAATTGTACAGTTTGCTCAGTAAAATTACAGTTTATCATCTATACGCTCTTTACAAGAGTTATCCTAAAAACGGCATCAAAAGAACGTTTGGCAAAGGTCAACCAGCTAAACAAGTTACGTTTTGTGAAGAATTCAGCACGGTTGACCACGTACGTTCTTACGAACTCATCGAAGTGTATACACGACTGTACAAGGTGTTGATTTATCTCAACTTTATCGTTTTAGTCTGAAAAAGGGCTGCTTAATAGTCAGATTTCTTCACGAAGTTCCCAAAAGAAAAATGTGGTGCCTTTGTTGCTTCGCATCAGATGCTACTATGTAACTCGTACAAGAGGTCGAAAATATTGCTGCCACCCGCTAGAACAAATCGAAAACCATCGGTAGTGCAGAGACGTGATTCCTTTTCACTACTTCTAACTGGTGAATTTTTCTAGAAATTCCAAAAAGGCTTCCAGACATTAAAAGGTGGCAGGCTTTGAAGAGCAAACATTTGATGTTAGTTAAAGCAAACTACGCTGCTACACACAAAAACACCTAGCTGAAAAAAAGCTCCATTGCAGCCGAGGCGTACTTTGCCGCAAATTTGCAGCCTCCTATATTCATAGTGTGATGAAAATACGAAACACAAAATGCAAAAATGCCGTTCTACTTATTCTTTAGAACAAAAAGAAATTGAAGGAATAGCAGGATGCAAGTTGCCGACAAGGAGAAAGAAAAAAAAAAAACAATGTACCCGTGAATTTGAAACTATTCTTCCCAAATCTCCTACATCTTTTATAGCCAAAGCAACAAAAAGATCAACTACGAATTGAATAGTCTCTGAGGGATTAAAAGTAAAGTAATGGCTTAAATCGAGTTTAACGATCCATCAAAGCGATTCAGCGTACATTCAGAATCAAATATCATATTCTTAAAGGCAATTTTGAGTTGTCTTGTGAAAAGCTGGGAGTGGACCAGGACCACATGCAACGTAATTAACAACAATGAGACAGATAAAGTTCTACTGAAAATGAGTTATTAATTCTCGCGTGCCAAGATAATTCCTAGGCGCAAAAAATGAAAACAACAAAAAATACAGTTCCACACAAACCGCAAGAGTTTAGAATGGAATAAATTTGCTGATAAATACTCAAGCATTGAGCATAAATTCAATCCGACGAGGAAATCCCAACAACTGGAAAGGAAAATCCACTAAATAGCGAATGAGAGCTAGCCAAAAGCGGCTATCACTTTGCAAGAGGTTCAGTAAATGTATAGTTCTCATTTAACTGGCTGACATAGATGTTTGGCGGAACGAATATTGCTCAAAAGATTGACAATCGAATGTGCTGGCATGTTAACATCATCCGCTCAGAGTTCTTAGGAAGTGAAGCGTGTACATATTCGTAAACATGACGTCACAAAGTGAAGTAATTGTCAAAAAGGTAAGGTGAGTCGGCGGCGACGAGATAGTGTTGACGATCGAACATATGTCGCACGATGGATGACGTGCCGAGCGCTTAGAGAAGACGTGAAATCGGGAGGGTGCACGAAAACACATAACACAGATGGGTATATAATAACGATTAGCGCTTGCCCGAGTGTAGGAGCGCCGCTCGCGAAAGCTGTCGCGTAGCGTGCGCGTCGCGGTGTCTTCTCAAAACAGGTTCCCGCTCCGACGACGATGTCCTTAGATCGCACACCATACACTCATAACAACGAGCGAGATTGGTGGGTGAGGTGCGTGCGGAACACACACTCAGGGAACAACAGAGGAACGTACAACCAAACTAGTGGAAATACGGCGAACAGAAGGATGAATGGGGTTTACATCGTCCAACCATTTACTGATAACAGCGGAGAGCGGGGTTCTTTGGGTGTCCTCCTCGATACCGCCCGGTGAGACTTAGGCGTTACAAATGAGGGAAGGCTCAGGAAGTCGCAACATGTGAGTAATGAAAAACTTGAACTTTAATTCACGTACTACGCAACAATGATGTGGCTGCACAATCCATCTCTTGGAGTTTGTTTACATGTGGCAAAGGCATCTCTATGTGCACATTCTAAACTTTTCGATACAATTTGTAAAAGTAACGCTCCTGGCTTTTCTCCAGTGCGGGAGCTAGGACCACTTAAAGAATAGTGTATCCGTGCCGGCTAGAACAACAATATTTCATAAAAGCAAAATAGAAAAAGAGTCAACTTAATCAAGCGTGATTACGCAGTTCTACCACATCACTTGAAACGTCAAATCTATATTGCACCCCAACACATGAAAACTTGGCTAGAACAACAGCGATGATTTCATAGCTAAGCCAAGTAGACGACCCTTGAAGCAAATGAAAGTCAGGTCAAAATTAGTCAAGCGAAATCACTTTGGCACAAAATTATGCTTCATAAAGCTGCGGCGATATGTCCTTTCCGTTACCTTCCGGCTAGAATCCACGTCTTTTGATTTTGACAACAAGATTAGCGGGGTAAAATGCAGTTGAGGAGGCACTCTGACGCGACGGAATCGAACTGTGCTATTACTGTGTGCAAGAACGTCCATGCAGCACAACACTGGAAAAACCATGGAGTACAGAAACAGTTTTCGTCGTTAAACCGTTTCATTTCCATAATTGTTGCTGCTAACGAGCTGACTCTTTGTGAATGCAATCTAATTATTACGTGGGTGGAGCTTGCGTCGAGGTCCAAAGAGGAATTTGACGAATGGTTCGCTTCATGTGAGGTAACCCAACATCGCTCTTTATGGCCACCAGCTAGTGAATACAAGTCGAAAATGTGTTAAAGGCATCACCCCACGAATCTGAGGTGGTGTAGATTTCAGGTGGAGTATTCGTATACAGGATGGGAGACTACGGAGAGGGGGGTGATTCCATCCATTTCTTCCTAATTGCCGTAAAAAACGTCCCGGAAGATACGGATTCATTCGTTTTGGCGCACCATTTTGTACAAGAGGTTCGATTGGAGCGCGCCAGTTTGCCTGAAATCTGCACCACCTCAGATTCGTGGGGTGATGCCTTTAATAAAAGTTTTTGCATACATGCTTTGTGGTCGTGGATTGCTATGGAATACAATTTCGGTTCTTTTTTTCTGTGGAAGTAATACATGATATGACTTAGCTACTCACTTTTGTTAAGTTTGTTTGGAAGGTTAGAAATGACTCTCTGAGATTAATGTTTAGGTTTTAAGGCCCCGAGTGATTCACTTCCAATGATGACATGTCGATTGATGAACTATCGTCTTCTCAAATGCTTCTCAAATGGGAAAGCCATTTGTCACTTAGAGTACGATTTTGTTCTCTTTGGCTTTTTTTTGCGCCTTTGCCCCTCCGCCATTACACGCAATTACAATACTAGCACAGTACGGTTCTGTCACGTCAGAGTGCCCCTTCCCCAACTACATTTTACCCGACCAGCGCACACATGGTCCTTATGTTGTCTGTTCCCACTTTATTTGCATATTTTTTCAGTTTGTAAGATGTTTCCTTCGAGCAATTACGTAGGTTTGGTACCGTTAAGGATCTTACGTTTGAAAATTCGAAGAGTGAGAATTCACATAATCATTTGCTATACATTAAAAAAAAGTCCGTATCGTGTATATTCATGTCATCATGACGGTGAAGAATCGTACTTCACTCGGCCCAGGCAGAATCAAAGCAGAACATCTGAAGATCTTACCGCTTGTCCTTATCAACACATTGGCAAGGATCTTTACTATTTATCTGTCGAAATGCAATGTTCCAAAGCAATGGAAAACCTGTAAAACAGCCCTGCTGTTTTACAGGTTTTCCATTGCTTTGGAACATTGCAAAAGAACATGTACAAAAAGGGGAACCCATATGACATTGACAACTATCACCCAGTCTGCTTACTGTCCGTCATCTACAAGCTCTTCACAAGACTTAAACTCCTAAACAGGATTAAAATAACATTAGGTGAAGGAAAGCCATGCGAGCAAGCAGGGTTTCGAAAAGGAGTCAGCACGATTGACCACATACGTACCTTTTCAAAAATCATAGAAGTATCACAGTAGTACAAGATGCCGCTGTATCTCATTTTCATCGACTTGAAGAAAGCCCTCGATTTAGTTGGGACGGAGGTGGTCATGGAAGCATAGGACAACTAAAAAAGATATTTCGTGAGTTATATAGCAACATCACGAGCAAAATGTCCCTATTCCGCGATAATATCGCAATCGAAACGAAGAGAGGGGTTCGACAGTGTGATACAATTTCACCCAAAATACTCAGTGCCACTCTCGAGAAAGCAATGGGGATTGGAATGGGATCAAATGGGAGTGATTGTTGACGGTCAGCAGTTGCACCACTTTCGTTTCGGTTATGACATCGTTCTGATAACGAATTTGATGAAACGTATAAAAAATCGGTTTTCAGCTGAACCTAGATAAAACAATGTTCATGTTGAATGGATGAGTTCCTGACGCCTCACTCACGCTCAACAAAAGAATATATCCAAATGCTCCCGCTATGTTTATCTAGGTTGGGAGATTAATCTGATGAACGACTAATCACATCCGGCTCCATTCTCACCTATTCAATACCACCGCTCCTCCTGGTTTGACCTACGCTTCAGAAACCTAGGCGTTTCGCAACCAGGAGGAAAATGCGACCAACGTCATAGAACGCTACACTCACTTGAAAGGATGATGCAAAGAGTGTGCCGCTTTACGGAAGTAAAAGAGAGGATTCGGATTTCAACCCTACTTCATCAACCGAAGATCAGAGGCGCTGCCGCATTCGCCAAAGAAAGTAAAATTAGGTGTGCCAGACACGTGGCGCGTTTTAATGACAATCGTTGGACCAGAGCTGTGACCGACTGGATACCACGCATAGTAAACGCAACGCAGCAAGACAGCCAACCCGATGGTTAAACCTTTTCACGAACTTCTTTAAGGAAAGAATGATGTTCTTCGAGTTCTTAGCGAGAAGAGGAGCCGCTGAGCAGCTGTTTGCGACAAATGGAAGTATTACTGGTGTTCCCTTGAGCAAATCGACGAACGGAAGTACAGGTGATACAGGTGATGGTGCACGCGGGCTCGTCTGTGGCAGTGGGCGGGTATGGCGCGGCACTGAGACGCAGCGATGCAGTTGCATTGTAGGATTGAGTAGGTTTTTACGGTCGATATTTTGGACTCGCTCTATGCCTGCCAAGCCTTTCATCCTTCTAAGGTCGACAAATCGGTATCATCCTTGTCTGTGAGGACAAAAACACTGAATTGTACACCATAAGTCGTTCTATGAGACGCGCACGCATGTTCATAAAATCTAAAACGACTTTGAACTGAAGTCGAACGCATTGAGCACCCCAAGCGGTTTTTTTAATGCCAGAGACTGTCTTTTATCTATTTCGTGAGGAAACGGAAGAGCAATCATTGACAAGAGCTTCACTAATCTTTTGAACTGAGACTTCCAGCCGATTCATCAGAGAACGGAGACTCTCGTAGATTCAGCTACCGAGTATCAAGTGATTTTCTTGTTAAGACACATTTTGAACGCACCAGTAGGCAGATACAAGCAATTCATAGCGAAAAAAATCGTAAATGCCAGAAGCATGGTGCTAATCGCTTTCATGGTTTCCAGCCTAGACGTAATTTGTCGTAGGGTCAGAACAACATAAAGCACGGTGCAGTTGCGCAGGCGGCGCGGTGGAGATAAGGGTCGGAATCGAGTTGGGACCATCGCGAACTGCAGCGAGGATACGCAACTTCACAGTGCTTCACGTCGTTCTGACCCTACTGTAGTTGACGACTATGTTACTGTGTGTCCCACTTAATGACGTTTATTTTCACCTCTCATCACTTCAGTTCGCGAAGACCCAGTTCGATCCAGCTCTAAACCCCATCGCACCACTTCGACCACAGCTACTTACGCAACTGCACCGAACCTCATATCGTATATAATGATGTCAGGTCAGCAACCACCAATTTGACAAGGGAAGTGGACGAATGTGCCTCTACTTTACTTCACAACTTAAATTAGTCGATTTCTGCAGTAGGGAGCCGGATCGCTGCTATTCCCGTCGTTGCAACTTTGCAACTTATACCCCGTAGGGGCTAAAACCCAGGCTGTGGCGTCTTTAGGTTCAGGCAACGAAGCCACACAGTTTTTGCTGTGGCTTCGCCTTCTAGAAGACGTGAAGCGGCTGCGACGCCCCAACAAAGGGCAGATTTCTTCATTTGCTAATTGGATGAGACAGTGGGTAAAAACGTAGAGGAGTTGGACAAACAAGAACGTTGCGATTTTAACGCAATAGCCGTGCATCTGAAGCAGGCATTTGAGGGCCCGCAACACGAGTAGGCAGCAGCAAAAGCTCAAATGGTCGAACAGCTGTTAGCCGAGGCTACGGCTGACTGCTTGATCAACTCAGCGAGCGCCGCACGTACCATAGAGGTGAAGGTGGTGGCGCCTGAGCTTTCACAGACCAATCATGGAAAACTTAGCCGAGATAACTGTTACAACCGTGGATGAATTGGTCATCTTGCTATACAATGCCCGTCGTTTAGATCCCCATCAAAGGATACAGGTAGTCGTCAACCTAATTGCCGTGAGTCGTCACGGTTTTGCAACCGAACTCAACCTTTTTCAACCTCAACCCAATTTTGTGCATCCTGATTCTGACTCTCTTTCTCAAAAGCTTCTGCAAGGCCGCGCCTGCGAACAAACCAACCCTCTCTCTGTCTCTTCTCGAGACTCCCAAGCTGCATACGAGCAGACTGAAGCACAAGTTACAGCCCTCATGAGACGAAACGAAGAGCTCGCAAACTCCGTTTTTGGGCTGTCCTCTTCGACTCCTCTAGGAACCTCTCATACTATGCTGCTCACTTGCTCATTAGTTGCTTCGTGCATGTTTCGGTTATCTCTTCATCTTCTTTGTGTACAGAAATAACTATTCTGATTTTGTTGCATTCCTATTTGCCGGAATCCAGCAGATTTCAAAGCTAGTTTCAAACAGAGATCTGGCAGATCTCAACTCTATTTCGTCTCTTTGCTAGGATCCGGCAGAATCTAAATTTAGTTCCTCTCTGTGCCGGGATCCGGCCGATGATCAGTCTAGCTTTTCTCTCCTCGGTCGAGATCCGGCCGATTTCCAGTCTACTATGTTCACCGATGGTAAGGTACGTTCTAACCGCGATCCGGTTTTCTTCCAGTACAGCTTCTTCTGGGAGTCCCCTCGGTCGCGGGATGTTCTCCGATGAGGCGGGAGACATGAACAAATCCTCGGTCCGACCACCTTCTTGCCAGGATACGGCGAACTTCTTTATTAGCTCCGTGGCCAGTTTTTTTCACTGCCAGGGTCTGGCCTTCATCAGGCTTAGTTCCTTTGTGCACACATCCGGAACCTCCTTCCCCTTTCCTAATGATCCAAAATATGACGCGTCGTCTAGTCAGCATTCGATTCGCCGGGATTCGGACGATAGTCATACCAGTTCTTTCTGCATACATCTCGATTTTTCTGAGGGATCTTTAATAGCAGATGAGAGCGTAGACTCTATCCCTCTTTTTCATAGCGGTCACCCAGCCATTGTTTTGCATTTATGACGCATCTATTCATCATGTCTTTGCCGTCTTGAGCACTGTCCATGCATTTTGGCGGACCATGGAGACATTTTGATGTTCATCCCCGGTGGCAAGTTTTTTTTTTAGATATGTAGAAGTCCAGCACGGACTTCAAGTAAGGGGGGAGGTGTAATTGATGTAAGTAAGTTAATCGATACCGTAATATTACACTTAGGGGCGGAGCTCTCCAACACTGGAAGCGAGGCACCTCGCAGCTGGGCTCATAAGAGCCTGGAGCACTGGGAGAACCTTAACCAACGGATACCCGCCCGATGAACATATGGGACGACGGCACCATGGACCACGATACAAGCCGATACCTCTCGGCGTCCGATGGGGGCAACGCCCAGATCAACTATCAGAGGTGAGTCTTGCTCTTTGCTCTCTCTTATTTGTAGATGATCATTGTGTGGTTCTTTTGAGCGTGTTCGTTGATATTTCACAATCTCTTTCGTTGTTTCCACAAAAAAACCCATTCGAGGTGCTGAGAGCTGCTTCCACTGCGCAATGCTTACTGTCCTGCATTGAGCTCTCTGCACTACGCGTGAATCTCCTAATACCATTTTCTTTTTGTTTTTTACACTTCCACCTCTTGTGGTAGAATAAAGTATGGATAGAATTACACATTCTTAGTGAAGTCTTTTTTTCATTGGCTTTATTGTTTATTTCACTCATAGGTCGCTTCAAGAGAACTTAATTCATACGGATTTGCTTTTTTGTGTAGTCGTGCACGATTAGCATATTTCCTAGTCGTAATACGAAGAGAACCCTTCTTCACCATTTCGGAACTTCCTTTGGATTCTAGAGCATCTCCTGAGAGACTGCACTGATTGAATTTCTTCATCACTTTTTGTGTAACTGTATCTAGTTAATTTTCTTCTGGAGCGCATTTTCAGACTTCACTTCGATTATAACGAGCGCTAACCCTGCACAATTGGAAAAACAAGGACAGAAATTGAATCCCTACAAACTAAGATCTTAGAGGCGTCAAGGAAGCCATCAAGCGATGAGACTAATGTGCGATCACACTCAAATCCCCCCAATTTACCTGCAAAACTGGTGGAAGCGGCCTTGTTGATCTGCTGCGACACGTATGCGAGCGCAAAAGTACGCGCTGAGTTCGTCAGCAAGCGGGCAATCAATGGACTCGAGGCTCAGTCTCTCCCGCTAGGTGGCAAACGCAGCGCAATGGCCTGCTGCATATATGCCTACGCTCACATCCGTTAAACGTTGTAGGGTATTTGAGCGTGGTCGCTCATAATTACATGTTGTTCAATGAAGAATTTGATGCTCTCTTGGACCAAAGACATGCACTTCATCTGGGCAAAATGTAGTTGGGGAAGGGGGCACTCAGTGGCGCTCTTATTTCTCCAAGCAAATAACTAAATTAGTCGCGGCCCTAAGACCTAAGCATTAGCCTTAGAGGATCTATGACATGTAAGCTAAAAGTACTTAGAGGAAAAAAGAAGTTGGAGAAATAAAAGTAAGGGCGCAACTGGGTACCCCTAGAAATAAGAGCGCAACTGAGTCCCCCAACTCCATTTTTCTCCTTCATTTAACTGTACCCTTTCTTTACACTATGTCCGGTTACCGACATGTACGACATGACATGCTAACATTGTCTACTACGACTGCACGGTCAATTGTTCGAAATAGTCTCAAGTCAACCAAACCTTCCTAGACTTTCGTAGAGTTCCTTACATGCCCACTATCATGCCTTGAGTGTGCAGTTAAAGATGGAATGTATCCTACGGAGATTCACCGTCGTCGCTGCTTTGCTGACTTTACTCAGCACCGATCTGCTGATATGCTGCATCGCAAGTCCACTGAGAAGGATCCTAATGTCTATCAATGATCACGGAACTTTTTAAAAACTGTAAGATATAGCTCAAGAGCTGAAATAAGCTGTTTTGGAAAATCAGATATACTTTTTTGAATTTTCTGATGGAAATTTTGCTAGAATGTTTCCAGTTTTCAATGAGAAATTTCATATACGTAATCTGAAGCCATCGGATGCTTCTTTTCCTCATACTTCACGTGGTGACTTCTTGCTTTCGGCACAGTTACTAATTTGAGATCACCTTACATCATAAAATTTCCTCTCAAATGTAACGGAAGTGAGGATAATCCATTTTCGTCGAGTTCCAAGTTTTCTCTATCCTAATTTGTCTCCATGGGAAACTTCCAAATAATGTTGGCAGTTTTGAAGCAGGTTAATGAATATGGAGCGCAAGAAAGTGATGAAAAAAAGCTGGTCGTACGAATCGGGAAATGTAGTTGCTCGGAAGGGAGCAAATTCGATAACTCTCACTGTGTATCTTTCTTTCCATACTTCTTTGCACCTCTGTAGTTCCGTGCTTCTCCATTGCCGAGAATAGTCCAAAAATGAACAAGAAGGATGAGTGCATTGCGATCACAAACGAGTTATCCCCGTATCAAGACCTATGCGGGTTTTGATCTACGGGGCGGGCCGTGAGGTCCCTATATAAAACCCTTGTGACTCGTAGTTGTGGTACGTGGTGGTCTGCTGAGTTAACAAGTCTAGCTAATGAGGTAAGTATTAGCCTATGTGTTGCTGTTTGAGTTTGCTTACCGTTTGGGTGCTGTCTGTAGGGTGATGAGGCGCTTGAGGGGATAGGTCACTAATGGCTTTGAGTTTTCCAGGCTCTGACGAAGGCGATATCGCCGAAACGTTAGCCGCTGTTTAATAAAGATCGATACCAATCTTGGCTACAGCTCAAGGAAATCAGTTAAAAGCATATACGAAAGTTCTGCGAGCGGATATGTCTTCATGAACATAGGCGACTACCTTTTAGCAAAGTATAATTGACCTAGAACATTATTAAAACAAAATAGTCTGAAATGACTTCCACGGGTGACGGAGAAAGCCTTTGAAAAGAAATCCGAAGACTGCAGTGAATTCGACTTCTTTTGATTGAGTGTATTGTGTAAGGAAGCTAGGTGTATATATCACGTATAAGAATACTGAATATATGTATTTAGAGAAAAGTAAGACAAACGAAGAAACATAGAAATGGAACCACTCTTGTGGAGATCGTCTTAGTTCGTGAAATGGTGGATTTAGAAAGAACTCGTTTTGGTTTTTTCCAACTTAAAAGTGCACGTGAAAGGAAGAAGTATTGGAAATGCTACATGAAATTAATGTTTTGAATCTTAATTTTGTTGATTGTTGAAATTTCAGACCGCAAAGCTAAAATGTAGCGTGGTCGAAAAGTAGCATGCCCGACACCACCTCTTCGCATTTAGTCGAGGTGATGAGGCGTCTGAAGGAGAAATTTGAGCTGTGTATAGAGGACATCGAATGGGACATAGAAACTTTTCAGAAGAAAGTAACCGCGAAAACACAAAAACGCACCAAAAATTTCTGAAATATGAAAAAAAAAACCAACATGGGGTGTTGAAAACTCATAGAACGATGGAAAGAACAACAATAGCAAGTATAGTTTCGATTAATTCGCAGCGGTTTTTTTGCTCCGAAATATTGGGAAGGAAAAATCGAAATACATTTTTCCTCAACCCACGAGAATTGGTCGAAATTGGACGTCCTCCAACTCCTTCGACGTCGAAATTCCTCTTTTCAAACCCCGGAGCACAGCGGGGTTTGCAACTTCCAAATATTGGTCCTTGTTCATATGCGACATCAGTCTCAGTTTCAGCGGTCTTACCTCGATTAAATGAAGAAAGGAAAAACAAATGATCTCAAAAATGCTCCATTTTCTCCATCTCACATTCCATTTTAATTAGATTGTATGAATATTATATCAGAAAAATATTAGGTTCGAACGCATCAAATCGGGGTTGATCTAGGGTTCGTGTTTTTTACGGACTAGATATCTAGTAGAGATCTCTGAATCATGAGGTAATGCTCTTTCCGTTGAAAAATGTCTTTGGAAATTGAAGGACATCGTTAATTGATTTCCTTACAAAACTCATTTCTCAAAAAAAGGGTCAAGTTTGCTTCCACTTTATTCTGAAATGCGTCTAGAACATATGAGTACACTGTACAAAGTTCGGACTTATAGAAGGACAGAGTTTAGCCATTTACATGCGTAAGATGAATAAAGATAGAGAATGGGCTTTAAAGAGTCTGTGTAAAAAAGGCTTTGCAACGGAATGGCTGAACCATGAGAAGAGCGCATAGTAGTCACAGAATCTTCATCTCGAAAATGGTAGAACTCTGCGAAAAAAAAAAACGATAACAAGTAAAGTTGCAAGAGCGTTCGTGAGAAGCAACTAATAATGAATTTTTCCAGAATGACCGGAATTTTTTGGAAAAAGCACAGAATGATAGTAAGTAAAAGCGAGAGAGAAGAGCTGCAAGAGCTTTGGTGGCAAACAACTCAGAAACAATTTTTCTTCAGAACAACTGGACTTTTCCGGTTGTGAGGAGTAAAATAGGTGCGGTTAAAGAATTCCTATCGTCTGCCAAACGCGATTACTCCCTAACAAAAATATAATGCAGAAGAGTAGCTCTCAATGTAGTTGATAACAGACAGACTGATCATAGGATGAAAGATCTCCAAAAAAAAAACTAATTCAGTCATAGTATGCGGTTCGTTAACATTTCCCATGGTTTGTCATCTTACACATACTCTCCTGTGTTTAAACCTTTTTCAGGCACTTTTTCAAAGACGCTGTCTTTTCTACTTCAGTACTTCCCTACATACTACTATCGCTTCTGTACAGTGTCTGTTTTGCCGCAGAAGCTTCTTACAAAAGTGAGTCTGAGCGGGATCTAAGAAGGTTAGGCAAAGGTCAGCCACCCAAACTTATTACGTTTTGTGAAGGATTCAGTACGGTTGACCACATAGATTTTTAGATTTTTTCTGTAGAAAGAACGTCTTTGAAGATGCTGTTAAATAATTTTCATACATTACAACAGCTTACACAACAACAACCGCTGACACCGCAACAACGATGAGGAAGTGCTGTTTTTAAACGCAAAGACAATTTATTTCTCTGCATGCAAAAAAAGGCGATAATAGAATACAGACGCTGGGAAGATCTTGCAGCACTTCTGGAAACTGCGCATGATTATGAATATTCTATACACTGCCGAAAACCTCGAACGCTACTAGCTCCTTTTGGTTGACTGCACGAGCTGCAAATCTCTTACCTACCCGCTCCTATCCCGTCGAATGTAACAATAGCAGATTAATCTGCTAAGTAAACGCAACGAAAAAAAGTGAAGCGCTCATAGATCTATACACGGCAGGCGCAGCATGTATAACGTGAGAAATGAGTGTGAAATCGATTGCTGTGCGACAACTGATGTCCTCCGACAAACTGGTTGATCGCTTACCAGCGATGAGAACGCGAGTGGGAAGAGGTGAGAGGTGCAGTGAGACTCGGCGTCGTCTCGGCTATTGACTCTCGCACTCGCACTGACTCACATCGCCCTTCATCCAAATGCTGCCACTGCTGCTCAGCCTATATAATCGAATCGCATCGCCATTGTTCGTTGACGGACTTGTCGCTGGCCTTATGTGGCAGTTGAGCGCACTCAAAAAATCCTCACTATCGGGGAAATGTTTTTTTATAGTAGCTACTGGCATTGAAGATCGCAACTATCTTAGTCTCCAAAAACGTACGAACAGTGGGATTCTGTACGTTGTAAACATGCACCCAAGAAACAATAGAGTAGGCAAAGATATGCGCGAATTGTTTGGTTTAGTCGAAAAGCTGAAAAGAAAAAATGTTGCTAAGAATTACACGCTCAGAACATTTTCTGCAATACAAAAAGGGAATTTGTCAAAGAATCATCTGGAGCTGGAACAAACCGGGAACATTTAGATTGTAAACCACAAAGCCTTACAGAAAAGCACATGCGCATCCATTCGCTGGTGTCTCTGAGAAGCCATCTCAATCAACAGAGCGTAACATTCAATGGGAGAAGTTATTTTACGCAACAAATAGAAAAATGAAGTGATCATGGACAGAGGTAGTATCGGTTTAGATTCTTGGAAGGGTCGGAATGAAATTCGTTCCCTCCCTAAAATTCGAGCTCCTTACAGTTTTTACAAATATTCTTGAACAAATTGACTGATGTGTGCATTGATTTCAACGTACGTTTTAAAGCCACTTAGTTTCACTTGAAAATATCACATGCACTGTTGAATTCTTCATAAATATCTTGTCTTAATTTACCTATATTCTTCGTGGGAATTACAAAAGCTCATTTCAATGCTTACTGGCCAATTATCGGAAGTACCGCGAAATTTGTAAAAACAATCAAGAATGATTCTCATATTTACTACAGTTAATTAATGGTTGTTTGAAGCGCACAACTTTGATTTTCTTAGTTTTTATTATTATTTTTTTAGTTCTACATGTACTCAAAGAGAAGTCAAAAATCTGGCAATCTTCCAATGGTTTCACATTAGTTCCATGAGAGAGCGACCATCTCTTTGGTTTTGAGTTAAAGGCATCACCCCAGGAATCTGGGGTGGTGCAGATTTCAGGTGGAGAGTTCCTATACGGGGTCGTATATTATGGAGAGGAGGGTGACTCCGTCCATTTCTTTCTAATTGCCGCAAAAAATGGCCCGGAAGATGCGGCGCGTGCACAAGGCTGGCGCGCTCCAGTCGAACTCCTTGTAGAAAATAGCGCGCCGGAACGCTCGAAGTCGTTTCTTCAGGGCCGTTTTTTACGGCAATTTGGAAGAATAAGACGGAATCACCCTTCTCTCCATAATTTACGACTCCATATAGGCATAACCAACCTGGAACCCGCACTACCCCAGATTCGTGGGGAGATGCCTTTTATGTAAAGTGTTAATTTATAAGGTAAAGTTGAATTATATTCACTAGATTAATATTGATTTTATAACGTAGGTAATGTTTTTCTCTCATAAGTTCATACAGGAGGTGTTTATTATCTCCAGAGTTCTCGTTTTTATCTCCCCACCACCTTTCAATCATAAAATTAAATTTAAATTTCAATTTAAAATCACCTATACGGTAGTTTTTTCCTCCATCTCGTTGCACCATAAATATGTTACACCAGAAACAATGGTCAAATTAGGAATGGAGCTACTCAAATTTTTTTTCCAGTTTTTAAACTCTTTTGCACGACGATTTCTTTTCCGCATCGTCTCTGAAAAGATTTTCACGAAAGTAGCTTTCGACGAAATTCATCTCGAAGATAACCTACAAGTTACGTGCATACCTTGTATTGAAATTCCCAAGCATTTGAAAAATTCTGGAAAAATTATATACATCAAAAGCTCATTTTCATTTTGTTTCAGCTCATTCTCTCAGACAAAGATGTCAGTTTTGCATTATGGTTGTGAAATTTTAAACTGATTTTCTTTTTGTCTTGATGCAAACTATCGCAGTGTAGGAGACTCTGTGGAAGCTTTATTTGTGGGGAAGAGGGGAAGTTCAAAGATAGAGACGAAAATGGGAGTAACTTGTTAATGTAGAAGAAAGAACAAAGAACCGCTTCTTTCAGAAAATGTAATCCTACAGGCATCTAGATCCGAGTAGAAACAAAGGAAAATTTAAAATATGTGCAACTGGAAAAGTAAAAAATCGTTTCTGATGGACCAATAATATATAATATCAATAATAACATAACAAATATCTAATAAGAAAACACTCAGCAGAGGCCAGTTTCTAGAATTCCCTGGAAACAGATCTTCAGAAGAGTCATTCACTCTCTCATCTCATATCAAAGAGAGTTATGCTAAAAAATCAACTACAACCTCACTCAATTAGAGGATTAAGTAAGAGCCAATATACAGCCAATATACATAGTTGAGATGAGACGAGAGGGGAGTGGAAAGAAAAAAGCATGATAAGAGGATGAAGTACATTGCGTTGATCAGTACCCATGAGAACGCGATCACGCGTTCGACTTCAGTTCAGAGCCGTTTGAGATTTATGAGCGCGTCAGCAGTTTTAGAATTGCGGAGACCCGATGGGTCAAGTCAATGTTTTTATCTTCCCAGACAAGTATTGTACCAATGTAATGACACCTGAAGATGAAAGCCTCACTTGGCAATGGCACGACTTCAAAGTATCGATAGTGCTCTCATAGCTGAATTACTTAAAGGCTGCGCTACATCCGTCTATGGTTAATTATGTGACAAACAAAAATTTGAGAACTCTCGAAACCTGTGTGGAAGCATCCTATACACTTATTTCTGTCTACTCGCGCTCGTGAGACATATTAATAACTAATCACACCTGACTTCGTGTGCATAAGCTATATAAATATGTACAACACTGAGTGGTTTTGTGAACTATGAATAAGCCATAACTAGTAGCGACGCGAAGTACGCAGTTGTATGCAGTTGTTTGTCGCTTTTATTATCTGTGAAGGAACATGGACAGCAGAGACGTGTAATCATGGCTTCCGGATCGAAATGATTTACGGACGCCTTAGTTTCAGTGAGAAATTAAAAGAGGATGTCTGCCTTGTCGCGAAATCAAATTAAAACACATCTTGGCTGTGTAGCGGGCGATGTACCATACATTGACACCAGTACGTTGGAAAAAAATGATGACGATGAGCTAACCTGCAGCCACAAGAAACATAATTTCTCACGAACGCCTCGAATTGAGCACCAAAAGTGATTCGTGCAACGGATTAGGTCCACGGTACGTGATTTTTTTGAAGATGTGGTATGCCTCCTTCCAACTATTTATAACTGTACTATAAAGATCTACTCTATTTATATTCTAAAATGTATGAAATATCTTTAAATCCTGATTAAAGGACAAAATACGACAAAAAAGGGAAGAGTCAGGTGCATAGGTCGAATTGCGGAGGAATTTGAAAAAAACGAAGAAATTGACATTTTGTTCCTACAATATGACAATGGGATGTTGCAGCTTCGACGCCGCGTCAGTCAAATTTTTGCAAAAGAGCTAGAGATTTGAAACCGCTTCCAAGAGATGAGGGATCTGATTGTACGCAATGCTCAGCAGTTTAAAAGTGGATTTATTAGAATTTGATGACCAAAAAAGACCAAAAGAAATTCTGTGCACACTGTTATGCCTGAGAGATCGCTAATAACTTTGTCACAAAAGAACCAAATGAAAAATCTTAAATAGTTTTTCAGAGACGAAAGTTTGCCTTAAAAACAATCATATCGTTTCCTTTCCCACCTCCTAGTCTTTTTGGAATTTTGATGGGACAAAGATTGGGAAACTGTTCCCATCTTTGTACCATCAGAAATTTGGAAAAACGGCGAGGCCCTGGAAATCGATTGATGCAGCGCCTGATAAAGAAAATAATCGGCTACATACTAGATGATTTGTTTCGCTCTAGGTTACTCTGAATTAGTGAATTTTATTCAAGATCACACACTCTCTGAGAGCCAAAATTGGGAATTTGGCAAGTTTTCCCATTACGAAAAAAGGAGGCGGCGTTTTAAAAAATCACCCATATATTGGAATATATGGAATAACGAAACCCCCACGTGCAAAATTTCTCTCGTCTGGACCGTCTCTTTCTCTCAAAATGCAGATGGGACGAATCTAATGAAAGTTGTAAAATTTTAAATTTTGTCCACTCAAAATTCGAACAAGACCAGGAGGGTGGAAAAACAGCGACATCACTAATTCTGGTGGCAAACCTTCTTTTCTGAAAAACTACCTAAAATTTTTCTGCTTTAGTTAAATTCCTCATCCTTAAGAAGTGGTTTCAAATTTCCAACTCTTTTGCAAAAATTTGTCTCAGCCTGGTGTCGAACCTACGAGGTCTCATTCTTACTTTGTTAACACGTTATACATTTTCAAAACAAAATTTTGGGGCATCCATCCTGTCCTACGCCTGGAACTAAATATAATATTTTGTTACTTATGTAGTTCAATATTATTTTTTGTATGTTTTATATTGTATTTAATTACCTAATACTACGTAATATTTTGTTCTGGTTACCGTGCTACCCTCCATTCACATACGCTTGACCCTGAGAATAGGAACTCACAGAAGTCGCATTTGTGGGTAACATCCAACTCAGGTTCTACCTTAAAGGCATCACCACACGAATCTGAAGTGGTACGGATTTCCGGTGGAGTATTCGTATACGGGATCGTAGATTATTGCGAGAAGGGTGATTCCGTTCATTTCTTCCTAGTTGCCGTGCCGTGGGCTAGGAAGATACGGCTTCGAGCGTTCCGGCGCACTATTTTCTACAAGGAGTTCGTTTGGAGCGCACCAGTTTTGTGCATGCGCCGCACCTTCCGGTCCGTTTTTTTTTACGGTAATTAGGAAGAAGTGGACGGAATCACACCCCTCTCCATAATCTGCTATCCCGTATACGAATACTCCACCTGAAATCTGTACCACTTCAGATTCGTGGGGTGATGCCTTTAATGGCAGGATATAGCAAACTGGCGGTATTAGAGCCTCCATGGGACAACATAAAGTTCAGTTTGTAGACTACGAGTATGAGCGTGACCAATCTTTTGGCTTACTTGACCTAATCGGCAGGCTAATATTATCGCCCGACGCGATTGTCCGCATCTTCGCCGAGGTCTGTCATCCTTGAAAGTATCTCTGCCCATCGTTCTCGATCTTCTACGGAAGCTTGCACAGAATCAATCATTTCGTTTTCCATACATCCGTTTTCCACTTTTTCCATATTATTCCATAACCTGGGAAACCTTACGTCTCGCTTGAACTTCCATTTTCGGCCATGTGGCGTTTTCCAGTTTGGACCGGACGAACTCTTCACAACTCGTTGAACGAAGCGATTTGCTGGTCTCTTCAACATATGTCCAAAAAAGCGAAGGCAAATTTTTGTAGTTACTTTCAGTGGTGCAAGATGTTAATGCCTTCCACATGTCATCCGCCGGTGCACCACATCGACTTCTGCGCAAAGGCCTTCATTGTGGCATACTCTCGACGACAAGTAGCCAAGCAGCCTTTCCGTATCGCTATCGCTGGTGATAGGGGTCGACCACAGACTTTGTTAGGGAGTTAAGTGCTGAAGTGGCCTTAGCGCATTTTTGTCGAATATCTTTCGCGTAGCCGCCGTTGCTCTTAAGCATGCAGCCCACCTGACAGAACTCATTGGCGACTTCGATCGGCACTCCATCCACCCTAATCTCCGTTCGAGATCTCAAAGAGATCCACATCTGCTTGCATTCATCAGGGCGTAGACGTAGTCCATAGGCTGCCGGTAGCTTCGATACAAGGTTGACAACATGTTGAAGTTTTGCGCTGCTTTCCGTCAATATAACAACATCGTCTGCATATTCGAGATCGGTCAAGGGGCACCATGATGGCCCTAAGACGATGTTGACAGTACACGATCGACTGCTTTTCCCATAACGTCATCGATGGCGAAATTGAACAGGAAGGGTCCCGACACAATGCCTTACTCCACTTACCACTTCGGACGGTTTTGTACATCCGGCTGGTGTTCGAATTGCAGGATGGAAGCCAGTTTGCTCGTTGTTCCTTCCCGAGATTAATAAGTCCGTCCAGAAAAATCCGTTTCAAAACCATAGAAATAACATGCAGAGACGCCTCACCCATTTCGCTGCGTCTGGAGGTCTTATGATGCGCTTTTTGAATCGAACCAGAAAGGAAAGTGGCTGGGGATAAAAGTGTAGATAATATGGAGTTATTTATGAACTTTATTTAGATGAAAGTTGAAATATGAGTGGAACTGTTTATTATCTTGTTCTGTTTTGTTGAATTGGAACCACCCATCCAGTTATGGGAATGAAGAGTTTTAAAAAATGTTCTATACTATATTTCTTTACTTTTTTCGGTTTCTAAACGTTTCTTTTTGTACATCTAAAAGTAAAGTAAAAGGATTAAGTCACTAGCGTATCAATCTACTTGAGAGGCGCAAGGCGTTTTACTGGAATTCGTAATCGCTGAGGTTTTGAAACGCGTGTTGGCCTATACAGTGACTTGTGGGGGCCACCCGATGAGCAAGATAACTGTAAAATGAGATAAGACGGGTTCCCCTGCGTCGGATTGGTGCGCAGATCCACAAAGCGGTAAAATGTGTTTCTGTGGTTCCTTGCATTTCCTAGCATGTCTTTCTGATGCTGCTAACATCCTCTCTTCAAAAAAAGGAAACGCACGTACGAACGGCTGCTTAAATGCAATACATAGTAGCCAACAGTTTACGCGACCTGATGTAGAACGTTATTTTTATCACTACGATAGTGATATTCACGTTATTTCATGGTAGCACATCATTCTTTACTAATAGCTGAGAACGGAGGAAAATCATACTTCGAATGAAGTTTCCAAATTGTGGAGGTTTGACAGAAACATAGATGTAAAATCAAGATTGATTGTTCTCCAAATATAGAACTGAGTTTAGGGAAAATCTCTCATCCATGCTTAAATTTTCGGGTAAAAAAAAATTGAAGAAAGCGTTGATAGGAAAAAGCTATTCTAATTTTACAAAAATGTCGCTGCTGTTATTTCTTATTGATCCGTGAAGGCGAGCGAAGCGAACAGCAAAAAAAGCCTGAAGTCCGGCTTCAGCCGAACGTTCAGGCTGGTATATTATAAATATATTATGTATTATGGGGCGGGTGTAGTGTAGCAGCCAGAGGTTCCGCTTTCTGTACGATCGATCGGAGGTTCGAATCCACCCTAGTGCTCACCTAGCCTTTTATCCTTCCGGGGTCGACAAATTGGTACCAGACTTGTTGGGGAGGATAAAAACACTGACTTGACACATCGGCTAGCCACCCTAAGTCATTGTATAGGCTAGTTACACGTTCGTTAACCTCAAACGACTCTTAATTGAAGTGAACGTGGGGGCGCATCCCAAGCGGATTGATTAACGCCAGAAGCTTTATCTTTTTTATCCTTTCATGTATTATAAATGTTATAAATATAGTACAAGTGCTACACAGAGCTTTGTCCGGATTATCATGCTCCATCTACCACTGTCCAACCCCTTTACGACCCCTTTCCTTACCCCCCACTAACGATCTCCGATGGGAAAATCACAAAACATAGGCTTGACCCTGGAGTCACTTTCATTCCTTCAAGTGCGAAACACTTTCACTGAAAACAAGTGAATAAATTTTCGTTAGCAGAAATGGAAACAATAATTATGATAGGAACAAGATAACTAATAGCAACTAGAGTACTATAATCATCTCAAAAAGAGGAGCTTTTAATTACGACAACTTTTACGTAAGAAAACGGCTTTAAGGAAGTGCTACATAAGCTATTTGTTTCGATCAAACAAAACATTGATGCAGCTGAGTTAAAGTAGCTGTGTGCTGATCCTTAAGTCACCAAAATTCCTGCTTTTGTCATTCGTCGATCTCCTGCGCGATTTTTTCTCAGAAGCTGAAAAAAAGGGACAAGAAGACATTGAGTACGTAATCTCTCACTTATATTCTAGCAAAAAATCAGTTCAAAAGTGTGTGTTTCTTATTTGGTTCTCACGAAATTGTGTATTTCTCAGACAACAGGTATAAGATAAAAAAAAAATACTTCCAACAATCGAGCGATTAAGTTATTAAAACGATCTTTACACTTTGCACACTCTCGATCTTCTTTGCAAACTCTAGCAGATCATTTGCGATTGGTTACGCTTGCTGAGGACATAACCAATTAAAAGCAGAAAATACTGCTGTAAAGTCTTTAGAATCTTCTTTTAGGGTTGCGTCTGGCCTGTGCGGCATATTAATTCGGGAGGCAAGCGTTTCTTGGAGGTTAAAAGAAAACAGAAATCCCTTGTACATTCACGTAAGGATATTCTTCGAGCCAATTTATCGCCATTGGTGTCCACTTGGATGTTTTCCCAAGGGATTGGGAAAACGCCCAAATAGACACCATTGGGGATTATGGTCATCGGAAACCTTTGCTTGCTAATTTGGTTACTTTCTCTCCTGTTATTAAGCCACTTACTAACAGCGATGTGGTCGATCTCGTTATGGTACTCTCCATCTGATGACTCTGACATCAAGCGTGCAGAAGAACCAAATTGCATTCGTTTAACTGCTTGTCCCAACAAGGGGTTCTTCAACCGTATCTTCCGAATCCTAATGCTGAAGTCGAAAACAACTATTTTGCAGAGGGAAAGATGTTCTTTGTAGAACTCCTTCAAAGGCACGAAGAAACCAACGGTTTTTCTTTTGTAGGCTAGCGCCAAAGCGCCAGCTACGGAGGTCGAACCCAGCACTTATTCTCATTCGTAGACATCCAATCCGAGGCTATGCAGAAGATTCACTTCTACATTGTCCTGCCAAAGATAGGAACTCCTCTCCAGTTGTACGTTTCTAGAAAAAGTTCTTCTCTAGTATCCCAGACGGTGCTCACTCGGTGTTGTCATCTCTTTTCAGTCAGTCCAGTAAAGTCATATTTGATTTTCCTGGTTTGCGATCTTCGTACAAGTGTACGTACATGTTACTTGTACATTCATTTTAATACTCTTTTAATACTCTTGTACATTCATTTTAATACTCTTTTAATACTCGCTTCGGTGGTTCTAGTGTTTCCTGCACCCCATTCTTTCGCTACATTGCTGTACCACGCTCTCTTCCATGTCAGGCTCTCATCATTATATGAA
Source organism: Necator americanus (assembly GCF_031761385.1). Lineage (NCBI taxonomy): Eukaryota > Metazoa > Nematoda > Chromadorea > Rhabditida > Ancylostomatidae > Necator > Necator americanus. The sequence continues at coordinate 232,683 of NC_087371.1, forward strand.
GCGATCTGTGGTGCGAATTTCACTCCCACGGGTTACAGATTAGAGGCAGCGTATCACTATTTTGACATGGTGCGGAACTCACAGCAAAAGTGTAGACTTCGGGTAGCGGATTGCGGAAATCAGCGTGGCTCCGCTTATCTTTTCCTAATCGTCGTAAAAAAAATGGCGTTGGAACCGCTTTATTTCCAAAGAGGTATGTAAGAATGCCGCTCTATGTACATGTGACGGTCCGCTCAGCACCCTGTTCGTTGGTTTTACTTGAGTAGGTCGCTGAGAACACATAACTGATTTTCGTGTGCTCGTTCGTGGACACGACGCGTGCACAAGGTGCAACTGCAACCGCCGTAAAAAAGCGGCTCCTTCCAAGCCATTTTCTACGACGGGTAGGATACGATGAGTGGAATCACGCTGAGTTCTATTCTATCTTCTATTCAAAGTTGTGTTCAATGTACTATCCGAACTCTCCGCTCTCGTTGTGGGTTCTGCACCACCTCAAAATGGAGATACGCTGCAAGCGAAGTGGGCGAGTAAATTCTGCAAAAATGGGCCCTCAGAAATAATAATGTTATTAGAGTACAACTGACAGACGAATACTCAATTATGCGTATTGTGGAGTAGTGTAGCGGTTAGAGATTCTGCTACCTGCACGATCCATCGGGGGTTCGAATCCGTTCCAGTGCAAACCGAGCCTTTTATCCCTCCGGGGTCGATAAATTGGTACCAGACTTGTCTGGGAGGATAGAAACGCTGACTTGGCAGTCATTGTAAGGCTACACGCTCGTTCATAAACCTCAAACGAAGTCTAAGTTGAAGTCGAACGCGTAGGCGGATCTCCACAGCGATTGATCAACGCCGTGCACTTTATCCTTCATTAGAGCATAACAAACAGTTTTGTGGATTTATATATAGTTACACATCTTCTGGCTAGTTCACAATGATTTCCTTGACATTTCACTGGCTACACAATTAATAGCAGTTAATATTATATCGAAGACAATTCATAGCGTATTAAACGATTGATTTTCTACTACTATAGCAGAATTTTTGCCTTAGCTAAAGAAAGAAAGGAGACTTCTGAAAAGTCATTAGGATTCAACGTCCTTCAACGAGAAAGCCAGAGAATTTGTAAAAAAAAAGAGAATATATGAGTAAATAGATTGGCCCAATAGGATTAGGAATGAGCAGGTATTCCTTAGTTTAATTGTGTACCCAACAAATTACCAGAACAATTATGTATATTGGCTGCCTTGAACAACACAATTAGTTGAGTTCAAAGTTGTATAGGAACAGCTATTGGTGACTTCGCCTGCGCGGCCACTAACATTGGGCACCGGCAAAACAAGCAATAACTCAGCGAAAACAACGGAGGAAGAAATCAATGAATTGCTGGAATCACCTCGCGCCGTCCCGTTTCGCTGTCGTCCGGCATATTATTCATCATAAATTTCGTGTGATACTAAACAACGAAATAGGTTAGGAATGGAATCCGTAGAGAACAAAAGATTTTTTTTTGGCTTTACTAGATGCATTAACGAGTTTATCAGCCCATGTGGGCATCGCTTCACTCCTTCTTTCGAATGATTCACCGAGAACAGCCACTGAGATAAATATTAAGCGGTTTTCCGGAAGGGAAAGCCGATACGAACTGGCAGAATTGGTTCCAAATGGGCGGAGCACTAATGAGTAGAAGGGGTCTTTGGCGGGGACACATATACTAACTCGCTCAAAAAACCTCACACAAGAAATCCTATTTCGGGGGTCATAATGGCCTTTCCTCGATTAACGGAGACTAGCTGGATATGGACATATGTAATGTAATCATTAATGCCAGCATACTACGAAGGTGAGAGAATACGTTGGAGAAACTAGAGGTGGAGTTTTAAACTGTGGAATTTGCTCACCTCTACCTAATTATTGTAAAAAAAAAGGCATAGAATGCGCCCTATTCACTACGATTTCAGTTGCAACGCACCACTCTTGTGCACGCGCCGCATTTAAGTGCTAGCGGTCAAAGATAAGTGATACCTTTTCACCAGCTTATCTAGGTGAATACAATGAATGGACTACTAAGGGATCTGAAACACAGAGGAGCGACTTAACGTATCTCATAGGAACTGAAGCGATTCTCACGTTGTTTTTTTATGACTATCCCACCTCAGACTCGTGGTATGCTACCTTTAATTACCTACTAAAGGCTGTGAGCTCTGGAATGGAAAAAGTTCAATACGACACTGGGATTTTGAAGAGGTATGGAGGAAGTATCCAGAATTTGTATTTACTTTTGGTTTATGCAAGCATTACCGTGTGTTCATTATCAGAATTACGATCAAATTCAAATGAAGGTAGGTTCATGTTTCTACAGTAACCGGTCAGTCACCTAGGCAACCTGATGTTCAAAAACCCTCACTATACTGAATCTCCATGTTACCATGACTAGCTCTTGCAAAATCTGATCCAAGGAAAACCAGACTGAAATAAGGCAAGATAAACGCTGGAATAACCAGCGTTAGTTTCAACTAATTAGTTTCAACTTATCTTTGATTGTAAAATTCGCTTTATTCAGGTGTGGAATTTATATTTTGGAAGTAAAAAATGATAGATGTTCAAAGCATTGGCTCAAAATGATTCAGGCATTCTTCTTTCTTTCAGATGTGTTGAAGAATGCCATTCTTCAATGGTATTCTTCAACACATCTGAAAAGTAATTGCAGTTGGAACAATTGTTAGTCGTTATTCGTTATTTGTTGGACGAATGCACGTTATGGCAATGGGTCTCTGCGTGCTTCTTCTTCATCTGGATAGATTATTAGCAGCAGCGAATATCTCTGCTTCATGTTTTCCGTCAGTTCCTGATTTTGAGTGCCTTGATAGACCGGCCTATGCAGTTAACGAGGAACCACCGACCGAGTCGGAGGTTCTGGCCTATATCCAAAAGATGAAAAATAGAAAATTTGGTGGACATGATGGAATTAGCGCAGAGATGCTAAAATATCTTTCTCTTTCTGGGATTCGTGAGATGACAAAGACCATCTGTTCAATATGGATAGACAAACTTTCGTCCTGGCCCATCTACGATTGATCAGATGTTCACCGTCAGGTGAGCGGCCAAAATCTGGCAGCAGCGTTCGAAGCCAATGCTACTTCCTGAATTTCAAATCTGCTTTCGATCTTCGTGCCGATGGCATTCTCGGCAAATTCGTTTGCCTGATCGAGGACTAGAATCGAAGAACAACTGCTGCTGTTCGAACACCAGCCGGAGGTACAAAACCGTTTGAAGTGGTAACTTGAGTAAGACATTGTGTCAGGACCCTTCTTGTTCATCTTCGCCATCGACGACATCACGCGAAGAACAGTCGATCAGTGCCCTGCCGACGTCGTCCTAGCACCATCAAGGTGCCCCTTGACCGATCTGGAGTATGAAAACGATGCTGTTATATTCACGAAAGGCAGCGTGAGACCTCAACACGTTATCAATCTTGTATCGCAGCTACCTGCAGCCTATGGACAAAGTCTACTCCTCTCTTCGTCGCCTCGAAAGGGAATCAGCGGGGACGTGCAAATTATCGAACTCGTCGATGAGTTCTTTCACTTGAACTGTATTAGTTAGTTAGTTCTGTGTGTATTTTTCACCTCCAAAAAGAGATGCCTCCATTTACGTCTTATTCCAGCAACCCGATAACTATAGTATACGTGCAAACATGCTACATTCTTGCTATTTGAAACTTAGATTACTAGAAGTGTTAATGCTCAAAAATTGCTCGATTAAGTAATGATAACTTTAAATAACTAACTTTAAAGGCATCACTCCACGAATCTAGGGTGGTGCGGGTTTCAGGTGGGTTATGGCTATACGGGATCGTAGATTGTGGGGAGGAGGGTGATTCTTTCCTTTCTATCCATTTCTTCCTAACTGCTGTGAAAAACGGCCTGGAAGATGCGTCGCGTGCACCAGGGCTGGCGCGCTCCAGTCGAACTCATTGTACAAAATAGCGCCCCGGAACGCTCGAAGCCGCATCTTCCAGGCCGTTTTTTTACGGCAATTAGAAAGTGATGGACGGGATCACCCTTCTCCCCATAATCTACGACCCCGCATAGGCATAAGTCACATAAAATCCCCACCACTCCAGATTCGTGGGGTGATGCCTTTAACTGAAATAAAAATATGGCTTAGTATTAATAGAACATAGCTCACACATTACAAAGCAATAGCTTATTCAAATCTGCACCGCATCGATGTCCAACATCCCACGTTTGAGCAGTGCGAGAAATGCCAGTTGATTGCGGTAATGTTGAAAATTTCGCGATTAGTCTTCGCAATACGCAGGTTTACTCGTATTTTAGTTCCTACTATGATCACAGCTTTATCTTGCTAACTCACGGTTTCTTCCCTGCACAAAATGCCTGCAAACGTAATCACGTTAGCTCTTTTTTTACAGAAGTTTTCTTCTACAGAAATTTCTGAACACATAGATATTCCTAATTACCTAGTACAAAATAAACAACAAGTTATAGATCGATAAACAAATGGATCAAATTCGAGAGATTTAATGGCCTCATGAGACACCCAAACAAGCACACATGAAACTGTTTGAGTCTCATAAAATTTGTATTCCACCATATGAATTATGATTTAAGAAGATTTCAATTTCACCTTTGCTAAAGGATTCAGCTGCAACCCATCAAATGTTTTCAACGCAAGATTTCACACTTTATATTTAGACGAGTTTCACCACCTTATATCAAGTTAACACAAAGGCATGAAAGTTTTTTTTTCGAATTGAATTGTCAAAAAAGCGCAATAAAAGACTTTCTTATTTTGCCTTCCAAATGCCACTTTCGCAACAGCAACAGTATCCAAATCGAGAACTATAGGCAGTTTGCATGACAAAACCTCAGCAGAAGTGGACATCACCAAATCACATGAAGACTGTGAAACACCAACGCCGTTAACTCTGTTGTGCTGTATATCTCGATATTGGAAAACTTGCATTTGCAGGAAGCGCTCGGCAGTCCGCATCCAAGAATGGCAGCGAGAATGCAGATCACTCCACACGTCTTGAAATCAGAGCTCTCACTGGCACTCGGAAGCAGAAGTTAATCTATCCGGCATAGTAACGGGAACTGAATAACCGAAGGAATTCAATTTACGCGCTTTCGCTCATGCGATTGCGTTCTTACTCTGTGATCACAAACTATGTCTGCTCGAACCGACCTGAAGCTTAGTGCAGTTCGTACTTAATAATTAGGGATCCAACAGTGCAGCTTGGAGCTGAATCGTTTGTCCAAATACACCCCGCAGCCTCAATGTCTGTTTGACCAGACAATACCTTCCAAACCTAATCTATCAGTACAGAAAAGTCAGCATGAAAACCTCCCCACACTCTGCCTTCGACTCGACGTGTTCTTCCAGTCTTACCGACGTTTGCCAGTGCCTTCTTATACATGTGTAGTACAGGTCACGGGTAGTCCGAAAGATTGAAACTCACCATATGTTCAGTGCTAGGCGTTAACAGTGTTATGCAGATAGAAACAAAACATTCATTGTCCATACACTTAGATCATTCAATATTTTTTTAGAGAGATAAAGCCTTTATATACTCAGAACGAAAAAATCGAACATATTGTACTACATCATAGTGGAAAACATGCAAACGAATACTCTGTGAAATCAATTGGGTTTACGCTGCTTTGTTGATGCGTTCTTCCTGTGCATCCATCTCTGCACGGATTTCGGGAGGTAGATCGGGTCCCACCTAGGGAACAGATATTAGTGCTCTCATATTTGCTATTACGATACTTACCTGTTCTTCCAGGAACTTTCTGATCTCCTTAGCGTCATCTTTCCAATAACTGGATGGTACCGACATAAGTTCGTCCCAATTGATGTCAGGAAGACCTTCCGTATTGATCGAACCCTGAACATATCTCACTTTACAGCATACCGCGCAGCCGTGAATGGAAACCTGCCTTTTTAGGTACGATGCCGATGGGAGTCTCAACGCCAAGATCAGGCTCTCCGTCCAATCGACGGATAATCCAGTCAATCACACGGATGTTGTCGCCAAATCCAGGCCACAAGAATTTGTTATCAGCGTCACGCCGGAACCAGTTCACATGGTAGATTCGTGGGACCTAAACAAATTTACAACCAATCGCTTCTAGAACTATTAACTCCCTTCAAACTTCTAACAAATCATATTCCATAATTTAACGAACCTTTCTGCTTTCTTTGTTCAGGTCTATCCAGTGCTGTAAGTAATGCCCGAAGTTATAACCCATGAATGGGCGCATGGCCATCGGATCGTGCATGACTGTCTTACCTGAAGGGTTACGGTGATATACCGGATAGCTCAGACTCAACAAATTCGCCGTTAATATGGGGAAGGAGGCGGATGAATGACTGCAGATCTTACTAAAGTTTCTTGAGGGGAAGGAGTGACATAAGCATAATGGCAGGCCAGGGCGCAATTTTCTTATTTTCATCAACTTTAGAGTACCTGCATTTAATTGCTTGAGCATATTTCTCTTCTAGATATCGATTTTCTGACTATATTCTTTTTTTTTTGCCTCTCTACAGAAAAAACTGTCCAAACTGTGCTCATTGTGGCAGGTCTACAATTTCACTTGACTGAGGTATCAAACCCCAGCTACCTTTGTATTCAGCAGCCGCGGTGGCTTCCGATTTGAGGCATGCTCCGGTGAAAATGCCGTGCAACCATGACCTAGTCTCGTAGATCAATGGTACACCAGCAGGGCGACGACCGCCAAATATGATTGCCTAAAATTTTGAATAAAATCTCGTGGATACAATCGCATAACTCAACGTCTACGCTCAACCTCGATTGGAACACCCTTTGGGCTCTCCCATTCTGGATGGATAATGGGACACTGAGATGCTGGAGCTGCGAATCGCGAGTTAGGGTGAGCGCAGACACCTGGATCTCCGATTCTCCACTTCTCCCCTAGCCAGTTGATCATGTCTACGCTCTAGAATAATAAGGTCCTGTGAAAATTTGAAAAATCGCTTCTTTATCAAGTACCTTGTCCTTGATCTCATTCTCAAGTCCCTCCCAGAAGTACTCTCCATCAACTGTCTCTCCAATATTTGTGAAGATGGAGTTCTTCTGGAACGTAGCCATAGCCATAGGGTTTGTCTTGTGTGAGGTACCCAAATCGAGAAAATTTGAAGCAATTCAAAAAAATTTAAATGATCTCTCACCAGGTGCAACTCCAAAGAAACCGGATTCTGGATTTATACCGTAAAGACGTCCATCATCGCCGAATTTCATCCAAGCGATGTCATCACCTGAAGAGAACTGGTCAGAAATGGAATCCTCCAATTATCAGTTGAAATTTAAACAGTTGAAAACGTTTCTACTCACCAACGCATCGAACCTTCCAGCCAGGTAGAGTGGGCTCAAGCATTGCCAGATTTGTCTTTCCGCAAGCTGAGGGAAATGCGGCGGCAATGAAGTGTTCCTGCAAAAGTTTGCTTGCTCACACTCACAAAAAACCCATCAAATTTCGTTAAAAATTTAGTCGACCTTTCCATTCGGTCTAGTGACACCCATGATTAGCATATGCTCGGCCATCCATCCCTCGTCCTTGGCGATGTTGGAGGCGATGCGCAGCGCAAAACATTTCTTACCTAAACATTCAATCTCAAATGTTAAATGAGTAAGAGAAAGTTGAAGTGGAGATCTTTTTGCTCAAAGTTTTCAACCACATGATTCTCGATAATTTTGTAGATCAGATAAATCCCCACCCAGCAAAGAATTCCCGCCATAACCCGATCCGAATGACCAGATCTCCCTTTCGGCTGGACGATGAGCGATGAGCACACGCTCAGGATTGCATGGCCAGTGATTGATAACACGCTCTGGAAGTCGAATGATCATGAGAAGGTATTTATTCGCATTCAGTCGCACATAGTTCGCTCAAACAATAGCTGCTTATTCATTTGTTTCAGATCTGCTGAACTCACGTTTCACAGGCCTAGGCAGTCCAACTGAGTGAATGCATCGAACAAAGTCCTGGTCACCCAGCGCATCCCACACATCGGAGCTTACACGAGTCATAATACGCATAGATAGCACTACGTAGTTTGAGTCAGTGAGCTTTAAATGACCGAATTGACTAATGCAAGTAAAACCAGCTTCAAAGATCATGAAACTTACCTCGACACCAATTTTTGAAAGTGGTCCCCCAATAGGCCCCATAGAGAATGGAATGACATACATAATACGTCCTTAACAACACTTTCAATTATTAAAGTACAAAAGTAGTTTTGAGTTAGTGCTCATATGATTTTCGCTGCAATAAGCTAAGAAAAAGCATTAACCAGACATGCAGCCCGGGAATCGGCTATCAAGCTCTGAACAGAGATCTTGTGGTGACATCCAGTGACCCATAATGGGTTCCACTCCTTGTGGAGTATGCGTGACTGTCTGATATTTGTCAGGTGTAACCATCCATGTCTTCGACTCGACACGAGCAACATCCTAAAAGGGCATGACATTCTATCATCGTTGGAATAAAGTTTGCTTAAATTCGATCACTTTAGACCTTGGGATCAGTGCGACAGATATAGTTGTTCTCGTACGCCTTTAAAGGTGACAGCATACCACGTTCAACAAGCTTGTCGATAATCTCATCAGCTTCATGTTGACTTCCATCGCAGATGTAAATACCTTAACATCACGAGAGATTACCCTCAACAGCAAGGAGCCATTTTGCAGGAGATTGGCCCACATTCGGGGTATAACCGACAATTTGACTAGAGGCGAGCCAGTTCTCCACCAGGCCACAGAATGCGTACACCAGAATTTTTCTTTATATTCCCCACTTACCGCGTGGACGCATCAACTCTGCTTTTTCAGCAACGAAACGCTGAACCTTCGGAGGGAGTAGATGGAAATCACCCTGAAAAGGTAGGATCAGAGGAAGAACATCGAAGAGTCACAGGCATCCTATAGTTCTTATTTCGAATTGTCCTTCATCTCACAACACTCTGGGTACACATAGCAATCAGGTTAACTCTTCCAGAAAACGCTCCAAAACGGAAAGGACCCTGATTTGCGTCTTTTTCGTTTTCTGTCGAAAAATAAGGGTGTTTTTCGAGATATTATTATTTTTACTGTCTTTGTTAAAAAAAAAGCGGATCCTGTCTTTCGCAATCATATTTCCCTGAAGGATGAAGGATAAAGTGCATGGCGTTAATCAATGCATTTGAGATGCGATCACGTGTTCAATTTTTCAAAAGAAAAATTAACAAAAATAAAGAGCTCTTTTGAAGCCTTTCACTATTTTTTCAATCATGAGAGTTGTTGAAATAAGGGTGTCACAGAAAGCAAAAAAGCAAAGTTCACCACATGCTATCGTCTACTCGTTCCACACTTGCATGCCCAGCTGTTTGTCCATCAAAGACTTCTCTGTAGTAGTCTTGGTATAATGTGGTCAATGGATCACAAATACATAGAAAAGCAGCTGGGTGAAAGAGAACATTAGTTTTCTCTGTAATAGTAGCGTCCAATCTAATAGCTTTTGAATCTCCACCCACATCTCAAAAACAATGCAAAGCTAACATGACTATTACCTTAGCATCTACAGCAACAAACAGTAGAATATCGCCCTAGATCTGAAAAAATGAAAGTAAAGCTTTTTTCGTTTGATCTTTCCTTCATGTTGGAGAATATAATGCGACCTCGTAAATTACCGGTAATCGCCAAAACTGTACAACTCTAATTATTTTCCTTCATCTCCCTCAAGCTAATCAATCTATCAGTCATTATCCAAAGCGATGGAAGAACAACCTAGTGATACGATAGATGCACCAGCGTTTACGATTTGCTTGAAATGTTTGTATTGTGAGCTGTCACGTGATTTTTTTTGCGCTGATAACAACCGCCGCAAACCTACAAACAACGTCCGCCAAGTGAACTCTGCTCAATGTCATTACCCACCTACCAGTGACCTGTTCCGCCGCTACACCGAAGGTCGAAGTAGCATCACTGGATAAGTAAAATAACAGCCAAAAACTGTGAAGTAGGAAGGAATTTCAGCAACATTTGACTTCTGCATTGGTTACTGCGAGATTCCAGGAAGGTTTTTCAAACAAACATGCTTTGTCCCCGCCACTAAACGACCACGCAAGCAGAAAGCTGTCATATAAATCGTTCCAGGCTTAACATATCCAATGATTTGATAGGACGCTTGGTAACGTAACCTTTGCGGAAAAAATGGAGTCCCTCGCCCTTTCGTTAAAAAGCTATCACATGTAGCAGTCCGCAGCCTCCTTGAACTTTGTTCGATTAAACCTACGACTTTCGGTTCGGTGTCACTGCAAAACCAGTTTGTGGTTAATGGTCTTCCCATTGATACAATTTTTCCTGCTATCATTTTCGGCCATTCACGCTTATGGTGATTGCTAATGAGGATATATAAAAGTTTTTTCAGCCTGATAAAGCTTTTTTCGGATTGAAAACAGATAGTTGCTGATGTTTCCATACAACAGATTTGTCTAATTGAACAAATGAACTTGCTGACGTGCTATTGTTCTAAAACTTCAATTGACACCTATTTTTATCTATTCAGCATCATTTTCCTTTTTGCAGAATGAAAATATCACTAAAACAAGAAAAATCAATCATCAAATCATTTATTATCAGATTTAATGTCCAACTTCAAAAATATTGTCTTCCTCATCTTAGAAGTTCGAATTAAGTACTGTGCTACAAATCCTATCGATAACCAGGTTTAGCTTATCTGATGTCTTTCTACGCCATAAAACTTATCGTAGAAAAATTATTAAGGATTTAATTCAAAGTTCAGAGCAAATCACCGATTATTAGACTATTATTGGAGTAATCGGCAACCAACAAAACTGGTGCCACAATTCAATGTACGGACTCGGTTTTTTCGTGTTCACAGGTCCACTCAAAAATCTATTGATTCCTCCTCATCATATATGTGAAATGCTATCCGTATTGCTCTCCTTGACAACTGAGTCAAGATAACCACTAGCAGCTGACGCTACTTATTGAAGCGATCTGAGCAACATGATCAAGCCAAGGTTACTCACGAAAATATCAATATCCAGGATGACCATAGATCCGACCACCTCACCATTACGCTACGATTGATAAAAATTCTTAGTAAGCTAGTATATTTAATGGTGTTTTTATTGCCGGGACGACTCGCTTTTCCCTAAGATGGGTCTTAATGAAGAAAGTGAGTCCCAAGAGTCGTTAGTGTTAAAACTTTACACTCGCATAGTAAATATGAGTTTTTCGAGAGCATTTTCAATCCTGATTTTCCTCGCAGCATGTACAGAAACAACTAGAGCTTTCTCTGCTCCTGGGATCTCTCACTGGTGAATTTACGGGAGTGTTCCGAATTTCCGCATAAGACGTGCAAACTACATCTTGAGATTTGTATTCTTGTGAGAAACAACTCAACATCGAAGACTTTCTCTGGAAACTGATATCCTACATTTCTTAGTGGATAGTGTCAATGTACTACGTGTAGTTACGGTTGAACAAAAAAGCATAAAGTCTGCAGCGTTGATTAGTCAGTCTGGGGCTCCGTTACGTGTTCGACTCCAACTCAGTAAAACTCATTCAACTCACTGAACACAAGTGCGGCTCACAATGACTTGGTGAGTAGATGGGTCAGGTCCGTGTTCTTATCCTCCCAAACAAGTTTGGCAACAGTCCTGCCGACGGATTACACGCTCCGTTGGCACCATAGCGGTCTCGTACCATCGACCCAGCAGTTGGAGCCGAACGTCCCACCGCCGCGGTTGAAGGATTAATTACTACCTTAGTTGATCTCCACATTACCTATGAGCAAACCATGCAATCCATGGACGAATGGTCTTTAAAACATATGTTATGGATTTCTAGGCCTGATGCGCCTGTATTTCACTCCCCCAACTAAATGTAGTTCTATTTTTGAAGCTCGGTTACCACTGGTGAAACTGCTGGACGCAGCAGAGGCCTCCTCAGCCTATATAAATTAGAGATGACGATGGTGAGGGATTATTATATTATATATATTATATATACATTTATTGAGATTATTATATATATACATATATTTATTTATTCACCGCATACAACCCTATCCTGCATATTCGCGAGGAGATTCCCACACCTCAAATTCCAAAGTTTCTTCGGCAACAATTTCCACAATGTCCGGAGTCTCTCCACATTATTTTGAGATACACACAGAAAAGGAAACGAAACGAGAATTATCAAACACTACATAAAACCTGGGCGGTCGTATGTAGAGCACAACAAATGTCATCGAAATATGCAAATGCGAGAATATCTGGCCGGGAAGCAGCTTATAAAATCGCTCACTGATTTCACAACAGTGATCCGTAGGCAGATTAAAACTTTAGGAAACCATACTCGTCCGCAATCACAAAAGCACGACTTGAAACTTCGCATGCGACATAGGACTACATTCAACATAACTGAATATGCATACAGCTTCTCGTTCATTGCTGCACCGTAAATCAAAACTTTTCGAGTGAGTGTACTTATGTATCTGACGAACCTTGTGGATTGGCAAATGTCCAAGGCGTTTCATCACCACCTCATTAACCACGTAGAATGCATCATCGGAAATCTGCCGGAGAGATGCGTTAGCTCCGGTCTCCTGAAAACTATTGGTTTAAGACATTCACATCAACTCATTCCCATTCACAACCTTAACAGAGACATCAATAAAAATTAGTGCAGCCTTTCTGCGCATGCGAATTCTGAGAAATCTAATGAGGTGTCAGCAGAAACATTTTCGTTTCGTCCATTCACGCATTATTTCCCACTCGATCCCTGTGAAATGCTCAGCTTCATCCCTCTGGGGTCGATAAATTGGTACCAGACTTGTCTTCGAGGTTAGAAACACTGACTTGGCAGTCATTGTAAGGCTACACGCGCGTTCGTAAACCTCAAACGATTCTGAATTGAAGTGAACGTGGGGGCGCATCCCAAGCGGAGTTCCAATCGAAAACACGATTTCAAGACTACTCATTTGATGATTTCACCAATCCGAGGCGTTGGCAACGTCCATGAGGAAATCCTGTGATTCGCCGTTTTTCAAAATTTGCAATAGAAAGCCCACGAATCCTAACACGAGAGCGGAGAAGACAAAGCTGAACTGATCCTCTGCGGATGAACCACTTGGATTTTGCCCCACCAATGGTTTCTGTTTCCTTTCCTCTTCAATATAACTTCTTAGTATTGGGCTGGAACTCTTTGTGGTGGATGTAGCTCCAAACAATTAGCTTGTTTTCACGAAAGCGAATATGGATAAAAAGAGGTGTAAACCAACTAAAAAAACAGCAAGTCATACCCAACACTACCGAACAGAATCACCTCAGACTTTCTGAATGTCTCTTCCGACTTCATATCCTATGAGATCTATTTTAAAAAAGTTGACCAGCTCTTCGGTAAAAGGATAAAACGATAAAGTTTCTGGCGTTAATCAATCCGCTTGGGATGCCCCCCCCCACGTTCACTTCAATTCAGAATCGTTTGAGGTTTACGAACGTGTATCTGGCCTATACAATGACTTGCGGTGGCTAGCCGATGTGTCAAGTCAGTGTTTTCATCCTCCCAGACAAGTCTGGTACCAATTTATCGACCCCGGAGGGATGAAAGGCTTGGTGCGCACTAGGGCGGATTCGAACCTCCGATCGATCGTGCAGGAAGCGGAACCTCTAACCGCTACACCACACCCGCCCGGTACCCACGTATAAAACAAGCAAAGACTCCTATACAAGCTTGAAACAATTTTTCAACTACTTTTTTCCAATTATATGAAACTGCGCATTTTGCTTTTTTCTTGTGAATTCCACACCATATTACATATGGAAATTTTCTTCCCCATCATTTCCTGCCGTAATGTCCGCAAAACAGAAGGTGCAAGGGCAGCAAATCTGCAATAGCAATACTGAGAAAGCAGAAGAATACACATCTCTCATATTTGCTCCTTGCTAAAAGCACAAGCTAAAAAGAGTGTATGTGCTCACATATCGCGATAGGCTGTCTTGCACTCCGAGGAGTGTAAGTGATACTGTCTGGTGTTAATCAATCCGCATGGGATGAGCCAAAGCATTCACGTCAACTAGGAATAGCTGTAGGTTTACGGATGCGTGTCCAGCTTACACAATGACTTCCCGGGGCTAGGCTATGAAGTTTTTACCTTTCCAGACAAGTCTGGCACCAATTTATCGAAAACACAGGGATGAAAGGTCCGGTTGGTTATGGGTCGGTTCCTAACCACAGGCCAACCGTGCGATCGCGGAGAAACTTCTTACCGACTGCCGTGCACCTGCATCACTTTAAAGGCAGCATACCACGAATCTGGGATGGTAGGGATTTCAGGTGGAGTATCCGTATACGGGGTCGTAGATTATGGAGACCGGGGTGGTTCCGCTCATCTCTCCCTGAATCACTGCGAGCAGCCGGCCTCTGAATGCTGTTTTGCGCGATACCTTCTATTGCTGTGTGCCACCTTTGCACGCGTAGCGTCCATTACTGCTTATCAGGGCAGTTCGAATTGATTTTCGACGAATCGCAGGGCGGAGGCGGCGCAGGGGTGGAGCGTTGCAATAGATGGTGCCGTACAAAACAGCATTTTTGAGGCGGCTGTTTGCAGTGATGCAGGGAGAGATGAGCGGAACTACCCCCGTCTCCATAACCTACGACCCCGTATACGGATACTCCACCTGAAATCCACACCACCTCAGATTCGTGGTATGCTGCCTTTAAGTAGAGATAAACATAGTAACATTAAACTTAAGCAAGTAGGTCATATTCAACAAGTAAGCCATATTTCCGTCAATGAAAAATCCATTCATGTGCTCCAACTCGATGACTCCTTAATGCAAATTCCTTAAATCACGTTTTTCCATCATTTCTTCCTTATTATCACCTCAAATGACGAGAAGAATGACATTTTATAACTCAAACAAAAAAAAAGATGAAAAACTAGTTCTCGCATAACAACTACGAAAATACCAAACAAACATCTTGCAGTTAACTAGGTCGCTTAGATCCATGATAAACAAACAACACGGAGAGAGTCATAGTCGTAACTCCTCAACAACTACAATTTTGTATGGCGAAACAGTTTTTGATTCATTATAATTTTCGGTGACACAAATCAAACTACTAAATAATAGCATTATTCTATCTGAACGTATTCTTCAAGGAAAGAGGTCAGAAGTGTATCCTACCAGTGAACAAAGACGTACGATGAAAATAGTTGAACCTACGTTCGAATGAGCACCACTACCTTCACTAAATGCAAAATAGAAGCGCATTGCGCAGCTTTCATACTTGGATCACTGAACACGTATAACTTTCTCGTGTGACCTCCGTGCTATTTTAACATAAGAAGACAAAGCTTATCTAAGCACTTATTTGCATTTCCTACAAAATATCTTGAATGTGTATCTAGACACCACAAGAAATCTTTAGGCTTCAAGCACTGCCAACTTAAAAACTTAATACGTCGTTTCCCAGGCACCCGTTAGCTTCCGTTAAATAACTGAAAGCCCACAGATGGATTCGGATCATTTGTGCACTACCTGAGGAAGAACTCATTTAACTCGAACTCCAGATTTATCATATTAGGTAATTCGTCCAATAATGCGTCTTTTTTCAATTGTGCTCAAGAAAAGAACTGAAAGTAACCCAAAAAAAAAAACAAAAAAACAAAAGTAACCATGTTTTAAATTTTTTGGGATAATCTCACTGTAAGAAAACAACATTATTCGCGACCTGATACTATGACCATGAATGACCTTACAAACTATGATATCCGATAACGGCGAAAGCAAATTCGTTGAAATGCTTAGCGAAATGACCACTTAGAGAAGTTGAAGTTTTGGGGGGAAACTCTTAAACTTCTATTTCGTGCTTAACTCCCTAGCAGCACACTACAATCTAATAGCAGCTACGGAAATATCAAAGTAGTACTATCGTGTACGTAGACTGAAATAACATACAATTATAATATAGCAACAATATTCAAGGACCAGATTTCCTACAAAAGAGTCCAAAAGAGTCCTTCATTTGTCTCACGTTTCGTTCCTTTTCGAATTTTATTCGTGAACAGTACTCAGGACTAGATCAGAATCCAGCCGAATTTTACCTGATTCGGAGCTCCTATCCGTAATTCCAGCTTCTATTTTCATAGGTTGCTTACTTCGTCACCAGAGAAAAGTGAATTACTCTTATGGAAGCAACGCAGGAAGAAGTCGTTGCTTCGACTAAAAAGTGTGCCACAACATCCAGTACAAATATCGACCGGAGCTCTGCGACGACAAGTGAAGAGCGACTTTATTCGCACCAAACTCTTTCCGTCCTAGCAAGCTGTGTGAGATATCGACAGCAGTCCAACAAATCTTTCCTTCTTCGATAACATATTATGCTCAGTTTGAAATGCACCCATGCACACTGCATCACCCGAATATGTATGTATGACGACAGGCCAGTTGTTCGACTTCGCCAGACACAATCAAACAGAAGTCCATCCGCCACTCTCGAGGCAGACGGATGCGAGGCGCCTGCCAAACGTCGGCCGAAGATCGCTTGTAGAGTGGCGAGCACCGATCAATTCTATGTCCTTCTCCCTCTCAAGGCACATGCACACTAGCCAAAGACGAGATTATTCGGTCTAGGACCATCATCAAGAAGCAACATCATAAGGTACACTCTTGTCCTTTCCTTGTGGATTTGGACGATTTATACTGAGCGTTCTCCGAGCACACAATAATAAGGATTAATGTTGTAGATTCTCACCAGCCGAAGCTGATCCTTATTTCCGTCGTTACTTTTGATTTATGCACTCGGGTCAAAACGACTTGAAACCTCGTGCAGTTGCGTAAAAGGTGTCGGCGCAATGGAGTGAGCTGTTGGGACTGACGTGGGACCATCGCTGCCTTCACTCGGACTGCAGCAATGATCGGTGCTAGAGGGTCCACTTTAGATCTCAAGCGTTACGTTCCACCGCTCTGCTTGCGCAACTTTACCGACCTTCAGGTCTTTCTGACGTTACTGTACTGCTACGTAGCCTAGCTCATTGAATCAGAAGTTGTGCAAATCCAAAGGTAATTATGTTTAAGAACGCTTCTGGATTCTTCCTAAAATGAACTGGTGTGACATTCTTAGACTTACTTATAGGTCGAAACACATACCTCTGCTCATTTGGTGTGAACGTTTTTTCATTCCTTTATAAGACCAACTCCAATGTTTACAATCAAAAAACAAGCAACTAGTCCACGGATTTTCCCTCCTAGTTAGTAAACATTGAAGAGAATTCCTTCAAATTGGGTCCCAATAAATTGCCAGTAGCAAAGGGGTATTTTAGGAAAAAAACGTCTTTGTCTTTTGAAATAATGTTTACATCGGCGATGCTTTCGAAACATGTCTTTTCCGAAATCTTGACACCGAGAGAGAAGCCGACAGAGAAGTTAATAAAAGCAATGATAAATAATAATTGCTAAGATATCTTTCTGTGGATTTTCTTCCTCTATTATAGTATCCCAACCTCACCTACCAGATTTTTTATCAGTGTCAATCAACATCCACAACCCTAAAAACACTTGCGATCCGAACGAAATTAGACATGCAGTTCCCCTATGAGCTGCATTCCGAGTGCGGAGATACTATAATACCGTATAATTAAATTTGTTTTATCGACGGTTTTTTTCCCAACCAATAGAACGGGTTTCCAGATCAAACATTTCCATCTAGAGCCACCATTCGGTGAGATTTTCGATGCTGTTTTGACAACTAACAAGTAGGGACGAAGGCGTGGCTTGCTAGTTTCATAACATAATCGCTCCAACAAAAGCAGAAAGTAGAAACAGATGGATCAGTCACCAAACAACAACCGACAAAACAACTGTTTACACCGAAACGGGTAAAGAAATCCAAGGAAGGATTCATCATTTGCGAACTCTCATAAACTGATCAATTCGATATTTCTGTTTCTGTGTCCCACTTGATCTCCTTATGTGTAAGAGGTGTTTTGCGTCTTCTATGTGACAGTTGCAATCTGCATTCCAAGCTCTATCTACTGGAGAAAGTCGAATGCAAGGGTCTAGAACTTCATCTAATTCCGACCCAAATAGTACATTAGTACTCCCAAACTATTTCAGTGCTACACGAACTCAACGTTACTAATGCGTTGAAAAAATCGTGCTAAATCCGCCTTCTTATTGCTTTCCACCAGTAACATCTTTGTCCACGAACTCACATTGCAACGGCATTGGATTCCATCATACATAAAAACGAAGTCACCATAATTATCCCATACCATTGCAGACGCTTCTGAGCAGAATAACTGCTTCGCTGAGACTATCACACTTGAATGTTTGCTACGGTAGGGAAGACAAGTAACAGACCATAGGTCGCCTGCTGTCGTCCGACTGCCCACCCAGGGAGCAATGGTGTAAACAACTCCCTTTCCTCCTCCCCCACCACTCTCCCTGCCATCGATTCAACAATGCATATCCAGAAATAGGGAAAATGATTAATAACAAGATTGAAGCTACGTCTGGGAAACAATGGAAACAATGCAGAGTTAAATGGATAACATCGAAAGAGATGATTCACAGGAGATGAGAGTGATTGAAACAATGGGATCTGAAGTTTTCCAGGAGAAACGTTCTTTTTTCGTCAACGCTTTCTTAGTTTCCACGTGGTACATACATCTCTTGTCATGAGAAACAGAAAACTAAAAACTGCCTGCTTCACAGATCAGTGCAGCAGCAATTTTGGTCTCTGGCCTAGCTAGTGTCATGCGTTCAAACATAGCCATTCTAGTCTGCAGTATCTAAGATAGCCGAAGACCTTCGTGCCAAAAAAAACCGCTTAAAATGGTTTTTTAGTACCACAGCACTGAGAAAATCAGTAGAATTTTCGAAGATCCTCCAATCTTTGATAAAAGGAAGTAATGTTTGAACACACCTTAATAGAAGTGATGATCACAAAACAACCAGAACGGCTAACTTTCTGTGAAACTACTCACTACTCACCTTAAATGGTGTGAGCGTGCTCGGATCAACGGACATCACAGCAACGAACGACGACGAACAGTGCGCTGGCGAAGGCCGTACACGTCGGCCACGCCCCCAACCCCTACGGAGGCCACTCTCAACGACTGAAATGACCTATGATCTGCAGCAGAAAAACTGCTTCTAGTAAGCTTTACTGGAACGTTTTTAAATTTCGGACGCCGTTTTACGTTTACCAAAGGCGATTTGCCATCGCCACACCACATGATATGTGCGAATTTCGGGTGTTTAAGTAAAGAGCCCTGCCAGTGGTGATGAAGTGATGATCTATCAAATCTATAACTTTATCAACACAATTATCGATATATTCAAGGCGTGTCTAAAGATTTTGAAATAAAAAAAAAACTAAACCGGACCTAGGAGAGGGATGGGGGACACATAAAAAAGTTGAGGTGAAAGCTTAAGCCTGCTGAGAGCACTCATAAACAACCACTACTGCAAGTATTTTCGATTTATCTGTTTTTAATAACCTTACAGCTGACTTCAAATCTGACGTCCGCATAAATATATGCCTATCTAGAGAATAATTGGGATCAAAATATTGATTCTCTACTAATTCGCGGAACACCGAAACCAAGGAAAAACAGAATTCTTCTGAAGAGCTGGATCAACCAGTCCTGTTAATCGGTAAAAATGTAGCAAAAACAATTTTTTTGTATATACTCTTGTCTTTCTGCATCCAGAGAGAATCGAGCAAAGATGATTATCCTAAATTTTTCGTTAAGCATCTATAGAAATTTGCACTCCAATATTTCGGTAAGAAGGATTTTTAAATTGCATTATGAAACACATTTGTTAATGAGCTGATAGTATTGCAATGAAATATAATATTATCTACCGATAAACAACTGCAAATCCTTGGATCCGCTGTTCTGATTAATTGAATTAAACATCGCTTCCGCAGAAAACGGTTGCTTATTAAACAGTAAAGGCTCATGCGTAATAACCGAGGCTGCTACAATGCTTGTACTGATGCTGTAACTTCGCATCTCCTCTTCAATTCTGTGAGACATTGTGGATTATTACTCTACATTTTTGATAGTGTATTACCAGTGGCTGTACGAGGCAAGCAGCAAGTAGGCGACCAGAAAAAGAAGGGAATTCATCCAAATGTTTGCTATAATGCCTGAGAATTATTCCTCTTCATGAGCGATTCTTTGCTTAGCAATTATTTTTGGAATCAATCTTTGGTTCTTAGCTTTTTTAAAGTATTAATCTTTTTCTGGGGATGAGAAAATGTGGTCCAACGGCAGTTTTCACTATCTTCGTCCCTTAAGCTCCAACATCATTCTACAAAGATTCGAAGTTTTCTGCATGGACCTTGAGAAGTTCTACAGAGAAAACCATACATTCCACAAGGTCAGTGGAGGTGATTTCAACGCTAAGATTGGCTTCAGAAGAACGCCTGGGGAACTTCTTATTGGCATCTTCTTCTTATTGACTCACAGTATGAAATGGAACGAAAAAGAGAGGCTTTGCGAGTTTATCATGCCGACTAAGATCACCCAGGGAAATTCACAATTCCAGAGGCCCTTCTCGCTAGACGTAAGAGTCACCCGGTAGGGGGTGCCGTAATGAAATTGACCACATCTTCGACGGCAAAAGGTTTTGCCTGACGGATGCGGCTGTTGTGCCAAAGCTCCATACGGGATCGGCCCATCGCCTAATCCGAAGAAGATTTTCCTTCACAAGGAGAGGAGACGGCGAAATTCAGAGAGCGAGGTCCCAGAAGTATCATTAAATGGGATCTCTTTGCAAGGTTAGCCGACTTGTGGGAAGATTCCGCAACGGACAACATCAACAGAGAATACAGTCGTTGAACATCTTCACGACTGCACCAGGAAGCTGAGAGTTTTAAAACCACCAAGAGACGCCTGTCTCCGAAAACTCTTGTGCTAATGCTGCAGCGTGGACCACTATAAGCCGCAGACAACCAAGAACTCACGTCCGAGTTCGCAGGGTTTTGCAGAGAGGCGATAAAGAAAGACCTTAGAGAAAAAAGAGTGGAAGTGTTGGATGAAGCTGAAGAGGCGGAAAGGAGCATTCGTTATGCCTGCCGAGAATTCGCCAATGGTACAACCAAGATGACTGCTCTCCGGCAGCCAAGTGGAACAGCATTTGCATCGAGAGAGGGATTGGAGAAGATCGTCCACGACTTCTGCTTTGATCTCTTCGACAGCCACACCCGTTCTCCTCCTCACCATCTGAGGGAATATGAACATTTCATAAGATAAGATCTGAAAATTTGCAAAATCTTGTGCTATTTGTTATCAACACTCTGTCTTTACACGTTCTTTACCTGTCGGAAACGAGGTCCTTAGACAGTGTAAGACCAGCAAGACTGTGTTGTTGTCCAAAATGGGAGATCCACATGAGATCAGCAGCTACCGCCCAAATTTACTTTCCGTCACCTATAAGCTCTTCACAAGAGTTATCCTTATCAGGATCCAAAAAGCGCTAGACGAAAACCATGCGCGCAAACAAGGTTTCAAAAATTATTCAGCACGACTGACCATATTTACACTGTTTCGAAACTCATCGAGATATTGGGGAAGGACAAGAGGCCGCTATGTCTCACCTTCATCTCGACTTCAAGATAGTCTTCGACTCAGTTGACGCGAGGCGGTCATAGAAACCATGGGCAACAAAGGCGTTCCTACTCAGTACATAGTAGTGCTTGGAAAGAGAGAAAATTGTACAGCAATTCCATGACCGGAAACTCGCCATCCTGCAAGAAAATCATCCTCTTCGATGTAAAGAAAGGGGTCTGACATGGTGAGAAAATCTCACCTAAAATATTCAAGGCCATTCTCGAGAACGCAATGGCAAAGCTGGAAAGAGAGGACATGGGAGTGAAGGTTCACGGTCCGCAACCACACCATCCGCACTTTGCTGATTGTTTTGATAATATATAGTATCAGCGAAGTGGGACGAATGCTGGCCGAGCTCGACGAAACATGTGTATGCATCAGTCGACATCGGTCTTCAGCTGAATCTACAAAAGATGATGTTCATGCGGAACGGGTGGATCTCGGATGCAGCATTTTCAGAACAACGAAGACATTCTAATGCGCTAGCTACCTTTTTCTGGGTTGGGAAATGAACACGAAGAAAGATCTGAGCTGGGTAGGAGGAAACGAGAGGCTTGGGAAGCTCACGAGAGCATCGAGAATGTAGTGAAGAAGACAAGGAACACCATGCTCCATGCTCGCATTTTCAACACCATCGTACTTCTTGCTTTGACCTATGCTTCAGGAAACTGGGCACTTCGCAAGCAAAAAAAAAATGTTAAAATGAAGTGAGGGTTTTGAACGAAAAACTGATATTCGGAGTCTACCGCCACACGCATGTGAGGGACGAGATTCGAACTTCTATTCCACGTCAGCAATCTAAAATTAGACCGCATTTGCCGATGAAAGCAATGTAAGATGGGTTGGACGCGTGAGGCACTTCAAGTACAACCGTTGGGTCAGAGCGTTCCACGCAATATTAAGCACACTATAAGAATACCGCTGACCCAATCAGACTTCTTCACAAAGTCCTTCAAAGAAAAGTTCGATGCTCTTCATGTCCCACGTGAAAGGAAGGACCACTGGGCAACTCCAGCACGCGATCGGGACAAATGAAAAGATTACTGGTGCCCGTTCGACCAGCTTCCAATACAGCCTGAGTCAAGGTGGTCAAAATGGTATCTCTGGTGCGAGCTTCGCCAGAGGAATGGCCTGGCGGAACTGTGAGACCGTACCTCGACCACGGCAATCATATCATGCCTGTTGTATAGTTAGGGTAAAGTATAGGTAGGTGGAGTTTGGATAGAAATTTTGGATCTTGTCTGTCGAATTTAATCTAACAAGTTTCGAAAGATCGCCTATTTTGTAAGACAAACTGGTGATTTCAAATACGGAAATCATTCGTAAAGGCTACGACCACGTTTTTGTGAAAACAGTCGAAATTTTCTTCAATTTGGTCACTTGAAAACCACGCCCAGGTGTCATCGCCATGTAAGTACCTAAATCACGTTTTGTGTAGAAATGAGATTCCTAGGCAAGTACCGAGTCATGAGACTTAAAGGCATCACTCCACGGGTGATTGTTTCCATTTCTTCCTAATTGCCGTGAAAAATGGCCTGGAAGATGCGTCGCGTGCACCAGGGCTGGCGCGCTCCAGTCAAACTCATTGTAGAAAATAGCGTCCCGGAACGCTCGAAGCCGCATTTTCCGAGCCGTTTTTTATGGCAATTAGGAAGAGATGGACGGAACCACCCTCCTCCCCATAATCTACGACCCCGTATAGGCATAACCTACCTGAAACCCGCACCAGCCCAGCAAGATTCGTGGAGTGATGCCTTTAAGTAAGTAGTATAGGCCGTAGACGACTGTTCAAAAATTGGAACAAGTAAAGAACTAGGCAAAAGTTGTAACCTTGACATTGAGAAAAAACCAAGCACTTTCCGAAATAGACACTTACTCTGAAACTTGTCTTTACTTTGTCAGGAAAAAAGTAATTCGCTGGGAAATTTTCTCATCTATTTTCTTACACCTAAAAATGTGTACCCTTCTATCAATTATCACATTTCTCAAAACTAAATTCTGAAAATATATTTGAAGTCAGCAAATTATTTACTTTTGATTGGTATTCTCAAAACTTGGTTTCGCCCACTCTGAAGGAATCCGACGGATTAATTTGTCGGAAACGTATTTTGGGACAAAAGATAGTAGCCACGGTGGACCTGACTACTTGAGGAGCCTTAAATCATTAGTAACAATACTTCGAGATGAGTGCAGTAAGATAACGTGAATATATATGGATATCAAAATGTTAATGATTTCTGGGAGATCTCAACTAGTAACGACTTCACGACTACTTTCTCAAAACGCTTATAATTGAATATTGTTTAACACGAAGGCGGAAAAATTATAGATTATCTTTAATTTCTAGACCTAAGTAAATTTTCGTACTTTTTTCCTGGTCGAAACAGCAGACATTATAGCTTGCAGTCGATCCCTAAAGGAAAAAAGCATGGTAAGAGTGGCCCTCAATTTCCACTCGAAAAAGCGGAAATGTGATCATGTCTCAAATGACCAAAGTACACACATCAAAAAAACAGTACTCTTTATCTTCTGTGTTCTTTTTGCAACTGTAGTCGGCAAAAAGGTGTTATGTTCACTACGCATAGTTCTTAACATTATACTTCAAAAATATGTATGTACTATACTTCTTAAAATAGTTTTATTTGCAGAAAATCCACTGATCATATTCTATGTTAACTATCTTCTAGGCACGCATCGCTGCAAATAAAAATGATTGAACAGATCTCACTTAACGAATTTAACGCTTCATCCATATTAACAAGACAACTGCAAAGTATCCCGTCGCAAGGCATCTTGTAAGATTTGTGTGCAAAGTAGACCGTTCGGTACTCCCTTCGGTTCTGTATTTTTTTTTTTTTTTTTTTTTTTAACCCCCCAATTTAATTATTCACAACAAAAAATTGAAATAAATTTTAAATTTTAACCGTAACCTCGACAACACTCACCCTTCTTGTCACATTTCCCTGTAACTGTGCATTTCTCTGCGCTCTACGGTCAGAAGAGCATCTAAGACGTTTGTCTGTATCTACACGGACGACTGGTATGTTGGTCTTCTCTGTATATCCATTGGATACGTAATGTCCCGCACGCACTCGCTGAGAATCCGACGAGTACCCCTTTAACGTTCCCCCTTGGAAGGAGACTGACAAGGCGCAATTAATATGCGTTACCGGGACTTGCGAGTTTCCTCGGCAGGATTGTATAGGGAGGACCCTAACTTGGCAAACCGCTCATAGACTGAATTGATCTCGCTGACGTTCATCACTATACATCCATAATTGATAAATGTAGAGAAATTCGTAGAGCGACACTTCTCTTAGGTAGATTTTGAACAAGGAAGGACTATTTGGCAAACAAATACAAATACAACAAGAACCTTTTCTTTTTCACTCAAAAATCAAGGTCAATCATTAAAGATTCACATTTAATGACGCTATTTCCGCATTCAAAAAAATCAGATTTCATTTTCCGGAGAGACATTCACTTCCAACTTAACACCCAATAATAACATTTATGAGCGAACAAACGGACTCCATAACAAGTAACAATTCAATCACTTCTTGGCAGACTTCTTCGCATCGGACTCTGAAGACCTTGAGGCAGAAGACCTTCTACGGGCTACTTTCTGATCCTTCATCTCCTAATTAATAAACGAGGTCAACTTCCAAATGCTTATTTTAGCCAATAAAAAAGGCCGTTACCGGCTTGCTCACCTTAGCGAATTTGGTCATAAGCTTGTGGTAAGCAGCAGCCTCCTCACGAGATTTCTGACGCTGTTGGATTTTTCTCCTAAGAAGAGCTTTGCGCCTTCCGATCACCGTGGGAGTTATGAGTCTCTGGATCTTGGGAGCGATGATACGGGACGGTTTTCCTGCAAATGAAATAGCAAGAGTCGAAACAAGGCATTTGTGCTTCGCTGTTTGAGGACACCAAAATTGCACCTGTTATCTAGCTACGAACCCTAAGCCATGTGATACAAAAGCATCATGCTAATGTCAGAGGCTTAGGGCAGATACTGTAGATAGTCGCTTTAGCTCCTCACGTGCCTATCTTCGCTATAATCGCAAAAGACGTGTTGTAAAGAGCGACAATCACCCGTTACTTGGATATCAAAAAGAAAAAAATGTCTACCTTCTCCGCGCGATTTTTCGTGTGTAATGACATATTTCAAAACATCGTCTTCTTTGGATAGATTGAACAGCTTGCGGATCTTTGACGCTCTCTTAGGTCCGAGACGTCGCGGAAGAACCTTGTCGGTGAGACCTTCGATATCCTGGTCACCTGATAAAAGCACGCTAAAAATACTGAGAAAGAACGAATGCGATAAAACATACACATGTTTAACATTATGTATGTAAAGTTGAAAATTCTCCACTCGAAACCAATTTCTCACATACAACCAAGCGTGTATGAAATGGCAACGCTTCTTAGTTTTTCCATAAAGGTAAACACATTATTATGGGTTGAAAATAATTGTCGTGTACTGATTTATGCTACTCACCTGAAAGAATCAAATACCTTCTATAGGAGAAAGAAACAATTTATTCACATGTTAAATCACATGTACTTTGATGATGTTAAGATCTACACGGCGCCGCATATACGAGTGTGATTGCTATCTGCACGTGGAGGACCTGATTTCGCTAAACAGAATCAAGCGTTTGGGTGTAAGCATTGGGTACGTACGAGCTAAATAACGTCCCCAGTAACATGGGGCAAGATTCTCATTCATTGTAAAAAGTGCTGGTAGCACATCGCCAAACCCCTTAAAATGAAAGGTCAACTTCCCGAAAGGAGCATGGAATCTTTGGCAACAGCAATTCCTTTCTTACGCTAAACTGCCCAACACTGTCGATTGAATTTAAAAAAGCAGCCTAGTCTAGGCTTCTATGATATTCATTGGTGCCGTTTGTTGCACTGCAGATAACACGCATCAGACACACACCGTCGTCAGTATCTCAGATTACACTATCTACTGCAGCGATTCTAATGAAAAGAAGATAGGTGGCTGCACGATTGCTGCGAGGAACGATTACAACAACATGGTGGAGTTTGGATCAACGATCAATCAAGATGCTTCTTTGTACGATCGCAGAGGACATAAAGTCTGGATCATAAGTGCTCACGCGCCTACCGAAACCGCTGAGGACAATAATAAGCACCCCTTCTATGATGAACTCTGTTGTTGTCTGAAATACGCGTTCAGCAGGTGGTCATTTTCGGAATCGACGCAAATGCGAAGATGGGGCTACAACAAATTGATGAGCTAGGAAAATGGTACCATCCAGCGAAGCGCACATCATATAACCGTCGACTTATGTGAACAGACGGGATTCATCATCATTTACACGTTTCAAGGAATAATCGGCGCCATCAACTCACGCGTCAGAAACCAACATTTTTCACACCCGAAGAGCAGCGCAAGCGGAAGATGAAGACTCCCAAACCGCATCCCAACTGCTTTCTGACGAAGAACATTCCTCAATGTAAAATCCAAAATCCAGAGCTGTTTGGGTCGTTGTATTCGATTGTGACCACCGTCCAGTTCTACTCACCCTGAAAATACGGCTCCAGAAGGGAAGGCGAAGAGTTTCTCCTCAACCAAAAATTAACGTGGCAGATCTGAAAGACGAAGAACACAGAACAAAATTAAAGGCATCATCCCATGGATTTCCGCTGGAGTATTCGTATACGGGATCGTAGATTATTGAGAGAAGGGTGATTCCCTTCATTTCTTCCTGATTGCGGCAGAAAACCGCCCGGAAGATACGGCTTTGAGCGTTCCGGCGCACTATGTTCTACAATGAGTTCGATTGGAGCGCGCCAGCGTTGTGCACGTGCATCTTGTATCTTGGGCTCCATCACATGTATAAAGAGAGAGTGGCTGCGAGCATTACTTATCAACTCGCCGAGAAGAAGATTCCCTAATCCTATCAAAGCGATAAAGAGAGCCACTTGTGAAATCCCCTCAGCTGAGGCACTTGTCTGTTCTCTTCAAAAAAAATCTGAAGTCTGAATCTATGCAACTTTACTCTCTGCTAAAGATTTTTCTGTGAAGGTTCCCTCTAGAATTAGTGTAAGAGCACAGTCAGCAACATAATCCTGCTTACCCATGTGCTCACAGAAAACGTTGAAAGAAGGACACCGTTGCTTAGAACCAACAACTAATTGTTTTCTGGAACCCATTACTGGAGTTTCTACGTTAAAGAGTTTCCCCAGAGCATTTCTCAAGATCCAGAGAAAACTCTAGGAATCTCTGAGAGCCTTCTTTTTTGTAGCCTGTTTTCATGAATCTAAATTCTCATTAGTTTTTATGTACTTCTACAAATCAAACGGCTTAACTAGGGGTCAAAGTTGAAATCGTAATATTAGTGCATTTACTTATCAGTTTTCGCGAGGTTTTCAGATTCTACAGTCTGACCCCACTTAAAATAAGTTTATCTCAGAGATTCTCGAGCCTTATATTTGACTGTTAACGTCCGACTTCTGTTCCATGCGATTTGTTTTAGATGGTTCATCCTTGAATCAGCATATACCGCAAGAAACATCTTCGTACATAGACGAATAATATGGATAGCCATTCAGTATGTAACTTACAGACTGATGCACAACTCAAGTTCACATGTTTTTGAAAAGACAGGCAAAAAAGAAACGTAAGAAAAAAACAGGTATTTCTAAGAGCGAACTTGAATAGATGACTACAATCAAATAATTCTTGGATGAAGCAAAGAAGGACCTCAGTAGATTACATTACTTATCAGGGGATTAGTGGACTGTCGAGGCTAAAAAATGGAAGATTTACTGAAGTTTCTGCCAAACTCAACCCCGTACTAGCACATGCCATTTATGTCATGTTCTAACCAACAATGTCAGCTCTACACATATTTCAAAAAGTAAATTGCAATGTTATGTGCAAGACATTAGATGAACGTTAGTAGGCATTGGATACACATCTATGCTCACAATGGAGGAAGTAATTTCAGAAACAACAGCTTACTGAACCTGTGCTAAGGAACAGTAAACAGCAGAAGTAAGCTTGACCCTCCACTCATTCAAGTTCCAAATACTTCCATCGAAGTCAAAAGGAATTCGCAAGGAATTCCTCCAGTATGAGTGTCATACAGACCAGCCAGAAATTGTAAATGAAGCACGTAGAATACACTGGCAATATTCGTCTAGACAATTCACTGATCTTTTACCCTCACGTTAGAGAAATCCCATCAGACGATACGCTAAAGCTCTTACTAAACTGAAAAATCAGACGAGTTTCCGTCTAGGACATGCAAGTAGGAAAATACCGTTGAAAGCTTAAACAGTTCGCTAGAACATAGCTAAAACTACTTTCCACCTTGGTCGAATTTTGTCTCTAAATCTTTTGCAGTGGTATTGAATAGGATAGAGCGAAAAAATAAATTATGCATGTGATATTGTACGTGATTTTGCGTAAAAGAAACCTCAAATAGTTACTCTCATTTCTTATGGTATTTCACCACCATCACCGAACGAAGCATGGAATGAATTGGGTTGTATAAGACTGCAGAGTTTTTATTTTCGCGTTCATCCTCCATCCACTTGTTCATTATTGAAAAAATGTATAGACCATTTAAAAGCGTTTTCGTTTGCTCTAAAACTTTTCTCTTTTTTTGTTTGATCAGATGCTCGAAGAATAAGATTTCCGAGCGGCCAAAAGTGAGCTAAGACACATACAATCGATTATATCAATAATTCCCGTATCTGCTATGCTATATTTTTCTGATTTCTGAAAATATAAAGCCTTACACAAACCGGGAATTATGGAAGTAAACGATTGCATGAGACGACAGGAGAAAGTCAAACAGCACGCAACATTTACACATGTGTATGGGAAGATCATCATATGTGAATCTGCTAGCTAACTTCAGAATTAGCTACTTTGAATCTACCAACATGTCCTGCTCTGGGTGATCAATCTCAGATTGCTCTTGGGACAAGCTGATCGTTAAAGGCATCACCCCACGAATCTGAGGTGGTACGGATTTCAGGTGGAGTATTCTTATACGGGATAGTAGATTATGGAGAGGGGTGTGATTTCGTACATTTCTTCCTAATTGCCGTAAAAAACCGTCCGGAAGATGCGGCGCGTGCACAAGGCTGGCGCGCTCCAATGGAACTCATTGTAGAAAATAGCACGCCGGAACGCTCAAAGCTGTATTGTCCCGCCCGTTTTTTACGGCAATTAGGAAGAAATGGACGGAATCATCTTTCTCTCCTACGATCTACGATCCGGTATACGAATAATCCACCTTTGCTGTTACATAACAGCAATGCATTAAAAAGCAGCTAAAAGGCATCAGCTCGCCGCCTCTACGAAAACCCAACAACTACTTTCTTCGAAACTCAAAGCAAACATGATTACAAGAAAGGAGAGTGTCATTTACTCCAATCGAACTCCAATGCGTGATAGCCGATAGATCTAGAAGCCGTCTAAAACAAGGAACTCTATTGACAACGGAACAGAGATCAGCTCTCAAGCAAGGGACTGTACTGGCAAAGCAAAAGAGATCTGCTGTTCTTCGTTTACTGCTGCGCCTTATAGGTTCTAAGTATAAGTCATATAAGTTGGCATAGTCTTATGTAAAAATTGCAACATAAAATAACAAGAATTAAATCTGTGGTAGACAGAAAATGTCAATGTTAAGCAAAAGAGAAATTGTAATGAACAAAATACATACCTCTTTTAACGACGACGAGAGAGAGTACAGAAAGATTGGCATCAACGATACATCCACGGACAGATTTCCTCTTCCTTTCGCCGGCTTTTCTAGGGCGATAACAAGAATCACCCTTACCAAGAAGGAGACGAACACGACCGTTCGTCAAGACACCTTGTTTCATAGGGAAACCTTGTTTGTCGTTTCCACCAGTGATGCGAACAATATATCCCTTAAAGAAATTGTAAGGAAATGATTTAAAAAAGGTCATCAGAATATAAGGTACGTCGGCTTCATAGAGAAGAACAAAGGTGACCTAAAACGATCAACGACTACTGGATCTCTGACACTTTTTCGTTACTTGTCATCGTAAGGACGTCCCTACACCGATCAAGAATTCATTTTTCAGCAGAGGTCATACTAAAATCACATAAGACACAGTATATGTTACCTCCAAAAACGTGTCGAAAAGTGTTGTTTCCGTGTGGAACATGGTATTACAAGCGTCCAGTTGTTTTTTTCTTTGTGATAGAGAACTGCGACTAACAAAAATGATGCAAACAGATCGTATTTTCTCTCGCTGCCATTTCTCACTACAAGAAGTTTTTCTTAAACTCAAGTATAACGAAGATACTAGAGATCGGCACCCCCGAAGTGGATTGGCGAACTAGCCTTAAGGTTCCTAAAACTGTTAGATCGTAAAATGATGACTACTCATAAGAACAAATACGTAGGAAAGCCCTCTGCATTTTAACATAATTTGTGGCTGACAGGACTGCAGCAAACTGAAGCTAATACCTACTAATCTAAGTTCGACATTATAAAACATGATTTTTATTCTTGCATTCGTCATACTTTTGACACATCAACTAGCGACAACCCGATACATTCGAAAATAAATCCTCCAGATCCTAGCATTTCAAATTTTTAGCAGATAAACTTTAAAAAAAAATTCTGTGACATTGAACTGACCTTCCATTCCTCTCCAAGACTGTCGATTTCAACCTCTTGTGCCATACGCTTATCGTAAAAAATGCGCAACTTCTTCTCGTCATCTACCTCAAACAGTTTCTGCTGACCAGTCGCCGGATTGGCGAAGTTGAGTTTCATCCTTGCAGATGGTGTTTGTTACCTTAATGTAAGGACTCATCTACACAAATATCCCTATTCAAATACTTGCTGCAGAACCTATGAGAATGATCGAAACGACAATCTTCCCGGAAAGGAACCAGCAATGAATATCTTGCATCGAATATCGAATCTTTACAGAGTACGGCATAACGCAGGCGCACACCCCCACCTTTGTGAATTAACTGCACAGAACGTCCTCGTGATAACCACCAAATACTAATATTAAAAAAACAAGTAATTTACAACAGAAATGAAAAACGCCTGAAGTTTTAGGCCTCAGAAAACAAATTGTGACAAGTTTAAAGGTGGCCAGGGACGCGTTACCGTACCACGTTCACAATCAGGACCTGCATTGAACTAACAGAATTGGACCAGTTCCAGACCCATAAGCGCTCGATAACGGGTTTACTGGGTTAAAAGTTGAGATTCTCTCCAGAAGTTTTGTTCGCAACTTGCGTAATAAAGTGGATTAGGTGTAATGGTGTTGTGTGAGCATAAACTCTTGGACCCGTCGTTCTTTGTTGGTAGTGTGGTCACAGTTGTTTCTTCCGCGTATTGCGTGAATCCAGTGTTTTTTCAGTTTAAGTTGATAATATTCAAAAGGTACCGGTCGCTTGTACTGCCCCATTTGCAGGCCCGAGATCGATGGTGGACTGCCCGCACATTTCGGGCTCGGTGTGCATCGCTGCCGTGAATCTCTCGCAGCTTCAAATCCTGCGCGAATTCAACGATGTCGATTATGGGATTCGAACATCCAGTCGTATGCAGCGCAAGAGCTGCCGCGAAGGAACGTGGGTCTCTTACTTCTAGCAGTTTTTTTATGCATCGAATGTGACCCTATAAATTCGGCAGCTTTACGAGCGTAAACGAATTTGGTTCGAACGTGTCGATTACGTGAAAGCCACTGGCGAGCTCACCTGTGCGTTGAGTAGTCCTGCAACTTTCTCCATTCTCTATCCTATTAAGTAGCACACTCATCGTTGCAACAAATAATGTAACCCTTTTGTTCGAAAACACCTTATTGTTCCCGAAACATGTAAACGGAGCGGGAAAGAATGCCATTTCAATGCTTTTCTTGTCGAGAAGTTGTAAACTCAGAATCAGCCTCATCAAAGCTCCTTAATTGACTACTCCTTCTAAAGCTTAGGGTCGAAATGACCTGAAGCTAGGTGTGGTTGTGTAAGTGGAGGCGAGCAGTGCCATACTACCGCTCCCGCCTCTTGCTTACTCCTTCTTCGAAAAATCCAGCCGTTTTCGAATCCAAACAGGAGTAGCTTCTTAGACACTATGGCGATGTCATCGTCATAGGTAAAATGTAGTTGGGGGAGGGAGACTCAGTGGTACTCTTATTTCTCGAAGTAAATAATTAAATAAGTCGGGGCCCTAAGACCTAAGCATTAGTCTTAGAGGATCTATGACATGTAAATTAAAGTTACTAGGAGAAAAGTAAGTTAGAGAGTCGAGGAAAAGGGGGTCACTGTGTGCTCCCCTCAACTACATTTCCCGCCGTTTTCACTCTCGAGTTTCACTTTGTAAGATTGAGGCCAGCAGAGTTCACAGCGGCATGGTGTGAAGGCTCAGCCGTTTACTAGCTATTGAACGTTCACAGCCACCAAAGCGTAGAGCCGGCACCCCATCATAGGTGCGATAGGGAGGAGCCGGACCCTCCTAAGATGAAGAGAATCTAACCTATGGGGTGCAGCACAAGTGATGAAGAGCTATTCGCCAACTGTCAAAAAGTGAAGGGGGTTGGAGCACCGGCTCCGACCATCGCTCATATGCACTCAGCGCCGCTGTGAACCCACATGGCCTAACCCGCTAGTTCGTTAAAACAAATTTGTGAAGTTGTTCTTTAAAAAACTATATGTGCTTGTTCTTGCTACAACTTTGTACAACTGTCGAAGGAAGCTGTTAAGCAACCATGTTTTGTGGGCTTCATTACCTTTCCAACCATTTTTCTCCTCAAAATCTTATCTGCAAGTTCTTTTCTGGATTCCTAGTTACCGTTTTCTTTACTTGAATGAGATGACTTTTCAACGGGTCAATGGATGTGGTACGAATGGACTAGGAGTGTACCCAGAGGACTAATGAAAGTGTTATGTATCTTGTACGGGAAATATACGAAGGATATATGGTTGTTTTCTGTTCGCAATGATTGAGGCACATATGTATATACACTTGTACACTCGTATACATGTGTACATACATATACATATACATATATACATAGTTGCATATACCACTTACTTGAATTGATTTAAGCAGCGGTTCAAGCATTCCGGCGCTCTATTTTCTACAACGAGTTCGATTGGAGTGCGTCAGCCTTGTGCACGCGCCGCATCTTCCGGGCATTTTTTTACGGCAATTAGGAAGAAATAGACGGAATCACCCTTCTTCCCGTAATCTACGACTCCGTATAGGCATAACCCACCTGAAACCCGCATAACCCCAGATTCGTGGGGTGATGCCTTTGAATCGAGGCAAGTTATCCTTGAACATATCTGAGTCTATCCTGTTTGGTCTTCTAGTAGAACTCGCGTAGACTCTGCCCCTGCATTGCTGCTCCATATTCTGCGAAACATTGCGACTCGTCTGAACTACCTGACTTCCAAGTTTCTTCAGATCTGCTTTTACCACCTCCGTTCAGTACTTTCTTTTGCGTCTAGGTTCTTTTCTTTTCCAGTTGGAGTGTGTTAGCATCCTTAAAGCATTTTGGACTAGGCGATAGCCTTCTTGTAAATGTGACCAAGAAAGCGAAGACAATTTTCTGCGGCTATCTTAAAGAGCGAGGTAGGATGTTGATGCTTTATGCAAAAATGGATAAGATGTCCCGTCATCCACCGGTACGTGTTATCCACTTTTGCATAAAGTTATTCGCTATCACCTGGGCAAAACTAGCCAAACATTTGTCTAAGCAGTTTTCTCTCCGTCCACTCGAGCTTTTCTATCACCGTGGACAGAAGCCTGCTACCCGCACTATCATGACAGAGCGGATAACGGATAAGTACGCTCGCAGTTTAACTTCGTGGGCGACGGGAGTTGACCACAAACAATTGCTCAAAAAGTTGAATGCAGAACAAGTCTTTGCATATCTCTGCTGACTATCTCGCAGCTGGAGCTTCGTTTTTCAACATACAGTTCAGAAAAGAGAACTCCCGACGAGTTCCATGTTTTTGTCCCTGTTTTTCGTTGAGGGTCTCGCGGATGCCCAAATCTGTTTACATTTATCAGGAACGGGCCGTAAACCGTAGGCAGCTGTCAGTTTCGACAATAATCGACGACATGTCGCTTCGTGCTGCCTGAGGCTAATATCTCTACATCGCCGGTTTACTTGAGGACGATTTAGGGACGTTCAAGTGGTGCTACAATAACACATTAACGGACGGCTGCTCAACTGTTCTTCGTATGAAATCGTCGATGGCAAGGCGAACAGAGAGGGTCCATTGACACCTCCTTGACTTACTCCGAATTCCACTTCGAACGGTGAAATCCGGCCGCTATTCAAACAGAGATTCGATTCTTGTCTTCGATTAGGCAAACGAACTTTCCGAGAATACCATCGACACGGGTGGCGTTGAAAAGTCGGCCTCTGTGAAAAAAGTCGAAAGCGTATTTGAAGTCTCTTGCTGGCGACTTGCATAGGTTTCGAGTGCCGCTGTCATATTTCGATTTATCTTCTGAAAATAAAGGCGTACTCAGTCGTAGATCAATCAGGACGGTAGCTGGAACGTTCACCACGGATGTTTTTTTTTTGCAGTGTTCGATAAGCCGACCCCTTCTTGTAGAGGAGAATTATCGTAGTGTGTCTCCACGAGTCAGGTATACTTTCGTCAGTCTGTATCGAACGAATGATCTTCATCATCTTACGAACACAAATCCCAGTTAGGGAAAAGATTTCAGCATTTCTGCGCGTATTCCATCCTCCAGCAAGTTTTTCAATTCTTCATTTTTTTAAAATAGAGGACCGCGTGAGCGGTCCGGCTACCAATGCTACTTCCAGGTTTGGCAGGCTTTTCTCACTGACAGTGACTCTATTGGTGTTGCTGAGGACAAGTGATCACTTTTACTACCATCAATACTTTCACATACATCATCATAACATTAACTACATCAATACTTTCATCGGAATCATTTAACTCCATGGAAAATGTCGTGTTCGTTTGTGTCTAGAAGAAAAACATAATTTATGTGCATGGGTGAAAGTTATCAAAGAAAAAGACAACCCAGAAACCATGTTTCTTAGCGCTCGACAACAAAAAAAAAACACTTGTGAAGTATTAACTAATTAAATCAATTGAATATTTGATCTAAAACATCGTTATTCAGAGAAGGGTTCATAATCTACGATAGAATTAAGGGGAATCAGCCTTAGTAGTTGAGAGTTGTCATAACACAAAAGTCTTTCTTGGCAGAACTGCAATCACCTGTTCGATAAGGAGCAACAACACCAACAACAAAACGTGCATTTTCTCGTAAATCGCACTGAATGAGAAAGTATGAAGACGACTAAACAACTACGGCGACTAAAGAGCAGCTTTGAGATCGAATAACTATGAAAATAAATGAGCAATTATATAAAGCATTCGTTATATATACATGTAAGTTATAGTTTGAACTTATATGTTATGTAAGTTCTTAGTGGAGTTCCTAGAGAAGTGTGACGTGATATGTCATCGCGACGAACAATGTTCTATGTTGCAGAAGTTTACTGTTTCTGTCGCCACCTTCAAGAGCAACTTTCTTCTTAAATAACTCAGTTCTTTCAAAACCTGACGGTACGATGAAGAGTACGCTGCCATAGCTTCCTTCACTCTATGCCGGCGATACCTGATAGGGTTGTGAAAATGCGTTCCAAGTTCGAAAAATCGCTGGTCTTTTTTGCATCTGAAAAAAAAAACACTTTTTTTTCTATATATATATATAACTTGCTTGCTTAGAGGCAGCACCATACGAATCTGGGGTGGTACGGGTTTCAGGTGGAGAAATCCTATATGGGGTCGTAGATTACGGAGAGGAAGGTGATTCTGTCCATTTCTTCCTAATTGCCGTTCGAAATGCGACGCGTGCACAAAGTTGGCGCGCTCCAATCGAACTCGTAGGAAATAGTCCGCCGGAACGCTTGAAGCCGTGTCTTCGTGGTCGTCTTTACGGCGATTAGGAAGAAATGGACGGAATCACCCTTTTCTCCATAATCTACGACTCCGTATAGGCATAACCCACCTGAAAATCGCACCACCACAGATTCATGGGGTTGATGCCTTTAAATGGAAAGCTATCTTGCTAGCTATAGTGAAAGGTACATATTATCTTATATCTTATTATTCTTACTAGTGATGCTGCGTATGATTAACGGTAAGGAGTCAGGTATTCAGGCAGCAACAAAGTTGAACCTCTTCAGGACACACTCCATCACTAATTTCCACCTAAATGGGGCAGGCACGAAAATCTGTCAGGAGCCTCTTTACACGCACCCTACCTTGCCTAAGAACTTTCTACTTAATGGCTAAAGTAGAAAGAGAAGAAATAGCAAGCAATCAAGACAATTTTAAGGAGAAAAAAAAACCATACTTACTGTCGCATGTTTTTGTTATGTAGTAATTCAGAGGGAAGTAGTTCACAATTGAGCGTTGATGCACATTCGTCCTTCTTCTTTTCAGTGAGAAGGCCCTCTGGAACTGCGTGACGTGCGATTCATCGGAAAGTCCATGGTTGTGCCTGGCGTGTGGTCTCATTTTTTGCGGTCGCTTCGTGAATGCACACGGCATTAAACATCACAATGAAATGAAACATCCACGTCATTGCGTGGTTATGAATTGTCATACATACGAAGTGTTTTGGTAGGTGTTTCTCAGCGTTGGATTTCTATGCGAAGTGAGGAACTCCTCAGAATTTGAAAGAGCAATTGTTAGGATGGTCCAGAGTTTTAAGGAAAAAAAAAGAGAACTCAATTTTTTTTCACATCTACGTTCTTGTGCTATCACCCCAATTTGGAGATGTTGTAGTGATGGGTAGAACTCTTTTTTTTTCTAATATAGTTTTAATTTAAAATGATTATTATTAGCATCACCCTTATAAGCCTGTTATACCGGATGAAGTAAACAAATAGCTTCTTTTCAAGTAGCTATACGCGATTATGTGCATCTTTTAAGACGACAGGACTAATCAAACATGAAAGGTAGGCAAGGTAGTACGAAGGAAATACGAACCCTTATATTAATGATCATACTTTGGGAGTGCAGCAGATTGGGCAACCGTGAGATATTTTTTTGCGCCCCATCTACTGGTTTCTTAAAGTTTGGTTTTATCGCATGATACTTTCGCACTTTACTAGATTTGACTTTTTTTTGTGCGCGCCCCCACCTAACGGTATTGGGGTCGTTCCACTACTTTTTGGCATTGAGCGGCAAAACGTTGATGAAAGTGATCACCTGTTAGCATTATACTAACATGCTGGAGTATAACTCTGATTTAATCGGCGGGTGGGTGTTACGGCCTAACGCGGCTATCCACACTTTCGCCGAGGTGCGTCGTCCTTGAACATACTCGAGCCTATCCTGTTCGATCTTCAGCTAGAGTTCGCATAGAATCTATCGTCTTGACTGAACTGCCTGTCAACGCCAAGTGTCCTCACATCTTCCTTCACCACCTCCGTCCAGAACTTTCTTTTACGACCAGGAGGCTTTTTTCCAATTAGGATCTGGAAGCATCCTCAGGACTACCTGGACAAGACGATCAGACGGTCTCCTCATAACGTGACCAAAGAAGCGAAGACGGTTTTCCATGACTACTTCAGAAGGCCACGCAAGATGTTGACGTTTTCCACGTATCATCCGCCGGTACACCATGTCCACTTCCGTGTAAAGTTCTTCATTATGGCATACCAGAGGCCAAAAGTAGCCTAGCAGTCGTCTAAACAGATTTCTCTCCATGCACTCAAGCTTTTCCATCACCTTCGCCGGAGCTTCACAAGTCTCCGATCGGCACATCATGATAGGGCGAATTGCGGATTCGCAGCTTGACTTCGTTGGGGATGAAGGTCAACCACAGGCACTTCGTCAATGAGTTGAATGCCGAGTTAGCTTTAGCGCATTTTTGTTAAATATCTCTCGTAGCTGCCATTGTTTTTCAGCATATAGCCCAAATAACAGAACTCATCCACGAGTTTGATAGGTTTCCATCCACCCTGATTCCCGCTGAGGGTTCCGAGGAAACTCACATCTGTTTGCATTTATCAGGGCGGAGTCGCATTCCGTATGCAGCGGATAATTTCGATACAAGATTAACAACGCGAATATTACTACATCGTCAGTGTACCCTAGATCCACCATGGGACATGCAGAAGGTGCTAAAATGACATCGGCGGGATCAACTGTTCTTCGCATTATGTCATCTACGGCACATCTACGGTAAAGTTGAAAAGAAAGGGTCCCGCCACCGTCGCCTCAGTGAGGAGAGTCGAAAGTGGCTTCGATGTCAAAAAATGCTAGCTGTAGAAGCTTCGAATACCGCTGCCTAACTTCAATCACTCCTCTCACAATAAACACTTTGTCCATCGTCGGCCAGGGGGAAGCCGGCTTGCTCGTCACAGGTGGTTTCTTCGCGATGTCGGATTAGTCGATCCAGGATGATCCGCTCCAAAACCTTGTACATTACGCGCAACAGTAATATTCCCCGGTAATCACTAGGTTCCGTAACGGATAGCTTCTTGTGGAGAGGAATTATAACATCGTGTCTCCACGATTTAGAAATCCTTTCGTCAAGCCATATTGAACGGATGATCTTCGTCATCTCACGAATACCAGAAGGATAAAGAGATTTCAGCATTTCTGCGCTAATTATATCGTCTCCGCCAGATTTTTCACTCTTCATTTTTCGAATACAGACTAGAACCTCCGACTTCGTCGGTGGCTCTTAGCTGACCATGTTGTATATCTGTCTTTGGGCGTTCACGAGTTCAGGGCGCTTGTCAGTTCAGCAAAGTGTTAAATGCTCCCTCCACTTGGGCAAAGTTGCCTCCCGACAGCGACTCCGTTGGCTGTGTTCAGGACAGGCGAACACCTCTTCATCTTGCCGCTATACTGTCTTAGCAGAGTATAAGCTTTTCTCGGGTTCTTGTCCTCCCACGCTTTCTCAACTTCTTCGCTCTTGACGTCCATTCGTTCTCACGATCACGTTTCAGCTGACAACACAGCCTCCTCAGATACTTCTCCTGCATGAAGTCGCCAGTAGTGCGGGTATCACATATAGAATTGTGCGCAGATGCAAAGGCGAACTTCTTTTTCGGTGCTAAAATCGGGAGTGTTTTCTTTGCAGCGTCCTGAATGCATTTAGTGAAAGAGACAGCGTCGTCCACTCTCTTCTTGGTCCGTAATCCAATGATCGACACTCGTTCAAGGCGGAACTTCTTTCTGCATTCCTCGTTTTTCAGACCTGCCAAATCGAGCTTCAGTTGATGTTGAGCTCCCCAATACCTTTTCTGGAACCGTACCATAAAGCTGAGAAGAACTGGGTGGCGGTCGGAATCGAATGCGATGTCCCAGACAGCTCTAGATTTTTGGATATCTGACAAAAGTACATATGTTCTTCGTCAGAACGTAATCGAGCTGAAACTTAAGCTCTTCTGGCTTAAATGGGGTTGTCCCTTGCCACGTAAGCTGACGGCGTGGATGATTCCTCTCAAACGTGAATGCAATGATGAGAATCGTCTGCTACCAAAGGTATCTCAGACCATTTCTGTTGTCCGATGTCTGCCCCATGGGATAGAATCATTTTCCGAGCACATCGGATTCTTGTTCGTGTCCCATCTTTGCATTCACTTCAATTCCGACAATTACCGCCTGTTGGCTTGGTATATTGGATATCAATGTATTGAGTTCATCATAAAATGCGTCCTTGTGGTCCTCTGCGGTCTCCGTAGGTAGCACTGCGGAAAAACAAAACATTCACTACAAAGTAAAATGGATCAGGAACAGTAATTTGCACAAAAACTCTACACCGGTGTTGGTGAGTGAGAGTGCGTAAAAGAAATAATCAGTCTTTTACGCGTTCTCATTTTATCATCTGCAAGAGTTTTTTTTTTCTTTTGGCAAGTACACCTATCAGTCCGGCGCGTCTGATCTTTCTCTGATTGATACGATAATCCTTCTGATTTGAAGATTTTAAAGCATGTTTCGTGTTTTTGCTGCGACGTTTACTGCTAAGTCCCGAATTTTATCTACTAGTCGAATCTAAAATTCCAAGAACGTTGTTCGTAGTTTTGATAGATAGAAATGGTAGTGTGGTGCACATAAGACGTGGGAGCACGTATTTATTAGTAGTTCTTTTCGGTTCACTGTTACAACCCCAAGTCTTATTTCCTTGTTTAATTGTTCTGTTCCAACATACGTCGAACTTCTTTTTTGTAAATATTCGTATGTAAAAGAAAAGAATCCTAACTGGAATCTAACAACAGCTTAAATTTGGAAGTTTAATTTTTAAAATATGAAGATAAGGAGAGATTCAAAACAAAACAACTACTATCGAGGACACAGTTACTTAAGGTGGTTGCTGACCGGTAACTGATCTAGTGAATTATCACTTAAACTTATCTGCTTTGCAAGATTTGGCATGATGACGTGAAAAAGGTATATTAGAGGTGAACCGCACCTTTTCCGAGCGCTGCGATTTACTCTCCATTATGGTCACATCTTCGATGAAAATAACGAAGAATTTGTTTCTGTATTATTCGAATTTGAATTTAATAAATTGATATGAATCGAGCTGTTCTATCCTGGTTGTAACTTTTGTGAGGATCCTGTTCTGTCGTGTTGTTGACCATCACAAGACTTGAAGCTGTTTAGCTATGTCTGTGATGACTTTGTCGGTGATGACACTGAAGATGGCAAGATCTCCTCTGTTCGGCACTCGCTGGCTTACTTCAACAGGACAAGGTCGGTATCAAACGAGAAGTTTATTGTTCTCAAGGCTCAAAATAATTTTTTCGGCGAATGGCT
Organism: Necator americanus; assembly: GCF_031761385.1. NCBI lineage: Eukaryota > Metazoa > Nematoda > Chromadorea > Rhabditida > Ancylostomatidae > Necator > Necator americanus. Next base: position 274,182 of record NC_087371.1, read on the forward strand.
GAGGATTCCATGAGTTATATGCACGTCTTTAGCTTCTTCGTCCTTAGCTTCTTCCCATTTGTTCAACACACGAATATCTCAGTGAAATCTTTTGAACCACTTTTCATAACTGTAAAGTAGTCATAATCGTCCATGATTACGATGTCCTGAAGACACACTACAATTTTCACATACACTATTTCAGATGTGCTGACCACAGCTACTCGTCTCAGCTCTACATCACCAGTCAAGAGAGCTCGTTCTATGATGCTGAAGATTCAGTAGATCTCACAACAGAAGAAGAGGATGAGGAAGCTATTAGTCGAGCTGTTGCGGAGAGGTTTTTTCATACATTTGGACTTCAGCAAGGTCTTGAAATAGTAAAAGTATGAAATGAAGATGAAGTAGAGTTGCAGTGTAAAGTCGTTTTAGAGGTTTGAGTTGTGTTTTTGTCGCGTCTACAATGTGTTGAAAAATTTAGATGGCGTATAAGTTCGTATTTTTGTAAAATCGACTGCGGAAAAATTAAGGCATTAACAGAAATGGAAGTTCTCTTTTGTCTTGTATTCTTACAGTGGAACGTACCAAACACTTTTTAGTTCTCTTTTCGCTGCGGCGGGTTGCGTGCGTCTCATCTAACGTTTAGAAGTCTGATTTCCTTCTCTGATAAACATCTCTTCTCTAATTTGATAAATAGAAGAAGTTTATTTTTCAGGGTCGTTCAGCTTGATGAGGATAGTGGATCCGTCCCGGAAGACGAAGGACGTCCCGCTCGAGTACCACCTGGATCAGTTCATTCAAACAACATACCGGATCTAGGTGTGAATAGATCCGGCCCGCTTATTGGTGGAAGAGCTTTACGTCCACGAAAACGCAAAGTAAGCCTTCTCTTCTTGACTCACTTGGCTTAATCGGCGGGCTGAAGTTATCATCTTATACGAATCTGCCCGAAACAGAATCTATCCATTCATCAATGTCCGATAGCTATTAAGAATTGGTGTATCGCCGAGCGACCCGAGCACCCTCAGGTGCCTCGACTATGCCCTGCAACTCAGCCCAAACAGAAACAGAATCATAATGTGATAATTGGAGCTCCGGCCCTTCTCACTTTAGGATGGTTCGCGAGGTGACTGCCTTCACTTAAGCTCTCCAGTTACCACGAGGAGAACGAGAAATAAAAAAACGGAGATAGGACAATGGAGGTAATGGAAGGTGTAATGCAATAGTGCCAAATTAGGAAGCAATGTTTTGAAAAAGTCATCTACCAAAGGAGCGAAGATGTGCAGTTAGAACGTGTTTGTCACTACTTGCAAAAATTCGCGGAATTGAATAGCCAATATCTCTGTTCAGGGGTGCGTGTCGTTGGGCACCTTCAGCTCCCGCGACAACTTATCTTTAGGGGACATGACTGGCATCTCGGCAGATACTTGTAGGAAATTCCATCCTTTTACGCTATACGGTAATTAATCTGCGCTCTTCGGACTGGGTGCAGGTGCTCCTTGCATAGAAGTGCTCACTTTCCTTTATAGTCGCTCGTCCTCAAAGCAGTTCTTTCGTCCCCGTAGCTGTTTATTCGTCCCCGTACTTTCTCGTTTAATACGATTCTCGAAAAATGCATGTTTTGTTGTTGTGGTTTTTGTTCCTTATCGCATAGGTGATTGCACTTCTGCCAAAAAAATAAGTTCAATATTCTGGCAAAGGGCCGGGTGTAGCACAGTCGGTAAGAGGTTCCGCTGTCTGTATGATCGATCGCATGTTCGAATCCGCCCTATCGCTCATCATGCCTTTCAATCCTCCGGGGTCGATAAACTGGTAATAGACGTGTCTGAGAGGATAAAAACACTGACTTGACACACCAGCTAGCCGCTGCAAGTCATTCTGTAGACCAGTTACATGTTCGTTAACTTCAAACGATTCTGAATTGAAGTGAAAGTGGTGGAGCATCCCAAGCGGATTGATTAACACCAGACACTTTGTCCTTGATTCTTTATTCTGGCAACTCTTGACTAAGATGACTTATATCGTGAATTATGAGCCCTCCTCTGAATAACGATGTTTTATGGCAAATATTATTTTATTATTTATTTAGTTCATTACGTTTTACATGTTGTTTTGTTGACTAACACCATGAAACAACCTTTCTGAGTTATCTTCCTTCAGACAAACAGTTTTTTTCTTCGAGAGACATCGAAATCTAAACATAACATTTTTCTAGTTATTTTTCTATTGTGTTAAATTATTTCCATGTAAGAGAATGCTATGAAACATGCACCATCTCGAGTTCTTTAGAAGTCGTTCCAATTTATGCGATTTGTTATTTAGAAACAACTAAAACTTTTTCAAAAACTTCTTTTTCACTGTGCAGCATGTATGTAGGTGTAAGTAGGTGAGGTGTAGTATGGAAAATGAACACATCGCCGCTAACATCCCAGGACAATTGCAGAGTGTTCGGATTTTGACATTGCTTGCAGTGAATGTATAGTCCACGAGGAAAATGGGAAAATCCATTTCGGTCTGCTCACTATTGTTTGATTTCCAGCCGTTTCTATTCATTTTCGTTGAAATGAATTCAGGTTCTACTGTGGGGAATCTTCCAACGAAAGCGATCAAAATCTTCATTATCCTATGATAATGATAAATTGTATCGTTTCAAAATAGAAATTGCCCATATTTTCTTTCTTACATCGCATGTTCGACCTCAAATACCGTAGTGACATGGTAGGATGCTCTTTCTGAAAAAAAGACCACAAAAAAAAAACCAAAAATTCGTTCCTGCCTTTAGACAAAATATCAAGAAAAAAAAACATTTGTAAGTGCTTTCCCCGAACTCATCAGCAAGGACGGCTCAAAATACTTTAAAGTATGTGTATATTAGTCGATACATAAATAAAACAGATAATTAGTTAAGTACAACATAACGAAAAAATGATAACAAATTAAATAGATAGTCACAAATGATAAATAAATAATAAATAATAAATGAAGAAAAGTTGAAATATGAAATGAAAAATTTGATTAGCATATTTTTCGCCGCAACACCCGCCCAACCCTCTCGCCTTCCCTCCCTGCCCGCTCCCTCATAATCAGACTTACTTATTGGAATTTTCTGATGAAAATTTTGTTGAAATGTTTCCAGTTTTCAAGGGGAAATTCTGTGTGCGTTATCTGAAGCCGTCGGATCCTTCTTTTTCTCATATTTCACGCAGTGACTTCTTTTGCTTTTGGTTCAGTTACAAATTTGAGATCACCATACATCATTCTTCTCAAAAATCACGGAAATTAAGAAAATCCATATTTGGCGAATGCCAAGTTTTTTGTGTCTTTGGTTGTCTTCATGCGTTCATGTTTGCAGTTTTGAAACAGATTTATAAATATGGAGCAGAAGAAAGATAAAAACCTGGTTTTACGGTTGGGTAAAATGGTATGAATATGAACATTAGAACCAGTTTCTTTCAAAACAAATAGTATTAATGTTAGGAGGCCGAGATCGAGAGATGTCAGGAGATCAAGAGAGGAAGCGGTGTACTGTAGTGGTTTGAGTTCTTTGGGAATATTCTAGTAGTTCAATCTAATCTTGTTAAAAGTTCTTACATCAGTGCAGGTGGTAAAAAGCCTAATTTGCAAAAAATGTGTAGCTAATATATCTAGGCTCAGGCCTTCACGAGACTAGTTTTTGTTCAAATGGTTCCCCTTTGAAGTTTCCTCTTACGTCTTTTCTTCTTGGAAGAAGATTAAAAGAGAAAGTGAAAGTAAAATTGTTGAGGAACTCATTTAGGGAGTTTGATCATGTAATGTTCTATCACCGCATTTGCAAAACATCTAAGTATTTGTGTTGTTTAACAAATCCTTGCAAACGATTTGATTAAATGACCTTGTTAAGCAGAGCTTCACTCTCTCTCCATCAAGTTCTCCGCCACGCAATCATGATCCTGACTATGCTGTTGGGAAACAGGCTCGATTTCGACCAGAACTTCGAGGATTGAAGAATCTCGGCAATACGTGCTTCATGAATTCGGTGATCCAGGCATTGAAGTAAACGGCATCAAGTTCCGACTAAATAGTAGACCTAATAAACTTTGAATGTGAGGTTTTCAGTACAACAGATGTGTTTCGTGGATATCTGACGCAGCTCCCGCTTCTCCAACCAGACGATGACGACAATGATGAGCATCAGCCATTGGCCAGTCCACGCTATAATACTAGACGAGCTGCTTTGGCTGTAAACTCTCCAACAACGACGACGTCAACCACAACACCAACGTTAGAAATCCTTTACATAGTAGTTAGATGTTTGTTTCTTGATCAGTTTATTTCACTCCTCTCTAAGACTAAAAAGTTGAATTTTTTGGCTCCAGGGTTTTAAGAAGCTATGGACCTGATAGTTGCAGTTGTTTGGTTTTTTCGTGGTATTAACAAGTGATAAAAAGTAGAGTTCAATGCCGTTATCACTAAGATTTTTTTTTGCAAGTTTCATCAAACTGAGCTCAAAAATCGCTCACTGAGGTTTTTGTTTCTGAGAATCCCATGGAGTCTTTTTTGGAAAGCTTGGAGAATGCAGAATATTGCAGAACTCTAAGTAATATACTGCATATCTGGTTCAGTGCACGGCGTGGGTGTGCCGCAGCCGGCAAGAGGTCTGCTGTGGTCGCACGTCGACGGTTCGAAACCACCTCAGTGCCAACCAGACCTTTCATCCCTTCGAGGTCAATAAATTGGCACCAGACTTGTCTGGGACGATAAAAACAGTGACTTGATCAAGTTGTCCCTGCAAGTCATTGTGTAGGGCAACACGCGTTCGAAAACCTCAACGATTACGAACTGCACCAAAACGCGTTGGCGTATCCGAAGCGGGTTGATACGCCAGAGAATTTATCTTTTCCTTTGTCCTTTTATTCAGCACAGAAGATCTAAAAGATCAGTTTTTTTTCTCCTTGCTGAGGCCGTTCTGTTGAAGCGGGAACTTGTATATAACGAATACAAGTGAAGGAAACAATCTTTTTCAAACAGAATATCAATTTCATTTATTCATTGTGTTGAATCTGAGAAGCTTTTCTTCACTGTTTTTTTTACGTTGGTAGTTCATAGTTTTTTGCTCGTTACCAGTACTTTTCATGCAGCTGAGGTAGCGTACAAATTTGATGTTTTTTTTTCTCAGCGAGTATCTTCTGTCACATCTTCGAATTTCAAAAATCCGATCTGTTGGAAAGTGTTGGTTTGTTGATATCTGTCTGCTTCCAGAGTACTTGCTGAAGAGTTACGTAAAGTCCTGATCAGGCTTGGTGACATCAGACATGATCAAGCCGTCTCACCTGACGAGTTCTTTCAATCTGTATGGAAAATCTCGCCAAGGTTCAGGTTTGTTATTACATTCACTACTGAACACGCTTAAGAACTCTTCGATACTTCAGTATAGCTTTCGTAATGATACAACTCATTTTCTGAATTTACAGCATGTGACTACATTATATTATTATGTTCCCAGAGGATACCACCAGCAAGATGCACACGAGTTCCTAAGGTGCACTATGGATAGGCTCCATTCCGAGCTGAGAAGGTGTCGAATTCCGGAATCTGTAGATCAGTGGCTAGCGGCTGTTTGCGGTGGAAGTGAATCGCCAAATGGCTCAGCTGTTACAACACTGTTTGAAGGATCTCTGCAAAGTCAGGTAGTGTGCCTGACGTGTCACACTGCTAGTAATAAGCATGACCCGTTTCTAGGTGAGCTGTTTCTCGAAGTGTATCTGTTAATCCTCTTTTTTTCCTAAACGCAGTTGAAACGAATCATAAGATTATGTAAAAAGAGACAAAACGTACTTGAACAGATGCAGCCAGCCACAAATTTACGGTTATTTGATAGGCGGGCTCTTCAGCAATGGATAGTCGCCTCACTGCATCCTAAAAGTGTTTGTGGCATCGAACTGCGATACCAGCGAGATAAGATCTCTGGCAAGGCCCCCATGCCAAAGTGCAGTTCGACTTCTCCATTCCGGGAATAGGAAACCTAACCAAAAATAAACCACAACCAAGATAGCTAGGAACCTCAGCCGGCACCGTATCCCACCTTTTTGGCGGAACGAGTCATAACATTTCCTGATCTTTGTAAGGTGGCGACGAAAGCTGAGCTCATCATGCTAATCTCTAGTTGTGGAGAAACTTCTAAAAGAAGAAAGGAAAGTCTCTGGAAAGAAGGGCATGTAATGGTGATGTTTCTAGACGTCTTTGTTACCGAACTAAATATATACGAGCACTGTCGCTCTTCGCTGTCTCTTGGAGCAAAAATGCACCTTAGCCGCAAGATACAAAAGACCATTTGTTATGCGAACCAATGGGGAGGAATGTCGTATACGAGTACATGCTCAAGTGTTCCTTATATAAATGTGACCGACACATTGATTCGCAAGTAAGCTGTTTACGAAGTGATTTTTAAGAAAAAAAAAAACAGCTAAATTATTAGATTAGATTTTCTAGAAGGGATCAGCCTATGCGTCCATCCTTCGGAAGCCACGACAAATTTGAATTGTATTCCGAAAGCTACAAAGGAATTGCTTGAAAAAGAATTTTGGGGATTAGATAGAATCAATCAGAAACATACATACATACACATACACACGTACATACATACACACGCGTACATACATACACGTACACTTACACATACACATACACACATACATACACTCATACACACATAAACAAACACACACGCTTCAAAAACACTGGATGAAGTCCAACCTCAAGAACGAGCTGGATTTCGGCGCGTAGACTATGTCCAGACAGCATCGAAGTTGATAGAGGTTTGCCGTGATTTTCGTCTGATCCTCGTTCTAACCTGCACCGACTAAGAGAAAGCCTTCGAGAGAATAGATACAGTGTATGGCTGCAGTGCTGTCAGCGCTACTCGATCGAATGTCGGTTATTCGTACTCGTTGTTTAGGGCGTTAGCCAAGTGCTACTATCAATGTACCACTATAATGTATGTAGTATAACCCTACAACAGCTTTTTGAACATCCTCTAATGATATCTGCTGGAAGAGGTACGGCTAGAAGGTGCTTTATCGCCGATATTGGTTCACGACCACATTGCAGTGGGTAATCATTTTTACGGTAAAAGGTGCATTCGTGGTGATGATGGGTCACCCTCAAACTCCCCCGTCTCGGCGGACACCGATCTCTTTTCCCGAAGTACACGAAGCAAAGAAAATGATAGGACTGAAACTAGACGAAAAAGGACATATTTCATGAAGAACGGCTGCTTTGAATTTTGAAAAAAAAACATTTTGAAAGTTTTCAAATAATGGACACATTCGTACATTTACATTGGTCGTTCTTTGATGGAGAATACGTTGGAAAGAGAACTGAAGAGAAGATGAGAACTGCCCGGTTTACCTTCACAATTGTCAAGTGTGAAAGTACGTATCAGCTAGCTAACGAAGACCTTCGTTCTCATTTGTTGGGCTCTGCAGTTCTTCTGGTGGTTTTCTTAGAAAGGTACGCCCTATCCTGGAGCTTTTGAGGTTTTGGTCAGATCTGTATTAAGTTGCTTTAGAAGCAATACGCTGCACTAACAGTATCCGTCCCTCTTTTTCAGATTTATCCCTGGATATATTCGTTCCGGCCGCGAACGGAAGGGCAAGTAACGTGCGGTTGTCAGAGTGCATTAAGCGATTTTTTGCTAAGGAAGAGTTGGATCACTGCGAACAATATATGTGCAGCAACTGCAAGGATAAGCGACCTTCTACCAAGCAGCTTTTTCTTCGGGTTTTGCCTAATGTGAGTGGATCGCACTTCATAATACGTACACCATGTTCCATACAAATCATTTGTACACTTATTTAGGTGTTATGCCTCCATCTGAAGCGATTTCGGTGGTCCCACTTCAACCGAGGGAAACTCGATAATATGGTCGATTTCCCATTGAATGGCCTAGATATTACGCCGTTTATGGCACAGGTTTTTTCTTGTAATTTTTAGTGAAATTTGGTGGAAGCTCTAGCTCAGGTCATGTGATTTAGTGCACTGCATCACGGGTTACTGAGCATTCTGGAAGTATCACCTTTGACTTGACTTCGGTTGTTGTCCACCATGGATCAGGGTAGGTTTTTTGAACCAACAGATATTGAGGATTAATAGTAGTGCTTGTCTGTCATGGATCCGATTAGTTACCATGGATTATCAGGAACAACACATTCATAGTAGGGAAATCACGTCCACAATTTTTGTTTATCGAAATTCAGACTTCAGCAGATAGTGTGACATCTGTTTCCTCTCGGAGATACTTTTTTTCCCTTGCCGAATTCGTAGAAACATTATTACATACAATATTGACCATTACCATTGCTATTAAACACTTTCTTGTTTTAATGGAAGCTGAATTTGTTTGGGTAATCCCATTTTCAAGTGGTTAAATGAATTTTTGTTTTTGAAACGTATGGTTGATTTTCTAAACATGGTGGATTTTTCACTCCTTTCTTAAATGCGAAGTGACCAAGATTAAGTGGATCGAATTTTTTTGTTCGAGTAAAACTGCGAACTGTTGCTTTCAATGCAATCCACAAAGATTGGCATGACTCCGACTCACCTTACATGCCATGAACGTTTTTCTTCTCTCTGTTTTTTTTTCTTTCGTTCTACTTCTCGTGTGTCATTCTCAAGACTAAGATTTTCAGGAACTCTTCTCTAAATTTAGTCTATTGTAGAAAATTTAGTGCCTTAGCACTAGCCTTAGACCTTTCTACTAGTAGGCCAGAACATGGTTTAGTTGCATATGGATTCTGCTTCAGATCCACTTGAAAAAACGAAAGGAATAGAGAAATGTTGATGTGTTTGTAAAGTGCATGAAACTTTTCATTGTACTTGTTTGCAAAATATATTAAAGTTGTTTTAATATGTTTTGTGAGCGTTGGAAATAAATTTGGAGGCGTATGCTCTCTTGAACAGCTGCAGTGGTAAAAGTGGTAGTGCTACAATAACGCGATTAATGTGTGGCTGCTCATTTCTGCATGTATGCGCAGACATTTGTGTTTGCGTGTTTGCGTGACGGTGGTGGTCATCATTGCGGATAAATGGTCTTTGAGGACATGAATTGAGTCTTTGGAGATCTTGTGTGCGCAGTCCTGAGGAATATAGCATGTTTTTATACTTTCATAAAAGGAACAGGTTCGATATCTTCCTCATTAGATACCAACAGATTTGAACGCAACATCTGATGACGCTATCTCGCTTTCACTTTAAGCTTCCAGCCTGCCTACATGTGTTAAAAAGGCAACAAGAGTTTTTCGTACGTACTTCTTCAGGAATCGAAATGCATGAAACCACCGAGTACTCAGTTTTGTTATAAATAAACATTAAGTAACCGGATTATTTAAAAAAAAACTTGCTTCGGATCGAGTGACAAGGAAAACTGTGTGAGGTGAAGCAGGGGCAAATCACAGAAGCATCTTTGGGTGATCGTCTTATATAGTCAGGTCAAAACGACATGAATCATGAGTGTAGGTAGTTGGCATACGCGCTGGAAACGGCGCGGTGAAGGCAGCAGTTGGAACCGTCGCAAACTGCAGTGATGCAAACTGCAGTGATGGGTGGTGCTAGAAAAGGTTTTATCACGCTCCTAGCGCTACGCTCCACCGGAGCTCCTCGAAAGAACCAGCGTGCGCAATTGCGTACATGATTCATGTCGTTTTGACCCTACTATAGTCGGTATAAAACGAAATGAAGCACGCTACAGTTGCGTAGGCGGTTGTGCTTTAAGTTGTGCGGTGAAGATGGCGGTTGAATGCAACGTTGGACTACTGCGTACATCAGCGATTGATGGTCCTCACCCGATCCTAACCGCCACGCTCCACCGCGCCGCTTCGAGCGCAGCCGCTTAAGCAACTACACCTTGCTTTATGTTGTTTTGACCTTACCATGCATATCTTTGCAGCAATGGCAAGCTTCGTTTGCTGCAGAATAAGAAACCGAGAGAACTTCACCAATGAATTTAGTTTTTTCTTTATTTCTTCAGAAATCATTTGCGTGCTATTTGCACGATGTATCTTGTGGAAAAGTTCATCTTGTAATGTTGTGAGCAGTTGTATTACTTATGCATCTTTTTTAAAGCATATTTACTTATGTGATATGTATTTACTTATGTGATATAGTATCCGTACATGATTGTATAAACGCTGCTCATTACTCCATTCGCCTCTTTATGGGTTACTTGGACACGATCTAGTTGTGTAGTTTAATATAGTGACTAGTGTTTTTTTAAGGGTGGTGCACTTTCTACGGTCTATCTCTGTTCAACCGGAGCGGCGAAGCTTTTATGTAGCTCTTTTAGGTCTAGGAAACGTTTGGAATTATCCGCTTCTGTTATTGTTTGACTCTCAAGGTTTCCAAGCTATGCAGTGCTGAAATAGGCGCAACCAAATAGCTTAATTATTCATCGACCGTAGGAAAAGTATCCGGCGCAGCGTTTCAGTATTGCACTGCTGTTAAGAAAATGATTTCTTCGGATGTGCTAGTTACCAAAAAGCTACTTTGGTTTCTCATTCGTTATCTTTTAAAGTTGTTGGTCACGGAGTGGCCACCGGGATTAGTTTCGTTTCTTGGCTTGAAGGCATCACTCCACGAATCTGAGGTGGTACGGATTTCAGGTGGAGTATTCGTATACGGGATGGGAGACTATGGAGAGGGGGGTGATTCCGTCCATTTCTTCCTAATTGCCCTACAAAACGGCCCGGAAGATACGGCTTCAGGCGTTCTGGCGCACTATTTTCTACAGGGAGTTCGACTGGAGCGCGCCAGCCTTGTGCGGCGCAACATCTTCCGGGCCGTTTTTAAAACCGTTAAAGGCATCACTCCACGAATCTGAGACGGTGCAGATTCGTGGAGTGATGCCTTTAACGGTAGCTTTATAACCATGTCTGTTAGCTTTTAGCTGAATTTTGTCATTCTAAAGTTTCATGTGCAATTCAGATATTTCATAGACATCATGTTGCGAATTTTTCGTTGTATCAATTGCCTTTTTTTCAGAGTCACATCGGGCCATTATACGACGTACGGTCAGAGGGACGGTCATTGGTACCATTTCAATGACGCATCCGTTAAAGCATGCTCTGAACAGACAGTTCTGAAACAAAAGGCTTACCTTTTGTTCTACACTCGATCTACCCGACGTCGATCATGACATTACTTAAAGGAAAGAGTTACTTTATTTTGTCGACGCTGGTGTAGTGAAACTAGTTGCAGTACCAGCTTGCGGGTTTAGGAGAAGTGTGCAACGTTCTAGACGGTGACTGGTTCTTTTTTTCTTCTTCATCTTTTTCCACCTTTTCCCACATCTATACTCTTCATATTTATCTTCATGCAATGTTGTTTTGTTAAGTTTTAAGCTGATTTATTGTGATATCATGTTTTCGTGGTTGCTTTGTACTGATGCTCTTTGTTACACCTTGCGTTACTCTGTAATAAGCACAGGGAGAGTTTGATATTATCCAATTTACCTCGAGCTAGGTAGGTGTAATTACCTGAGCGGCAGTAAGTCTAATAGGTTATATTAGCTTGTGCTGTGAACGTGGTGTGGGCTACCTGCGTTGAGGGCATATTTCATATACGTTTCCGAAAATTTCAGTCTGTGAACTGGTTAAGGTCGCATTTCTTCAACGTATTTGTATGGTATTGTGCGCATAATCGTATCAAATTTTTATGGCAGCTCGTCAGCACATCATTCATGCACAAGAGAGGATGTTATTAACAGCCGTTAAGGTGAATCTGTTCAACTGAGATGTGGCTGAAGAGAATACCATAAAACCTTTCAACCGATGTGTTATTTTTAGCAGTGGGTACCCCACCTTGTATGATGCTATTAATCACGTCTGTCGTAGCTTTTTTTTTTACTATTCTGTTTGCGACTTTCTGCACTCCCAGCTTCCCTTATCCTCTGCAGTTGTACTATGAATTTGTCGTGACTCAAACCTTTTAATGTTGTAGTGCTCAATCTATTTTTTGTTGTACGGAATCGCATCGCACTTTCATGGAATTGCAGCCAATCAAGCTTGGGGTATGGGAGCCCTTGTCTTGTGACACCTTGCATTTCTATTGCTTTGCGGTTGAAACGACATCTTCAGTTCAAGTCAAGCTGCTTTTTAGCTATTTTTCTGGATCAGCAATAGACCGTTTTATCTGCTTTATGCTCAGTTCCATCGTGACAACGCACACGCATTTTCTCTTCTTCGCCCCTTTCTCTTTTCAATCCACATCATTCGTCAAATGCGTAAACCACTGGTGGAACCATTGAAATATGAGATATAGCAGGGTCAAAACGACATGAAGCTCGCGCAATTGCGCGGTTGCGCTCGAAGCGGAGTGGTGAAAGTAGCGGCTGTGATCGAGATGAGGCTTTCGCAAACTTCAAGAATGAGTGGTGCTAGCAAGGGTCCCGCGTCGATCTTAACCGCTCCTCCGAGCCATTTGGAGCGCTGCTGCTTTCCCATCTGCTCCGAGCTTCATGTCGTTTCGATCTGACTATGGAATTGCTTAAAACAAATCACATCAAATCAAGTTATATTATCAAATTTTCGGGATATCAAACTGGAAGACCATTTCGCAGTTGCGGTGGGTTTAGTTAATGCTGTTTAGCACATTGAATTTGTACCGTCACATTTCTCTTAGCGATAAAATCTAGAATAATAACGATAACTTATGTCGAAATGGTGCAATTTATTACAGTACGCCGAAATACTGCAGTTACATATAAAACCTAAAAACGGCTTGTTGCAAATTGTATATAAAACATCTATTTTCGCTGAGGTCTTCGGGAGGGTGAGAATTGTGAAAAGGCAGTGCTTTACGACTTGGACATGAGAGGTTGTTTACCTTGCTGCAATTCAGGCAATTTAATTGGAAGCACAACAATAACTGGGAGGTTCACCTGCTAGAGAATCGTATCATGCCATATATACCAGAGAGTTGAAGTTACACTTCTGAAGGGTATAATAGAAGTTGCTTTTTTGTTTAAAGATGTTTTCACTTATTTAAAAGCATCACTCCAGTCTGGAGTGGCGCGGATTTCCGGTGGAGTATTCGTATACGGGATCGTAGATTATTGAGAGAAGGGTGATTCCATCCACTTCTTCCTGATTACCGTAGGAAACGGCCCGGAAGATACGGCTTCGAGTGTCCCGGTGCACTATTTTCCACAAGGAGTTGGATTGGAGCGCGTCAGCCTTGTACACGCGCGCATGTTCCGGGTGGTTTTTTACGGCAATTAGGAAGAAGCAGGCGGAATCACATCCCTCTCCATAATCTGCTATCCCGTGTACAAATACACCACCTGAAATCCGCACCACCTCAGATTCGTGGTATGCTGCCTTTAAACGCCCTACGTGCATTCATATGGATTGATAAGGCAGCGCAGTAGTGTTGACCACACGCTGTCCCACGTAGTGTTTTGCGCTTATGCAGAAACGTTCCACTGCTTTCGTCGATGTGGGTTTGCGGATGGATATGAGTGAAAGGTGGAGAGCGAGGATGTGGTTTTCGTCTTTGCGTTATCGATCCGCAGAAGGGAACGCAGAAGCAGGCGGCTTCAACATCAGCTGCAGTTGTTGTGCTGCGATGCGGCGAAGCTCGACTGCGACTCGCCGGTGTGGCAGCAGCATCAGTGACAGAGGCGGTAGCGGTTGCTCCACCCGCGCTCCCACCCCTCTTCCCTCATCGCTTTATTCTTGAGGCGAGGGCTCCGGTCGTTAGTGTTTATGCTATCGGTATGACTGTTTGTCTGTTGTTTTTTTTTCTGCTTGATGCTTTGTCTGCCTCTTTCTCTCCTATTTTGACCCGATGTTATGTTCAGACCATTAGAGTTTGTACTTATGAATCTATTTGTAGTAAGTTATTGTATAGTTGTGGCTTTCAACTGTATATGATGTCATAAAATTATGTTGGTTTTTTGAAGTTTTAGATGAGTCCATGGTTTTACCCTGCTACTTCCACTTCCACTTGATGCCCGTTGTTATTAGAATTTCTTAAACGCCTTAGATTCTTATAACGAGTTCGAAATTCAAGTCGAAGCATGAGAAATAGCATGCGTCTGCTTCACATGAAGCAATACATCAGTCGTTTTTCCTCTCTTTGTGGGGTTTTAAATGTGACTTGGCGTCGAAACGAGGCGGACATGGTAAATTGTGCTGCGCAAAGATAACGTGCTCTTTTGAAATTCTTATTTTCGTGTCTTTTGCATGCTGTTTGTTCTTGATGTTTGTCTCATATAGATATAAAAGTATGAGAATATCAATTATCGTATTCCAAGTGGGAATATTGGTGTTTTGGTAGCCGCTGCGATGCAAACGCAATGCATCAAAAACCAACGCGCTGTTTCTCTATCAGTTCATTGTTCATTCATTCATTCATACACTCCTTGAAGTAGTGATATGACGCTATTGAGATATTTTGCTGTATCTCTTGATACAGAATAGCTTCAGTAGCATTTCACATCGGGGAATACGTCGTTCTTCTGCACGACTATTTTTTTTTTTTTTTTTTTTGAAACGAAAAACCATCTTCGTCCTAGAGAATTGGAGATTTTTTCATCAGATAGCAGTTACTGAAGTCTTTGATAATTAGGTTGGTCGAAGACAACGTATCACGAAATTGACTACGTTGAGGATATCTGGGGGGAGGGGGGGGGGGGGCAGACAGAGTAGTGGTTTTATATGACGAGTTGCCACGTTCAGTTTCCCCTGATCGTTCTGAAAAATGGTGCATGAAACGGCATTTTCTACGAGTTGCGTTGGAATACAGTACTCTTGTACACACACTAGCGAGTGTCAGAAGTCAATGAGGTTTCCTCAACAGGCTACTCAAGTAAATCTAATGAATAGTCTGCTGAGAGGTTCGGTTCTTATACAAGGGTGACGCCTTCTAACGTACCGTTTTTCCATGTTTGGTATTTAGCAACAAACATTGAATGCTGTGATTCCTTGATTTGTTGTGCCGGCGAGTTGTTTTGTAATAAAGTACACTATTCTTGGCGGCAAAATATTGGCAAAGATAGAGTCGGGTCAAAACGACATGAAGCGGGGTGCAGTTGCATAGGCAGCTCGAAGCGGAGATGAAGACAGCGGTTGGAATCTAGGTGGAATCATCGCGAACTGCAGCGATGTGTGAAGCTACCAAGGGTTTCACCATGATCCTAACCGCTATGCTAGAGTGCGCCGCTTCGTGCCTCCTGTCGTTTTGACCCTATATACCCGATACCTATGTACGTTGTACAAGCTTACCAGGTTTGGGGGAACTGCAACTTGCGTAAGTAGCTTGCCACAAGTCGCCACCTCTTCATTGATCCTTGGTTGAGACAAAAGTGAGGGACTTTTCAATCTGGCTGTTTAAATTCATGGGACGAAAGCATAGCTATTCATGCGCAGTACGATTGTGGGAATTACACAAATCCCGGACCTTCATAATATGAATTGTATGTTTTCAGCATGAAACCATGAAAATCTGGTTAATTTGTCGATATTCAATTTAGCAACAGCCAAAATTGTTAACAAACTTTATTACGGCTAACGTTTCGGCGCCGCCGCCTTCGTCAGAGCCTGGAAAGTCAGATCATTTCTGATATATCCTCTCAAATGCCTCATCCAGAACAAGTCATCATTCCCTAAGCTATTACACCCACAAACAAAAACCAAAAGAACCGTGGTGAAACCCTTGCTGGCACCACCTCTCGCTGCAGTTGGCGACGGGCCCACCTCAGTTCCAACTGCTGCCTCCACAGCGCCGTTTCGAGCGCGTACGCAAATGCACATCAACTACACTCATGTTTCACTCGTTGCCGTGATATTAGCGGACTTCCGCGTGATAAAATCGCTCCACTAATACTAATTAGGATGCGACCCGCAACCCCGTAGATATGACCCCGTAGATCAAAACCCGCCAAGGTCTTGATACAGAGCCAGCTCGTTGGTCACGGCTATGCATTCTTCCTTTCTATTCCTTTTTGGACTTTTAACGTTAATCCAAAGCGCCTCCATAGTTCTGCGAGCTACAATTTCGGGTTCATACGATAGGATCGTGGCAGCTATGCAGAAAGGAGCATTTTCATGACATTTTCTGCGATGAGTTCCGAGAGGGGTCGCTGCGTTTGAATGTTTCGTTCTGCTCAATATTCATGAACTTCGCTGAGGGCAAAGCTCATTGTGGAGATAGGCAAGCCAGACATTTTGGTTTTTTATTGTATGAATAAACGTCACACACCACTACATGCGAGAGTACTTGTGCATTTCCATTTCGACAAGAAAAGAAGTTTATTATTAGCTTATTACTGTTAGGGAATTTTTGAACATGTTATTGCGCGAATGAAATCTCTGACAGTTATATTTGTTTATTTATTTGTATATAACGGGGAGAAATCTTATTGACGCAGATAAAGGAGCAGTGACAACGGTAAGGAAAAACAAGCAATAGCAAGAATTCACACTTCAAGGTCTGACTTCATACATCGCTGGCCCCTGGGCCCCTGTTATTGTATAGGCCAAAACACATTCATAAAAACCTCAACGATTCCGAATTGGGGTCAAAAGCGTTGACGCTGCCTTAGTGGACGGGCATACGCCAGGAACTTTATCCATTTGGTTCTTCGCGTTAGAATACATAGAGCAAGCATAGCGACTTATTATTGTTCTAATATTGCACTTTATTATCATCTTATGCGAACCTTCATTTCGCCCACAAAATGTGGAGTAAATATCCTGCTTCTGCTGTCTGAAACTCAACGAAAATCCCATTTCATTCAGATTTCGCTTCCTTTTCACTGGCTCTTAGATTTTTATATACTTTCGTCATCTTTCGTAGTTAATCGAAACATGATTTCGTGAAGTTTTCGTCTTTTCTAGGAAAAATATTTGATATCTCATTGCGATGTCACGGGCGCGGAAGACTCCAGTAATAACAGTAATGAACAAAAATGAACAAAGGAAAATTAGCATTTCTTCTTGCAATGCTTATTAATACAATTTCGTATATCTAATCTAGGGAAATTGTAAGGTAACCATATAGGTTCTTTTGGAAGTTCTTCACTTTATTTCTCTCAGATCTATTTGTATCTGTTTTTGTTTTCTTCACTAAGGAATTTTCTTATGACCTATATTAGTGGGAGCGCTTTATTCGCACTTGAGCGTTTGCTTTGGTCGGTGTGAATGCTTTTCGTTAGAAATGGGATCACGATATCTCCTTATCTATTGCCTTCTTGGCAAAGGCTTTCCTAGTTTTGATGGTGCTTTTATCACTAAGATGTCTATATGTGAGTGAAGGTCATTCCGGCACTAGCTGGTGCAACTTTGTTCAGAGCAAAGCATTTTGTGCAGAGTTTTGAACCATTAATTAAAGTTCCTAACTATAGTAGAGTCAAAAAGCCGATTTCTTCTCAGAAATTACTCGACACGAAGCACGGTGCAGTTACGGAATAGGTTTTCGATGAATCGTAGGGAGTGGGGCAAGGGTGGGGCGCAACAACATAAGCCGTCGTAAGAAACAGCGTTCCGGGGTCTTCCGTTTACACTGATACAGGGAAAGATGAACGGAATGACCCTATTCCCTACACCCTACAACCCCGTATAGGCATTGCTCGCCGAAACCCGTACCACCCCTGATTCGTGGGGTGACGCATTTAAACGCACATGACCCGACTGTTTATACTGGATGATTTGAACTTGACTGTAGCTTCGTTTCCTCTCACGATCACGAAATATCAAAGCAAACGTCGTTTTTCAAGAAAAAAAGCCGTGAGAATATCTAGGAAGTTTGTAAATATAATTGATGGAAATATTTCACGCATACTCGAACCGACCATTTCTTGAATAAAAAGAATTCTTCTCAAGTCATTACTGCACCTTATGAACGGTTTACTTCCCTGATTGTAGGATGAGGTTTCCTAAGAAAAGCCGATTTCTTCTCAGAAATTACTCGAACTCTACCATACTTTGACTTAGTCTTAGTCTTTCACTTGTGGTACACAACATGTACTTTCACACTAAGAATAACGGAATTTCGGAAATTTCTTGTGTATGCGTGAGAGGAAAGGTGGTTCCACCTACTACATGCTTCTTTTATGATTGCGTGAGGGGTGCCCCCAAACATAATCGATTTCTTCGGGTGTTGTGGCATTGTTCAGCTATTGAGTGGTATTTATATCTTGTTGTGTGTTTCGTTGTCGTTCACTTAACTATTAACACTTAACTATAAATATTTCACTAGATAAATGGGTCTGTTATGAAGTTTGTTCCCGTTCGTTTAGCTGGAATTTCTGATTAAGGTCGAAATTGATGGTTTCTGATCTCCTGACGTTTCTGGTTGTATAGAAAATTTGAGATGCTTGGTACACTCGCGAATAAAAAAAAAGTAGGACCTTCAGATGAACACAATGTGTAGTTGGTGATCAGAGTGTTGATACAAAACCACATTTCTCGCTTACAGTTCAGTCATAGAACTGCAAAACGTTATATTCCTAAACAATCCTTTTTAGATGCATATTCTTCGCCTTATAATTCTCTAACCATCACAAACTTGTTCCCACCGCTTACGTCGAAGATTGTAATCACACATGCGATAGTCGGAGTCGGTGCTCTGACACCCTTCACTTTTCGGCGCTTGGCCAAGGGACCCCATTCACTCCATGAACTTCACTTGAGTAGGGTCCTATTCCCCTCTGTTGCACCTATGATTGTAAAAGTAGCGTTGGAGTTTGATGGTGGAAACTAGGACAGTATGGAAAGCAAGGACATGAAACACGGTGCAGCATAAATGCGGTAGGGAAGAGCCGGACCCTCTTCGGTTTGCGTTGGCCTACCTCGATCCCAACTGCTCTCTCCACCGCGCCGCTTCGAGCGCTGTCGCTCACGCAACTGCATCGTGCTTCATAACAGTTTGACCCTACTATACCTGAAATTTAACCGCTTAATTTTTGCACCGATCTATTCTGAAACACTTGAAGTTCGCTTCGCTCATCTGCGATATTTCGAGGAGATTTTAGTTGTACTGTCAGGTTGTAATATAGTTTCCCTTCAAGGGTTAGGTTTTTTGTACCTTCTGTTGTATTGATTAAGCCCTTGTGTAATCCCATAGTGTCCTGATGTATAGAATCTTCCTGCAGGTGATGGAAAACGGGATAGAATGACTTTCAAATGGCCATGGCAATATGATTTCCCGCCTTTCTTCACGTGAGTTCGTGTGTGTGAAATGTTGTCTTGCCTTGAACGATGTGACATAGCTGTGCCTTGGTCATCTATTTTACGCGTAATGTTGGTTTAGTAGACAACATTAATTATTATTTGAAATCTTATATGGAAGGAAACGTCTTTCTCTTTTTACTGCATGTCAAGTAAATTTGTATTGATAATATTTAATTATTCCTGGTAGCCGCCAGGATGTTGGTGTCGCTTTTTGTTCTTCCAGAAGGTTTTCTTTGCTTTTCTTTTGGGTGGATAACAATTCATCTGAGATTAAGGCGTTTTTGCTTCCTCCCCTTGACTGGAATATCCATTCACTTATGCAATTGATGGAAAAACAGCTACCTAACGCAGCCATGAAGAATACTCATTACTTCAAACGTTCACTGTTCCGTCATAACACTGATGGTCTCGACTTTTCCATTTTTACTTTACATCTTGAAAGCAACAAAAACCTTAAAAATCTCATTCCTTTTCTCGACTTCTTTTTATTGTTACAACGGACTCACGTTTTGGTTTTTTTTAGACTAAGGAAAATATACAACATTGGCGAATGTATGTTGGATGTTACGTGTATGCGTACGTGTATGTAGATATGATGAAGTAATAGGTTTAATTGTTTCATTCATTTAATGGTTGTTTAATTGTATCAAAGTTGTTATTTATACTTGCTTTTCTAAATTTTACTAACGCTCATCTTACGGGATGCTGCGATAGATGTAGAACTTTATTTTCAACTTCATTTCATTTCATCTGATCTCTGAATTACTTGATACTGCGTCAAAATTCTAACTTTTCAAAATTGCGGGGATATTATCTGAAAATGCTTTTTTCGATCCAGCAATTTGGATAATGGGAAGTTGCCGGAGATGTTGAATAGAAGACGCCGATTTGGTTGATATCATGCAAGATGATCGGCGCATGGTATAAATACTGGCTTTTTCAAAGGAAAAGAAAAGTTGGGTATTTGTATGTGTGTGTGTGTGTGTTTGTGTGTGTGTGTGTGTGTGTGTGTGTGTGTGTGTGTGTGTGTGTGTGTGTGTCTGTCTGTCTGTCTGTCTGTGTGACTTCACAGTTCACGCTGAGAAACTGAAAATGAAGTGAGGTGACGAGAAGTTTTGAATTTGGAGCGAATGAATTTCGAGAAAGGTGGACAAATGTAGATAGATCTTGTGTTTGTTGTAGAAAAAGTGGATCTAAAGATTCATTCCAGACTTCAACAGACGCTAGTTACAAAAGAAAAACAATTAGAAACGTGGGCTAGTTTGGTAATCGACTACGCACAACACAACAAAATCTACACACTCGACGTTGCCGAGATAGCGAACAGCGAGCTCTTTCACAATCAGAAACTAAATAGTAAGTACTGCAATGAATTTGGGTTTTGCTATCTGCAGAATTCGTTATTTTGTGCACTTATTAGTAAAACATGACTTCGTTGTACATTGACTGTTCTTCGGGCTAATGAAGTTATGAGTGGAGTAAGTTGTGAAAAAGGATCTCAACTCTTTGAAAAACTTCACGTATTAGAGGACATGTTTTTGCTCTTCTTTAGTGTAATGCGAATACAGTGCAAAATTTAATTGTCATTTCTATAACTGATTTTATTCACATGTTTTTTGGTTTAGGGCGTCTCTCTCCCGAGGGGATTCGTGCAGTATTCGACTATCTCGAACAAAAAAGTTCGTCCTTTAAATTTCGTTAATCGTATATTTAGTTGCCTCAACATATGGTTTCAGAGCACGTTGAGTGGTTGGATATTACAAAAACTCGGTGTCACATCTATTGGCGGCGACCTGACGAGTGGGCAGCGCTGATTTACGCGTGGGCGGTGTCGAACGGTTTGCTGAATACTCCCTGTACACTGTACGAGATTGCGCACGGCGACGATACTGTGCAAGAGTGTTAGTGGGCTCTGCCTAGTTTTGACAACGAATTGGGCACTGATAATGAGCTACAAATACTGTCTTTGGTTTCTGTTTTAACCATAGAATTTTGCCTGTTTTTTTTTAATGCACCAGGAGATTATGCTCCTGGTGCTCCCGTATCTAAGGCACGGGTAACGTAAAGTGATAAGGTTGTTATGTTGACGCAGTTACTTCTTTCGTTCCAACTTCCCATTCTCTAGTTTTTGGTTTTGAGAAAGACATTCCTTCTAACATAAAATGTTGTTGAAAAAAAAAGCAATTTCTCATTACCACTTGTAAATAAACGAATCAGTTGTGTCGACTGTAAAAATGGATGTGTTTTATTATTACTTGGGGGTCCTTACTACCATACAAGTGAGAGCTATGTGCGTTGACACCCAGAGGTAAGGCTTTTTGCTAGTTGCTTCTCTTCAATATAATTCGACCCCACTGAGTCTATTTCGGTTAATCTACAAAAGTACTGTTCCCTAGATTATATGATTTGGGACTGTTTGGCTTAGTCATTATGCTGAACTTTGGCATTTTGAATTATTTCGCATTTTTATATAGTTCTCGATACATATCAATATCGTAACACTCCAGTAGCTTCTCTCGATACTTAATAAAAACTTTATAAAAGTCTCGTGACTTGGGAGTTTTGTCAGGATCCCAGAAAGAATCATTGCAAACTTTTGAGTGTTTCCGAAAAGTTTTGTAATCGTTATAATCATTGTTATTATTATTTAATTGGTTTGAAGATCTAGCAAGAAGGTTAAAAGCTAATATGCATTTTCGAAGTTCGACGCCTTCAGGTCTGCCTTTCAAATTTTATCACGGATCTATTCTTCCCAATTCAGGGATCTTCTGTAAGCTTTTCGTGGATGTTGGACTAAATTAAGACTATCCAGAGCTCTGAATGTATGAATGAATACATAACGCAGTAGATTGAATTTTTCGGTAGTTCATAAGGAAGATTAAGAGAATTAGACACCTAATGTTTGCAATCATCGGCGAGCATAAGCGTGTTATGCCATGAGTTCGGGTAAAAGGGATGGTTTTTTGCCTGTGAGTACAGTTTTCATGCGTTAGAGATGAATATTTCATGATTCAATACTAACTTTCATGAATTCTACGTCAATTTGCGCTTACTTCAGTTCTCGGTTTTGCTAAACTACTAACCTTCAGAGTATCATGTGAAGTAATTGATCGGTCAATTTATTATTCATTTATTTATCCGCATACATCTATGGTGCAAAGAAAAAATGAATCCATTTTAATTTGTCCGAATGAAAACAAAAATTCTTCACTTTATTTTTTTGCAATGGAAACTGATACACCCCCCGTCGTGATGGTATTTCTTAATATGTTCTGTGATTTTAATTCGTTCAGATTCTATTTATTTCAGCATTTTACGGCCTGGAAAAAGACGTGCTGGTGAAAGCATTGCGTAGTTTGGAACTGCAGCGACGTGCTCAGTTAATGAATATTGGTACAGAGTCGGAAGGTGTCAAGTTCTTGCAATAATACTTACTTTGGTTAGTAGTTTTCTCTTTTTCTTCTTTATTTCGTCTTTGTTATTTTCTCATAGTTCCTTTGTTCACACTTTAGCTGTTTGGATGGAGGTTTCAGGATTGCCTCATTGTCAAAAGTCGTTTTGCAAGTATTTTTCAATTATGGCTGTTGTCATTGCTCAACCTAATAAATCGGACAGCCTGGACAGCTCTACCTCTATCGCTGGATATTCTAGTACGGCAACTTATCTTATTATTTGTTTTCAGGGAATTTTCAGTTCTTTAGGATTCTTTCTTTTCATTACAGCAATTCGACAATAACATCTGTTAACATTTTGAAGATATTTCCTTTATTCTCAGTTAAAAAAAGAAGTTTCGCGTTATTCTCATGCCCAAATACGGCACTGTTATTGTCAAGCTGTCCAAAAAAGTGCTTCCACATTCATAAAAGCAGAGAAATGATATTTCGATGCTTTTCAAATTTCTCATCGAGGTTGTTAGCAAAATTCCTCTTTCCTCTTCTCTCAATCACGACGGTGAATAAGACGACGAAAAGCAGTACTTTCTGTTGGTCACGACTTCTGCAAGAAGTCAACTTCTTTTGTGAATAGTATTGTCCCTTTATTTCGATATTGTGTTGATCTATAGCACTAAGTTTATGTAACTATGTAATTAATTGTTTAATTTGTTTTCTTTCTACTTGAGTGATGTTCCTGAATCTGAAGATCCCTCCAATGCAGTTGACTCCCCGCCCTCTTCTTGTCTTGGATTCTTTTAAAAACCGGTTAAAGACTCTGACAAATGGTCGCCACCTCGTATGTTGTGTGCTGAACTTTTTTGTGCTCGACTTTCAAAGTATATTCATAAGTAAATAGATAAATGTACTCTTGCGGTAGTGTTGGGTGCTCATCCTCTTGCAAAGCAACTTTGTTCTAGCAAGAGTTTTTGAGTTTTGAAGTTTTTATTCGGCTTTGCTTAATTTTTGGCTGTTTCATTTCTTTTTTAAGATCATTCCTTCGAGTTTCTGAGTTCCTGTCATCTTTGCCTTGTCACTTTGTTACTGATAATTTTTCCATGACCGAGGAAGTTAAGGTTGCCGGAGGGAAAGAGATTCAGTTTGCTACGTTTCTCTGTTTAAGGCTGTTTAATACATTTTCCTCTTCTCCCCTGTTTTTTTTCTTTTATCTTTCAATTGAGAGTTTCGTGCATTTCGCGCAGTTTGTATGATCGTGTATACACCACATATGTTTCTTGACTTTACAAGACCCTTTGTGTGTAGATAATGTCTTTATTTTTTTAAAATGTATACCCTTAACTAAATATTCTGCTAATATTCTTTTTCAGTGGAAGTTGCTCGCATTTTTTTGGGGTTTGTTTAAACAGTTGTGAAACCAATGCTTCAAAATATGATGCTCTTACCCTTATAAAACTAGATCTACTTGCGATACTACCTAACTTTGTTAAACGTCTCTTTGTCTGTTTTCAATGAGTTTTATTTGTTGAAAATTTTCCAGTTTTGTTGAGGATTGTATTGTTTTTGTGGATCCACCACCGAATGCACAATAACGTAACATTCGATTTCAAATGCGTTCTTTTTATTAAGTATTCCTTCTGTTGACTAAGCAAAATTTTTCGACAATGCGTTAGCATTAAGGTGCATAAGTTTGAAGCCCGCTTATTTCAGATGCTCCATCGTTTTTCAAATATTCGAAAGTGATTGAGGAAGGAGATGCTGTGATTATTTACGTGACGTTCGACTCCACACATGCAATTATTGTTCAACGCGGGCAGACTCTATGCATGAAGTACGGAGCACTAAGACACGAATTCGTGATAGGAAAGCCGTGAGTGAAATATTCGTCCCTTGTGCTTTAGCATATCTTGCGATGAAGAGTAAATGAAGGTGCCAGCGCTTAGATATGGTCAATTCTAGAAGCAACTTTGTACCGAGATATGCTCCAATTTGTAGCCTGTGGTATCTTCATCTGGATTTTCTTCTTCTATTTGGAGATATGGAAGCAACTAAAAAGTATAGTCGGGTCGAAGCGACATGAAGCACAGATAGTTGCGTAAGCGGTGGAGCGCAGCGGTTGGGATCGTGTAAGGATCCTCGATATCGCCACCCACCTGTGCAGTTCACCATGGTCCCCAATCGATGCTAACCGCTACGCTCCACCGTGCAGCTTCAAGCGCAGCCGCTTACGCAACTATGCAACCATCATGTCGTTTTGACCCAACCATACTTCGGGAAGAATTGATTTTCGATCTAATATCATCAATATTCTGTGATTGTTCTGGTCAACAGTCCTTATTTCTAGTTGTTTGCTTGAAGTAATTACAGGAGAAAATTGTTGCTCTTGCTTTTTTACTGGGAGGGGTTGGTTTTGGATTCAGCATTCCGTGACAAAAGAGCATATCTGCGACGGCTGATTAGCAAAGACCTACTTTGCAGTCTTTTAGTGTCTGCAACTCGCATAAGAAACCCACATACTGCCGCCATTGTGACCGCACGGACCTGTAGTAGGGTGAAAACGAAATGAAACACGTACGTAATTGCGTCTGCGGCTTCTTTCGAGACGCTTCGGTGGAGCGTAGCGGCTACGAGTGTGGTGAAACCTTTGCTGGCACACCTATCGCTGTAGTATGCGACGGTCCCACATCGGTTCCAACTGCTGCCTCCACGCCGTTTCGAGTACCGCAACTACACTAGTGATTCATGTCGTTTTCACCCGACTATGCATAATTCCTTTCTCTTAGCCAGGAACTCTGCCGCATGTTACGTGGCTGCGGCATAACAGTTTTCGATAGCTTCTTTATAATGGTGCGACTTTGTAATCGATGATGTAGTTGTTTTCGTGCTTCTGTTTTTTTTTTCCAAGCTCTATCGCATATTCGATTTGTTACTTGAATGGATTTCAGCACCTTATTAAAGTCCTCCTTCTTTCTTCTTTGAAGATAATAAGAGGATAGTGATGGTATCCCAATGTATAGCGGCGTTTTGACTCGATATTTTTGCCGTTTGCTTCGACATTTTTGCTGTTCGATTTGAGTATCTGCATTATTTTGAGTTCGTTTATTGCCGATGCAATACAAATGGAAATAAGAAGTGATATATAGCAGAGCACGAAAAATCGTTGCTACCTTAATTGACCCTACCTTGCTGTGACGAGCCTGGGGAACATATTAGTTATTATTGTTGCTGTTCTCTTTTTCTAATATTTTTTTGCTGCTTGCGGCTACAGTTCCTCCATGTGCTCTTTTATTACAAAAAAGGATAAAGCCTCTAGCGTATCAATCCGCTGGTGATGCGGCAATGCGTTTAACTACAATTCGGAATCGTTGGCGTTCTATGAAAGCATTTTGGGCTATATAATGAATTACGGGCCAGGCGCTGTATCAAGTCAGTGTTTTTTTTTTACCTCCCGGACATGTCTGGTACCAATTTACCACCCCGCAAACAATGAAATTCTTGCTTTGCCCTAGGACGTTTTCGAACCATCGATCGTGCAGTCCTCTTACCACCTCTCAGCCATTCATTTTACTGAAAACGCTGCACACGCCACTTTTATTACAAAATTAGCTTCAAAATCTCTCACAATTAGGGATATTCACATATACATTGTTGCACTTTTCCAGGTGGGGATCACGTATATCTGCTACCGCCGGGTATGTGTTTGCGCTACGACCGTCGGCAGAGCTGTGGACACGTTCTCTACCACGTCGGACTCAAATACTGTACACTCCCGATTGTAGTCTCATTCTTCAACTCTTGGATGCTAGACCTGGTTCGGTAAGGTATTTATCTCGACTCGACAAGTACCAAGTTTACACCCCACATCAATGTAGCAACGGCTTCCTGTAATGTAGTCCAGAAATTTGGAGTGGAATCAGTGTGGCCAATAATCATAAACAACTTTGCGAAAAGGTAAACGAAGCGTTAAGTCGTCTTATCTCGGTGACGACTTCAGGCGTAGTGTTTCAGCTTAATGTACGCTTCCGTATATGTATAGTAGGGTCAAAAGGACATGAAGGACAGTGCAGTTGCGTACGCTGCGGTCGAAGCGGCAGGGTGGAGAAAGCGATTGGAGCCGAGGAGGGTCCATCACGAACTGCAGCTAAAAATGGTGCTAGTAAGGTTCTTCACTATATCCTGACAACTACACTCCACCACATCGCTCCGAACGCTGTCGCGTTCGTAACTGCACTATGCTTCATGTCGTTTTGACGCTACTATGTGCTCCTTGTACCTTCCTAACATCGTGTCTGCCAGATCTTTTCTTCACAAGTTAGACACGAACACAACAGCCGCTCAAGTTCTAGTCAGCAGCTTACCTGATTTGGAGGAAGAAGCTTTTTCTTCATCAACTCCATGATTATGTTCTCATCGTTATGTACACCTGCACATCCACAATTTGTTGCATAGTAATGGAAGGGAAGAACTTCGACTTCGGATAATGTTTAAATCATTGTGGCCTCAGAAGAAGAAAGAGCGAGATCAAGTCTCTTAATCAATCTGAACATTTTTATTTTCAAATAGTGTGCGGTCACTTCAACGAAAGAGGCGACAAAATCATCTCTGTGGTAACATTTTTTTTTCAAGATAAGCGCTAAAAGGCATTTTTAAATAAAGTGAAGAATACTTGATACGTCGGCTCACACCCGTTTATAGGCTGCACACGCGTTCATAAACTTAAACGATTCTGAGTTGGAGTCTAATTAGGCATATCCCCGTAGAGACTGATCACCGCCGTGCATTTTAACTTTTTACTGTAAAAAAGCAATTTCGATGGGAAGATCATTTACTATACTATACTACGCCAATAATTTACAGACAGTCGTTTTACTTAAAAAATTTTGCAGGTCAATTAAGAGAAATGGTCTTTGCATGAAGTCTGAAATACCTACCGTAGCCGAATGTTCGGAATTTCTCTCCGTAAATGCGTTGAATGTGATCGTTCATCTATTATCAGTGCATTTCTTATTATGCCTGAGAGCAAAATTCAGCCGTAATACTTGAAATGATCATCTTAGCGTGATGATCCGTTCAAGTCTCTCTTGTAGCTCAAAAAGTTGTCCATGTGTATTTTGACAATGATTCACGATCACACTTCAGGTCATCTGTGAATCCGGGACTGGCAGCGGGAGCTTGAGTCGTGCCATTGCTATCGCTATAGCCCCTTATGGACATTTATACACGCATGACATCGAGGAGAGCAGGACGAAGAAAGTTGAACAGGAATTCAAAGTATGTGATTCAGATACTAAACAGTGCCTAACAAAAAGATAGGTTCACTTTTGTACAGCAGCATCGTGTAAAGGGGTGGCGCGTTGCAGCTAAAATCGTCTTTAAAAAAAAACTAAAAAAACGGAGTGTTTTATGATGTTTTTTTGCAACGATCAGGGAGAGATGCGCGACTGACTACCTTTGATCCCACAATCTACAACCAAATCTCCAGCTTTTCCAGCGGTTTCCCTCATTACGCCAGATTCATGACATGCTGCCTTCAAGTGGGGGTGAATTATCCTTCCCCTACGCGCTATATATACGTTTCAGATTTACTACAGTTTTCTTTACTAGAGAACTATCATTTTAAGGTTGACCGATTTTGTCGTTTGCTTGTAATCTGGGTTTCTGTAGTTAACTGGAAGCTAATTTTTTTTTTAAAGTGATGTACTAGCACGTAAAAACCATTGCAAAGTTTATAGTTCATCCAGGTTGTTTTTTTTCGGACGTAATCCAGTAAGCCACATTTGCAAAGCAGGTGCTTGGATTGTACCTATTCTGAAATGGGTTTTTCACATTCTGGGATCCTGACCTTGGAATGTCCTCGTCTAATTAGTTTTTTCAAACTTCGGATACAACCACTTCGTTTAAAAGCTACAATTCAAATCTTCCTTCAAATTAATTAAAATTTCTTGAAAGCTCCAGTTTAGGTTTTTGTAGATTGCATTGAAATTTTGTTATTCTCAGAAGCATGGCCTAGCTAGTGTGACGACTGCTGTTGTGCAGAATGTATGCACCGATGGATTCTTCGTGACGAACTTTTGCGATGGTGTATTCCTGGACGTTCCCGCACCTTGGGAAGCGATTACCTACGCTGCCCACGCTATTTCGCGCACCAGAGGGGGCCGTCTAGTCTCATTCAGCCCTTGCATTGAACAGGTGAAGTGTCCAGAAATTATTACTGAGTTATGTGTTCCCCCTTTATAACACTTGCCACGGTGGTTGATATGAGTCTTGAATTTTACATGTGAGCAGATGCTTTGTTGGAATGATCCGGAAATTCCTATTAACTACAACTTGTTATGGGTTGACTAATTTTGTTTAAAGAAAATGCTAAAATAACAGTGTCATCCATATTTTACTTGTACGTTTTCTCCGGAGCGAAACTTTCTTATTTTTGTTTTTCCCTTTTCAAAGTTAATTTTGCTCTATTTGAGGCCCCTATTTCCAGTTCTTCGATTGCCTGACTAGAACAACTGCAAAAAATTTCTTGTGTTCTGAAAAATTTTCGTATGAAGCAAAAACCTTTTGTCCTTTTCTGAGTAACGTTAGTAGTAGTGAGTGTAGTTCTTCAATATTTCATCAATGATTCTTA
The DNA here is from genome assembly GCF_031761385.1 of Necator americanus. Classification (NCBI taxonomy): domain Eukaryota; kingdom Metazoa; phylum Nematoda; class Chromadorea; order Rhabditida; family Ancylostomatidae; genus Necator; species Necator americanus. The sequence continues at coordinate 303,380 of NC_087371.1, forward strand.
TTCTGTTTAGGACGTGATGTCCAGATTTCTGTCTAGTGTCGGTCGAATTTTTCTTTAGATAGTCAGGTAGCACTGAAAACGTGTTAATGGTACAGGGCGCTGTTGAACTTTAGCTGTATAAAAGAGAATTGTGTAGGTTAATCAGTAATAATGAATAAATAAGTTGCCGACCAGAGCCAAAATGGTTGGACTGCTCGTTTTTGGTGTAGTTCTGAATTATATGATTTTAAGAAATGATCGTTGCGATGATCCTAAGCAGATCTCGTATTGTGTAATATAAGAGGCCGTAGAATGTATGTTAAGGCAGACTTCGCTTAAAGGGGTTGAGGATAATCTTAGATGAGAACGTGTAACTATACATTATAATATATATGATTCTCTGTTGAAATATTAGGCTGAAGCCTCGCCTGTAACCTCACACGCTCGTAATTATTAGTTTTAGGTCCAACGGGCTTGCGAAATTATGCGACAAGTGGGATTTGTGCAGGTGGAAACGGTGGAGATCATACCTAGAACTTACAAGGTGAATTAAAGATTCTTGTAGACTGTGGGAAAAAGTGGCGGGTCAGCAAAACTTGAAAGAGTTCGATTTAACAACACAAACGCACTTTTCTCCAAGTGAAAGTTGACAATCGGAATCTTAATCTCTAATGAACATGTTAAGTGTTAAGTTGATATCGAAGGGTTACAATTTCGGCTGCGAGTGGAGATAACTCTTTTATTCTCTGCGTATCGGAGGTGAGCAACAACCGTGGGGTACTGAAGGTTTGATTTTCGTCTTGAATCTGAATCTATTAATATCTGCTTGAAGATTGAACTGCTGTGATAAATGCAGGTTAGATTTGGGAAAAGTGTTCTAACACCGAGAACGCTAATTAACTTAGCGCTAGTATTTTGATGACATAAAGTCGTAACAAAGCATTAAAGAAGTTGAGTTGTTGACAGTTGCCGTTACAATCAAAAGAGGAGCGGAAAAAATATATGTGTGAGAAAGCAATTTCTGTAGGAGAGCTTATATATGTCAGGTGGGAACTGGCGGGCAGCAAAGGTTGCACTGTGTAAATTTTTGTACTAAACATTTGGATCAAACTTTTCATTTATGATTTGTGATTCATTGTTTAACATTGTAACGCAGTTGATCTCGCATTGCTACAATCTTGGGAGTTTATATTAAGCTGAACAGAAAGTTTTCTCACCCATTTTCCGGAATTTCCAGAACATTCCACTTTTGGGCGGAACCCACGTTGCCGCATGTTGTAGTTGAAGAACATTCTCAAAGCTTCTCCACAATAGGTATATATATATATATATATATATATATATACATGTATATATATATATATGTATATGTATATATATATATATATATATATATATATATATATATATATATATATATATATATATATGTACCTGGGGCCTTCCCCTTCCTTAACTCTGTCAGTTATGCAAGAACAACTTCGAGCTATCGTCTTCTATGGATGGTGTGGCGGCATTAGAGCAACGGCAGCAGCCCGCAACATCGACAGCAGATTGGGAGAGGACACCACTACGATCAGGACTGTCAAGGACTGTCCGTCATTCTCGACGCTGTCAAAGAGGATTGGGAGATCAACATTCGCAGTCTTACGAGGAGACTCGCAGATTTGTAGCCATCCAACAGTCGTCAGTCGCCTCGAGGCCCTCGGCTACGGAGAAAAGTGCTGGCTAGATGGATCCCTCACATCTTAACGGATGGCTCCCGGTTTACCCGGGTATCCATCTGTCAATCTCTCCTTCTTCACGCGCATCGAAAGGAATTTCCGGAAAATCTTATTGCTGGAGATGAGAGTTGGGTCCTCGAAGACTGTAACGCGCACCGTGCTGTGTGGTTCCTTCAAGGAGAAGACCCGCTGATGCAAACCAAATCGGACCTCCACCCCAAAAAGTGTCTCCTTTGTTGCTTCTGGGATTCGAGAGGAATGCTGTTTTATGAGCTGCTCCCACAAGACCACACCGTCACCGGTTCCATATACGCAAGTCAGACCTAGAAGCTCTGATCGGCCGTCCGAGAAAAACGGCTGAGAGGAGCTTCGGTGCATCTCCTCCACGATAACGCTAGTCCCCATGTAGCTAAGAAGGCCCATGAAAAACTGGAGGAATTAAGATGGGACACGGTGCCATATCCCCATTCTCCCCACCTTCCCCTCTCAGACTACCAATTATTCCTGCTCCTCAAGGCTTTCATAGCTAAGAAAATCTCCACCTAGCTTGAAGAAGTCGAACGGGAGGTCGGCTATTTCTTCATCTCCCAGTCTCCCCAGTTCTGGGAGAAAGGGATCCCGGACCTTTCCATTAGTTGGGACCCCGTTATAATTAATAATGGTGGTTATATTATAGATTAATTTCCATTGTAAGCCGAGTAAAAAACAGTGAAGCAAAAAAAAAATGACAAATGATGACAAGAGTTTCTGTCCAGCCTAATATTTGGATGTACATTAAAAATAAAGATAAAGTAAAACCGCGTCTCTAAGGGTTCGACTTTGGAGAATTTCGGCCCTCTATGCACTCGAAAGTATTAACCCTAGTGCTCACTAACGTATACCGTGCTATCGGTAAGAAAGGAGTGAATATCACAAAGGCAGCAGTGCAGCACCAAAATCTTAAAGGTGGCGTATCACGAAGTTGACGGAAAAGGAATCTCATGTACGCTGTAGGGTTCAGAATGTAGATTGCGACTATGAGCGTGTTCACACTCAATTCTTGCAGGTTGTCCTGAGCGTGGAAAATCTCTACCTTATAACACTCCACCCGCGTGCATGCGCCGTTTCCCATTCCGTTTTTTCGTATTCGTAGTCTGCACTTTAAACTCTACATTGTCAATGAGATATCCTAACATTGCCAATTTCGTGATGCGCTGTATTTAAATAGAAGTGTGGGATGGGTCTCACTGTCTTCTAAGTCTCGGTACTCTAAAAAGGTTATACCGGTTTCTATTGAGGGGCGATTCTAATCTTTTTTTGATGTTGGCAGACATGAACAGATTTGTTCTCAAACGAGACATTATTTCAGCGTTCTTGTTTTTGCTTAGCAAACGTTTAGTTATATATAGTATTGTTCGAGGTTCTTATCTGGAGCTACAGAGATACTCTGATTTCGGAGGGCCCTATCAACTAGGTTCGAAATATCGGACTCCTTAAGTTGTTTGATGTTGGCTGTTTGTGGTACATAAATGAATCATATATCTTCTTATCAAGGGATTATTCATGTTTTTATGAATATGTGCAGAGGTCGATTGTGCTATCATTACACGTTAAGTTTTAATACAGCTGGTTAAAAATACTTATGCATCACTTAGCAGTTTCTGCCTACATGTTTCCTTTTTAAAACAGTTTGAATGATTTCTTGGAACAACATTTACCAACAGATGAGGTGTCAAAAAACTTATTAAACATACAATTGTTTCGAGGTTGTGGAATTGGCTCGTCAAACGCTAGCTGAGTTTGATTCTACCGGAGAACAAACGGCTGCACAAGATGTACGATTCGGTACTGATCGCACGAGAAAGAGGAAGTTGAGCGAGGAAACCACCGGGTAACTATTTCTGCACATCTGTGATTGAGTTATGGATGCCAAAACAACGAGTTTTTTTTCTCTGATTTTCGATGTGGAAGGAGGGAAGTGAATTGAGGAGTGAAAAAGGGGAAAGAGAGAAGAAGAAGGACAGGAGTTGATAGCGACATATTGTCTTGTAGATAAAAACCGAGAGCAAAGCAAGTCTTTCGCAAAAACCTTGTGGTTTCGATCCCCAGTTCTTCGGTTCTAGGAGGAAACATCGGAGGTTAATAATTCAATACTACATGTTCTCAACAATTTACACGTGAATTTGATCATGAGATCTAATCATCGAAATTGCTCTTATTGTGTGAGCATTGGTACGTTTAGAGGATTGCTAATAACTCGCACTCTGAGTAATACTTCTGAAAAGTTTTACCTTTTTCTTGTTATTTGCGATGTAAGAGATTCACACCACCTGAAAAGGAGAGACTTTGTATGTAGGTGTTTCTTTAGACCCTCTACAAATATGAAAGTGAGTACTTAGAACGTGATATCGTTTTCGGGAGTGGCAAAAATTGCGGAAATTCGGCTCAATCGTGTATTATCATAAATAATATCCAATAACGCAGACAACACTTAAAGTAAAGCAATTCGGTTTTTAGATCCCAGAAAGTGCTCATACCTAATTTTCTAGAACAAGCCTTCTTCCAGAAACATTTTCAAAATATTTCTCAAAGTGCTTTTTTTATGAAGTCATTAAGGATCTTCTAAAATTGACAATATTTACACAAACTTATTCTTTTCCTCTCAAATGTTGACGTGTAGCCTGTTAACGTGTTGAAAATGAAATGTAGTGTTGATTTGTTCAGCTTTTAGATACAGTTCTAAGCTTACCCTTCTTTTAGAAATTGTGGTTCAGTGTAGAAGAGGAATCAAACTGTAGGTACGATACGTCTCAGTAGATCCGCTTCTAGGTGGTTTCTAGATGGTCTAACGAGATCTACTGTGTGGTTGATGTTGGCTTTGATGGAGGCTGGCGTTATTGCTGGCGGCGACGTTGGTTGAGGGTGACATTGATTGGCGTTGAACTTCTAATTTTGTGAGGAAGCTTTGGAGGAGACTGGTTCTCGCAAGGCAGGAAATTTTGCTCAAGGCCACAATTCTCACACTCCACCTCGTAGTCGTCTCCGCGCACTGATTTCAGATAACGCAGTCTATGTTATATTTTTATCGGGGGAGTGTTTGAAACTGAAGTTTGAATATTCTCAAAATGTAGAACCGATGCGTTTAGAAAGAAAACTATGAAATCTTCCGCCTTTATTTGTAAAAAGGAAGGAGAAAACGTTGTTAGAAAAACAGAACAGTGATTTTACAGAAAATGCGAGTACTATGAATTTTCGATTAATTTTGATTAATTGATCAGTGAAGGCGAGGAGGAAAACACCAAAAAAGTCTGAAGTCCAGCTTTACGTTCAAATTGGTTCATTTAGGGGAAAATCTCACTGAGACAGTGAAAGGACCAATAACAACAAAGAGGAAAAGAAATAAACAAACGACAATAGGGACTCATCCTTCGGGGACGATCGATTGGTACCAGACTTAGGGAGGGTAAAAACGCTAACTCGCGCGAGCCCTTGTGTAGGAAAAACACAACGTAAACAAAACGTTAACTACGGAAACAGTACCACTTACTTATTCCTCGATGGCAACGCAGTGAAGGCTACAACATTGGTTCTGTGTTCTTTTATGCTTTTAGGCACTAGTTTTTTAGTGGCAATCTTCACTGACTGAAGATTGCCGGAGAGGATTATTCATATTAACATTTGGAAACACGCTTCGAACTCGCAGATCTTGCATGCAGTGTAGCTTGGTTTATTACATTGGAGAACAAGCGTTTAAGTTTTTCAGGAGTTAGTAACACACGATTATAAGTTACCATCGTGAGCTGCCGGCTTAGCTGGTAACACTCGGATTCAAGGTCAGAATTTAATTTGAGACGGCACGTGTATTTGAGAAATGCTCTAATATCAATCCAGAAAAGTCTTCCGAAAGGTCGTCTTAAAAGTTCATAAATTACATAAGAGAGTTTCTTGACATATGTAAAGAATGTGATGGCTGTATGCAAAAACACTAGCTATTACGCTTCCACCGTTCATATAACAAAAATAGGTCAATATCAATATTGTCGATAATTATCTGAAAGCACCTTTTGCGGCATACCGATGTCCGCGTCATATATTTGTGCAGTTTTCTACACATTCAACAAGCCCAGAGTGGTGGGCTTGCAGCGAACTCGGAAAAAATGAAATCGAACATTGCTCATAGTGTCTATGAACTATTCACAACATATCCTTGATCAGCATCGTCGATTACCCTTGGGAGCAAACTTCCATCCAATTTTATTCGATAGAAAAGGAGAAACCTTATCTTAAAGGCGCTCCTCAACCTTGTCTTGGTCCTAATCACTGATCACTGTAGTATTGTTGAATATGTTCTCCTTTCCCTCGTTCAAGTGGTCTATGGAATTTTAATGCACACTTTACCTCGAAATTCCCTCTTCGCGATCTATGGTTGTGTCTAAATTCCACTAAGTAGAGAGACGGGTCCCACAGCGTCGAATTGGTGCGGCGGCTGTCGCAAGGCGGTAAAATGAAGGTGCACGGGTCCTTGGGCATCGAATAGGTCCGCTGACGCCAAGCACCGTTGTATTGGAGTGGGACTTGTCTTTTTGTTTTTGTCGTTTTTTTTTTTTGTTTTTTGAACTCCTCATATGACGAAGAGCAATAGTGTTGCGTCATCAAGGTTGCTTAGATATGTTCCCGCGCATTTATCCAACACCAACATGTTTCTTGAGCAACTTTGAAGAGCGCGCTTGGAAAAATAACGTGTCGTTGGATCTTTCGATGTCACTTCTCTTTACAGCAATGCCTCAAACAGCGCTGCAATGCAAGCGTATTCGAGCTACTAGAAACACCAAGAACAGAATAATAGAACATCAAGACATTCTAAACCTGTACGGGTTTTCCGTAAGGCAGATCATGACGCTCCGGGATGAATGTCTAAGGTACTCCATATTTCGCTCGTCGGATACTGTAGACAGGTCAAGAGATTGACCATGGGGCAAAGGCTCGCTCCCACAATAGCCATTGCATTCATGTACAAAATAGACAACCCATCCTGGAACGCAAACCTTTCCTGTACTGTCGTTACATTGATGACTGTTGCATTATATGCCCCATTTAAGACGAGATGCACACTTGTTTCGAGCTTCTAAACCAGCAATCCCCTAACATGCGGTTTACACAGGGAAAAGCCCAAGAAAATTGGTTGTCCTTCCTTAACGTGGAAACATAAAGTGGTACAACGGTGAGTGGAAGACACGATGGTTTCGAAAACCTAGTAGTAAAAACATATTAGTTCACTGTCTTTCCACTCACCCTTGGAAAATCAAGAAATCAGTGATTCGGAACATGTTTAGGACAGCCGTAAGTGTGACATCTGATGTCCATGAGCGGATCGATGCGGTTATCATAGCACAGCGGATCGCAATTTCAAGTGGTTATATTGCTGATGTACGTGGGAGGCCAGGTCTTATTGCGCAGCGAGATTATGCTCCAGTGGATGACCCGAAAAAGATCAATTTCTGCTTGCCTTTCATGACCGACGACCTCAGTAAGGCGATAAGGGCCAGTCTGGTTAGGTATGGTCTCGATGACCAAGCGAGAATTGCGGAAATGCCTCCAACAAATCCCAAGAAGCATTTGTCTGACTCCAAACTGTGTAATATGCCCATTTGGTAAGGCAGGCGACTGCATGGTCTCTGATGTGGTTTATTTAATTTCGTGCAAAACATGCAGCGAACAGTACATTGGGGAAACCCTTTCTGTTCGCATTAAAGAACACCTAAATGAGATGAAACAATCGAATGCAGCAACTCCCCTCGCAGCTCATCGCAGACAATGTCATGAAAATGCTCCTTTCTGCATAGCTGCCACGATCCTATCGTGCGAACTCGAAATTGTGGCTTGCAGAACTTTGAAGGCGTTTTGGATAAACGCTTAAAGTCCAAAAGGGAATAAAAAGGAAGAATGCATAGCCGTGACCAGCGAGGTGGCTCTGTATCAAGACCTTTGCGGGTTTTGATCTACGGGGTCATATGCGGCAACGCGGCTACCTTAGTAAACACAACGCTTTGGACTCTTTTGGTCTCGATTTTGGATGCAGCATCTTAGGGAATGATGACTTGTTCTGGATGAGGCATTTCGGAGGATATATCAGAAATTATCTGACTTTCAGGCTCTGATGAAGGCGACGACGCCGAAACGTTAGCCATAATAAAGTTTGGTAACAATCTTGACTCTTGCTACAATTTGACTATCGACAAGTTGCAATCTGTATGCCAAGATCTAAGGAAGGTCGAACTTTCGCACTTCTGGAAGATGACGGATAATAAGCAGATGGGGCGATGTTTGCGTAAATAATGCTTGCCAAGTCTAACCTATTTATGTTCTTCAGTTCCCGAAATTCAAGTTTCTTTGATTTCTTTCTGCGCGGTTTCCTCAGGCTCATCAGACAGAAGTAAGCTTTGAAAAAAGTAAGATTCTTTGCCCTGAGGTAGAATACATGGCGCTATTCTTCCCAGAAAAAAATTCGCTTGCAATTAATCCATGCGATTGACAAGGTCATCATTCAATATTTGCAGATTGAAACCGGGCATATTGGTCTCATTAAGGAAATGTTCAGATACATCTTTTTGTACCCCTTAACGTTGTGTTTCTTAGCTGGTTAGGTTGGAAAGCATTTCTCCAGAGTCACCACATTTGTGTTTGATGTATGTGAGAACCTCTGCATACCTCTCTCAATGGGCTCCCAGAAAGGTTCTAAAAAGGAGCAAGTCGATAAAATGTATGCTTGCTGATACAATGACCGTCACATTTGTGGTCCTCATATATCAGAACCCCACCTAGCAACGTCCGACTGACACTATAAGAAAAATGTGCAGAAATCGATAAATTGGCTTTTTGGGCAAAATGATTGCCATATTTGTAATCAGCGCACGCAAATTATCCGAAGAAGAGAACTCACGAAAACCAATAAGTTGACATTTTTGTTGAAAGTAGTTATATTCATTATCAATATATGTACAAACCTCAACCGGCAGATTTCTGCTGTCTCTAGGGCGAAATAGGCCAAAATCAATAAAATCATTAACTACCGTGACTAAGGGTTTTTGAATTTCCTAAGGTTTGCAATCAGGATTCAAAAATTCCATAGACCCCTAATGAAAGATTTGTGGAGAAGATGCAAAACAGATCAATTAGGTATGATGATATCTTTTTGGGCTAGAAATATTCATGATAAACAATGTCGAATGTCGAAGCTCCGAGAAGCCAAGACGTGTCCAATTTAATGTGTTACGTAAGGAGAAATTTGTTGATCCTCCTGACTGCTTAACATAGTCCTAAACCAGCTGTGTAGAGTGGGCGCTAGAGATTTAGGGTTTTCTATAACCTATTTGAGCAGACCGAGACGGTTGTTCAGTGGAATTATTTATCATACAATAGACAGAGAGGTGCAGATGAAAGTGAATGACTGAATGAGTGAACAGGACGTTGTCTGCCGCATTCGTGGAAGATAGAAGCGCTTATGCCTCCAAAATAACCGTAACAGCGAAACACATTTTACACCACGCCCTTTTACGATCATCGGGGTCGATGATAAGCTCAGATATGTCCCTGCCCACCTTAGTAGTCCAAACAGCTTCCTAAAACAACTTTGTAGTGCGTCGTTCGAACCCGAATATGTGATAGAGTCCTTTGACGTTACGTCCGCTTTATACGAACGTTTCAAACGATGTTGCAATGTAAGCTGTTTGCGAACTGCTCACACGGCACCAAGCTTCACTAAGCCTATATTAAACATATACGGATTAAGCATTAAGCAAATCTCATACTGATGAACGAGTGCCTAAATTGCTCTACTTTTTCATGGTCGGGACAATACTACCGACAACTTACAGGGCTGGCTATGAGACAGAGGCTGGCACCCACTCTTCCCAATGTTTTCATGTCGAAAATCGAAACGCCTAGATCGCAAACTACTGTTGTATTTCGTTACAGAGATGATTGTTGCGTTGTTTGACCAACAGCATCAGAAATGTACGAGTACTTCAATCTTCTTAACTGGCACTGTCTGCACATTAAGTTCACAAAGGAGAAATTAATTGACAACTGGTTGGCTTTCTTGGATGTGCACATGTATTTGCGGAATTTAATATGATAGACCAAGTGGTATCGAAAACCCGGTAGCAAAAACATCTTAGTCCATTACTTTTCAGTTCAAACCAGCAAAATGGAAAACTCCGTTTCAGGTAGCATATGCAGGACGGCGGGAAGAGTTGCATCGAGCAGCTAGGAAAAACATGGTCAGTAAACCTGGCCCAAATAGCGGCTATTTCCAATGGGCATCCGACCGGAGATGTCTCATTCGACAGACTTGACTTTCCTCCCGAAGGATCAACGTCGTGGACCGCCGAGAAAAGATTGCGTTCTGTCTATCCTACATATTTGCTGATATGAGCAGAGAGGTACAGAGCTGTATACCAAAAGCGGCTCTGCAGAACGACGTAAAAGTTGTTGAGGTACCACCAGCGAACCTCAAGCGTCGGCTGGTAAGTAATCCTGCATATGATCATATGATCAATGCGATCAACCTAGCGCAACGGATCGCAACTTCTAATGGTTACATTGCTGATGTACCTCGGAGGCCAGGTCTTATTGCGCGGCGAGAATATGCTACAGTGGTTGACTCGAATAAGATCAATTTTTGCCCGCTTTTGCTTTTCATAACCGACGACTTGACTATACAGCCTGATGAAATGCGGTCTCGAGGACCTAGTGAGAATTGTGGAAATACCTCCAACAAACCTCAAGAAGCAATTAGTTCGAAAGAGAATGTACGATCGCTTCTGTCTTACTCCAGACTGTAATATGCCCATTCGGGAAGGAAGGTCATACATGGTCTCTGGTGTAGTCTATCTAATTTTGTGCAAAACATGTGGGGACCAATACATCGGCGAAACAAGACGACCCCTTTCTGTTCGCATTAAAGAACACCTAAATGGGATGAAACAATCGAATGCAGCAACTCCCCTCGGAGCTCACCGCAGACAATGTCATGAAAATGTTCCACTCTACGTAGCTACCACGATCCTATCGTACTAACCCGAAATTATAGTTCGCAGAATTTTAGAAGCATTTTGGATAAATGCAAAAGGTCTTAAAATGAATAGAAAAAAGAGTGCTCAGCCGTGACCAATATCTCTGTATCAAGACCTTTGCGGGTTTTGATCTACGTGGTCATACGCGGGTAGCATCCTAATTACTATTAGCGGAGCGATTGCATTGCGAGGATATCCGCTAACATCACGGCAACGCGGCTACTGAGGTTGGCAGAACGATTTGGGCTCTTTTGGTTTTTGTTTGTGGGTGTAATAGCTTAGGGGATGATGACTTGTTCTAGATGAGGCATTTTTGAGAGGATATATCGCAAATGTTCTTACTTTCCAGGCTCTAACGAAGGCGACAACGCCGAAACGTTAGCCGTAGTAAAGGACTGCTAACAATCTTGGCTATTGCTTGACAATATCAATCAAATACTCTTAGTCATTATGCCAAGATTCAAGGAAAGTCGAGCTTTTGCGCGTTAGTGCGTATGACCGACTCTCCACAACTCCCACTTACATGGTTTGCCATATGGAAGGTGATTGCATGATATCAAGATCAAGAGTGGTGTATCTTATCACATGCGGGTCGTGTGGTGACGATTATATGGGGGAAACAGGTATCCCCCTCTGTGTATTTGGGTCATCAAGGAGCAGCTAGATTCGCTAGTGGATTCGCCAAATTTAAACTCTCCACCCTACTCGGAGCACACCGTAGAATACGTCATCAAAATTCCGAAACATATTTAGAAGTTACGATACTATCCTTCTACTCCGAGATCTTAGAGCGCACAACATTAAAGGCTTTTTGAGTAACCACCAGAAGTCCAATAATGCACACAAAAGATGAGTGCATTACGATCACAAACGAACTAGCCCCACATCAATGTTTCTAGCTTTACGATTTTTTTCGTTAAAGCAATTTCTCCAATTAATTCATTGTCTACCAAAATGGTTGCTTTGAGAGAGCATATCTGCTTTTTGTGTCTGCTTTCTACCAAATGATAAATCTGATATGTGCCAGGTTTTCAGACGTCTGTTGCCGTGTGTGCCAGGTCGTTCTACAGCGATTGTGTACCCGTTCAGTCAACCGACCCACACTGGCTATCTGACGCATGCCACTATGTTGCCGAGAGAATAGGACCACCGATGTGTCTTCGCCCCTAACGTCGCTGTGGAAAAAAAACTCATGTTCTTAGTTTTCATGGTAGCTCTATTTCATAGTACTATGTTCTCGCATCACACAAACCGCTTATTTTCATTTCTCGATACCTTGCTGTTCTGTTGTTCTGACGATATGCACCTAATGTTATGATAATTCACTCAGTTTCTCAATTTTGTTTACTTCTAATCATTAACTATGTGCAGAAGCTATGGCTTGCGCTCGCATATGTAATAGAACACCTAAGTAGGACGTGTGACACTATCTACAGTTTTTTTCATGGTTTTCGACAATGTTACGGTATGTCTATGTCGAAGTTCACTTTTCTAAAAAAGATTTTTTTAAAAGAAAATCTGTTAAAGGTTGTAGAAGAGAGCTTCGAAGCAAATCTTGGAGTGTCTTCATAATTACTGCTCCTCAACACTACTTTGAGCAAGTATAGGTATCAAATAGAAAAATAGGACTTGTATGAGGATCAGTCTTTCTTTTTAGTACCTCCGAGTCGGTAATCAATGTTATCATGAAGGACCGAGAGAACTTACGGTAGTCAGAAAAAAATGAATGTTTATACGCGGATGCGTTGCAGACACTACAACAAATATACTGGTAGCTGTCAAGGCTATTATTTGAAGTAATCTTTGTTACTGTTAATTTTATTGCTTTCGTTTTGTGTGAACTCGAACAGGCTCTTCGAAGACAACTATGGGTATTGTCGGTAGTGTTAGTGATGTATTAAAAGCTTCAAGTCCCGGCAAGGAACTAAGTCTGCAGAAATCGTTCAATAGAAACTCTATTTTTATCCAAACAAAACTGTTTAGATGCGATACGACTTGTTTTTATAAAAGAACTCGAGGTGCAGGTAGTACTACCTCGGTCCTCAACTAAACATCTGTCCGAAATTTCCCAGAAGATTTCAAGATAGGTTCCTCGAGGTAGATTCGTCGGGAATTGCGACTGGCTCCGTCCAGAAGCTGTCTCTGTCTGAGTTGAGGGGCACTTGCCCCGACTCAGCTAGAGACAAGCCTCCGGCCGGAATTCTTGCTCGTCACTCTTCTCATGGGCTGTTGGTCCCTTACATTCAGCCCACCCGTTCATAGCTGCAGTATTGGCGGCGGCGGCGGCAGCAGTCCCGCTGTATGTGTGCACTCGCGCAGGGTAGGATCAGCTGTTCGACATTGATGCAGTGAGGGCGCAGACAATGAGGGTTCGCGGGGAAGACTGGTGCATTTAGAGACGCACGCCGTTGGCGCATTGATCGCGGCGGTGCAGCATTATGCTGTTGTGTATGTATATATATGTGTGTGTCTGCGTGTGTGTGTGTGTGTGTGTGTGTGTGTGTGCGAACGCGAGCGACGAGCGGCGATGCAGTCGCTGTCGACATTGCGGCGATGGAGGGAGGTAGGGGCTGTGTAGGAGCGGAGGGGCGGTCCGCACACACACCACTTTGTGTGGGGCGATTGCGGGACTCGTTTCGGCCGCGGCGTCGGCCCAACGCTCGACAGCATACACCACGGACGTCCCCAAGAACCACCTCACGCTCGGCGATGGAAAGCACTTTTTTATGCATTGATGACCCAATTTCTTTGCTCAGTATCTGTGTCACTGACTTCTGCACACAGACTTGTGCTCATCATCTCCTGATTCTTAGTTCGGTTCGACTTTCCCGATATGAATCGATCCTTTCGATACATCCACCAACGTATTAGGTGTCTTTACTCGCGGACGAAAATCAACTATGGAAACTTGAATCGTGTCCCAAAGTGATCGCGAACCATTCCAGCGCGTCAATCCTTTGCTCAACCGCGAGTATGTCGTCGTCGTCGTGGTCGAGCCTGTTCCAGACGAAGACGACCAGTTCGCATCACTATGCGAAGCGCAGAACCAGGACTTGTCCTCAAGGAAAGAATCCACTGCCACCATAACACAGCGTCTTTGTTTGATCTATCCAGAAAATACTTTACCTGATGAACATCCAAAACGATACTGTGTCGATTCTTTTAGTGTTTTAACTATCATCAGCGGTTAATTGAGCTATGCGGTGAACCGTGTATATATGACGACATTGTGGTGATGGGACTTGACGCGGAGCAGTTCACAACGGATTACGATCCTACCGCTGCAACTTAGCATCATCGCCGTGGACATTGCCGAGGGTAGAGATTTCTGGCGATTCTCCGTCGGTTTGCTTCAGTTCTAATCTTCAGCACATCTTTTTATATCCTTATGCGCTAAACATTCGCTAAGCAGACCTTTTTTCAATAATTAAGATTTGAACATCCGGATATTGCTTCATGTTTTTTTTCTACAGAATGCCACTTTTTCCTGCAAATTTTCCCCACCATAAACTTCAGTTGTTAGCCTTCATCTGTCTGTAGCTATCTTTCATTTCTTACTTAGGTACAAGATTTATATTAATATTCCGTACTTAGAGGATCAGGTAAGCTGATTGAATCAGGGCTGAATGATGTGACATTATGAATCATACGGAAATTAAGCGACTTTTCGATGAGTTTTGCACATGTGCTTACTCAGAAGGTCGACTGACGTTGAAATAGATTGAGGAAACATAGAGGTGTGCACCGTACATCATAGGAAAAAATTGGAAAGATAGGTACGTTTTAGAGATCTTTTGGTTCGTAGTTCCCTTTCTCCAATATCTTTTTTTATGCATTTTATGTTTTTTTTTCTTCGTTGGACGTAAAAGCGTCTCCTAAATCCTAATTAGTTGATAGCCACTTTAAAACTACTTACTTTCACAGCTCCTTTAAGATAACTTTGGTTTCCGCCAACAGTTAAGTCTATTCTCCTATCTGAAATTTTGAGCTATGGCCAGACTCCGCTGTCTGCCTGAACAAAAGATCACTTTTAAAAGCTGGTCTTTAGAATACTTCGTATAATATTCCAGAAATAGCAGCCGTGTTCACTCTATCTCATTTTGTACAATTTTCTTTCACATCTACTTATCAAATATTTCCATTATTAATTTTCTCAACCAAAAATTATTCGTTTGTGAATTCTAAGGTGCCACAATGTTCGTGGACGCGGCTTGCTAAAGAAAACCTGACTATCTTATTTTTACTTGAATAACTTCTTCAGACAGAATGTACACGTAGTCTTGATGCGCACCAAACTCGCTTTATGAGCAACCAAAGGTGACTTTAGTGGCATTATCCTTTGCATGCAAAATTTCATCTGTTAAATTACTCGAAGCTGAGTCGAGCAGGCAGCACTGAGCATGCTTAGTGCAGACGAACACAATGAGACGTTGTGGATGACGTCGGATGACCAACGTTGTTTCGTCGCTGGAGCACGTCCCGTTTCTCTCATTCAGTCATCTACCATACACTTCATACGATTCGGGGGGCGTCGTACTGCTTATCTAACAGCGCGACTGGCGGTGCTATCAGTCGTCGCATTCGACGTTGTCAAGCAGTTCTCACTATCTCCCTCTCTCTCTCTCGCTCACTCACTCATTCACACACACACAGCGCGCACTCCAATGGACGATGATATCAGTGCCTGCATCTGAGCGAACAGCGCCCCCGGAGGACGGTGTAATAAGACTGCGTTGTTCTGAGCTCGGTTTAGTTTCTTCTTTCTAGAATCTAAAACCGGAGACATGTGCTACTTAGCTGGGAACAATAAGACATTAGCAGATGTTGGTATAAATGTGATCATCCTCACAAAAACGTTTTCCTAAGTATGCACAGATACGCTATTTGTCCGATTTTTCCCTACCGCCAGCATTCCATCTCAGTCGGGGTTAGTTTGGATCAGATAGCGAGCGACGCCCGCTTATCTTCCCTTCAATTCCATTCCAGCCAATAGACTATGAAAGAACGTGATTCGGTAGAAAGAGCGGTGGATTGGATTGTGTTTGGAATTGAAGTAAATTGTGAAGGATTCATTTACATGCAATTGTTGGTAGTATTTGCATTGTTGAAATCGATCTGTTGTTTTTTTTTTACCAGGGACAGTTTTCTGCTTAATATTGTAAAGTTTTCTGCTTAATATTGCTTAATATTGTATATTTTAATTCGTTGTGCATTCGGAAAAGCAGAAACGCGTATCATACTTCTCTTTACTAACGAACCTCTTCTGAACCTCTTACCTTCTCCGCAGTAGCAGATATCCGATTTCGCTAAGCCGCTCTGCATACATTTCCATTCCACGTTGACAAGTACGCATCCGTTCTGCTATCGTCCGTCTTAGTGTGTTTGATTTTAGGTCTCTGTCTCGTAACCTCAACACATTCACCAACAGACTGTGTGAGTAAACTGCAGCTGTCATTACTAGTATGCCGTTTCTAACGCTATGAAAAACTGAGTGGGTTTGGATGGGATTTGTGGTGTACAGAGAATCAGCAAAATTTGTTTCTTGTGGGACGGATAAGACACCACAAAGATGGTGACTCTCAGTGCAAACTACATAGATTGGTGATATTACACAATGCATTGATTGAGTGGATGGCCGAGGCAAAACGAAAGTCGTGCTGCTGCTATTTTATTACAGAGCCGTTCGGTAAATCTTTTACATTGTGCAGAAACACCGAGGTAGTTACGAACTACCCCATCGCTCCATTTCCGGATTGGCCAAATCTTACTGTTATTCAACCAGACTGAAGTGGTCCCGTACCATATGCATGCAGTTCGTGTCAAAGCAGAAGTCTGAAATAGGGGCAAGCACTCTTTCTGGGTTGTTTGACCTGCTAGATGAAAGTTTCTAGACATATAGACTAGAAGCGGTCCCAGATTTCAATAAATGGTGAGAAAAGCGCCTTCTTCTTAAACCTCAGCAGATCTGTTCAGGCAGTTGAGTTCTTTTGGGGCTCTGTGAAGCAGGTCTATGACTACATTCAAAAATGCGCTAGGCCCAGTTATTTCTCACGCGATCTACGCGCTAGGCATATTCTCTATACCTCCATGAACTAACTACCTCGGATTAGCCCGATAGTTGTTTCTGTGTTCTAATCACGCGTCATTTCAGCCTTTCTTTTGTATACCTTCGCGTGGGATCTGAATTAGTCTTCCCAAACATGTTGTGAAGCAAGTATTTTCTAGTTTGTGCTACTTCTTCAAGTCTTCCGCGGGTTCATTCTCGCCAAAAACGTAGTGCATGTTTGAAACCAAGTGCTAAATGAATGTGCATGTCACGATTGTGTTGTGTAATACTAAAGACGGCATCCGGAAGATTTTCGATGTTGATCTTTGATCTCTGCTTCAACTCATGTTCAGGACGTGTGCTGCTAGAATCAAAATGAAAACTAGGAACATCCTTGAAATTCCAGAAATCGGATTTCTCAGGAGAACGAAATTGATCAGTTTACACGAAGACGCGTTTCTTTACAATTCATTTTTACATTTCTTTCTCTATGCATATAGTTAAACGAAAGCCCGTAGAATGAAATTAGACAACCGTGATGGTGTAACAGTAGTTCTTTAGGATGATTTCATCTCTAACCCATTTCACGTGCTTTCATCTCATCATTCGTAGGTTAAAAGAATTGCTCTAAAAGGGAAACTGATCCATTTCCTATTCAATCACAATTTCTATTGAGTTAAGTTGTGTAGTTTTCATAGACCATGAGAGGAATTTGCAACTAACGGTTACAAGCTCGTTTGTAGGTTAGGGGCAGCTTTTTATAAGGATAAATTTCCGGAGGGGTGGGTCAGTCGTTAAGGGCTCCCGTTGTGTCTGCACGATCGATCGGACGTTCGATTCCGCACTAATGGCAACCAAGCCTTTTACCTTTCCAGGATCGATAAATTGGTACCACACTTGTCTGGGAGGATAAAGATACTGACTTGACACGTCGGTTAGCCCCCGCAAGTCACTGTATAGGTTACTTGCACGTTCATATCTAAAAAATTCTGAATTGAAGTGAACGCGGTGACGCATCCCCAACGGACTGATTAATGCCAGACATTTATCCTTTCATACCTTAAATTTCTGGACGTAGCTTTGCTTCATACAATTCATATAGCAATTTTTGTGTTCACCTATTTATCGGAGTGTTTTGTTTATGAGTAGAAACTATTGCTGATATTATTTCTGTGCTTGCCGCTAGTGTGTGTGTGTGCAGGTATAGACATTTTCAGATTCATTTCCGTTTATTAAACTTATTTACAGTGGATAACGTTCAGAGAACGTACTACTTTGCTGGGTGCACTTTCGACAAGAACTCTCGATTGTGTTTTTTTTTCCCTTTTCAATTGCTGTAATACCCATACCTTCTGTCATAGTCATCCATGTGATAACTTTTCTCTTATAGAAATTCAAGTGCCGTTGTTTGTGTACATCCTTCACGATGACAGATACGTCCTTATAACTACGTTTTTTTCCCTCACTTTCTGTTTTCTTCAGTCTCCTCGTTATGTGCAACGCATCTGGCGAATTCCGTCTTTAGATAACTTCTTTTATTTGAAGCTGCTGATTGTTATACTTTTTTATTTCGCTGCAGTTGCCGCCACGAGGTAAAGTTTTGTTAAGGATTCTACTTTAATGTCAACTAATTTCATTTCTGTTGTGCTCACTGACACCTTACACTTACCTTGACGAAATTGCAGCAATAAAATCCAGTCTGAGAATTATTAATTTAGAATTACCAGGAAGTGGACAGTGCAATTTGGTGTTTGTTAATTTATTCGTTGTTATATTTAATTTAACGGTAGTTGTGTAGAAAATCCGTTAACTTCCGTGAAAGTTTTGTGAGATTTTTTTGCTGATTGCAGTAGTAAAAGCGAGGACCGAGTTACCCGAAAAAGATAAAGAAATTTTAATTTGTGGATTTTTTTGACTAAAAGACTGAGGATATTCACTATTCATAATTCTGACGACCAAAGAAGAAGCCTCATTTATTCATCAACAAAGTGTTTTCACAAAGGATATCGTTCCACCTCCTCGCTCGCGTTCGTAATCCTACATCCAGCCAACAGCAATCAGAACGCTCACGAAGGTCGCAGACTGCGTTGGTAGCGAACAGGCAGGCCTAAGATCGGTCTTTGAAGTGTCCCGCCTTTGTCGAAGCAACGGTCCGACTGCGCGCGCCACCTTTGCGCCCTCCCTCCTACGATTCGTCCGAAGCCCATTCGGACGAATCGCAGTCGGGGAGCTGGGTGCAATGGTTGCGCATTGCAACAGAAGACGTCGTAAGAAACAGCTCCGAGGTCGTCCGTTTACACTGATACGGGAGAGATGAACGGAATCATCCTCTTCCCCACAATCTACGACCTCGTATGGGCATTTCCCGCCTGAAACCCGTACCACCCCAGATTCGTGGGGTGATACCTTTAAACATGGAATGTTAGTTTAGTGATGCACTAGCCATTCCTCCCTATCTACCAGTCGCCAACTGATACACAATACTTCTCTCATTTAGTCTACAGAAAGGGCAAAAATGTTAATGTTGTTGCTGATAGTATTCACACAAACACACTTCTTGCTTAAGGATGTAATGCATGTGAGGACGTTAACTATACAAATGTCTGCGCTTTTGTAATATGCTGGGACGTTCTTATTTGTGCAACGAAACAAAGTGTTAACATAAATGAAAATCAGTTCTTCTCACATGGAGCTCTAATTTGTTATAATTAGATGCTGATTCTGTGCAAATTAATTGCAAATTGCACTACAGGTGTAAAGCATATGTTGGGAACACTTCATGAATCATTGTTGTTTTGTACTATTTTTTTCCTGGCTCTTTAAAATTATTGTTCATTTATTTGCTCAGCTTTTCTTCTCGTTTTTAGTAACTCCAAAGCCTTACTAGTAGTGTTGCTGTTGAGGAAAGGACAACCAAGTAATTCCTCGATTGTGTTTCTGTTGTCTTTTTTCCTTCCAAAAAGTACCTGTTGGGCGACTAACTGTAGAAGAAAGTGGCAACTAAGTTTACTCCTCTGTGTAGGATTTTGTCGGTGGGTGACTCAAGTTTGGATACCACTGTTCTGTTTAGAGCGCTCATGAATTCGATCCTGATCACCGAGGTTTATAATGGTAGCTAATATGGCACTTGACTTCGTTACTTGTCTGCATGAGAAATCGGACTCGGTAGTCTACTCATTAGCAGCGCACCAGCTGGGCACAATGGGTGTGGTGATCTGGATTCTTCCCCTTTTCTCCATTATTAGGTGTTACTGAGCTCGAGATTTTAGAATTCGTAATTACCATCGATTTATTGACGCCCATTTTCCGTTGCGCCAGTACCCGCAGTTCATCTGAGTCACGCGTCCGTGCCGATAAAACACTTGTTTTCGATTTGTCGTTGTTCACTCGAGTCGATGACCTTCATTTAGGTATTGAGCGTGTGCATCATGCCGAGATCATGTTCCTTCCCCAATTGTCTGCTACGACTCGGTGAACCGCACGACGGTGTTGATTTCGTATCCCTAGTCCGGGTACATGTGCACCCACAAGCTGCTGCCACACGCACACCCACGGCGCCGATCGATCACCACGCCTCTCCGGTCGCACTGGACCCCTCCTGAATGTTTCGTGCTCCATCCAGCTGTACTCATAAAGAGTTGTGAAGGCTAAGTAGAATTTGCTTAAAATTTTACCGCAGTGTTGAACAGTATTAATATGATTCGTTCTGTGTTTCACATCTTCCTCAGAGCGAAATCCCACAGCACATCAACATTTCTGAACCATTATTTCTGGTTGCGCTAGTTTTTCAATTACTTTTGTTTTGTACACCTCACACCCTCCTTTTATACCGAACCGCTTAATCCTCACCAACCTCCATTGCGAGATGAAGTCTAAAACGCGACAACTGCTCCTGTAGTATAATACTTTCGTGAAAAGCTCCTCAAAATCGTTCTTATTTCTTTGCTTATTTTGTTGTATCTGCATTTTCTGTCTGTTAGTCGTAGACTACATATCGAGTGTAAGTTTGTATTTCGCATTGTTCGGGGGCAGTCACTGCATTATTTTCTTCCTTTCTAATATGCATACTTGATTTCAAAAGCGAGATTTTCTTGCTTTTCAGTCACTATTTAGCCTGCATTGGTTCTCACCCAGGCGACAAGAATCAACCCTTCAAAATTCTTATTTAAAAAGTTGTCAACATATCTTAATATTTTCGTGTAGGTGTACGTCGTTCAACCCCAATATTGCTACCGTGATACTTTTTTTCTATTTCGATACCTGTAAGGTTTTATGGCCTGCCCGTACTGCTTGTGACTGTTCCTGCACTATGTTGCTCATTTGTCCAGTCGCACTTCATTCATCTAATTCCTTTATTAGTGCTTTTTCATCTGTTTTATTTCCATTCTTAATTAGTGCCTGGTTCTTTTACTTTCGCAATGGTTCCTAACCATTATCCGTTCTATCTACGTTCTCGCTGATTTGCACCTCAGCTTTCCCTTTCTGGTTCTTGGTAGTAGGGCATACATCGCCTAACCAGCGGTATTGGACTAGTGAGTAATTAGTGACCATTTTTCTTTAACTTAGAGATGGACATAGGAATAAACAGTAAAAAATGGCAAAATTGGCGAAATGTGTGTCTTTCAATCCTAACTCTCCCCTTCTACAACACAGTTGTGATCCGAAATCCGAAAAATTTTCAATTTTATTGATTCTTGTTTATTTTAGTTGTTAGAATATAGTGCCAAGTGGTGACAACGGAGATTTTCGACACCTGAATTTTGCATCTAAGTAAGGCACTCAGTGGCCCTTATTTCTCGAAGTAAATAATCAAATCAAACTTAGGGGCCACTCACTCAGGGGCTCTACTGAGGCCTAAGCACTAGTCCTAGAGGATCTATGACGTGTAAACTAAAGTTACTAAGAGAAAAAAGTAAGTTAGAGCGTCATTGAGTGCCTCCCACCCCCCAACTACATTTTTCCCAAAGATTTGCGCTTTGTACGGTTGGCATCAAGTGTTCTATGATTGGTTATGAGTGCATAACTATTGGTGGCCGTTTGATCCTCAGAAACAAATACTGTGTACCATGCAAGATGATTTTGCAGTGTTTTTTCATCGGTAGGATTTCGTATTGTTTCTTCTATTGAACGGTATGGCAACGTCAGTCTATAGAACTCGGCAAAAAGGGGATGAAATGAGACTATTCCCTAGATCGTTTCAACGTTCCATTCATCTTATTTTTATCATTATACTGTTATATTTCAAAATTTCATTTTATTTCTGTGATCCACTGGTTCAGTCAATGCAATGTTAGGAGTGATGTGCTCTGAAAGCTCCTCGATAATTGTCGGATCGATTCAAAATTTCCTCCTATTACATATTTAGTACGCCTTTTCCGTACTTTTTTAAATATACCTGGTTTTTATCGTTGAATTACAAATTATTCTTTCCAACTCTGCCTTGGAGTCATTGCAACTGGGTATATTAAATATAAGTGCTACAGGGACGTTCCCACTCTCTGTAACTGAGATAATTTATTGGATCTAGTGCAATAATCAACTCGTATATCATACTGCTATACGAATAGTATTTACAAAAAGTATTACTCTCAAGTCGGTTTTCTTTTTTGTTTCCTACTGTTCGTTTCATGTTTCTTCTCATGATCTGTTCAAACCTTGAGAGCAGACAAGATTGCAATATACGTGTATTGGGATAATTTCCCGCTAGAATCATTTTCAGTTTCTTTTGAAAGGTGTCTGTGCCGAGTTGTCTCATAAGTCATAAGCTGCAATGGAGCTTTCATGGACATATATGCAGGAGGAGACCTCAGTAAGGGAGAACAGGACCAGTGTCGCCCGGTATTCGTTCAATGCATTCTGTTTTCTTATCTGTGCGACGTTATCATAGTCGTAGATCGCCATCGAGACGCGTCCTTTGGACTTTAGCGATGCTGTCGCATAATTGCGGTGCGGATCTCCTCATCCGGCGCCTCATCTGCTGGCAATCGCTTCCAGGCTAGTTCCTGTTCGTGGCGATGTCACCCTCAGCTCAGGTTCAGCTCTGATGGTCTGAGCGCAGAAATACATGGTCTTTTTCTTACTCATTGACCCTCCTCGAATATCCGTCTGGGCATAGCACCGCAAACCGGCTCCTTTACTTCATTCTTTCGATGGCAACATACGTTAAGAGAGTTCAAGGTAAAACTATTTAAAAACAATTTTCACTTGAGTTTTATTAAGTGGAACAGGCGTAGGATGCTTTGTGTCGTCGGCTTACTCACTTTTTTAGTTTTCATTTTTTTTTGAAGCGTTCTAGCCACAAACGCGATAGAGAGGAGCCAGACCCCCCTCAGGTGAAGGGGGAGTAGCTCATGGAGTGCAGCGCAACTGATGAGAATCCCTTCCAACCATTCTAAAGTGGAGGGGGTCGAGCACCGGGCTCCGACTATCGCTCCTAAAATCGCCAAAATTGCATATGTTTCCTTTAAGCATTGTCTGAAACCAAATATTTCTACTATACCGTGCATGTGAAGCTTTTCCATCGTAGATATCGTGCAAAACAGTGGTCTGCCCGTAATTTATGCTTTCGACCTGATGATGGGTTATAATTTACGTTAAGCTTCGTAATTTTTCCTCAAATTTCGGCTCTTATGTTGTCTTGTACGTATGGATGTGCATGGAGAGTCATATGCACCATTCCTCGCTGTGTTTCGCGATGGTCTCACCTCGGTCCCAGCCGCTATCTCCACCGCGTCGCAACGCAGACTTATGCAACTGCACCGTGCTTCGTTCCGTTTTGCCCTACTTTACGTCCATTCATGTTTTCATACAAGTGATTGTTATTGGAATTCTTGGCTTACTCACTTGCAGAATAGTCAGTCTTGGCAGGATAATTTTGGTAACACAATCAATTACATAAAGCTTGCATTACTCGCATTTCGTGCCTACGACGTTTCTCAGGCGGCGGGACACATGTGCACAGATTCAGCTGATGATTATCGATCAAGCGCTGTAGTGTGGCGGCGTTGGACGCTGCAATCAAACGAAGGACGAGTTTTCCCTAGGCCGTGAATGCGAAGGCGAAGGTGCAAAAAATTGCCAACGGAGCGATCCTTCTGCGATTCCATTCTAAACTACTCTAGCGAGGATGCATCACTCGTTCTTTACGCCAACAACTATCTTCAACCGCACAGCACATGCGTGCAGGTACAGTGATGGTTATTGATCGGTTGCTGTAATATGGCAGCGTTGGACGCCGCTATCGAAAAAGGACGAGCTTGTGGTCGCACGTAGGTACTGTGACAAGTAGATTGGGGAGGAAGTTACGAACAGAGCACTCTTTCTACTACTCCATACCGAGTATCTTGGCATTAAAGGTTCCATTGGTCACTTTTCGCGCGGCCTACAATCCTCGGATGCGCGCACGTTTTACCAGCAGTAGTGTGGCTCTACAGAGAGAACATCGATTTGCCGCAGCATCGGTGAACTCTTCTTGGAGCGTTCTGAGGAAAAGTGAGGTGTGTAATGAAAGTGGAAGAGATTACGTTGTAGAGCTTTCATTTTCTGCTTTCTTGCTTGCCTCCAAATGTCTTTTTACAATTGGTGAAGCTGAACTTGTGTTAATTTTCAAGATCACTACTGAGAAAGGGCGAAAGCAATTCGAGGATTTATGGTCAAAAGGACTTGAGTTGTCCATATTTTTTCTACCTACAACGATAATATTTGAAGAAGTTTGATAGGAACTGTATTGTAGAGTTGTTGCTTATGTAAAAACTTTCCAGAACATGTTGAATCTTCTCAGTAGAAAATGAGAACAATTCTACTATTTATTTCGATAACTATGGGTCCGTTTAAAAATATGGTACCTGCGGCAATATTTTGCTGAGATTTCGTCCGTGCATCGTTATGCCATTACCTGGAGGATAGCGAGTATTGAGCTTTTATCTTTTACTGTTGCGTCTCTATCATTTCATGTTTTGTTTAAAAATTTAAAGAGATTTGGTTAATGCCGATCCTAGGTTTAGGAATTATCCGTCACTGTGTCATGATCTATCACAGTGCAATTTCTTTTAGTACAGTAGCTTTGTTTCAGCTTTGCCATAGCATACTGAATAGACGTTATACAGAACACACCCTCTTTACCGTTCCCCGGTTGCACCTGTTTCATTGTTTTTACCTTCATTTTGCTCCGTGATTTCGTTCTATTTCATTTTCGTATATATATATATAAAAAAAAAATATATATATATATATATATATATATATATATATATATATATATATATATATATATATATATATATATATATATATTATATATATATATATTTGTTAGTAGAATCTCATAGTAGCAACACTTTAATCCTCTGTATTACAGGTCCGTTTGCGGCGTTTCTGCCATTTTTTGGTGTCCTGAGAAAATCAGTGAAATGGATCCTCTGCCCGCTGCGTTGCCAATCGCAGCCGCATCGCGTAATCCCTCCGTAGCGGCTCAGCAATTAGCATATGCAGCAGCTACAGCTCCTGCTGCAGCAGCTAACGGCCAACCTCTTCCCGCTACTGCTGCTCCCTACATTCCCCTCGAGTTGATGATGTACCATCATCATCATCCTGTTGCTGCTGCTGCCGGTCTCGTCTTACCACAAACTCCTGTTCCACCTTGTTTGTTAAGCACGCAGGTTTGAATTGTTTCCATTTGATTCAACCTTACTTTTTCAGTTTTAATTGTGCTTTTTTCACAGCTTTTCTTCTTTGTTTCTGCTTCTGGTTACCATCTACAATATTGTCTCACCTTTTCCTGCTTGAAAAAAAAGACAAAATATTTTGAGAAAAGATTCTGTGTAAGGGAGCGTTGCACATGGTTTGTCTTTTTTCATTCTACAAACGAACGTATTTTTGGCAATTTACCCACACAGCTTGAACTACTCAAGTAATAAGGCTGTAGAGTGAAAGAATATCTAGAATGCCCTTATTTTGTCTAATTATCTTCGTCTAAGTTATCTCTGCGCTAGTTCAGCAATATATGTCAACAACAGCTCGACCTGCAAATATTTGTCACTTAGCAATATATAGTAATTTGTAGTGGGAATATTCTTGCTACAGATGTTTTCTGAGTCTCTAGCAAGAACGTTTAGAAAACGAAATGACCGTTTCTGGGATGCCAACCAACTTGTTGAATGATTCATGCTCGTCTTCAAACTGGCGCTGAAACGTACTGCACCCATTGTGCGTTGCGCCCTATCGTTAATGCACAGCGCGTTCATATTTCTATGAATGTAGTGCTGCTGGCCAAGCAAGTATTTTGCACCTTTTTTTAAAAGTTTTAACCCGCAAACTACGTGGAATTTCTATAGAATGAAACTGCAAAAGCACAGACAAAACTTTCTTTTCATTGTTCATAGTTAGTTTTACAGTTTTTTGATTTGGATCTGAGCAGTCATGTCTGCTGCGTCAGAAACACATCGTTGTTTCTTTATTCGATAGCTACTATTTAAAATACTAAAGCGGAAATACTCTCTTGCAAATTTTGGAGCTGATATTTTTTTTGCAGCAAACAACAAACGTATACTACTCCAAAATCCTTTTTGTTCAGCAATCTTGATGAACAGTGTTGCGTAAGACGTATGACCTGTGGTTGGCTTGAACTTTTACCAACTTACGAAATATAATAGGACTTCCAACGTGCATCCAGCCGTTGGCTAGCTCGAATCATCGTTGCAATGCGAGCGAAGATAGCGATGGTTCCACTTCGATTTTAACGGGTTGCTCCAGCGCGCCTCTTCAAGCGTAGCCGCTTACGCAACTGCATTGACGGACTATTCTAGAGTATTGGTGAAATTGAAAAACGACACCAAGTTTCCGTCATTTTTCCTACCTCTCTAGCAAATTAATGCTTACGTAATCGGGAGGATTTCGCAGGAGGTTCTCATTTTTTCCGTATTCAGTAAAAGTTACAAGTAACATTTTTCTCGGTTATTCCATATCACTTGTTTATCAATCATATTTCAGCCAATGATGTGCCAATCCTGTATCTATTCCTCACCAACACAACCGTGTTCGATACATCATGCTCCAATCGCATACGGTCAAGCAACACCTAACTTCACCTTCGTGTCGCAGTCGCAACAAACACAACACCAACGGACACAACAAGGTGTCGCATCCGTCACAACAACGACGCCCACACAACAACAGCAGCTGCATGCAGGACAACAGCAGATCATCAACGAACCGTCACAGGTATATTGAGCACACCCATTCTGGATTTAGTTGATTTTTTTTCTTTTTTCAGTTGACACAACCACAGTTGCCATTGAGCAGCAGTGTCGTTTTACAACAACAACAACAACATCATCATCATCATCATCAGCAACAACAACAACAACAAAGAAGAGATATCGAGGTGAGCTCCTGATGCTGCTGTTGGTGTTGGTGATGGCCACAGCATTGAAACTCGTTCTTTTTGGTGTGGCAGAGGCGCAGACTTGTTTTGTAGCGCTGGCGCCCGTGACAAGACGCGAGTGTCCCAGCCAGCGACGTGTCTCACCGACATTGTTGTTATATGTTATTGTGCCACCACCACGATCGCTTCATTAACGTTGTGGTGCTGGCAAAAAAAAAACAGGTTTCTTGACGCGTAATATGGTTATGTATGTTGGCCCTTGCGTACGCACACATTCTGTACCTATGCATACTTTTAGAAATGTAAATAAATTTATTGGAAACAACATTAAAGTAAGAATAGTTCTTCGTTTGAATAGTTCTTTCTTGAGGGAGCCACAAAATGTCTTTGTGTTCATCCACTTCGGCTGTTGTGTTCGTCGTAAATCTTGCAGGTCCTGTAGTAGCTCTTGTGCATTTCACATCTATGCCCTGAAGAAAAAGTGGTGGTCGTGTTCCATTTTAGATGCTGAGCAGATGAAAATAGTTAGCTATACGAGTTGGATTCAGCGAAATTTCCAAAACTTCTTCCGTGCCGGGAGTTGTGCAACGGTTTTTGAAATCATTCGCTTTGGATTACTTCTAACTTGTATACTTGCATCTTTCACAATACAATTTTGTTCTTTTTCTTCAAGAAAATGAAATTCTTGTAGATAGCGAGGCAGCACACCTCACTACCGCCTACGCTGGCTCCGCAGATGCGTTCGATGGCGATGCGATTGAAGCGTGGTGCACCTATCTCTTCCCGCGTGCAGTCAGCACTCGATGCTGCTGTCAGGGCGCCAAAATTGCGACGCGTTGCAAGTGATGGTACGAGGACGAGGGAAATTCAAGTACGAGGTTTTAAACTATCGCACGTCAAAGAGTGAATGAATGAATTCGCATTATTTTTTATCCGCAGGCAGTCCAACCAGAGCCGATGACACAGCAGGCGCCACCACAAATTCCGCAACAAGTTCAGCCCGACCAACCGCCATCAACGTCTCAGTTGGTAGCTGCAGCCGCTGCTGCAGCTGTTGTTAACGGCAGTAACGCTGATGCTGCTGTTCCTGCTCCTGCTGCTGCACAGTGCGCTCATTGTGGGTCACGAGGAGCTTGTCCAGCTTGTGTACCGTGCTACTGTGCGTATTGTCCACATTCGGCGGCTGCTGTTGCAGTGGCTGGAGCTTCACCGGCCCAATTAAATCCTGCTGTACCCGCTTCACATCCAGGGTTAGTTATTCTCACAGCTCTTCTGAACGTGGTCTGCAATCTATTTTGCTTTTTTTCAGTGCGCAGCAAATAGCTGTTCCAACGACTCCTCAATTCACACATATTACCCCGCCGACAGTATCCCAAATGGCATCCGCTGGTCTACGCTACGTACATGACGCAATATTCGCTAGTCATATGCTGGAATCTATGCAGCGTCATCAGCAACAACAACAACAACGGCAGCAAGAGCAACTGAGCCAGTTTGGTCGTCTTCTGCCAAGCTCTACAGGACTCTACGTACTACCGCGAACCGGGGGCTATCCGGCGGCGTCGGTACGTTTGCCTGTCAGTGTGCATCGTTTTTTAGTGGGTGCAAAGGATTTTACACAAATGGTTATTGCAGAATGGTCGCCTGGAACTCCATATGTTGGTGAACACCGGTATGCCACCAGAACTTCTTGGAATGGTTGAGAGACCGCTGGATCGACACCATATGTTTGCAGCCCCCGTTGCAGAACCGCTACCAGTTGGTGCCAGCCCTCAGGATATAGAAAAGTGCACAGAAAAAATAAACTTCATCAAGGATTTAGAGGTACAAATTTTGACTCTAACAGTAGTCTCTTATCGTTTTTCACGATTTTGCGCAAACTGAGATCCCACAAACCTATTTTCGCTCCGGTTAAAGTTATTTTTTGTCTATGTAAGGAGATATGGCCGAGTCTTGTTGAAATTCTGTTACAAGCAATTGTGCATTGCTGTAGATAAGAAGTTCGTTCATGACTGCACGATCGACGGCTCGACACCACCTTAGTACCAACCAAGGCTTTCGTCCCACTGGGTCGACTAATTGATACAAAACTTACCTGGAAGGAGAAAACACTGACTTAACGCATCGACTCGCCCCCACAGATCGTTGTAAAGTTACTCCAACGTTCATAAACTTCAAACGATTCTGAATTGAACTGAAATGAGTAAGCGCATCCAAATAGAGATTGATCACCGCCATGCACTCTACTCCTTTTACTTTGCGGGTGAGGTGAACGATTTCCTCCAAATTAAAGTTTTAACAGCTGGCTAGTTCATACGCACCATTTTGAACTTCGTGTTGTCCGAATTTATTTTCTGGCAGTTCAGGAAATCTTGACTACTAGTTGAAAACACTTCATGTTACTTGACATTATTTTCTCAAACGGCTCCTACACTGTCTTTTTCCGAGATTACTGCGAAAGTGTAGGAAAAATTGTTCGAGTTATTCTTTAGTATACATGCTCAGTCTGCCTTTTTTCGTTGTGGATCCATTGTCCAAGATTGTGATCTCACAAAGTAAGTAATGCAGTTGTGTTATTTCCTTTGAATTCACAGATAACAATTTACGAGTTTCGCCTAGCCAAGGACTATCTCGGATATTTTGTCGCTTGTAGCGAGAGTAGTGGTACACGAAAAGTTGGATATTTTACACTGTGTTAAATTTGCGTTATCTTTGGTATGGTGGCGCACATCTTGAGTTGATGTTATTGGAATCTTATGTGTTTATGTATACCCCGCTGTATATCTTCTCTATTAACAAAAGAAAAAAGCAGTTCTTTGATGCTCTTTACTGCAATGCTTTCTTATAATACGACAAAGCCAGGAAAACTGAAAGAGTTTCTTTTTTGATTCAATTTCTGTAGTAAGGGATGAACCACAAAATTTCAAAAGGCTACATTTGAGACATCATGGACTATTTTTACCTCGTTATATGAATTGGTGGTCATTCATGATGTGCTTCAGTGTTAATAGCTCATTCGCGCTTTATTTCATTGTGGTCCTGTTTTTCACACTGATCGACAATTAAAAAGGAATCTGAATGAATGCAAAAACCTTCAAATCCCATCGGTGTTGATAAAAGTAAAGGATAAAGTGCATGGCGTTGATGAATTCCAGTAAGAATATGCTTACGCGTACGACTTCAATTCGGAATACTTTGAGCTTCATGAACGCCTGTGCAGCATTACAACCTTGCAGTGGCTAGTCAATGTGTCAAGTCAGTGTTTTTTTTTTTTATCCTCATAGATAAGTCTGGTACCAATTTATCGATCCTGTGTAGCTGAATGGCTTGATTGGCACTAAAACGGTTTCGGACCAACAACGATCAGACACTCACAGCGGAATCTCTTACCGACTGCGCCCCACCTGCCCCTCGACAATTAAAATAGCTAGCTATATCAGCATCAGGCTAGCTATATACCCATATACCGGGACAAGTAAAGTTAGTATGAAATGAGTTATTGGTAACCTCAATGTGGTCACTAATAACTCGTCGTTGCTAGGGGAAACGCTCACTGTCTCGGACATGAAGTTTGCCTTGGTTGTTTAATTTTTGCGGTTTATTCCAGTTTTCTAGTTTTTTTTTTTGTCAAGTGAAGCACTTATGTAAATTAGAACTCCTACTCATTCCTATTCCCGTCTTGCGAAAATAACTAACTCAGATCTGTCGTTCAGGTACCGGAGAACGAAGCAGAACGTTGCACAGTTTGCTTATGCGAATTCGAAACCGGTGAAGAAGTTCGTAATCTCCGTTGTACACACATTTTCCATGTCAGTTGCATTGACAAATGGCTAGTGTACAACAAGAAGT
The DNA here is from genome assembly GCF_031761385.1 of Necator americanus. Taxonomy (NCBI): domain Eukaryota; kingdom Metazoa; phylum Nematoda; class Chromadorea; order Rhabditida; family Ancylostomatidae; genus Necator; species Necator americanus. The sequence continues at coordinate 334,412 of NC_087371.1, forward strand.
GCCCGGTCTGTCGGCTGGATGTCGACAAGCAGAAGGCAGTCTTGGTCGAATAGTCCAAACCTCTATGAAATGTTTTGCGCTTGTGTATGTACGTGGTATCGTTAAGCTTCTCGGCTAGGAGTCGTTTATGAATTTCGGTGCAGCTAGTGCGCTCCATTGCTGATTCTTGGCTCTTTTTCACTGCAATTTATCCATGCTACCATAATGTTCATATTTCCATTTTGTCGTTCGTTCTTCCTCCTATGATTGTGATCGATGACGTCTGTTCAATACGGGCCTGCCATCCTCCATTTCTTAATCGATTTTGGTCGATTATTCATTTGTTGTTATTGATTTCACATTTGATTATCTTCATCTTTGTTTTGCGTTTGTTTTTCTATTTGCGCACACTTTTCGTCCCCTCTTCGTATTCCTCCTTCATTCATTGTTATCGAATGATCTACTTCTAGAAGCAGAGTTTCCTATTTAGGATGATTATCGATTATTGATAGAGAGCGATTCGATAGCCTAAGATCTTCATCCCGGTGGTGTTAGAATTAGCCGCTTTTCCCTGTTCACTAACCTCTTCTCCCCTTTGGAAGAACGCCTTTGAGTAGCGCTTCGCTTACAAGGTCCCATTTCTTTTTTTTTCTGGTTCTAGAGAGGCATGTGCGCTAACAACCACTAGAGGTACTGTAACCGCGTTGCCATGCGATAATAGAGGTATCTTTTTTAGTGTGTGCATGCCCGTTTCTATTTCTCTCCACCCCTTTACCGTTTAGGGTTTTCTATTGCTTCGATACTCAGGATGTTGTGTGCGTTATAAGCGCACTTACACATAAATGGCGTGTGCGCGACATAGTTGATGCGTGCGTCATATCAGCTTGTAGTAGCCGCCTTGACCGAACGTCTTTCTGTATCCGTCCCACGTTCGGTGTATGTATGTTGTATGTGTCTGAATGTGTATCATAATTACCAGCCCTCATCAGATTTCTATTCTTCGTTCTTGGAAGGGTTACATGGGATCACACGGCTTTTCTATGTGGGAATGTGACGATATTGATCGAGGGTCAATGTCGAGTGGACTGTTTCAATTTCTTTTTGGTTGCTCTTTCCATACCATTGCGCTCACATCTGAGTTTTGAGCGTGGTACATGAAACAGAGTATTTAAGCTATGTTTTTGAACTAGTTTGACTGTGCTAATTGTGACCTCAAATAACGACGATCCCCATGTAGCTCTAGGTGACTTGTGTGGTGTAGCGCATCGTGATTACGTGGCCTCTTTGTGTATGATGGTGTAATATTTATGTCTGCAGGGCGGTTCGAGTAATATCGAATGGGAGCGTCAAAAATCATGAGCTGTTATTTCCATTGGATAGATAGAAATCAAGGTTGTTGGAGATTTTTGACGTGACCTTAATTATGAGACGATCTCGTATTATTTAAATAAAACATTTTCATTATACAGTAAAAGTGTGTTGGTTTGATATTGTGAGCGACGCCCGTTTGCGGCCATATACAAATCGCTCGAATCGCCCACAGCCGCGCCAAACATGTGCCTCTTATCGAACGCATATGCATAGCGCCTAGAAGCACACCAATGTGGTGGACACGTCCACAGTTTGTAAAGATGAAGATTTTTTTTTGGTCCTTTGATATGTTCGTTTTATACGCAAAGCGCATTGGTGCGTAGGGATGCGCGTTCGCCGGCGCGCAAGTGGCAAGTGGAGAGCGCATTTGATGCCTTGTTAATAGATGTCGTATTTTTGGTGAATAAAACATTATTACTGTCGAAATAGTAGTGTTGAGTATGGTGATTGCAAATCTATAGAATACTTCTGCAGAGGTATGATGTCGTCAATTTCGCTCGCCTCCGTCATGAGTGATTGCCGCCTGTTGCGGGGAATTGCTGCTCACACTTCGGTCGCACACCCGCGCATTAGCGGCCATTCGGGTGCGGCGAAATGAATTAGCCATCTTGCGGATCCAACGTGTCTCGTTAGAATGCAAGCGAAGAATGAAGACGGCGAGGGACCAACACGATTACTTCATGCTGCAGAACCGCGTACTGAAAGAATAAGGAGAGCAATAGATTGTAGTTTGCTTCTCTAACACTCGAAGAACGTCAAACATCAAAGACATGTAGGAAAGTGGTTGTTAACCGACAGCTTTGCTGTAGGTTGCTCACGAAAGCAGCTCACACTTATGAAATGAGTAGGTCCAAGATAAAGAGCTCTTCGTGCTTAATCCTCAAGTGGCTGAATATTCATACATAGAGTTGCAATGCGTTCCATAGACGTTATTTACATCAATCATGGAGGCGCCGTGGATTTCGAATTCCTTTCCTTTGAAGGGTATTGGGTTGAAGTGAAAAATGATCATTTTGAATATCTCCAACTTTTGTGGAGTCTTTTAAAATGGAGCCATGGGTTTATTTTACAGCGGTTCATCTATCGCGGGGAAAACGTAGTTCAGGTTCTAGATTAATAAAACCAGCGTGGCTCCGTTCATTTTCCCCTAATCACAAAAAGGTAATTTTGTGGGTATCTTACCATAATCATGATGTTCTAGGGCGGGTGTGGCGCAGTCGGTTAGAGGTCCGCTGTAGCCACAGGGTCGAAGGTTCGAAGCCGATCTAGTGCAAACCAAGCCTTTCATCCCTTCGGGGTCGATAAATTGGCACCAGACTTGTCTGGGAGGATAAAAACACTGACTTGATCATCGGCTGGCCCCCGCGAGTCATTGTATAGGCCGACACACATTCCAAAAAACTCAACGATAACGAATTCCAGTAAACGCGTTGGCGCATCCCAAGTGGATTGATACGCCAGTGACTTTTTATGATGTTCTACAAAACTGATGTTTTAGTCTATTCATAATGCTGCTTAAAATAAGAAATTACGATCATTACATTATTATTTTAAAACCGAGTATTTTAAAACTCCTCTTTTTAGCTTGGGTACAAGAATATCCCGAGGCCGATTGTAAATGGAAAAGATTTTTTGCTGCAATGTCATTCCTTGTGAATGAATTTCAATGAGAAGCGCATTTCCGGGAACATCTCTTGGGAGCTATCTGTAGGGTTTTTTTCTTTGAAATAGTCATCGTTTAAGGACAGTGCATCACGAAATTGACGTAGTACGGAAATCGTAGAGTTCACATTGTTCACATTACGGAAACCAGCGTGGCTCCGGTCAACTTCCTGTGGTTGTCTTGAAAAACTTTGTGGAAGACGGCGTTCTTTCCTAAGAAATCAGTTCCAACACGTCACGTGCGAGCGTAAACAATGAGGTCTTCTCAGCTGCCTATTCAAGCGAGACAAGTGAATAGGCTGTTTAGTGGACCGGAACGTGTACATAGAAGTGCGTTCTAACTTAACTCGTAGGGATTAAAGCGGTTCCCACGCCGTTTTTTTTTTACGACCGCTAGAGCAAGGTGAGCGGAGCAACACTAGTTTCCGTAATCTACAACCCAAATTCTACGTTTTCCTCGGGGTTGGCGTACGACGTCAATTTCGTGATGCGCTGCCTTTAAAGAGTATTACTGCTGAGGATTGCTAGACACGAGGGGTTTTCACTTCCTCTTTGACTTCAACATGTTCTATGCAACTTAAGTTATTCGATATTTGGAGCCTTTCTAGTAAGTTAGAGCAACGAACTTGATGATAAATTGAATGTACACAGAAGTTTAGCTATGGAATATAGTTTCACTTATACATGGATGTATATGTGCATGACGCGATTGTGGTATTGTCTATTTTGTGACAGACGCATCGAACTGACAAACTCTAAACATTTGACGTTGACGATATTCCCCAATTGATCCAGACTCTTGTCAGATCAAATGAAACTGCTCAAAACAGTTTGGAAGGAAAGTAGGCTACAATGCGATTTCCACTGGCTCATTGGTGGATTGCTAGAACTCGCACGTATGCTCTGTGGCAAGCGCAGTTGTAATAGGCTTCGAAAAATTGGTACCAGACTTATTTGGAGAAAAAAAAAAACTTGCTATGCGTTGGCTGACCACCGCAATGTGGGGGTTCAACGCGTGGGTCGCGCGCGCATCAATAAAGGTCTCCGAATTGAAGTCGAATGCGTTGACTCATCCCAAGTGGCTTGATCAACGCGAATTACATTATCCTTCATCCTCTTTGTTGTGCTGCCATAATTATCTTTTCAATAAATGTCTGAGAACATTAGCGAGGAAGAAAGGCGTATTTTTTTTTAATGAAAGGGCTGTACAGAAGTATGTACATGTAGATGTTTGCACTCCCGTTGTATTTAAGAACTTTCCAATCCCAGTAACACTTCCATTAATCCCAAACAATCCATAGTGGCTTCTTCTTCCACAAGGGGCACAAAGAGTATTTAATTTTTCTTTAACAGTCTTCAAGGAAAGATCTGACCATCGGATCAATATCAACATCGTCTGGAACACAGTTGTTCATGCATGGAAGAAATAACTACCTCGAACGTTAGAGAACTCATAGCTGTTTTTCTTACATCAAAATAATACACTATGAAGAAATCAGTGAGAAGGGATAAAGATGTGAATATCGGGGATACCATGAGGTGTAAACAATTACTAACACGAGAGCTGCGGCATAAAACTGCACCGCACTTCGCTAATTTCTCTGTGCTTTCTCTGTCAGAAAGTAGTTTAGTCAGCGCGAAAGTGTACTGCTGTGCTTTACAAGTTTACTTTATGTTGCTGACGAAAACTTCTGAGCACTTAGGTGGTGTGTCATAAACTGATATTTCATATCCTTGCTAATAAAGTATGAGAATATGTAATTTTGTTCTATCTCGATTATTTAGTAGGAACCTTTTCTGCACGTATTACATACATGTCGTCAAGAAATGCGTGTGTTAAGTTGATGAAATTGAATTCGAGTAACTCTTATGTTCAGTATACGCCAATACTCATTTCATTTCACACAAATAACTTCAAAGAAAAAAAAGATGACTCGAGTAGATTCCTGGTCAATAATTATGCAATAATTAATTTTGCACCAAACTGTCGACATGCCAGAAATCAATTGTCCTCTGTATTTGTGGAAGTTCACCAGCAAATTCCGTGGTGTAGCATCTACAACATTGCTTTGTTTTTTTAACAGCACTTGCTACCGTTTGAATTTCATCTCTTTTCTACCAAGTAACTACAGCGTGCTAGCCAAGACAGCATTGATGGTGGCCTTTGGGACGGATAGAGGTCGGTTGCCGTTAGATAAAGTTTGTTTATCATTTTAGTTGAAGTCAATTTGTGTCTGTGTAAGACTGGAGCTCCCACGAAAAAGAACAAAAAATATACAGAAGTTTTTAAAATGCAGACTTCAGGTAACAATGAGCAGTCGCAGAGGAGGCAGACAAGGTGGCATCATACGTAAAACAATGGGTGACCTCGGAACAGGTTCCGTTTTTAAGGGACCGAACCAATTGTGATTCTGCATTGCAGTTCTGCTGAATAGTTTAGGGGAAAAGGGAAGTGGTGGACTCATGGGGGAATTAATACGAACGGAAGAGACTAATGCAAATGTTCGCGGAATCTAAGAAAGTAGAAGTGAAACGGACAGCTTGGATGATGGTTTTTCCTTATAGCGAATGGACTAATTTAAACATCGTACCGAACTTAATTGTCACTGTTTGCTTACTTCGAGGCCATATCAAACTGAACACCTATCACCCAAATCATACGGGTCAAAACGAAATGGGGCCTCGTGCTATGGATCAAGCGGCTGCGCTCGGAGTGGTGCGATGGAGCTAGCGGCTGCGATCGAGGTAGGGCTGAAGCTCCAGAGATGAAGTTGAGGGGGAACTAGCAAGATGAGTGTCAACAGTACTGGTATAACCCGTGCGCATTCAGTTGATAAGTATCGACCGAGGGACTGCGGCACGGCAGCAATTGCTAGAGAGATTTGGAGCTGCGTATAGATGCTGAAGTATGCCAATGGACGACGGGGCGACCTTCTTACTATTCATTCTCATCTGTCTAAAGCTTACGAGTAAATATTGCGTTACTGTTTTCTCGCCGACAAGATTTTCGGATGTGCGAGTGGGACTTTGTGGACGGCTTCTGAGGAGTTCAATAACGAATTACTTCACATACAAAGATATTAGTGCTTAATTATGAGAAAAGTTGTTCCTTGGTAGTCTTCAAATATTCTGCATTGTAGGCTGCTTCCTCTTAATCCAGTCTTATACTCAGTCGAGAAATCTCTTATTAATTCACAGCTTACTTTTTTCTAATTTCTGTCAATAAGAATAAGGATGTAGCACAAGACGACTTTTTCACCTTTGTTTGTCTTAGATTTACCAAGGAATTTCCAATGCCAACCATAAACCTAGACATCAAGTCAAGTCAACACACAATGTCATCATTTGTATACTTGTTCTCATTATCGAATGAAATTCTCAGAAATCGACGAGTTATTTTTTGTGCGATACAGTTTCTCTCAGTTATTTCGTGAAACTCTTAGCGCTATTTGGACATCCGAGGCGAAGCTGAAGTCAGTTTTAGCCTGTCGCTTTTGAATTTCTATGTTGTTTGTGCGTCAGAATTTTTTGGCCTTCTCGTGGCATCATCTTTTCTCAAGAATTTCGGTTGTACCTGATAAAAGAATTTGCAGATATCCATCGCAACGAGAAGGATGACTGAAGTGACGACATCAAATCGTGGGATCCCTGTTATGGAAGTTGTTGTGAGTTGTTGTATTATTTCTTATTTTTTACCAGTTATCATATTGTACTTCATTTGGAGATATTAGCACCTCTTTCTAATTGTTTGTAGTGATTTTGTAACGTCGTTGAGAACGCAGCACTTGTATATTTAGTATAGTCAGGGGACATGGTCTTCAAGTATAATCAGACTTTCTTCGTTTGTATTTTTTTCCGAGCTGAGATTTTTGAGATGGTAAATCTTTAAACTGTCTTGTGTCTGCTACGAATAGGAGCCCTTATAATGACATGATTAGGTGCGAAGACGCAAGGAAATAGTTTTTCACTTGGGCATTCACTATCTGTGGTTTTACTTCTCAAATGAAGAGCTGATTTAAGTGAACAGATAACTGAGAGCGATTCAAAAATGTTCCCTAGTTATGGAGCATATGTAAAGCTTTCAGTCAATAATTGCTCACAACACAGCTACAAACTTTATTTCAATAAAATCAGGTAAAGTGAACCACCACTTTTTCTTTTTCATCTCACTGCGTTCTGAGTTTTCCTCATTATAATCAAAAGTTCCTATGTGTTCCCTAGAAAGGTTCTTGATTTGCTCACGTTCGGTAGGCGCTTGTTTTGCCCTTACAGTCTGTTACCTGTAGAATAAAGAACAAATTAATGAATGTTGACACAACAAGAAAAGAGAGCAGGAGGAATGGTTCGATGCTTAGTAAGAAAACGTCTTGTTGCGTTGGAGCAAAGCCGAAGATGCTTAGGAGCGATCTAGTTGTTTGTAATTTCCTTCTTTGAGACGGAATTTGTAGCTGTGTTAGTATCTACTAAATCACTCTTATACTGCAACCATCCACTTTTTCAATAGTTTAAACAACTGCTGAATTGCATTTTCTTATTAATCATCTGACCATTGTCTGTGGTGGACTGCATGTCTGAAAACGTTTCTATTAATTTTGCATGTGTTCATTGAATACCAAAAACCATAATAAACAACCATGGAGATTTTAAAAAGTAGAAGAACAAAACGATATAACTGTCGCATTCGAAAACAGCTTTTCTGTCTGAATTGTTCCAGAACAAAGTGTAAAAAGTTAATAGTGTTATGGATTCGGAGAATGGAGAAAAGAAATAAACAGTTTTTCATAACCATCAAGTGAAGAAATAGCAAGCATTTCTTCACTTTTCATATTTGTGGCTGAGGCACAGTATGGATAGCAAGAACAACGGCTCAGCTCTTTTTTTTAGTTATATTTATAGACCGAATGGTATGAAATACCGACTGCGGCAATCTGTTTATGCAGTTTCATATCTTAGAATTTTGTTAACTTCATCGAAAGAATGATTTCATCCACATTCTTTAATCCTCAGGCGAGTAATATATTTGTTGTAGCAATCGTGTCATCAATCATGGACACTTCGAACTGTAATTTTTTTTAAAGCGATGACGAGGTACACCCATGAAAGTAAGCTGCTATTTTGCCTTCCAGCAATAACCTTTACAATATTTGTCATACATATTCATTTCTAAGATATGCTTCGATGCTCTTTTTTCTATAGTTGTGCATTATTCTGTTCTGTAGTTAGAATGTAATTTGTTTGCGACTGTAGAAATGCGGTAGTGGAAAACATCGAAGACGCGACGTTGTGACTCGACCTAAAATTAAAATGTATGTGGTCAACAACAGCGCCAACATTCAGTAGTCGCATTCCGGAATACTGTCGTAAAGATTGTCAATTGCAGTAAACATGTCATCCTCACTACATTTACTACGCTTCGAAGATGATTTTGACCTGATTATTGCCGGTAGAGATAAGTTAGTGTGGTTTGGTCCCATTTCTGTTTTCGCGGGTATAATTGGGTTTTCACGCTTATTGCATTCTAAATGCGTTCTGATTTTTCAAACTGACACCATATTCTTTATTCTGTGAGGTTTAAAAGCAAGAGGTATGGAAATTTTCGATGTTTCTAGATTTTTGCAGTTATGATGTTGATGTCCTTTAGTATTAGTTTGTGGTTCTCTCTAATTGCCTAACTAAGCATGACAATACCAAATAATGATCATAGTTATTTTGAATGTTGAAAATCCTTTAAAAACAGACTCTTGCAGTTGCGGGCAGAAGCGGTAGTGCTGATTGAGATGGGCCTATCTGCAGTCCAGTTGCAACTCCAGAAGTGAAGCTGAAGTGGAGATAGCGATGGCGCTAGAAATGAGTAAGGCCCAACTCGATCGAAACCGTGAGATTCACTGCCCCGCTTTCAACGCAGCAGCTCATGCAACTGCGGCAGGCCCTTGGTTGTTTTGGCCCGACTCTACCGCAATATTTGTGAGATTTTTAAAAGGATGGCAAGACGCTATCATTTTTCCTATCTTTTTGGCAAGAAATTGCTCACGAAATTGAGCTTACGAAATCGAAATATATTCACAGGAGGTTTTCAGTTATTTGCGCATTTAGTAAGAGTTATAAGTATGGAAATGACCTTTTTTTGTTTTCTAAACTTCGCAAATAATGATGCTAGAATGCCTTAAACGTCCTGTTGATGGGCGGCATTGTTTTGTTGCTGCATTGTCACGGTCTCGTTGCACAAAAGCGCTAGACAAATTTGTCCGCTGTTGCTTGTGGAGGGAGCGCAGGGTTGTGAGAGTTACTTGACCTCGCTCGACCTGCCATCGCTTTCCTGGATTTGTTTGTCTTTTTTCGTCGTGCCGCTACCATTATTTGATGTCGAATAAAGCAAGGCACTGTTGGCACCGATCGCCGAGTAAAAGGGACGAATACGGTGGTCGCATAGGAAACTTTGAGCATAAGTATGTTTCATTCCACATGAAAGAATAATAGTTGGTGATATTGTACTCTTGGTTTTATATTGCAAGTCGGTTTAATTTGATTCGTCAATCATCGCCTGGTGAATCTATAGCGCAATTGCAAATAATCTAGAAAGAAGCAGTGTCACTGGTTATACCGTATAGGAATGCTGCGGGTGGAATAAGTTGGTAATTAATGCATGGAATTGGTGGAAATAATATGCGCTTTCTCCAGACAGGTTATTTTGTTCAGTAGAATCTGCAAAGGTGTGCACCTTTTTGCAAATTCCGATCTGAAAACTTTCTTCTCATATGTGAAGCATTGATGCGAAGGTTAAGGGCGAAAAGTCTTGAGAACAGCTCAATCACCCTGCGACCCAGAATTAGATTTTTAAATTGACCGGCCTCACATAGCACTAAACTTGCGACTCGTCAGGTCTCGATTTTGTTACATCGAAATCTAGCACTTTATTGAGTCTGCCTTCACTTTGATCACGTTTGCTCCCGTTGTTCTTCGTTGTTCTATTGGTCCAGCGGGCGCCAGTAATCCTTCCATTTGTCCCATTCACGCCAATGAAGTTCAAGAGTCGTCCAATGGTTTCGCCTTTCGCTTGGGACGCGAGGAGGATCGAATGTTTCTTTCAAAGACTTTGTAAAGAAGTCTGACCATCGGATCGGCGGTCTTCTTGTAGTGCGCTTGATATGGCGTGAAGCCCAGTCGGTCACGGCTATAGTCCAACGGTTGTCGTTGAAGCGCATCACGTGTCCGCCCCACCTTATTCTGCTTTTCTTGGCAAACGCGGCGGCATCCCTAATCTTCGATTGCTGACTTAGGACAGAACTTCGAATTCCGCCCCTCACTTGCGTGAAGCGGGATACTCTTAGCATCCCTCTTTCGATTGAGCGTTTGATGACGCTCAACGCATTTTCTTCCCGTTTGCGAAATGTCTGGGTTTCTGAGGTTTCTGAGGCATAGGTCAAAGCAGGAGATAGTGGTGTTGATGAGGTGGGCGCGAAGCAGGGTGTTCCTGGTCTTCTTCACTACATCCGCGATGCTCTTATACGCTCCCCATACCGCTAGTTTCCTCCTCCCTAGCTTAGGAGTCAGGTCGTTCTTCATGTTTATTTCCCGACCCAGATAAATGTAGCTGGTGCATTCGGATATGTTCGTTCCGTTGAGCGTGAACGGGGCATCTGAGACCCATCCGTTACGCATGTTTTGCGGATTCAGCTGAAGACCGATGCATGCACATGTTTCGTCGAATTCGAGCGCAGATGGTGCAGCTGCCGACCATCAACCTTCACTCCCATATCGTCCCATTCCAGCTTTCGCATTGCGTTTTCGAGAGTGGCTGTGAATATTTTAGGTGAGATTGTATAACCCTGTTGGACTCCTCTTTTCACGTCAGTGATGATATTCTTGTAGAATGGCGAATTTCTGGTGCTCTCGAGATACCTCGGTAAGTTTCGAAATAGTGAGAATGTGGCCAGTCGTGCTGAATTCTTTTTGAAACCCCGGTGCTCTTGTAATACCTCGATGGGTTTCAAAATAGTGTGAATGTGGTCAGCTCTCATGGCTGCCCTTCATCTAACACTTTTGCGATCCTGTTAAGGATCACTTTTGTGAAGAGCTTGTAGATGATGGATAGTAAGCAGATTGGGCGATAGTTAGCGATATCATACGGATCTCCCTTGTTATACGACAACGCGGTCTCACTGCTCTCCCACTGTTTGGGAACCTTGCATTCCGACAGGTAACGTGTGAAGAGTCTTGTCAGAGTGTTGATGAGAACTGGCAGAAGATACTTCAGATGTTCAGATCTTATCCTGAATTCTCGACGGGGGTAGCGAATGGTCTTTCCCGCCTCCGCAGCTGCAGCCAACACTTCTGCTCTTTTCTCTTTGAGTTTATCTCTTATCGCCTCTCTTTTACAGAGCCTTGCGAGCTCGGACGTGGATTTTGCCTGCGGCTCGTCTAACTCCACGCTGACTTATCAGCTCTAAGGTTTCCGGAGACAGGGGTCTCTTGGTGGTCTTAAAACTCTCAGTCTCCTTGGTGCACTCGTGAAGGTGTTCGACGAGCCGATCGTATTCCTTGTCGATGTTGACCATTGCAGAATCTTCCCAAAAGTCGGCTAGCGTTGCAAAGAGATCCCAGTTAATGATAGTTCTGGGACTTCGCTTTCTGAAACTCACGGCTTTTTCTTCTCTCCGGATGAACCAAAATCTCCCATGGAGGAGGCGATGGTCCATGGATGGTTTTAGTCGTCGTGATAAACTCCTATCCCTCTGTTCGTTCCATTGGAGGCCGTGGGGTGAAGTTCCTAAGGCGTTCTTTTGGAGCCAACCTCTTTCATGCTCCAGAGGAGATATCTGGAAAGAAGAATCACGAAAAGTTTCCGTCTAGTTTACGAAGTTTGAGGCACAGGCTTTGCTAGCGTTCGTAGAAACTCATGTGAGAAAGGCGAATTTTTGTTTTATGTAGTTCTATGGCGTCACAATGTCACAATTAATACTGGACTTTTCAAATTGTTGTGTACGCCTAAACTGAATTATTAATTTGCTGTATGTTTCCAACAAAAGAGTGCTATGTTGGTACTAAGTCTGACGTTTCGATTTTTTCTTCGCCGATTTCAGAAGCTTACATAGAGGTTGTTTGGAATAATTTCACTTTTATCCCATTGTTCTCCACACTATTCTGGACCATTGTTTCGATAATATTCCAAGGCAGTGAAAACGGAAGCTGTACACATTGAAACTAGCAACAGAATCTGTTGTGCTATTGGGGATTCGCCTAGAGATGAAGTTCGCTGGAAGATTGTTTTGTCGTTGTACTTGTGATCTATATCCTAACTCTTAGCTACTGGTGAAGATATCCCAATATCCCTCAAAAATTTATCCGAACATCGATTCAAATGCAAAATTATGTGTTGTAAGTGGATTGCATCGGTGGAAATTAGGAGGTTTATAAATTTTTCCAATGACGTGCGCCGTTTCTGGATGATGTGTATCGATCTTGTTTCAGTGTGAAACTTATGGCTGCTAATATTTACTGAGCTGTTTTTGGAACTTCAGTTAGGGAATGTTTACACGAAGGATAGATTGACAGAAGTATAAAAGTGATCGACCGTTTGAAGTTGATCAATTGATTAGGATGAGCCGACGCGTATGACTACAATTTAGCATTGTAGAGAAAGTGTATGTAATCAATAAAAATGAGTGTTAAAGAAAAGTTGTATGGTACTTTTGTGTTTCCAAATAAATCTGGCGTCAATTTATTGATCCCGGAGTTACGAAAGGCTAGGGTAGAGTGGTTTGCAATCATCGGCCAGAACCACCTCTCTACGCCTGTCCTTGTGAATTTTCGGTATCATCCCAGTAAGACTGAAGATTAAATTTGCTGGTATTCTCTGTAGCTAATATCATTTAATAAAGGCTTTGAAAATAGGCATGCAGTCTGTATGAAAACAATGAAAAATGATTAGTTTAGTCTTATTGGAGATTGTAAGAACTAGGCAACGGTTGCTTTCAAACTTTGTTTCTCAACTGTTTTGTGATTCAGAAAAGTAGCTTAATGTGAAACCGCTGGAAATGTTCTTGAAACAATTGTTGTCCATGCAACTATCTATTTTATGAAGTTTGTGAGGGTGAACTCGCAGTTTGCCGTTGCGATTTTGATCGCCATTTTTATGGTAACTGTTTTATCATTGAGATCAGTTTGTTACGAAACAGTGAGTACTCTAAAATTTGAAAAAGTTAGTTTAGATGGTTGTAGCCGACGATTTGGTTATACTCCCTACGTTACTTTACGGTTTGTTTGCTAGAAGATGTTTATCATCAGTAGAAACTGATTGGTTCGTGTCTTCGCACTTGCCGATATCTTGGACTAAGTTCAAGTAGCGAGTAGTCTTCGTGTGTTCAACTTACTGACTTTTTCGTAACGTCCATTGTGACTAGCTGCAGTAGACTTTTTGTTATTTCAGACTACATATCAGTTCAGGTTCACTTGAATTTACATTATAGGGTATAATTTTGAAATAGACGGTAGTAGTAAGCAGGAAATGCCAAGTGCGCTTTAATTAAACTATCCCAATGTATCCTAAGAAGTAGAGGAACTTCTCCACGTAATAGGATGAGAAAGTAACTTATTATTACTAACCAGTGGAAATTAAGGTAGAATATGGTTGAATATCTATCTTTTAATGTCCCTTGGCGAATTGCTTTGTCGTCCTGATTTTTTCCTTAATCGGAGCACGTTTGGTTTTTTGCAATGTAGAACGAAGTTTTTCCATTTTTTGTCTGGGATCTTTCGAGGACAAGACGTTCGAAGACATCTTCTGCAGGAAAATGTGGAAGAGTGGTTAATCATGAAGAAACTTTCACCTGAAGAAGGAGTGGCTGCGCTGGAAGAACGATACAAGAAATACAAATATGTCGAAGCAAGCATGACTTCGCAGAAAACCAGGTGAGCGATCTCTCTTTTGTAAATAGATTTTGTTTTGATTTTTACTGTTTTCTTTTTTTGTGAATGTGTGTCGCCATGTTATATCTCGTTCTCCTATTTCTTCTTGTGCAAATCATAGTAGATTATCTTGTTCCCATTCCTTGTTGCGAATCGGAGTTCTCTTGTACAGCAGTGAAAGTGTAGGTACCGACTTCTCACTCAAGCATACGTAGGATGAGTTTTACCGGAGAAAAATAACTCTTTACAAAGAAATCGTGTTTGATTTCTAAAAAGGGTGGTAAGAATGCGCGTGTCGTTGTACCCTTTCTCTTCGAAACACAGTAATGACGTGTGGTTATATAGTACGATATCGCTAGAAGCTTCGTATAACATCGTTCTTATTACATTAATTCTTCCTCACTTTCCAGAATGGCCGAGAAACTGCCAGACTTTAAGAACAGCCTAGCCTTACTCGATGTGTTGATAGATAAGAAGGTGAGTTTGATAGATTTTGCTACATTTAGTCATATTTGTAAGCCTGTACGTTTCGAAATAGCCACTTCAAAAGTGTTCGTTATGTCAACCATATTAAGTCGAGTCGATTAAGTTTGTATCGAAAACCCTTTAAAACCTCATCAATTTCTTGTTTGCTACTTGTCGATTGTCAAATTGAAGAAAGTGCCAATGTTGTTAACAATATTGGCACTTTCTTCAATTTGACAATCGACAAGTTGTTGTTGACAATTGTCAACAAGCTTTATTACGAGTAACGTCTCGGCGTAGTCGCTTTCGAGAGACTGAAAAGTCAGATCATTTGTAATATATCCTCTCAAATGCCTCATCCAGAACAAGTCTTCACTCCACAAGATGCTACATCCATGCCGAAAACAACGGCTCAAATCATTGTGCTTATTTAAGTAGCCGACCTGCCGTGATATTAGCGGACCTCCGTGCGATAAAATTTTTCGTTTGTGAATATGAGGGCAAAAGGATAAAGTCCAAGGACTTCATCAATCCCTCTAGGGACGCACCTAAGCGTTTGACTTCAGTTTAGAATTATTTGACGTTTATGAACGCATGTGCAGCCTTACGATGAATTACAGGGGCGATGTGTCAAGTTAGTGCTTTTGTCCTTCCCAGACAAGTCTGGTAGCAATTTATCGACCCCACAAGGAGTGAAAGGTTACTAGGCACTAGGGTGACGTCGCACTTCGTACTTTGATCGTCATTCACAACTAAACCTCCTAAGGACAGCGCTATCCCCTATCGACGTGAATAGACAACGATTTTTTTGAGATTGTAGATTTACACGTCACTTGACGTGATACGCCGCAGTGAAATGTGAAAAGTTAACTGATCTGAAAGTGCTGGTGCGAAAATTAGAAATATGTGCAAAATTTTAGTTTTTCACAACCTAAATCTATTATAAGGCAATTTCATTGTTAATGATCAACACATCTTATGAACGAATTTTTGAAACAAATCTCCTAAATCAGAAATCTTCGGAGAGAAATTTCTTCTAGAAAGCGCGTCATTCACACAAGAGCTCCAGGCAAAACTTGCTTAATTTTGAACGAAAATATAGCTTTAACTTCAAATACAGTTTTGTCTGTATTCTAGCGGCGGAGCCATTATAAAAAGTTAGAAGAAAAAGTGTGTACGGCCTTATTGAGGACATGCTTCGTTATGTTACAACACATGTTACATGTTACAACAGTTTTTTTTCTTTGCTTTTTGAAACAAATCCCTTAAATTAGGATTCTTTGGAGAGTAATTTCTTCTAGAAATTGCGAAATCTACCACACAAGAGCTCCGGACAAAAGTTTCACATACACTGAGCAATTATCAGAGTTATTGCACTTGAAAGGAAAAATATCCTAATTTTGCATCGTGTAGAACAAGTTTGAGATCGAATCAACGACACGAAGAAACTCTCCAAAAACATGTTTAGAAATAGCGTATTGAAATCATGAAATTCTGTATTGAAATCGAGGACATTACAAAGTATATAGTGCTTGAGGTTAATCATTTCCTCTTGTCGACGTTAGACTTCAATACAGAAACGTAGAAGTTAACGAAAATGAGGCATTAACAGAGTAATTGACGAGGTCAGCCGTTGTTAAATCAGTGGTTTCTATTCCGTAAGTCTAACCGGAACTTTCTGTATGCTAAACAATCTTTGGATCAGTGTTCCAGGGTGCAAGGAGATTGACGTAGAACGAAGGAAAAGGAAACCGTTGCAGGATGTTCCTATAATGTTCCTATATCTTATGTACCGCCGGTGCGTGTAAGGAGATATCTATTGGAATTTTCTGATGGAAATTTCGAGGGAAAATTTTGTGATGCGCGGTGATCTCAAAGTTATAATCAAAATAGATGCATAGCAAAGGGACTTCTCGTATCTCTAACCTCTTGGAAGAAAAAGGGTCCATTTGATAAGATTTTTAGGCTTCCTGAGGGTAATATCTGAACAAAATCCGCTCTTTCTCTTTCTTAGTAGACGACCACATAAAGTATCAAATATATGTGATTGAATCTCAAACAAATTGAAATATGGTTTACAAATACAGCAAGATGCCCGCAAAAATAAACTTTTAGAAAGAAAAATGACTTGACATAACTACTTATGCGAGAAAGCAAACCATGCTTGCGAAACGTAAACTCTAAAGCACAAAGGAAGTTCATCAACTGCCTTGAGAAGGCCGGAAAGAGATTCTCTGTGCTATATGAAAATTCTGATCAGCATATGTGAATAGTCCAGCTGACAAAAGCTGAATTAATATCATCCTATATAATAATGGGCTATGTGTGCCGTGAGTGTTTGTGTTTTTGTCGTGACGCCGGACTGATGCAGTGGCGCCAGAGGGCGGTGCGGTAAGATGGGATGAGACGATTTTCACAGCGTCGAATTGTAGCGCCAGAAAGCACTTAGACCGATTGCATGGTACGTAATTTTATTCATGGTGCTTAATCCTAATCCACGACTCCACATGTGTACTTCGCTATGCGCTGATGCGTTTGCCATATCCTTCATAAATTGGATACGCGCATGCTTTAATAGTAGCTAGTAGTTTACGGGGGACGCAACACTCTTAACATTATCAGTTTGATACTGCTTATGAGTATGATGATTACATTCACGATGCCTTTGTTGTTAGCACATCATTCTATGTTAGCCATTGGCGAGGGGACGAGAAATGAAAATACTTCGAATAATGCTTCAAAGGTGACCTCAATTCTGGCAGAAATTTGAAGAAATAGCCCTTTTCTTGAATTTTTATCGATCACTGTGGGAAAATGAAGCAAAGACCACAAAAATTCTAAATTTCGGTTCTATTTGGAGATGTGATAGTTCCAAATGCAATTTTTCTTCCGCGTGAGTTCCTTGTGGTAAGTCTGCTGCAAAAATACGACACAAGCGATTATTGTCGGATGACGTCATCTGCGTATATTCGTGATCAGCATCACCGTATATCGTGATCAGCATCACGGTTACCCCTAAAGGGGAAGTTCTTCCCAATTTCATATGTTAAAGGCAGCATATCACGAATCTGTAGTGGTGCGGATTTCTGGTGGAGTATCCGTATACGGGATCGTAGATTATGGAGACGGGGTAGTTCCGCTAATCTCTCCCTGCATCACTGCAAACAGCCGCCTCCAGAATGCTGGCGCCATCTATTGCAACGCTCTACCCCTTGCGCCGCCTCTGCTCCGCGATTAATCGAAAATCAACTCAGACTGCCCCGATAGGCAGCAAGGGACGTTAAGCGTGCAAGGGTGGCGCGCGTAGCAAATTCGAGGAGTGATGCCTTTAATGAGTCCCGTTTGCGTGATGAAGAACTCGATTATAGCCTCAGGCAATTTTCTATTTGTTCCTCGACTCGCTTTAAAGGCATCACCCCACGAATCTGAGGTGGTGCAGATTTCAGGTGGAGTATTCGTATATGTGATGGGAGACTACGGAGAGGGAGGTGATACTGTCCATTTCTTGCTAATTGCCTTAAAAAACGGCCCGGAAGATGCGGGGCCGCACAAGACTGGCGCGCTCCAATCGAAATCCAATCTTGTACAAAATGGTGCGCCAAAACGTATGAAGCCGTATCTTCTGGGCCGTTTTTTACGGCAATTAGGAAGAAATGGACGGAATCACCCCCCTCTCCATAATCTACTATCCCGTATAAGAATACTCCACCTGAAATCTGCACCACCTCAGATTCGTGGAGTGATGCCTCTAATTCTCAACAATGTTCACCCCATGGTTGAACATTTTGTCCTCTGTTCGAATGCTGTTTCACATGTTGTTGTCACAACCTTAGTTGCACTCTCTATCTTGATATTGTACCTGGATATAAGAGTAAAAGAATGTTGTAATACCCATAGTACTGAATAGAAACGTTAGTGCTTTGTATGATAGTATAATACGATTGAGTTCTCATCGGGTTAGAATTTTTACGTTAATTTCTAAATCTCAGATAAGATAGAATTATCAAAAATTATCGAAATTACACAGGGTAAATTGAACTATGAAAGTGTTTGCTATACAAGACACATAAACTATCTGTTACTCATAGCTTGTCTCTATAAAGCAATCATTTATTATGTCTTAAATGTTTTCAACACCGAGGTTTCAAAACAGTACTTTTTGGTTCCCATTCAGGAAAAGGCGGAGCCGTTTGAGACAACATATTTAGTTTCGGAAGAAGTTTATACGAAAGCCACAGTGCGCAACCCCGAAAAGGTTGGTTGGGTTCTTCTCAGTAACAAGTTGAGTCCCTGTCCCTTTTTCTTCTTCATTCGAAACTTTCTTTTAAGGTGTCAATTTGGTTAGGCGCTAATGTCATGGTTGAGTATGAACTCGAGAAGGCAAAAGAACTGCTGGAAAAAAATCAAGGAAATGTGCAAAAGGTGCGTAGAAACTGTTCTTTCGTTTTTTTTTTCGCCTGGAAATTGAAATATCGATTGAAAAATGCCATGAAAAACTCAGTGAATTGCATTACGTTACACTATGTTTCCCTGGTTTTGTTCTCTGTAGAGATTTACAGTGAACATGTTGAAGTGAAGCCTCCAAATTGGAAGGGTTGCTTCACCAACAGCCACTCCTTTGGCAGCGTTGAGGACTGGACAACATCTTTTTATCCTGCCGCTATATTGCTTCAGTAAACCATAGGCTTTCCGCGGGTTCTTTTCCTCCCATGCCCTTTCAAAATCCTTCGCACTTGACGACCACTCGTTATCGCGATATTGTTGCAGCTTCTTTCTCAGACGCTTTTCCTGGTTGAAATCAACTTTGCTGCAGACTACACATACAGAATTAATTGTACGTGGACCTTATCTCGATGCAAGATGCAAAGACAAACTTCTTCCGCGGCATTTGAACCGGAAGTGTTTTATTTGCAGCGTCCTGGATGCACTTTGTGAAGGAATCCGCATTGCAAAGCTTCTTCCTGGTCTGTACTCCAACGTGAATAGAAGCACGTTGGCGGATTTTCTCTCTGCATTCTTCGTCTTTCAGACATGCGGTGCGATTTTCGATTGAGGAGGAACCGTATATTGAGGCTGAGAAGAACTTTACGGTGGTCAGAGTCGAACGCGACTTCCCAAACAGCTCTGGATTTTCAGATAGCCGACTGAGCAATGTTCTTCGCCGGAACGTAGTCGAACTGAACTTTAAGAGTCCTCATCTTTCGCTTTGGCTGCTCTTCAGGCGTTGACCCCTGATCGTGAGCTGATCTGCTGGTTAGGGTATTTTAGACATCAACGCATTGCACAGAAGGCATCCTTATTGTGGTTGTCAACGATTTTTGGAGGTGCGTGAGCACTCACTATCCAGAGTTTACGTTTTCTGCGATCCCGCAGTCGTACAAAGGAGAATCTAGACGACGTTGAGTCAAATTCCTCCACCAGGTTGTAATCGTTCCGCACAGCTATCGCGCAGCCACCTACTTTCTCATCAACATCGCCGCAATATATGGTGCAATTTTCGATGCTGATGACAGGCCGATTTCTCGTGTTTCCTGCACTGCAGCAAACGGCACACAGAGGTACTGCAGAAGCCCAGGCAAAGCAGTTTGTTGAAGTTCACTCGACAGTTTTCGGCAGTTCAGCCTGACGAAACGAATAGTTGTTGCCAAAAATTTTATGTTTTCTCAGGCGGTTAACCTTTCAGGTTATGGGCTTTTGCAATGTGCTGGATGACAGCACCTTTTTGCAATATATGAGAATCTTTTTCCATATAACAGTGCAGGTTACAAAGCTCGTACTTTACCAATGCGTACACTCAAACGCTTTGTTGCGTTTAAAAGCATCATCCCACGAATCTGAGGTGGTGCCGATTTCAGGTGGAGTATTCGTACACGGGATAGTATATTAAGAAGAGGGGGTGATTCTGTCCATTTCTTCCTAATTGCCGTAAAAAACAGCTCGGAAGATACGGCTTCGAGCATTCCGGCGCGCTATTTCCTACGAGTTCGATTGGAGCGCGCCAGCACTGCGCACACCCCGTATCTTCCGGGCCGTTTTTTACACCAATTAGCAAGAAATGGCAGGAATCGCCGAACTCTCCATAATCTATGATCCCGTATACGAATACTCCACCTGAAATCCACATCACCTCAGATTCGTAGGGTAATCCCTTTAAATAAGCAGGCCCACTTCGAGCAAGCAGAAATCAGACTTGTATACGCCGTCCCACACCAACCTGTGAAGCGAAATATTTGGAACGAACACATTGGAGGGATTTTGTATTCTTGAATGAAACCCTTTGATGACCAACAGAAATGTTTGTCTATAACGATTGAATTTTTGTCACCTGTACCGCTCTGCATGGCTGTCTGATATAGCAGGTGCAGATCGAACGTTATATCTAAATGCTACCATCGGAAGCAGATTGATGGTACGTGAGAATAATTGCAATTATACAATAGCTTCAGTTTTCAATTCTTAGAACTGTGTATCGAAATGCTGACACGGGACAGGGAGTTGAAGGGATAAGATCGGTTGAACCAACCTTTTTCTAGGCGTATGAAGCCAGGAAAAGATCCGAAACGTGCCAGAGATTTGATTTCCTCCCTGGGCGTATGACCCATTAGGGTATTATCACTGGCAATGTGCCGGTAGCACCTTTTAGCTAGTACGTGCCCAAACCGTACACCCGAAGCGCAATATAACAGCAAAAGTTATAAAGTTAGTAAGCTTCTGAGGCATATACTCAGATGTCTGACTGCGCTAATTCAAGGCAGAGCCACTGAGTTAAGGTAATAACGATCTGGAGGGAGATTATCCTTTGACGTCATAGGAGAAATACTAGTGAATATTCCCGAGACCACGGTATATCTATAGGGGTTCTATTTTGGCATAAAATATCCCCATGATTGAAATCTTCGTGTTGGATGTTGTAGATGATGTGTAGATGTATGTAGAGTATACGTGGAGCAAATCTGTGCGTCTATAAAATCTGTATGTCATCATAGCGTGCAAGAATGAACCGCATGTTGAGAGAATTTTATTTTGTTACGCTTTTGCAGGCTGTGGACGAACTCACTTCAGAATTAATGTTTGTGAAAGACCAAATAACCACAACAGAAGTGAACATTGCTCATGTGCACAACTACGGGGTGAAGAAACGACAACAGAAAGCGGCTGCCTGAACACTTGTTGCGAAGAGTTTATCGCTTCACAGTTCAACTTTATCCCTGTTCAAGTGTTAACCGCTTATCTGATGATATGAATAAAATCTCTCCATGCTTATCTTCATATCTGGCTTCTTACTCTGTTTTTTTTAGCTCTTTTCTTTTTTTATTGCTTTATTACGACATTTTTCGCGCTTCCTCTTTATACGGTATCGTAGCTAATTGCCAAGTACCGAGTGTTTTGTTGTAGTTTGTCCTTGTTTCGTTTACTATATCGTAACTTGTACTTGAGTAAATTTTTGATCAATGAACACTAGTGAAAATGACAAAAATCGAGGGGGAAGGTCGTAATCGAGAGGGTCGTGCCTCATCACCACGCTTGACCTTGGTTGACTAAGACGATCAAAAATTGCTAAATCAGTACTTGATCAGGAAGAACTTAACAAATATCTGTGGGATTGTTTGCTGCTCTCATATTTACCTTGGTTTGAGATCTATTTATAGTTTTCTTTCTTCTTTATGATCCAGTTGTAGTTCTCTGGAATCAGCTTTATACCTTTATGACAATTCTCTCAATCTTTCTTTGAGAAGCAAGATTTTTCTATAACATTTCACTCTTTGCTTTTTTGAATTAGGGTCTCGAAAATCGTGCAGTATTCGGCAAACTCTTCAGCATCACCGTGAAATTTCGGTGGGAATGCCTGAGGTTTATCGATCAATAACGGGATTGATCTGTTTGATTCTCTTCACTGACTGAATTTGGCAATTCTGATTGTGAAGTACTCAGTTCTCTCTTATTATGCATAGTTGCTTTTCTGTTCAACACCGTCATTTTGCAAGTCTTGGGCTTCTACCTCCTTCTTTTGTAGCTCTCTTCGTCTGTTGTAGGATGATCTGTTTTGTTGCCTACTCCTTGTATCTAGCGACAAAATTTCTGAGCGTTGATGCTCCCAACACAATTGGTGCCCTGCCGAAACGAAGAGTTATTTCCTTTTATTGGCAAAAGCTTCCAAAATTAACTGGGCTGCAGAGTCAGGATTTAACTCCAGGTTTTTTTTTTCTATGAGAGCAAGATTTCCCAAAATTAGGATTAGTCTGATGCGACCCAGAGATTTACAAGTGCTTTGTAGTGTTCCCACCATCGGGACGAATCAATTGATCCTATGCCTTTCATTTGACCTATGTGTTCTTTGCGGCATGTTTTAGTCGATGCAGCAGACTCTTTATTTGGCGCTAGAGAGAGGATTTTAATAATATTTTTGAACAGAGCAAAGCGGTGGTTCAGTGGAATATTGATAAGTGCAGGTGTAGAAAGCGAACGACTGAGTTGGGTGGGCAGACGTTCTCTGCCGCACCACTGGACGATGCGGATAAGATATACAACGAACAACCATAACACAGAGAACTACACAGGGCCACACTCAATCACAATCATCAGAGTCGATCATAGCTGAAAGAGATTGGTTTAAAGGTTCCTAACGTGCATGCATTGGGAACAGTTCCTTGCGAAGAGCTAGCCTGAAGTTACGTTGAATCGGATCGTAGCATAGCGGAAATGGATGAGTGATAACGAACGTGAAACTTTGAAGCTACTTTTCTTTGACGCAAATCTAAGATGTAGTGGTCGTCTTCCCTCGGAACAGTCGCAGAATTTCATTCGAAAACTGTATCAATTTGACAGTGGGTTGGACGTCATTCTTCTAAAGGAATTGTCCCATCTCAGAACTCTCTCATGGTTTTTTTTCCAATTGACAAATAAGAAAGAAAAGGTTTAGCACATGACATTTTGAAAAACTTACAGGCAAAGTCGCATTCATGCTGTTTCTATGGGATTTCACTGAAATCAGAGCACACGAAATCTCCGGACTTTGCGTCTACTGAGAATTTACATGGACAGAATACATTTTTTTCTGAACTATCCCTTTGAGTATAGAACCTCGATTTAAGATGTGTCCATTGCTGTACGCTGGGCCACTTTGTAGGCCCGTGAGACGAATCATAACGTCATGACTCAAGCGCTTTTGTTCATCGCTTCGCTGCTCTTGTTTTTCAACGCCTCTTCTTTAGAACACTTGCATAACTCCCATTGTTTTCAACTCTTGCTTTTGTTCACAAACAAAATGTGCACGTTGCGCAGAACTTAAGTAAAATTCCTTCATAGCTACCCTCATAACTGCACTAGAAAGAACTCTATATGTCCCTCTTAAGATGTGATAGGCTGACGTAACGAGTGTACGCAGTGTTACTCAATGCGTTGCGCAAAAGGTCACAGAAAAAGATAGCATAATATGAGTAATAAAGACCGCACAACCTCGACGTAAAGGTTCTCCACGGAGGCTGAGAACTTAAAATTGTTTGTGATCATTCTGAAAGCACTTGAGATCTTTATACAGTGAACCTACTGTGCTCGGCGGACAAATGAGTGAGCAGCGGACAAAATTCTAGCAACTTTTTTGTTTCTGAGCGACTTGAAGCTGGTGCAGGCTGCACTCAAGGCGCTGGAGTTAGCGCTTGTGATCGAGGGGGACTCTCACTGGTTTCATTCACCACTGCATTCCCAGTGAAGTTAGCGATAGTTCCTCATTGATCTCACGCCCATGGAATGATTCAAAACTGGAGGTTTGCAGTTACTGGATCAATCTAAACTACACTATTCTTCAGTAAATGTTAACGTCTGCGTCAGTTTCTTTGTCACATGTCTTTATGCGGCTTGTAGAAGTGCACCAAAATTCAGGTTCGACCATTACCAGTCTTATTAAAATTCAGAGGTTCTAGTTTTTCTTTACAACAATTCAGCAGCGCAGGGCACTCATGCATGATATAATTCACATGTTTACCCTTCTGGAGGATGCAAAATCTGGAAGCTGTTAATTACATCTGTTTTGCTTTCGTTTTCATAGAACAATAACCGATTATTCCTTTCAGCTATTCTTACTCAACGAAGCTGTAGTGAAATTGTTCGATGTTTTTGGAGACTCTCGAGTTGCAGACACCGTTAAAGTTACCGACGACTAATCGACGGGTTTTAACTTTTCGCTCGCATTGCTTTTCGTTTTTCGTTCCCGTGTGCAGAAAAGCACCGACGATACCACGCGGTCCTTTGTTCATCCATTTTCCAGCAGAATATGGCACTTTTTCTCCCAGATGTGTAGCGCAGTTACAGGATATTGCTTGAAATCCTCTGCGTTCCTCTCCGAACTTATCCGAGCTGCCTTTTAGTCGAAGTCCTCTTGCCTACTTTCACTACAATGAGCGCCAATCTTCTCATTAAGCTGCTTTATCATCGTTTTCGACGGCTTTGTCCTTCTAATCGAATCTACTGAGGACCAGCGAAGTACACGCTACAAAACGCGTTACTCGAGAGGACGATTGACAAAAACACCGTTAGCTGAGAAGAAATAGATGAAGTCACCGCTTGTTCAATCGTTTTCCCAACACGTTGATCCTCCGCTCGACATCAGCACTCCGTCGTTATGTTCCGTGTGTGAACATGCCCCATATTTTTTTCCCTAGGTCTCACCATTTTGTGGATGACTTTTCCACACATTCTTTCACTTAGCAAGCCTTTAGTTTCTTAGTTAATAACAGGTTAATGAATCCCAACAATTAATAATGTTCCCCATTCTACGTGTTTAGCCACTATGTATGAACTTGTATTGAATCTTGATCTCATAGCACTGCTAGATACTTAGTTAAGTTATTCTGCAGAAGCACAACTTCGTTTTGTTAAAGGCATCACCCCACGGATCTGAGGTGGTACGGATTTCAGATGGAGTATTCGTATACGGGATCGTAGGTTATGGAGAGGGGTGATCCCGTCCATTGCTTCCTCACTGCCGCAAATACGGCTTCGAGCGATCCGGCGCGCTATTTTCTGCAACGAGTTCGATTGGAGCCCGGCAGCCTTGTGCACGCGCCGCATCTTCCGGACCGTTTTTTACGGCAATTAGGAAGAAATGGACGGAATCACACCCCTCTCCATAATCTACTGTCCCGTATAAGAACACACCACCTGAAATCCGTACCACCTCAGATTCGTGGGGTGATGCCTTTAATTGAGCATAGGGAGGACCACTACATTCAAGTGGTGTCCAAGTAAACTTCTGAATTTTGCCTCATCGTAAATAACGTTTCAGCGAATACGTGAAATTTACCAGTAAGAAAGAATTGCCTTTTTTTTTGTTAACTTTATTTGCAATGATCTCCTGTACCTTCTCTACCGCTTAAAAGGTGCGGATAAAGTGTCACTTTTTCGAAAGGCATCTACTCTGGTTCTCTTCGATCTATGCCACTGTTTTTCAAGGGCAAAAGCATTGCATTTTATGTCGCAATAGCAATACAGATATCGGGGGCTGTAAAATGGCCAAAACATTCGAGACGACAAGAAAGCCAACCCAAAGGAATATTCCCGCATGAAGTATCTTGATCTATCGAGTTCCTGTGACATATTTATTGCCATCGATCTAGAGAAAGGTAGCCGGCGGTGGTCATAATTGAGACGAAATCCTATGCTGAGACATTGTCACTCTCTTCTTTCTCAGAATTTGTTCGTTATTCGCTTACTTATATCTTTCCATAATGGTCAGACAGAGACGGTAGTTATGACGATTTTTTGAAACTATGACTTCTCAAGATCTTATAGGATGGGGTCAAATGTCTATATTATTGTTAATATTATCGCCGTTTCCATAGTCTTCATTATTGTTCGTATCCTGATAATCGAGCAAATATTTTGTGATCTTATCCCATTCCAAGTTCCATCCCAAGCTTCACCCGATGATTTCTTTTGCTTTTTATTTGGTTCGCTTTGTTGAGTGCTCCAGAAACGTCGAAGGAGTCAGTCCCTCAATCATTTTCAAATTGTCGCGAAAATTATTTGGATTCTTGCTGCTCCTCGTTCTTGAGTTGTGAAATTATCTAACTGCAGCTATTGTATGTATTTTGTGTTTTTTTTTATATTTGTACCAAATTAGCGCATATTGGAGACTTCCGAAATAGAGCACTTGCAGTTCTGGTATTAAACGGTTAGATTGATAAATACGTAGAATGGTCACTCTTCTGCGATTTCTTTGGTTGCTTCCTCATTTCACTCTTGCCGTTCTGGTAAATACCTCATTGGATTCAGCTCTGAACAATGTTACTTATTAGGATATTCGAATAAGAGAATAATCTAGAACTTTAATATATATACTATATATATAATATATATTATAATACATATAATATATGTGCATATTATATATAATATGCATGTATGTATATATTTATTTAAAGACTAAATGCTAAGGTCTTCATCTCCTGCATATTAAAGCCGGTGCTTTTTTTCGACCTTGAAATCGTTGAAGAAAAACGCTAATTTTTGGGATTCGGAGAGTTGTGAAAAATTTATTTTGTTTCACTGAACACACTGTTTCTGCGCACCACAAAGGAATGCAATAACTAAGATAATTCGATTGATTGAAACATAGATGCGTTTGCTTTAAAATCACCTATGAGGTGCATACTTGCTCGCTTTTTCATAAAGCAGCTTGTTCCACACCTGCATAAGACGTTGATTGTTTCTGTTACATTTCCATTTCCGGGCCAATTTAGAAGGCTTTTGAAGGACCTCTAATCACTCTAATCACTGGTAATTATCGTTCTCGTTTTATGTTCCTGGTTTCACGACGTATTTCTCAAAGCATCCTGCCATTTCTCAGCCAGTTTTTCTTCTTCTGTAGTTTTCCTGCTTCAGTATTCATTTCCGTGGATAATTTTATTCTTCGCTCATGAGTAATACACCACTAATATGTTATAAATGAAAAAATGAACATATAGGAGGTCTTCAGTAAAGAGAAAACATTTTACTTTCTCCAATTTTACGACCTTGAAACACTCTTACCACCTCAGGTTAGTAGAAAGAAAGAAATAAATCAAATTAAGAACAAAAAAGCTCTCAGTGCTATTCTGGTCTATGATCTTCAACCATGTATTTTTACGCTATATCCTTACTTGAAGGTACAGTTCCAAGAAGTGATGTAAAGCGTTGGTTGTAATCTGGAGCGCTGTTCGATCTTTGTAGCAGAAATGTAGAGCTTCAAAATTGCAAAATTTCGCATTCTGTTGATGTAATGTTTGCAGTCAGGGGCGTTGAATAATAGCACGTCGTCTAACACTAAAAATGATGACGCGAGATTTGTCGTTGATCTTTTTCTTCCTACTGAGATACATTAAGTGAGTCTACACATCCAAATGAGAATCGGAAAGGCCAGTACATTATGACCGTACGCATGGGTCATTCAAAGAGCATGGAAATCCCGGAACTCGGCTCCAGTCCGCCTGAACTGTGGTCTTTTCTACTACATCGATGACTCTGTTATCAACCGCAACTGGTGCTTCTGTGAGCTGTTCATGTTTTAAGTGAATTAGTGATACATACATAAATAGTTCGTTGTTGCAAAATTGTACTAGGGTATTTAATCCATTTTTTACCTTTTACTGTTTAAGAGATTCAGCAGCAGCAGTATGAAACAGGCACGGTGCCGTTAAGCTGTCCGTACTCTCACAACACTTTTTCCGCGTCATGAGTACTATGCTAGCCAAAAGGTACAGGAACGGAGATGAATAAGTCTAGATAAGTTTTAGCACGATGAAGATAGAGAGATTTTAAATGAAAAAGGAAAACATGTTGTTTATTGAGCATACAGCTGTCTCTTCCGTAACCTGTATTCTATCTTTTTTTTAAATATAAAAGGTACATCCCGGTTCTTTTTTTTTCCAGAAACATCGCTAGTAAATAAATATAGTGTCTTCAAATCTGCTATGAATGTATTGTTACATCTCTGCATACTTCAGGGATCTGTAATGTATCTGTGTAATTTTTGTTCCATATCACTGTCTAGAACGAGTACTGAGAAATTATCAAAAGAAGGTTTGAAAGTTTCCTACTTTGGTTGTTTTTGATGTTTAAAAAAAAACAAAATGCACATCTCGTAATGCAAACAGCTATGAACTATTCTCAATAGTATTTAACTGTTGCAAGTCGACAGCTTTTCCCTTTTTTACTTGCAATGCAATTTTTTACATGAAATATCTTTAACATGGAAGAATCTGTCTTTCTGAACTCAATCATTTCCTTATTCTTGAACTCTACTTCTTCAACCTTCGTATTTTCTACTTTTTTTTCCTTCCAAATAAATGCGAAAACTTTCAAATCCCAACTGAGTGGATAAAAAGTGAAGGGTAAAGGGCACGGTGTTGATGAATCCCTGTGGGAATGCGCCTGCGCCTACGAATCGCTTAAGGTTCATGAACTCCTGTACTGCCTTATGATGATTACAATTTATCGAACCTTAACAACCTTAGGGAAGTGAAGGGCTTAGTAGGCACTACGGTGATATTGAACTTTGATCGCCATTCACAACTGAACCTCCTACGGACAGCGCTATCCCCTATCGATCTGAATAGACCGCGATTTTTGTGAGAATGTGGATTTACACGTCACTTTCGTGACACGCCGCAGTGAAATTGTGAAAAGTTAATAGGTCCGAAAGTGCTGGTGTCACAATTAGAAATATGTGCAAAATTTTAGTTTTTCACAACCTAAATCGATTCGACGGCAGTTTTACGATTTCACGGAATCTTCGGAGAGCAGTTTCTTCTAGAAAGCGCGAAATCATCCACGCAAGAGCTCCAGGCAAAAGTTTCATATACTGAGCAATTATCGCAGAGTCCACCACCGTCGGTACCTCTCCTCGAACGCTTTTCTTTTTTCATTGTTTTTGTTACGAATTATGTAGTTCCTTGTGAAGTGCTAATAGTACACTACTAATACTAAAACTTATAACCGATACTAATAGTACTTTCGAATAGTCGAATGCCCCTTTAAAGGATTCGTACATTTAGTACTTTCCAATTCTAAGGTTTTGAAAGTCCTCACTGACGAATTTAGCTAACTTTAGCGCCCATCAGCGCCCAGTTTTGAACGCAAATATAGCTTCAACTTCAGATGGGATTTTGTCTGGATTCTAGCGACGGAGCCATTATAAAAAGCTAAAAGAAAAGGTGTGTACGGCCTTTTTGAGGACGCGCTTCCTCAGGGTACATGTTTTAGCTGTACAGACAATTTCACTGCTTTGTGAAACCATCCATAGTGACAGAAACATCGAATGTGCGGCTGCGAACAGTTCACTATGTTCCCCAGCAGAACCGTACTTGCTTCCTTCTTCTTCGGACTTCTCTTTGATGTTCCTGAAAGGCAAGAAACAGAAAGATCTTTATAACGTCGAGTAAGCAACTTTTCAACCGCACTCTTCCCCTAATCGGGTTAAGGTTTCGAGACACCAGTCAGGAAATTTTGGAACACTTCATTAAAACGGATACAGGATAGAGTCACTGGCGTATCAATCCAACTGGGATGCGCCAACGCGTTTTATTGGAATTCGTAATCGTTGAGGTTTTGGAACGCGTATTGCCCTATACAATGACTTGCGGGGGCCAGCCGATGATCAGGACAGTGGTTTTGTCGTTCCAGACAAGCCTGCTACCAAATTATGGAACCCCGGAGGGATGAAAGGCTTGGCTTGCACTAGGGCGGTTTCGAAGCCTCGACCCTGTGGCTACAACTCAACCGACTGCTGCACTCTCGACCCTGAACACTTTATTAGCTGCTGCTTTCTGAAGAAAGACTTTGATCATGGAATCCAAGCTTCAGAGCTCGCGACTTCAACGACCACCAGTTGAGAATTCTCACTTGACTCTCTTTGCTGTTCGAAAAGCGACGTGTAACACTGATCCTGCAGCCACTTGTTCTAGCACCGGACAGACAACGCATTCGTGAGATGAACGCTCCGATTCCGCCGATTCCGACTAATCCGCCGCCTTGCACACCTTTACCGCAACCGCGTGTGTCAAACACTTGAATTCTTTCGCATCAGCCGCCATCCTTTAGTGCAGATGTTTGCTTTGGGCCTTAACATGTGTGTACCTGTTCTGCAGACATATACAGATGATATGTTTGCCTTAGCGAAACATCTAATGCGCAACAGAGCACATTCTGAAGGGCATGGTTTACAATTATCCGAAGGTTATAAGTTCCACTGCAATTCAATTGAATTTCTGGATAAATCTTCGCGCCTTCATCGTCCTCATTAATGAATATAAGAAAAAGATAAGGTTGCACAGCTCTCCACGCTGACTGGATTTTGGAGTTTTTCTGCAAAGCTCGTTGATTTTGTTCGAAACTAAGGTCAATAATCGATCGCTCCAAGTGAAACTGAAACTGGTGTCCAAATATAACACAATCATCCTCAGAAATGAATTAAAAACAACAACACTGGATTTTTTTTTTGAAGATCAAGCGGTTGTGATGACTTCATGGATCAATCGTTCAAGAGACGTGCTCTTCTTGGTCCCAAGCATGGATTTCTTTCTTTATGGGACCTTCAGAGCGTTTTGAATGAAATGGTTGTCTGTTCTTGTGTTCAACGAATCAGCGGTGCGTTTTGTTGTCGGTTTGTCTTTCTGGCTGACTGATCGACTCGTTTTCAATGTTCCGGAATCAGTAAGATTCATTGGATTCGTTTCTCTTCTGATTTCGTACACCTTCATCGTCATCCACACGTACGCCACGATCGAAAGCAAGAAATGCACACACGCACACAAGAAACCAAAAAAGGCAAACAGACAAATAGATCCGCTATGTTGCTTCTTACGGATCGCCTCCGTCGCTCTCCATCCCCTACGTTCATACGACCCAACGTTACGAGATGCTTGTATAACAAGTTGATTACGGAGCAATTACTGTAAACACACAACGTAATTTCGCATTCTTCCCTATGGGCTTACTTGGGGTGCATTTTCACCGGGTATCTCAGTCATAAAAAGAGTGTCATACTTCTTAGTTATATGTGGTGAACATTGAGGGCAATGTTTTACGATAATGGGTCTTTTGGGCATAATTGCTAGATCATATTTCAAAGTAAGCGGCAATTCAATAGGTTTCTCAAGTTACAAAGTTCGTTAAGTAAATACGCTATACGATATTAGTACAGGCGTTTTCAGTTTTTACAGCCACAAGTCGCTGCTCTGTGTAGTTCTTTTTTGTCGCTACATCACATTAAGCGTAAAGGATAAAGATGCCTCGAGTTGATCAATCAGTTTGGGAAATTTCGAATGCGTTCGACTTGAGAATACAAACAGACAGTAGTAGGAGCTTTTCATGAAGTTTATTTTTTGGGTATCCGGCACAATATCTTGCGGGAGGTGTATCAAGTCACTGTTGTTATCACCCCAAACAAAACTGTCCGCTTGTCGTTTTCAGAGAAATGAAAGGTTTGGATGCCATAGGGCGCCTTCGAACTACCGATCGATCGTGTATCAGACACAGCGAAACTTTTTACTACTGCGCTACACCCGAAAGTTCTTCATAGACCGAATTGCCTCTTTTCCCTATGTGAAAGATTTTCGAATTTATGAAAAAGTCGAAAATTTAACGTGATAATCTACGCATAAAAGCTATTTCGGGTAATTTTCAAGGTCTCTACACAGACAGAAAAAATCCTGAGTTTCTCCCTGGATATATTTTTGATGATATGCGAAAGTCTGCAGTCAACATTCAATTCTTTGAGTTTATTTCCATTTTTGCAGTTTATTTTGTTAAGAGAGAAGGATATACAATTTTGGATCTCTAGATTTTTTTGGCACTTTTCATGGACCCTTATGAATCATAAATCAAAGTTATCTAACCATCTAGTTTTCGTAACTTATCCGGAATTACGAAACTTCGAGTTGTTTTTGTAGAAGCTCCCTCATGACGACAAAATTCTTGCTAGAAACGTATGCAGGAGTAAGAAGAAATTTACTAGTAACGCCTTGGTCAATTAAAGAATAAGGGTTCGCAGTGGTTGGAATCGCTTGTTTTTTTTTCTACTTTTCCAGGTCATTTACCTATGTAGAGATTCTATTCATTACTTTTCTTGCCTCCTTTAGAATTAACTTTGTCAGGGGATTGAAATAATTCATTTGAAAAGCAGGCCAGCGATTTTTATTTAATTTTTTGATGCTGATACTCTTAGCAGAGTTTTCATTTTCAAGATATTTTCAGAGATGTGAATCTCTGGAGACATTGGAGACAAGAATACACACTATATTGACTCGAAGAGTATAAACTGTAATCTTGACGGCTCAATTTTTCTGGATCTCAATATAGGAGAGATACTGTGAATATCATAGAGGAGTAGGCAACATTTTGAATGGAGAGTTTTAGAAATTACGGAGGATGAAAAGTACCGCCTTCACCTCTGCTGGTCGTAATAATTCATAACAGCATCGGCTCTTCTGACAACAATTACCACCCTTCTAGTCAAAAACAAACTCATCTATGCATAATTATGTGCGTTTTCCGTTACTAAACACCGCTTCAGTGGCATCGACGACTCGATCGAGAGAGGCGGGGGCGTGGCCTGAACGTGTGGAGGTGGGCGTGGTCGACGTTAGTTCGACTACCTAATGAATCCGTCCGCACTCTGCGTACCCAACGAGGGGAAATACGAACATGGTACAGTAACTCATGTTCTCAAAAATCCTTTTCTCAACTCAATTTTTAAAGATCTCTGGAACATTTTGTTTTGGTTCTCCTCTTATTCAACTTAATTTTAACTTTACTTAAACAATTTTTAATGTAATTTACAACAAATCGAACGCGCAAATGTGCACAGTTCGAGATTGTACTTCTTCATCAGCGATCTCCATGTATGATCATATCGTTCAGCACTGTTGTTAATTCGTCGCTTGTCTCTGTTTCTGTCGAACAAATCGCTCATCAATCGTCGCGTCCTGCTGTTTTCGTACGGCGATTACGATTCGCACCTATTGTGATGCTATTGTGAGCGATGGCGTAAAGCTATTTCGACTAATTTTAGTGTCATTATTGTCTTGAATTCGGTGATGAGATGACGGCACCTCATCTAGATGATAATTCCCATCATCATCACATCACATCACAATCCGCAGTTTTCAGGGAAGGGGGAGGATCGCACCGGCCACTTAGAATGTATTTAGCTGGCCATAGTGCCTTGCAGCGTCGCAAATTCCTAGATTTCTTTAAACCTTAATAAGAATTATGTATTTTCTGTTGAAATATAAGATAGCATTTTATACTTGGAGTTTTCTGTTGAAAAGAAGTTCTCAACTCGAAAACCCCATTGCTTCCATTTATTATTTCTTGTTTTTGCTCCTTCCCTGTACTTCCGAGACCTGCAGCGTACGTGCCAAGGTACTTCTCAAGAATTATTCATAGGTCTAGCGGTTTCATCCTTATGCTCCGAAATTGCTGTCCTTTTGTTTTCCTATAGCAAAGTTCTCCTATGGGATCGTTTTCTATTCTGTTTTTGTAGCATTTAGCCCTGTTATTTCAAATTCGTGTGCCTTTGTGTTTTCCGTAAACCAGCTATATCTATGGTTATGTATGTCACGTGGATTCGAGATTCTAAATTTAACTCCTTCCATGCAACTTAAACTACCTCCTAAAAAATTCACAGAATTCGCTGATTTGCAGGTATATGTCCAATCAGTGGCAAATCTGATTTACTTCCGACTAGTACCCAATATTTGGAACTATCATGATTTGGGCAAATCTTTTTCTACTGCTGTTCGTCTCAGTCGCCTCAGCTGATGAGTTGATTTCGGCTCGATGTCAATCGAAATGTCTTCAGGATCTTGAAGTCAATTACAAGGTGCGTGGTCCTCTTGATATTCGCCGCTCTCTTTGGTGCTTTGGAGATTTTCCTTTCACGCTTTCACATGTCATTCACCTCGCATTTACTTGTTTCTGCTTATCTCTCACATGATCCACATAATTACGGTAGAATCCGTATGCTGCATTTGTGGGAAATTCTTATCGTAGTCGCTTGTCTCTACAGCAAATCTCTTAGGACAACTCCATTCCCGCATCCATTGCGATTTTTTCTCGAGTGAGAGATTATTCAGATCTCCAAATGTTCGTATATTCGAACTTTTGGGGATTAAAATATCTGAAGTGTTGGATGTGAAAAATATTTCCGTTACTGTTGCATTACCAAGATTTCAAAGGGGCGACTATGCGTGGAAAGCGGGTCTTCGCTCCTCTTTCGAAGGTTTTCGACACAAGATAGTTCGTTAGTGTTTGTATATGTAAATAAGTTGCCAAACAATGTTTCTTTAGTTTTAAAATTTAGAATGAAAATGAAATATAGGATAATTCGCAGTGCTGACGGCTTTGTGGTAATTTTGTCTGAGATTTACGACATTGTTCTTCAAACATTCGGATAATCGAGCTTTGCACTTTTTCTTCTTCATTTTACCGTTCTGCAAGACATGGAAATAACATTGCAGTGTATCTACAGACTTCCAATATGTTGTGAGAAATGCATCATTGCTCGAGTTATCTCTCCATTTGACTCTGTTTATATTAAACGACCGTCAAAACCTGCAGCGGCGTCTTTTGCGTTGACGCAACACGCGACAGCAAAGACGCCGCAAGCGACATGTACGGCTATAACTAGGATCGTAATGGAACAGCGAGGTCATCCGTGTAACCGCACTTACATAACACATTGATCTATGAGCTCATCCAGCTCAATCAATACAAGAGCTGCAAGTTATCGTTGCGCCCAATGGCATACTTGAAGATCTTGTCCTCTCTTGGCTTTTATTACTACGGCGACCCTGTTACCGTAATCACTCGTTAATGGGTGATAAACGGGTGGTATGGTATTTGCGCATTCGTTGCAGTGGGCTGGAGAAGTTCACATGCTCATCAACGTCTGTTGTTACGCAATTTTACGTACACGACATTGTGTGTGCGCAAATAACCCGGAAATGCTTGATTAAACCCTTAGTTAAGTGAAGTAGGGTGTTCTAAGGTGGACCATTGTGCTCGCGATGTCTCCCGCTGAGCGCCGAAGCCAGCAGCAGCGGCAGCAGAGTCAGCCACGGGCATTAGCATACATCAATTGGGAGGCACTTGTTGGTTGAGTTAGCATGAACTTCCGAGAGTTCACCTAAGTACTTCTCGCGTACTTAAGTGGTGATTTGTACGCAATTGCAGACACATGATAAGTTGCTATCTGCAAGCATTACGTTGGATTTACATTAATCTAAGTTTTCTGTTGGGTTTTTGACAGGAAGGAACTATTTTGAGTCTATATTGTCTACGTGTGTCATATGTACTAATTTAAACGTGACTTCATGAAACGCAACAGTCTAAATCCAATAATTGACCTCCTCAAGAGAATTCGCTGTGAGCCTTATAACCTCTTGCTGCGGTTTTGGAGAAAGAGAATTGGTTGGGGGACTTTGCGGCACTCATGTGTGGAATTTTAAGGCAACAATGCACCAGTTTCCGTAAGTGACCACCGTGCTTTTTAATTAAGTGTGGCATTTATTCCGGATGTTCGTCACATAGATGACTAACAAGTGTACTATGACATTCTATGAATTACTTTCACTGCATAACTACATATTTTCCGTTAGCGTAATCATTTCAGAGTTGCATTCATTAGCTACTATGGCTGGATCTCGGACCACTCCTATCAGTTTTCAAAATTAGTTCGAAACGGCTGATTTCGGCGTTTAGTTGTTCGTAAGGAAATTACTTTGGTAAACGTTCTCTATCGCAATAGATGTAAATGTGGTGCTGAATCTATTTCCACAGCAGCGATATGAGCGGCTAAGAGACCTAGGTCTCATCTCCAGTTTTTGTCAGACTTCTTCTGAAATCTTACAGCCACGTAAGAACGATTTCAGCGTTAGTCTTTGTAGAACTCCAAAAATCATGTGTGGCCTTGAAAATA
Organism: Necator americanus; assembly: GCF_031761385.1. Classification (NCBI taxonomy): domain Eukaryota; kingdom Metazoa; phylum Nematoda; class Chromadorea; order Rhabditida; family Ancylostomatidae; genus Necator; species Necator americanus. The sequence continues at coordinate 370,749 of NC_087371.1, forward strand.
TAATTCTCAACAAACTTTCTGCAGTTATTAGTCTTCATTCAATACGCATTTTTTTTTGCATTCTGACCACGAACACCTTTCACATAACTTTGGCATAAACAAAACGCCTTTGTAGCATCACTGGGTTGGAAAGCGGAGTCTCTCCAGCATGTTGTTTAGGAAGATTATCTCTCCATTAGCAACAGCAGCGTAATTACAGGGAACGCTAAGGACTGTATACTGGGGAAAGATTAGTCATATCTGTCATGATTATTTTTCACTGGAAGACAAGAATGTGCTAGTATCGCGAAGAGAAACTCAGGATTACTACCACACCAACGGCTACGAACCTTCACCGCGACGACACCACCGGCGACTGACAAGCGGTGATCGTTTTACGACTGCCAAGTTTGTATAGGGTCACGCTGGCGAGGTGCGGAGGTGCGGTGCCTCACCTTTGATTCTCCCGCCACGAAGATGGATGTACCTGGGGATGATTGACTTCGGCCATGCGCTGTAAAGTCTTTATATCCTGCGGTCACTCGGCGACGTTTTTGAGATGACTTCCGGTATTACCGCAGTGGGATTCTGCTTATGGTACAATCCATTATGAGCGAATGTTTGATATCAGATGAATTTGACATCAATACGTTCTACTAATCATGATAGTGTATTTTGAATCAACCAGAAACAAACCAGTGAAGAAGAATGGCTCTGTCCTGGAGACCCCACAAATGCGCTCTAAGTTTTTGTACAAACACCTTCTAAGAATTCTTCCTCAGAAATTATTTACCATTCGAATTCTTCCAAGCCTCCAACCAGTGCATAAGGAATGCGTAAGGCTTACTGAGCGCTTCGTGTGGATGTCAAATTGCTATGTTGAACTTTATATAGTAGAAAAAGGTTCGAACATGGAAGATGAAAGAGGAAGGTATGAGTTTTTTATGCATATAGCTTCATCATTCAAAACTCTTCAGATAGAGTCATTATAGAAAGTTGTGATGGACGTAGCTTAAAAGAAGTGAATCCACCCTATTTACAAATTATGGATAATCTAATTATCGAATTGAATAATAACTTACGCACGTTTTTTTAAGCGAAAAATGCGCAGACAAACAAAAAATGTAAAATGTTACATGTCGTTCGATAGACAGTTTGGTACTCTGCAAGATATCCCCATCCTGGTTTTTCAAAGTCCATTAATCCTCGTCTTTCAGTTTTTTTTTTTGCTTCAAAATGGAGTGTTAAGTAGACATAACGGGACGTTTGCGAAATCTTCATATTTTTTGCAATTAATTGAGGTGATAAGGTCGTTTAGTCTGTGTGTAGAATATGTGCTGTGCATTAAAGACATCGAATGAGGCCCCGGAAATCTAAGGAAAAAGAAAAAGGAGTTGGAAAAGCATGAGCAGAAGAAGTTGTTGAAAACAATGGGGAGGACAGCAGTGGAGAATATAACGTTGACTAAATCCCAGTATTCTCTTTCTTTTCGAAAAACCAAGGGAAAATGAATTTTTCATCAACCTGCGGTACTTAGATCGGTCGTGATCCGTTTTCGAGATTAAAATCCCAATTCTCGAGAGGGCAACGCTGTTTCCAAGGTTTGCTTCTTCTCCAAATGTGGAGGTAATTTCATTTTCAGCGGCCTAATCGCCTGAATTAAAAGAAAAAAAATTGGCGTTGAAAGTACACCACTTTGTTTATATAACATTTCACTCTAATAATCCACGGAAACAAGTGTGGACGGAATGATTTGATTGAAATGGGATTTTTCTTATAGAACGTGAAATTCTCTTTCAAATACTACGAACATCTTGAAAATATCCTTTGTTTTTATGTGCACTTCTCACTTTAAAAGAAAGATACAAGAATAATATCTTTCTTTACTTTCAATTAATGTAACTCTTGTAATCCCTTCCAAATTTTGACTGTAAAAAGAATGGGAGTTCGTTAGCAGTAGGCAGTGGTGCCGTTCCCACAACGAAAATCGCTACATAAGCGGCCACCGGAAGCTTTTTAATCCTCTAAAAGGCCCCAGCTCCACATAGACGCATAATTATAGTGGTAACGCCGTCGACGTGACTTTTTTTCTGCTGCAATGGACCAGAAATTCCGATTTCGCCTTTCCATTGTTGACCTGTACAATTTTAAAACATCAGAAATATACAAGCAGTTCTATGTTGCTGCTATTAGCGAGAGGAGGCGACCTCGATGTTCTGCTGCTGTAATGAGTAAGGTAACGTGCAATATAATTGCTCACAGTTTGATGGACGATGACGATTGGTATGAACGCTTTTGTTAATCTTTACTACAAATATCAAAGGTGTCAAAAGTAATATCAGAGGTGTTTTCCTAAGACCTTTCTGATGAGTTTTTTTTTTAAACTTGAGAACAAGTTAGCATCAGCTCTAGAGAACTACCATTTGCAATTTTAAGAATTCAAGAATTACCATGCGCTAGCTATATGTTCTCTGTAAATTCTGTAGGTTGATAGGGGGCTTCAAACAAATTTTAACTGCTGATTTTATAATGTTGTTGTGCTGTTAATGCTGTGAAATTGCTAATAGCAGCAGAATACCAACATTTTGGGATCTTAAGCATGTAGACAAGAATCTGGAAGCGAGAAAAAAAGTTCATGCCTCCTTTTCTAGTACTGATGCAGCAAACTGATTTCGTCTCGTACTTTAAATCCAATTAATAATTTAGTTACAGTTCAAATAAACAAAATGTAAAATTAGCTGTGGTGGGACAAATTGGGAAGTTGTTAGTCGTCCGGACGAACTTCCCGAAAAACTACAAATGATAATGATAGTGATTAAATTACGTAATCTTTCCTATATTTCGTTTAGTAAAAGTTCTCGTCAGATTATGGAAGCTACTCCCCAGCATTTGAAAACTGCGACTAAGCATCTTTGAAACTTCATCGACTCATATATTTCACTCACACAGATGAACAGTGTTTGTTACAAGTTTCTCATAATCTTAAGCCAAAACTATGAGTCTTTTTTAATCCATCCAAGAGAACATGTCCTTCGAACAAAATATCGCTAATAATAAAGCACAAAGCTCGTCAGATTCACCTGAAACAGCTGTTATCTACAATGAAAACGCAAGTTATAGCGTTTTGTGTGCATTAGGCTGCTGTTCTACCAGATACAGTTGTTGTATTAATGTTAGTGTAGCGTTCGTCAGTTGAGCGGACCACTTGTTACATATACCTGAACAGGTGACCTCAGACAATTGCCCACCATATATCTCTAGTGCAAAAACATTGGCGCACCATAAGCACCTAAGTTCTTACAACTCGCGAACGAAAACCAACAGAAGTCTAGGGGTGGGTTATCTTGAAAAAAGATTGCCTTCTTTTTATTTTTTCGTTAGTAAAAGTGGGCATCAGCGATCAAACTGGATCCTTTTTATATAGTCATTTATTCACTTGTTTATTTCAAGGGAACTGCAAAATGTTCCACTAATTCATGAATCAGTGAGTGATGTATTGGAATCAAAATTACAAAAAAAAACATGTATTCATTCTGATCCAACTTTTAAACGTGAATAACAAATAGAAATTCTCGAAAATCCAGTTCCATACGGATTTTTCGGCGATTTGGCAGAGCTGCAGCTTTTTCACGAACAAAAACATTATTACTGATTGGTGTTACCGATACAACCGGATGCCAGAACCTGTTCATGGAGTTCAACTTTCTTAGAAAAGAATTCTTTTAAGTTTCACTCCAATCAAAATTATTGGCCTTTGAATTTCGCGACACTACTTAGGAGGACTCACCGAATTCCTCTCGAATTTCTTACTTCACCTTGCGTTTAGTGGAAGATATACAGATGAATCTATAAAAGTTCACGATCACCATAGCTCGGGAGATCACCATGGAAAAAAAAAAAAACTCGACTCCTTCACTTTATATACGTATGAAATTCTCATTAGGCGCTAGTTATTAATTCATTGAAAATTTTTTATTAGTATATTCCATACTTTTAGCACTGTTCATGCCTTGGGTTCCATCCTAGAAAGTGAGGAATAAAGTCAAAGAAAAGTCGAACAAATAAGAAGTAAAGAGCCACATTGATATTGAGCGTGAGGACTTCTATTTTTTTTGCATCTGAATCGTATGTTTATCATTTTCGTGCCGGAAATGATTGTATGCACGCACTGTTTGCTGCTCAATGGATTAATAATGCTACTGTCCGGAACAATTCATCCAGCAATCGGCGCGCAATATTTGACTCGGCAGCCGGTCCGTCTGATGGTTTCATAGCATCAACGCGGTGCTCCGCAGCTGTCTTCTATCCCACTTCACTTCGCAATTTCGCGCTTCATAGGCAATAAAACACGACATGTCCGGGGACATTATGAGTTTTTGCAGCGAATGACAGCGACGAATTCCAGCAAAATTCAGCTGGAAAAAGCTTCCACTGTGAAGAAAGATGTGCACCTAAATAGCAGCACTTTGGAGGAGCGCTCAGGTTCTAATTTTACTGAGTAACAAAACGGTACGTTGTGAAATCAAATTCACGATAAATCGGATAATATGATTCTCGTGAAATTCGTCCACCAAAGTCGTAAATTAAGCGTCGCGGTGCACGGCTACCGTATCTGCCATGTGTTGAAACGACGAGTTTGGGAAGCCAGTTTTCAGTGGATGTCCGCAACTTAGTCTCATCGTTAATCAGTCATGCCTATCACAACGTACGTTTTGCTCAGATAAGAATCGTGATTGCGAGAATCACCACTGTAAATCTTCTGAGCGAATTCGATCGTTCCCACAGATAACTTGACGTCGTTCGTTCTTTCGACGTCTTATTTAGGGTTAATTGACTTGCGGTCGACAAGCGCACCTCGGCCGAATGTAAATTTTCAAGGGCTTTTCTCTGGTTACTGTAACAAGGGCTTCACCACTTATTTCTAAGTGAAAAGGCCTGTACCTTAGTTAGTAATCGATCGCTCTCTTATTAATGCATTCAAGATTAGTTGAATGACTTTTCCGCTCGTTCAATTCTACCTAATCTGAGGCGTTTTCAATTCGAGCCGCACAAAAACCAGAGAGCAAATTTCGGCGTCGAAGGGCTTGTTGATACAGTGTTCTGCTACAGTATTCTCTCACAGCAAAAAAAAAAACAAATGTACTTTAATCTACGGTATCAAGTAGTCGATGAAATAGGCGATACATATTCCATATGATAGTGAATTTTTTTGAGACCACGTAGAGCAAAAAATCCTGATTATGGAGTTGTTCTGAGAAACCTGATTCTAGGAGAGTCCCCTGAAAACTGCGTAATTCGCAGCACGATGAAATCACTCTAGGTTATAGGGTTCCAAACCTACGACTTTCCGAAACAGTTACAGAATCGCTAATCTTTTAAGAAATGACCTGCAATTTTTTTTGCAGAAACCTTAAAAATCTAGACAGTGTGGTTATGATTGCCCCCATAAAGTTCGCAATTGCATTATGTGGTTTCGCGATCCAACGCTAAAGTCTGTAAGCTTCATAGCCACCTAGAAGTTTTTTTTAAAGCATTTTCATTCTGGAAGTACTGTATCTTTTCCAGAAGTACTCGGAATTTCACCTCGCAAACAAAAAAATGTTGCCTGAAAAATCCTGTAGAGTTCTACATTTCGCCCATTGATTTTGATTTGATTTTTATTTCGAGCCACGTGGCCTTTTTCCAGAGCACGTCAAAGTCCCATATATCAGCAGCTTCATAGGCGTAAGAAGATTTATGCATTCTCCAGAACATAGCTCATTGTCAACCAACGCTACATCTCTGTGTAAATGTTCTAATCAACATAATTTATGAATAAGTAGAAAAAAAGTGATGCGAGTGCGATTGAGTTTGACGTCATTCAGTTCAGTTACTATTAGGAAGCAGCATTAAGTAGGTTTTATGTACGAAACATTAAATTGAAGTGTTGTTGAATTGTTCAAAGAAGGAAATATATCAGAATTAATTGGAATCCACGCTTTTTGTCCGACGTTTTTGACCCGCCTGAATTGAACAGCACCGTACGCGCTCTAAACTACGCCACATGTTACCCCGCAGCAGACTGGCGCCACCGTTTTGTATCAATTCATCGAAATGATGCTGCAGGCTGCTTTTTCTCTCTGTAGTTCTACGTTGTCCTTCAAAATTATCTCTAGGCAACTGTGCCTTTCAAAGTGCGCTACCATGTTTGTTGTTAGGGTTCGTTGTGTGTTTGTCCCCTTGGGTCTATTGCATGAATATTGCCATAGCGCCCTATTGTGCTGGTAGACCTCAATAGACTGACCTCCACAATGAGGTGCACACACGCGTATGGCACTAGGGTTCGTCTTCCATGCAACCGACATCGGCACAAGCCGACGGAATTGTGAGGAGTGGGGGATGGAGGCTCGGTATAGCACTTTTGCTAGTGGATGGATGTATTACTCAATAGGTGCCAATGAGCTGTGAAAAGCACATCTTTGCATCAATTATGCGGATCCAAAGAGCTTAAATTCGTCATTCGTCACATGGGAAAATCCCCTGCAGTTGAGAACACAGCAGAATTATGATGGCGGCAAAATGAATCTGTTCTCAACCATTTCGCTCGGCAGCTGAGCTCGTACAACAAATTTTTGAGCGGGATTTTGCGAAAGTCCAAATTCATCTGGCATCCGTACTCAAATGATTTTATGGGTCCAAGCGTTTCTTTTGGAGATGTCTAAAAAATCGTGCACACCATAAGAAACTCTGGACCATTCAACAAGTAAAATAAAAGATGTGTGAAAAAATTGAAAGAATAGACTTATAGAACATTGGAGGAGATGATTGAAGAAAACTTTAGAAAGAGTTCACCCCTTTCGAAAAGGACTAATGGCGATTTGAAGAATATAAACGAAGCTTACTCAAAACGGTTTTCAAAAAGCATATTCATATTTGTTAAGGAATTAGTGTGAGTATAGGACAGCTAATAAGCATCTATCATGTATTGCTTCCATGAGAAGTGAGAAATAAAAGTTTAGAAATAGAAAAGCACAATTGCAATTTAGAAGTAATGAAGAGAAAAGTGAATCCAGCAGCTGCCATGTATGCAGTACAATAGCGTTCCAAACTTTTAATTGTTTCTACCTATTGAAAATTGATTTGAGCCCTGTTTTTCATGTTCTGGATTCGCCTTTAACCCAATGAAATAAATTACGGAACTTTCATATACGTATAACTCTCGATTATCTTCTCACTACAGTTCGAATCGTTTTGAACGAGAACGAATTAGCGAAATTCTCAGGCCGATCAACACTTCGATGTCGCATGCATAAAAAGAATTCTTTTAAGTGTATCTGACGCAATTTTAATGCTAATCTAATCCCCTTAGCATACGTAGTTTGGTGTTTCTGCATGCCGCCTGAGATGAGTGTCAAAGGGCAGATGCAGGTGCCTTCCAACACTCATTCATGATAGTTCGCCCACTATTTGCACACCTGAGATACTGTAACTATGTATGGTCGTGACAATGAATGGTCAAGTGTCCACGAGTGTGGCCGAATAGTATATGGAGGAAACCACTTCTTGAGAATAGTCCCGTTCATCTACAATTAATACAGTACGCAATTCACAATGTTGTATTCCGGTAGAACCTAGAGGGTTTTCTTCCACTGTGATAGGGTCATTGTTATTGCGTAAAGTTTGGGTGGCAGGGTTTTCCACTGGGAAAAGGATGTCAAAAAAGAGAATTTCTCCATGATATAAATAGTAATGATGATAAATAAATAAATGTAAATATATGTTAGCACATATTAATTTCATCTTCCTACTTTCTGCGACCTATGAATCTAGGTGAGTGACCTATACATACACATTTTTTTAAATCTCTATCGGAGTAAAACAACCGCAGGACAGTAAGATTCAGTCATCTTAGTGATGTAGTTTGTAGGTGATTTCAAAAACATAGGCCACAAATATAAATAATATGCATCCTAATTTCTTGAAGTTTTCTCTTTTATTTAATTTTTTAGAACCTTCCTAAGGATTGGACGCGTTGCAAACACGGAAATAAATCCTTTAGAAAACTAATAAATTTATGCATTTCCATGTATCAAATGCAATTTCTTTATTTAATACCGCTCTGGTAGCTTGTCTCCATTAAAAAAAAATTTAATCAGTTTATTGAGAGTCTCTAAGAAGTATTTGCTCATTATGTTCGAACGAACTACGCAAATCCCTTCTCTCAACAAATGAAGTGCAGAAATAAGTAATTCACGCTCTGGGAACACTGCAGGGACAGGACGTAGATATAGATTTTGCACTGATCATCCGATGGTCATCTTCTGATTCAATTTCAAGACGTATTAATTCGTGGCAGGACCGTCTTTTAAAATTGCGGACTATTGTTAAGATCTTGCACATTGGGATGGATGTATCCCAATGTATGAATGCGGATGCGTGTGTGGAATTGCACGAGAGAAGCAGCATTTGTCCATGAATGTGTGCTCTCGCGTGGCGAAGAGAGGCCGTTATTATTGTGGTCCTCTAATAAGACCTGCTAGATATTGTGCTTATTGATGCAAATGTCTATAATTCATCGCAAGCTATAATTCTGAAGAGTTTAATGGACACAGTCCGTTGTTCTGCTCAGCAATCCTTGAGAATCACTCACTCAAATCGGAGCGAGAAGCGCAATTAATAAGGAATTCACATTTAATGACCTCTGAAGCGAAAATAATTTAGGCTCATCATCAGTGAAGGTCCCACCTTTCGCATGTGGAATTGTAGTGTAGTCAGTACCTGCTAACACACTCCACTGGTGAAATTAATAAACAAATAACCAAGTGGCGAAATAAGAGACCTAAACGACTTAAAAATTGAAATCCGAGCCCAATTCGGAAGCAATCGACGTGCCAGGTGTTTCTCTTGGTCGTCTCTTGCGTTGCGTGTGTCGGCGTCATCGAATTAGCGTCGATTATCGGAAAATATGCCAATTGTCACTCTTTGAAAAGGGGTCACAACATTTGCAGAACATCCGCATGCAGAACAGAAGCATAGGGACGGAGTGTTGGAGGGATAACGAGGAGTAAGGGACTTTTTAAATGTACCGAACTACCAACCCTCCGGTCTAACACTCCGTGAACAATTAAATGAAATAAATCTATCTATAAATGTATACATATTTGGAAAAGCCAGCAGCAGCTACATAGATTACGTTGGCCTCAAAAATTTATTTTACTGTTATACTGCACTCCTCTCAAAGATCCATACATACATTAACTGACTATTTTGCTCAAAGAGGGTAATGGTTGCTTCTAGTGGATTTTTCTTCTCAAACAGCGCCAGAATGTTCATCATCTGAAATAATTTTTCCTTTTTAAGTCGCAAGAAAGCCACAATGGATGACCTTTGAATGGTTTCATTTATTTAGAATTCGGCTCTCTTGGAGTAGTCAAGTACATTCTAAAATCTAGAGCTTATAGGAGTTTAGTGCATGCACACCGACCGCCTACTTCTACTGCACTTTTACTGAAATCAAGAATGATCAATGAATTCAATAAGTTTTTGAAAGATTATCGCAGGAAGACAAAAAAGTGAGTGATCAAAGCTTTTGAATGGATCTTCGGTGTTCCCAATCAGTTAAAATGAGCGTCTTTTCCATTTTGAAAGGAATTCTGTGAGAAATTTTTGGAAGTTCTACCTTCTTGCAGCAACTGGATCAACATCAGACACCACCCATGAAATGCTGAAGGATGACTCCCAGCAACTATTACTATTACAATGAAAAACAAGTCTGGCACTTACTGCCTTCCTGTAATTTGCTCCCTTCCGGACTAAAAACTGCTTTTTATTCAAGTTTCCCTCATTAGCTTCTACTCCTTCCAACTACTCTCTGCGTCGGAATGCACTCCACGTATCGAATGAGCGTACCTCGGTGTCGTTGCTGCCCGCTGCAGCATGCATAATGAATTCATATATCACTGCAAGCGCAAAACGGTAATGAACCATGGTTGATTATGGATGCGGCCACGAACAGCGATGACAAAGCTGACCGACGTCGTTGTCAGCCTGGTGTGGCGCCAATCACAGCCGACCTGATTGATGAGCGGTTCCGCTTTTTTATCGTTTCCAGAATGATGCTTCGAGCCTTGATTTGCCAAATATGAGTAATGATGGATGTTTAGGATTTTAAATTTTAAAAGTAGTGAATGATTGGTCGAGAATTAGCAGCTGTAGAGGAGGTCGGCAGCGTTTTTGGCCAATTCCATACCTAAAATTACCATCTGTCCGTTATCGGCTAACCAAAAAGGATAATTATAACTCGCCGCATCATGGAACTTCAATGGGGTTCAAGATAACACTAGAGAGGGGTTCTCGCCAGTACTATTCACCTCGTAATTACAGTTTCACGATAACCAATGTCGGAATATCCTTTCGATTCTGAACAATGAACGCACGCGCGGCAATTCAGTGGCATTGTTTTGCGATGAGGTGGCAACTATACGACTATCTTGCGATACGCGAGCTACTTGAGCGGCCGGTGGTCCTCTTAGACAAGTGGGAGACGTTTCTATATGTTAAAGTTTTTCTGAGAATTGTTCAGATGAAGGAGGAACACTGTACTCAAAAAAATACATTCTTGGTGCCTTCAAAAATTTTGTTACGTTCCATTCGATGCCTTGAAGTAAACTTTAAAACGTACTAGTCCTTTATGCAACATAATTAAAGCATAACAAAAACGACAAATTGGAGGAATTCGATATCTACATACGTAGGAAAATTGTGGATGATTCGCGAAAAAACAGAAGTCGTATCATTAGCTTCAATTTTTGCTTGCATTCAGAATAGCTTTTTGAGGATCCTGCGGCGAATGTCATTGTGATATAGAATTGAAATGCTACCCTTGCGTTCTAGAAGTTACACAGTTAGTTATCCCGGTAGCTTTGTTATATATACTTGCCCTTGCAAAATCCTCACTCACAAAATATTCTGGTTATTAGTGGAACCACTAAGATTTGCTTACTACGGTTATAAATCAGACGATGTTTCTTGCGTCCAGTAATTGTTCAAAGCTGCTCACTTGCTTTTTTCATATTAGAAACTTGTGCACTTTAAACACTTCTTGATCACATCTTTTCCTACTCTAGTCTACTGTCATAATGTACGGGGCCAGATTTACTGTATTGTTGGGATCCTCCTACGCTGATTCTGAGGTCGCTCAAGGTGTGTGTGTTTCACGCCTGAATGACTACGATGGATCTGTCGTCAACAGAGTGCAACTCGGCAGCGACAATACCTTACCAGACCCCACAAAGGGATGGGCAAAATATCCACTTCTTAGTGCAGGATGTGTGGAAAACACCCTCCGGTAGAAATTGACTTACGCAAAGTATCCGGACTGGAAGGATGGATTCCATAAAAAGGGGCAATCTTACACCTGCGAGGAGATGTCATTTTATACTGTCGCAGGAATCAGTGTGAACGAATGAATAAACAAATAATTAAATAGATATATGGGTTTACATGGGACAAATAGAGAGAATAAATTGGATTGGGAGTGAAAGTTCGAGAAACGAACGAAGTCGGATTGAAGAAAATAGACACAAGACGTTATTTAAGAAATTTAAACAACAAACAAGTGAGAGATAGCTGAAACTTGACTTAACAAGCGCTGAGAAATTACAATTCTTGGTGTGATCGTGTGATCTCTAACTGTGTTTTACGCGATGTTGCTGCTACTTGAACAAATATGTCTTGTTGTATAATTCCTGATTTGGCTCTCTTACCAAGGGGTCTTACGGGGATCTTACGCAGGTACTCGGTTGAAATGCTCTTCGCGCCTCCTAGACTGTTATGCAACTTGTTTACTCACGTCCTTCACAGCAAAGTGTGCATATTTTCACACGCTTCTGCCCAATTATAGAATAGAAATTACCGTAATCATTCGCATACGTATTAGGAGCCTATTAGACATTGTACAACATTGTAGACGATTGCGTGGCGATCGATTGCGCAACGGAAGTGCTTTATGGAGGATTACTAGGTTACATGATGCTGTGTGACGACGTATTGTGGGGTCAGATCGGCACGGTTTTCCGCCACCCTACGGAGTTGAGGGATCGTTGGCTACGCTTAAATGTGATCTTTTAAGGAAAAATATTGAATAAGCAAAAACGCAAACAAATTCTTGCACTTGGGGGAGATGAGAATCAAAATCTCAGCCAACAAAGTGCTGAATATTTTGATCCTGAATTGATTTGGCACTCAAACAGTTTCCGGGAAACCACACTCTAATACGAATATGGAAGGAAGACAAGCACCGAAAATCACTATGTAGCCGGTTTTCGAAGAACTTTGACGTTCAACACACCTCTCACTTCAATAAATTGACTCCAGTTTCCAACTTCTTCCAGCCATGATCTTCTGTTGTTATCACTAATTTTTGTATAAGAAACAGCGAAAAGGTATTTTTGATTCCGACATCGATCACAAAAATCAAGAATTTCAGAGCGATCAGGAGCAACGACGGAACTTGAAGCATCATATCATCCAGATTTGCAAAGATGACGCCAACTGCTCAGCAGTGAGTTCATTTCTCATCTTTCTTCGTTGTTCTGACGTCTCCTTCGACATTCCACCCTTACAAGATGGCAAACTCCCATGGAAGCGCACAAATGCGCGCGATCTCAGATTAACCTGTTTGCTGAGACATCTCTATGAGTGTGAACCACAACCGAGTGCATATCCATACAAAGAATGTAGAGGTAATATGTGCTGTGTACACTGAAGGCAGTGGTGGCTGTTCGCGAGAGTGTTGTGCGAAGAAAATCTCATTGCTCAAGGGAGGTCGTTCAGGTCTGAATTTTTTCACCACCATGTGCGTCTTCAAGAGGCGAAACCAGTTAATTGCGACAAACTCTCTGTTCTCTCCACTTCATCGTCCCTACCTGCACATTCTACCAACCAATTATGCCGTTCCCATTAGAGTCGCTTCTGTGTACGCTTCGCTGCGTATTCTTAGGTTAAGAATGAGGACTTAGCGCTGAATCGTAGGATTTCGTACAACGAATAGAACGGGCACTAGCGACCGAGGGGGAAATTATCCTTATTAGTGCCACTGTTTCTGATTCAAGTGACTGGCCTTTTTTGTACGTCTAAAGTGGGTTGTGAACAATCAAAGAGGTTGACCATATTTGATGGATTCGGCTCAAATCTCGCATCCAAAGTTCTCCTACAACTGTTCGAAATTTCTTGTAAAGCGTCAACCCTTCATTCGAGAGGTAGAAGTTAAAAGTAGAAGTTCTAGGGTCCCACGCTAGTCAGCATTCATTTAGCTATCGAAACGTCTGTGTGTTTTTGATCGTAATTTTGATGAACGATGGGAAAGCATTGCGCACGCACTTCGAACAGAGCATATGGTTCGCGCATCTATCAACCGATAGCGTTTTAAGGCATAGAAGCAACGTAGTCTTTGGCTGACGGCAGATTGCCGAGAACAATGAGTGAATCCATCAAAACCAAGCCGGTTATAGAGGTAGACAAACACGGAAAAAAGGCATTATGCCGCATCGGTGTTGATATTCGACAAAGATTTTCAGCGAAATGAGGGGAATTTAGGCCTTGTAATTGTGGTTGTCTAAAGGATTCATCCAAAACAATCGGGATATCACAGGAGAAGTGGTTAGAATTGTTTGTCTATGTTTTTTTTTTGCAGTGGTTATCATGCTATCAAGCCACCGTTGTTTCATTTACTACGTACGGATGAAGTGTTTGTGTACTTTTGAGTAACGATAAACGTCGAAAGCTTTTCCAAATCTTCGATAGAGATCTTTCGGCAATGTTGGATCACTCAACGAAGAGCGTTTGCTGAAAGATTGAGTCGAACTCCGCGCCTCATAAATAATAGGCTCACGAAAACTGTTCCAAGGCTGAGAACCTGGCCAGCCGATTTCAACTAATCACTGGAAGGCCTCCTTTCTTCTGTAAATTACGCACAAAAAGTGAGATCATGGCTCAGCGAACCGTCGGCTGCGGCTCAATGCGTATATGCAGTCGCACAGCCTAATAGAACCGGAATTGAGCAGTCAATCTTCAGTGACCGTGATATCTAAATGTTAATGGAATTCGCTGAATTTTGAGTAGGTAACAGCGAAAAAAAATTGGAGAATAGCTAAATATAATGAAATTTTTTCCTTTCCTAAAACGAGGATCATTGGTGCATGGCTTCGCAAACATCTGCATAACCTCCGTCTGACCGCTGAATCACTTGCCGTGCAACTACTAGGAAACTGTTTACATGTGGTAGTAAACGGTTTTACTAGCAGTTCGGACATCGGCACTTAAGAAGTTTCGAGCGCAGCAACCAGATGTGAAACGTCGAGTTCACGTAGCACAAAGGCTGGGCAAAAACAGCTCTGGCCATATTTCTTTGTGTTTTGCTAGCTGTAGGGACAAATCGTAAGGGGTCTAGCAGGGAGTTCAACATTTCTCTCGTACAGTATGGGCAGCGGAAATGGTGAACTTAAAACTGAACACTTTTCAACGAGAGCATCTCCCTTACTTTTGCAGTTGTTGGTGAATATTGTCTAGCTGCACGCTTAACGTATTAACGCTAACGTACGAGATTATTCACATAAAACGCAGTCGTCATGCAATGTCGGCTTTTTCAACCAAAGACGCTAATAAGAGATGTAATGGCCTGTGACGCCATATGGTCCAGGAAAGATGTCAGAATGACTGAGCACATGGCATTATGAGTCTCGCAACTGCAGTTTTTTTTAAAATGGAGGCGCCTTTGTCTGCGTGAGGAATGCAGTCTTCTATGAGATATTCTGTGCATAAAAAAGTCCACTCAGAGGGAATTTGGGTCATAATCTGCTTTCCCTGGGTGAGCCATACCGTACACACTTCTTCACACTTCAAACATTTTGCGGAAGTGCAGCATCACTGTACACCACGTCAATGCACCTATAAGTACATTGTCATTTGAGTACGGTAACCTAAAATTATAGGATTCTCACATAAACAGCATTTTGGTCGGCTTCTTGCAATGTTAACATTTTTCAGCATATTTTTTGCATGTACTGTTGAAAAACAATGCATCCTTACAAAACATTCAACAATTAAATCACAGAAGGAGGCAACAATTTAGTGCTTAATTGATTAGTTTGTGAAACCAGAAACTCATTCACTGCGTGAGGCAATGTTGTACATCTTGCCTCACTGATTTGTGGTCATTACCTTGTTTCTTTCATTGCTCTCCGGAGCACCGCTAGCTAGAGCGATCCTGTTTAATTACTTAGGCCTAAAATATTCGGACGTTCAAATATCAACTCGCAGATTCAATTCTATCTCAGTATT
This sequence comes from Necator americanus, assembly GCF_031761385.1. Taxonomy (NCBI): domain Eukaryota; kingdom Metazoa; phylum Nematoda; class Chromadorea; order Rhabditida; family Ancylostomatidae; genus Necator; species Necator americanus. The sequence continues at coordinate 386,046 of NC_087371.1, forward strand.
CCATTCGTCTGATATAAGGATCGAGTTTTTGGAAGAAAGCGAGCAGCAAGCAAGTGACTAAGAGTGACAGATTAGTAACCCAAAGGTAAATATGTTCTTTGAGTGTAGATGGGAATCGTACCGTTCCCTTTCCTTTCTTTGCGAATCTTGTGGATACTTTATCTATGCTGAACTTTTTCTTCCCGAATATTTAGTGGTATCAGAGGCTGTGGCGTCTTTTCGAAGGTCATTTCGTGAATTGATCCAGTGTTGCAAGGTACAAAGCGCCAAAGTCACGCAGAAGTGTGTATAACCCGAAAATTGCGCTCACTCCCAACTCTTATCGAGTACCATATCGGATTAACTGCCAGCACAGGCTGTTTGCTGTGTGACGCGTGAGTCTCCATCTGTGCTGATAGCAGATGATGGGGTGAGGATCAATTTTTGATGGCATAAAAGCCACTTGACCGCTTCCGCGTTGCCATCACGATAGTCAACGATGGCGGGTAATCCGGTTAAGTCTGTTGGGATCGGCAGTGATTATGTTCAGGATTTCATGAACTATCAGATGAGATGTGGCTGGAGTGGTCCCTTCGGGAGGAAATCGCATAAGAATTTTTTTTTTCTATTTGTAAACAGCATAAAACTCCGTACTTGTAGGACAGCACATGGTTTTAGTTTGATGGCAGAATCTTTTCCTCCAAAATGAGCAAATAAGCGACCAAAACTCAGGTAATGGAATGAAGCCCACCAATAAACAACTTAGCATTTTCTTTCCTGGACCTCTGAAATATGCTTAAAATTAGTTACTACAAGGACACGATCCACTTCTTAATCTACTTGTTCCCTCTTCAAAATCTATTGACTTCTTCAAAATAAATGTAAAATAGAGGGAGAATGATTGAATTGCTCTTCCAAGTATATCCTACTTTCTACCCCTTTTTAAGAAAGTGAAATGTTTTAAAGTGAGCCATGATAAAATAGTGCAGAACTAGTTCAAAATTCCCATTTAAAACATTCCAGGAAATCCCACACCTTTGGCTGGTTTAGATTAATTAAGTTTAATCGCTATCCTATTCAAATCCAAATGAACGGAAGTGCTGATTCGGCCTATTCTCACCGTCCTCTATGAGTCACCGGAATGATTTTTCACTTGTTTGCAGTATTGGTAACACCGCACCCTCTCTGAACGTACTTGAATTGTTTTCGTTGGTATCCCTAAAGTGGTTTACGCCAACGCGGCTGTCAATGACCCTATAATGCGTGCCTTCTCTTCCAATTACAATTACCATAGCTAAACGCACTAATGAAAATCACTACCCACTGGAAAGACGTTTATGAACGGTGGGAACGGCAATATAACCGCTGGCTTTGATGTGAAGTAAACAGAGCGCTAGTTATCTTAGCGCAACACCCTTGGAAAAAGGTGTCTTGTGATTCCTGTGAACACAAAATAGCTTATGCTAAGTTAATGTAAATAACATCTTTTAAAATTAATGAAAGACACAGGGGATGACAGTCGGTGTAGATCAACTGCGTTAATCTCCAGCTTAGTGGAGTTTGCAGCATCAGTCCTAAGCATTTGTACACGCTAGTACGCAACCATCTCGCAGTGAGCGCAGTTCGGATGCAGTAGATCTACGTACTTGTGATTTCTGGAAATTTGATGCGCATTTCCGACGCGATTCATCATTCTGAAGGATATCTATACCGTATCAGTTCTTATTTACGTAATACATTTTATACCCTTAGAAATGTGAAATGAAAAATCCCCTATACAATAGAGATGAATGAACTCTCAGTGAGAAAGAGTGCTTCAGAGTATGCCGTCGAAATGTCTGCAACATCGAACATGAATTCAGCCAAATATGTGTTTGTGATTTTGTGTCTATTACTCATTAAAGGCAGCGTATCATAAATCTAGGGTGGTCTCACGAATTTCAGGTGGGTTACGCCTATACGGGGTCGTAGATTGTGGAGAAGAGGATGATTCCATTCATTTTTTCCCAATCGCCGTAAAAAACGGCCCGGAAGATGCGGCGCTTGCACTAGGCTGGCGCGCTCTAGTACAACTCTTCGTAGCCAACAGCGCCCCGGAACGCTCGAAGCTCCATCTTGCGGGGCGTTTTTTTTTACGGCGATTAGGAAGAAATAAACGGTACCACCCTCTTCTCCACAATCTACGATCCCGTATAAGAACCACACAGTTGAAATCAATACCACGCCAGATTCGTGATACGCTGCCTTTAATGATGTAGGAATCTATTAGATTTGTCTATTTATTTAAATTAAACGAAATAAATGGATGAATGGTCAGTTGGGGAATTAGGACTACAGTTATTCCAGATGAATTGAGAGCAGCGCAATACTACTTCTTTTGAACTGCACTAATAGCTTCATTCGATGCACTAGGGAACATTGTAGTAGGTGTTTTTTTAGGTTATTAAATCTCACTCATCCGCAAAAATGTGAAGTGCAGTAATTTTGCGCGTTGTTTCGCACTCTTATTGCGCAGGAAAATAAATCCCAGGTAAAAAAAAAACAGGCTCCTAGCAGTCCATTTAAATATTTCTGATTGTCGTGTGGCCTGCCTTCGTCGGATATTCAGGTGTTTCCAACAATCTACTGTAGCCGCCTTCTCTACAGGGTGTTTTCTCAGGAAGAATCAATCTTCCTTCATAGTGGAACCCCACTCCTAGCAACCCTCCTAATTTGTAGCATCGCATCTGGAATTGAAAATTGGTGACTGAAAATCCTTATTTAAAATAGAAATTTACCATAGTGATGGGGGCATTCATAGCATCTAAGATGGATTGTGAGCCGATAGTTGAGCAACGTATCTTCGTCTCTGTGATCCTGACTTATTGTCATGCTTCTCTATTCAATGTAAGCAGGTGTGAGGAACGGCATAAGGAGATAAAATGTGTACAATTAGTTGTACCCGAGCTGCTCAGTTCTACCGCTTGGATTAATCTTGTATTTTTGTACAAATTAGTTTCTGAACTGCACAGAAACAATTTACGAATTTTTTTAGTGCACTGAACCATGCCGGGAAACTTTCACCGATGCATATTCATGCAAGGAGAGCGCTTGCAAGGTAAGTCCCTAACAAGTTCAGATTTTTTTGTCTTAAATAATTTAGTTTGTGCCGTCTGCAGCAATGGTGGATTTGTTATTAATTATAAGTTCAGCACACTATCTTGAACAACGGTTTAAACAATTCGATTTTTTTTTGGTCGTGTTGTTGTCGAAAGAAGTAATTTTTAGATCTATTCATGTTGTAGCCACAAATTGCTCTACTTTTTCATTCCTCAAACGTATCCCTAGTGTTTTTCTAGCGAAATTTTGCCGAATATTGCTGTTCAGGACACCATGGACAATATTGCATGCGAAAAATCCTGTGACTACCTTCACAGAATCTACACGGAGAAACCTGGAGTTTGTCCAAAAGTTAAAAACCAATCCAATTATGTGAGATTTCAGAGATCCTCCACGAAATGTACCTTCAGTCTCCATTTACATTGTTTGCTTCAGGAATGCTCAGCTCTTTGTCATTTGGATGGAGATTGTCCTGAAACTGCCAAATGTTGTTCCTACGGTTGTAACAGACAATGTGCACTTCCGAGAGGTCGAGATCCACGGCTATTGCCTATTCCGGGGTCAATTTCTGTGCAAGAGAGGAAAAGGAAACGGTTGGGAATAATACATTCTCGCAAGTTCTTTAATGACGTCGTTCATTCTTAAATGATGTCTCGTTCAGGTCGATAATAATCCGTTGGGTAATGCAGAAGTTGACTCGTGAACAGAACACAGCAAATTCGAATCTCTACGTGGTGCAATGGCGTTGGGGTTTGCATTCCGAGGGCGAAAGCATGACTGAATGGCAGACTGTCACTGTGGTGAGCAGGAAATTCACTGCAAGAAATAGTGCATCTCAAATCCATGCTCTAATCTTTGACTCGTCTGCAGAGGAACAAGCCGTATGCTATCCTGAAGCATCTGTTATCGCCTGGAAGATACTACCAATTCCGTGTTGGTGCTGTCAGTGTCCATGGAAGTCTTGGATTCAGCCAACCGTCACAACCGTTTAAATTGTCTAAAGGTGAGTTTATTTGCTGCGAATATTTCTCACGCAGCAAGAAGAGGACTTCAAATTGAAGAAAGTTTTGCACAAAAATACTCCCATACAGGCGCCGCAATCAATGCAGTTCACTTATTTGGTTGAGGAATAAGAAATGAATTTTTTTTTCTTCAAAATGGAAGGTGTATATAAAAGCAAAGAATAATTTCAAGATTTTAAAAGATTTCTCACAGTTCTGATTTCTTAATCTTATTGTGTCTTGTTTTTGTAGATAATTAAAATGGAGTACTAAGTGTACAAAAGGAGGAGTTTTCAACGCCATTTGTTTTCTACATTTAATTCAAACGATAAGGTATTGTGTTAAGAATGATTAATAATGCTTGAAAACAGCGCACTAACCATATCAATGCCACGAATCACACATCGGTTTTATTCGTTTTCACATGCTTTCCTAATCTTTTTGTTCCTTTTTAATTTTTTTTATCTCTTCCGAAAGTTCTCCAAATGTGGGCTTTGCAGTTCAGCTAATTAGAGATATGCGAAACTTAACGTGTCTGCTAGTAGAGAAAGTATGAAAATGGCAAACCTGGAAGTTCGGCAAGCTTACTGGTTGCAGGGACTTATGTACGCTTTATTTTTTTCAGAAGCTCGTGCTCCGTCGTCACCACGTGATATTTCACTTGGAGCATCTAAGCTCACTCCTATCGGCCTGTGGAATCAAATCGTGCAATGGACTCCGCCACCAAGTGACCTGCCGATTAAGAACTACCAGGTAACCTGTCAATTCCTCAGGGTTTCTTGGGATGCGCTTTGTTGAGCGAGATGCTCTTTGTCACGAGGGTTGGTTATCCAGAACGCTGTTCCAGTTATCGTGGGCTGTGTCATCCTCCGCTGAAGCGAACGCTTTCGAAGAGATGATGCGTCGTCGCGCTACACTTACTACTCATGACAAACGGAGTCTTGAAGAGGAAGAGGACGCATGGGGCATCGACGGGCGGTTCGTTTCAATTGTTTCCTACAATGTTGTTATTGCGCAGAATGCATCCCTGTTTATTGTGATTTTCCCTATTTTTTAGAGACAGACATTCAGTCATCTTACCCAGTCATAGCACCCAGTCAGAACTTTCTGGATTATTCCCCAACTCTGTCTACATTGTTGAGGTGAGTGTAGTAACATTTTTAAGATTTTAGTTTTTTTTTTGAGCTTTCTGAGTGGAGCCAATGGTCACCCGTTGGTCAAGGAAAATTAAAATGTATGTTCTGTATACAGTACAGAGTGGAAGTGTCATGTGAAGGAGCCACCTTCTTTAGTTTTTTTTTTTGTTCCTGCTACAGAATATAAATGTAGTCCAGAAATTCCAGATACATGCTTCAGTAGACTCTACCGAAGGTGAACTTCATGGTGAAAAAGGGATTATATTTGTGCGAACCATGAACGCCACAATGTCAGAAATTGCGAAAGAAGCTCCCATAGGTCAGTTATTCCGGGATAAAAAGTCGTTTGCATAAAAAGTCCTGCGTTTCATATAGATTATGTCACATTTTGGTTATTTTCGATTCATTTCGATACGTTTTATTCATTTACTCCATATAAGTTGTTCTTGCAACTGTGAAAGAATCTCCATGTGCGACTTTCGATAAACCTCGGCATGTTAGTGCATCAATAATTGTTTTTGTTCAATAATTGTTGTGAAAGAGTCGTGTAGAAGTCAAGGGAGCGGTGCAGAAGCCATCTGGTTTTTCAAAAAATGCGCTGTACACTCATATTCCTCTTCGAATTTCGTCCCTGTCCCTCCTTTTTATCCAGCGGAAAGACATGTTGGACTGCGTTTTTTTGCTAAAACATTGCGATTTCTTCCCCAAGACATATTGTTTCTGAAAAAAAAAAACACCGGCAATAATGAGTAGGATCAATAGAATCAGTATTCCGGTGAACACTTATGCGTCAAAAATCACCTACATTCTGGTCATCGCTTTGAGTATCTATGCCCAGATTTTGGTTTAAATCGATGAAAATTAGACTATACAGCGGATACAGTGCTCTTATGTACTAGCACAGACAGAAGTTAGCTTTTTACTATATAAGATAGGTGTTATATATTATAGGGATTTTACACCGTTGTCAAAATAACGAACTTCAGATGAAACGGGTTTCGACCTCATCATACCAACAACCTCAGATGAAGATGACGTAACCAACGACGACAATAACATCGATGTTCAGACACCATTCTTTGATGGAGAATTGCAGGTGTGTTGTCGTATTTTTAGTTAAAACCGAACTTTGTGTTTTGTACCTGACATTTCAAGCAATATGTGCCAATTATCTCAACATTGTATCATTGTTTCAAAAATCGAATTCGAGAAAGAGAGAGAGAAAAAAAAGAAAGATTTTTTTTACTAGAAATCAATGGGGATTTTAGTTGTGGTAACTAGCTTCATAACATCACATCTTTTTTTTTTTTTTGAAGACAAAAAAGTGCATTGTAACTCTAACTCAGTGTACTGTCATCCTCCCATATTGAACAAAAAAGAACGATGCTTGTCAAGCTACTTCTTCTTCGTTCTTGATTATTTGGAGCTGGGATATTGTGGCTATTGATTATTCGGTTCCGTGAATATTCATGTTCTCAGAATTTTCTGAATTCGAACTCAAACGTGTTCGAGTGCTTGTGACCTATTTCTAATAGTGATTTTTTTCTTTGAAAATTTTCCAATGCATTTGAGTGCTGCCAACATCTAGATTAAGAGAGCTCGAGTCCAAGAATAATTAATTTCAATTGAGCAACTTTGATATTCGGATAGCTAATTTTTCAAAATCAACTATATATAACACTAAGTGCTCTGCCAGATCCATACAATCAGAGAATATGTAGAGGGGAAAAGTTCCCGTCACTCATTCGCGAGAAACGCGATGAATTCATCAACAAAAAGATATTTCTAATTGCTAATTGTAGACAACAGCGAACTGGATCAACTCAAGAGTTTGTTCTCCTGAAAAGAAAACATTCATAGTGAAGGCGAAGCGTGGCACATGCAGAGAGTACCAACTAAATCAGCATTCGGACACAACGTAAGTGACAAATCGATAAGTGAGATCACTGTTGAATGGTATTTGTAGGACTCATGAAGTACTGTACTTGTAGGATCCATGAAGTTCGTGTCAACGAATGTTCCGCAGTAGTGCGGGGACTCACTTTTGACTGCGACTACTCGTTAGAGATCGCTGAGGAGGGAGATGATAAGGTAAGTTATAAATGGATGGTTACTAGTTTTTTCAAGACGGTTGCATACAGAATCATCATTGGGAGTAGACAGTAGTAGGGATGAATGAAAAGAGGTGAATTAAGTGAACCCCACTCAATCTCTGTTCACTCGAACCAAAATCGACAATATTTAAAGCGAGCTACTTGAATGCAATCATTTGTAGTACTTTTTTTTTGAACTAAATCTAAATAGATGAACAACTTTTCGAGAACCAAAGATCCAACGCTTCGTCCTGTCCGTAGTTACGGACGAAAACGTCCTGTTCATAAGTGTTCTCTATACAATTGGATTTGTATCTTTCAAATAAATGGTTCCATCCTCCTTACCTCTACCGGCAGACATCACTTGCAGAACCATAGCTGCATTTTCCTGACATCCTAAAAAATTGAAAAAAAACCCAAACAGTTCATACTTCTACTCACCTACTTCAGGCGATTATCTCAACTACCTTCTCGACGAAATCATGCGATGCTACAACTGCTCACGGTCCCCTTCCCTGTTTATCGTTAGTCACTCCTGTTTTCTGCATTGTACATGCTACAGTATCCTGTCACTGGGTACGTGATGGCGGACTAAGCACAGAAACCGTGATCGGTTATCGCACATCGTTGTCATCCTTGGTTCGTGACGAGATGAATATAACGATTTTACCGCCGCAAGTGAGAGAGGTGAGTATCCAGATAATTGGCCTACCAATGAAAATATCTAAAAAGAAGCGCACATTTAAGATTCATTATGAAAATCTCCTTCCGTCTACTACGTATACGCTTCAAATCCAGCCGATCACAAATCGAGGAATGGGCAAAGCGCTGACCACAAACTTCGTCACGCACGCCAAAATCCTTGACGAAAACATAATCGAACGGTTCCCAGGCGGTGAAATCATTGAACTTCCTCTGGAAGCCTCTTCAATCTCATTATTACCATTTTCTGTATTTTTCCTATTAATTGTACCAGTCGCCTTGTTGTGAACAGTATTCCGACTTTATGTACCTTACAAATTAGTGTGATGATCTGTCTTCATGTTCCCAGTCAAGTTTGAGTGAGTTTCGTAAGATGGATATTTGGGACGCTGGTTTGACTTTCTCGTTTCTGATTGGTCAGCAACAAACCTCCGCGTCCCAACTGTCCAGCGCTTAGGAACGTATTAGGAAACTTTTTCTTCCATGTTGATGATAGTTGATTGTGTCCACACCACCCATACACCGCCTCACCTCAAGAATCCGGGTGCCTCTGGCCACTATCTGCCCCTTCCATATTTTCTATATTTTTCATCTAGGACAAAACTTTACGGGTGATCTGTTTTGTTTGTATATATTTATGCATTGAGTGTGATATAAGAATAAATTTATGAGTCTGTTTTGATGCTAGAACAAGCGAATATGGCAAGATAGGAAGACGGCAGACATACACATACGAGATGGACCCCTTATTGGATTTCTGTGTCCATTGTTTTAAATTGATACGTGTGAGCAGTGGTTCCTTTTCAAAGAAAAAAAAACGTGAGGAAACAACAGTATGGGGGGAAAACATGACGAAAAATCAGATAAACATGGGGTTATAACGTATGCATTGTTGCCTGTACGAATTATATGCAGGAATAATCATCTTCAACTCATCACAGCGCGATAGCACAAGGATAATAGTTGTAGTACAAAGGAAACGTTAACATATTAGGGAAGATGACTATCAGCTTTCGTGTGGTATCAAACATCCAGTTTTCTTCAGGGGCTAGAGGTTCCGCTTCCAGCACGATCGATCGGAGGTTCGAATCCGCCCTTCTGCTCACCAAACCCTTCATCCCCATCACGGATCAATAAATTGGCATCAGACCTGTCCGGGAGGATAAAAACACTGACTTGGCACGTCGACTACACCCCACAAGTCATTGTAGAGGTCAGTTACACGTTCGTAGACCTCAAAGGATTCTAAAGTGAATTGAACGTGGTGATAGATCCCAAGCGGATTGATCAACGCCTGACACTATCCTTTATTTATCCTTATCAAACATCCAATTGACAAATAATGAGCGATATTTTCCTATTTATAACATATGCCACAGGTAAGAAAAGTAGTCGATAAAGAAAAATTCACAGAGCAGAAATTACACATAAATAGTTCCAAACAAAAAAAGCAAAGCTATCACGAACGACAGGCACTAGAACAAATGTTGGGAGTGAGTGCATATGGAGGCTGCTGTTTATAAAAGAGAGGGTTCGGCAGATATAAGTTTCTAAAAGACTGATATCACTCGAACAGTTTTAATTTTCACTTCATCCTGTGATTTTTTACAACTACATTCTGATTTCTGCTTCATTGTTTAATCTTTCTTCCTTTCTTGGGTGGTGCTTTAGGATTATTCCTGGGTTTATCCACGTAACGAACTCTTTCCACGGCCACCCAAAATTCTTTATCGTCGGACGTTCGTAGTCCTATTGGACCAAATTCGCAGTCACCGCATAATAATATCTAAAGCAAGATCTTTGCTACTATAACTTTTCTATGTGGATATTTCTCCGGAAACATAACATCTTGTTGTCGATCACCATCCAAGCGAAGCCAATAGTGTCGAAATCTTTGTCGTTTTTTGTATGCCACCACCATGAAATAGTTTCTTTTCTCGTGGACCCGAGACCACCTGGGATCATTTCCGGCAACTCTGCAGTGTAATCTGAAATTCAATATTTAACCATATCTAAAAAGTCTCATCTACTCGTACGAAGGAAAAAAAACGCACCTTCAATATATTTGACCCTATCTTCTGGGAATATGACTGAATCGCACCTTCTACAGACAATCGTATTGTAGTTCTTGTCATCCACATTCAGCAGCTCCTCCCTGTTGACCTAAAATCAATTTTCTAGCATTTGGTTTCACTTAAAGAGTACGTTTCAGAAAATTTTTTCCAAATACTTTTTCCTTCATTCCATGACACTCCCTGGTGACAATTTTATCGGGGAAAACTGCAGATATGTCGACTGTCTGGAAAGTAAAGAATAATTCACTTTAAAGTGGTGTTGTTGAGTAGGAATGCAGCAACCAACCCCTTTCTTTGCCATCCCGAAGAAGACTGATGCGGACTACCGCTAAAATTATACTTTAAAAACAAAGATAGTTCGATTCACTAATCGTATGTTGACTTGATAACACGGATAATAAGTTTCGTTGGACAATCCCACTGATGCTTTCCGAAGCTTCTTTCATTCCTTCACAGTTCATTTCATTCATAAGTGAAAAGTTTCGTTGGACAATCCCACTGATGCTTCCAAAATCCGCTGGCTATGGGTTGGACGTGAGTGCAGGTATAAATGGATGAACAAAGTGAATTTTGCTATGACATCCATTTATTTTCATTTGGTTTAGTGTTGATGAACCTTCTTACATATTAGATTACCGCGTTGTTAAAATGATAGAGAATGATTTCCAACTTGTTTTCATTCTCCGGAATCCTCGGGATCGCTGCAGTCCTTACGGTTAGCAAACACAGAGTTGGTTCTGATAATGTAACATAGTAATAAAGGTCAGAGTGAAGTGAAGGTGAGGTGAAGTTGATAGAAAACTGCGTCAACAATAAAATGATAGATTGATTTTTTTGTTTTTTCTTGGTTTCTTGGTATATTTCTTGGTTTTTGAGAAATTTTTGAGGTTGGGATTTGCTAATAAGTAGGGTTAGTAGGTTGTAAAACGCATAACCACAGAATTTTCCAGAGAAGACTGATGGCTCTGATCTTCTCAGGACCTCTTACATGTGGTCGAAAAGCAGTGGGATCAATCCAACTACTCCAACTGCAGCTGACAATCACGACCACCCATCTTCTTCAATAGCATCGCACATTAAAATGAACGAAATGAGGACAGTGACGACAGCACTTAGGTCAAGATCCACGCAGTTAGCGCGCTGTTCGTTCCCATCCCCTTCGCGTCAAGGACGTCGTCTCCATGTCGAACCGTTACGAAGCGCTCAAAAGATACTAACAAGCGCTGACCTCATCCTAACGCTGTCCTGACATCACGTCAACTTGTACTTGGTGTTATTGTCGATGTTGCTCGCCGTGAGCCAATTTCTGCGCTATAATAAGGGTTAAATATTAGCACGACCATGAAGCATGTAGCGAGCTCGGTTTCTTAGCAGCATATTTTCATATTTAAGAGAAACGTCTGCTTAAACATCAGTAATCCAAGCAGTTCCTCTTACTGGACCGATCTTGTTAACTTTGTCTTAGTATTACTCAATAGTATTGTATATTTTTTGGGTGCATAAAACTCGAATGTGTTCACTTGACGTTTTTAATTGTGAGCAAAATCACTTTTGACTCAAATTCCCGTATCGAATAATTCCGGAAAAGAAAGAAATCTGAAGACATTTGCTATGGTTGCCTTTCTTCTTTACTCGTTCATAACAAGCATTATTTTGAGTAATTTCAGGGTATGTGATTCACTGAAAAATGTTCGCAAGAAATTCCCTCCTACCTTCTATACATTTTTCTACTCATTTTTTTCCCTTGTTATATGCAGCATCTGTGAAGTAACCCTCCTGTTTTACATCAAGAAATTTTCAATCTGCTTGAATTTCCGTTTAAAAATTACATATCATGTAGGAGAAATTTGCAGTGATATCGCATACAGTACGTTGACATTACTATTATCGTACTTTTTTACGCGTATTAGCCTTTGAAAAATAAATAAATGAATAAGATTGGCGTTGAAAACACGTCACCGCAGATAGGAACTGACCCACTTCTCCATATAGTTGACAGTTGTTTCCTGAGCCTATCCTCTTTTACGGATTTCCTTTCAATTTTATCTCTTTTAATTAGGCTTAAAATACTAAAATTTGTAGAAAACTTTTCACGAGTTCTTCTCATGCCGGTGGTTCTTGAAAGTTATTTTAAAATTCAAAAACGTTAGTGCTGTATTTGTGACGTCGATGTAGAACTAAAAAAAATAGGCTGTTCATCCTAAATTTTTGAAAACTTTATCAAATTCCATTTTAGTTGGCCTAACGATAGCCAACATATTATTAAAGGCATCACCCCACGAATCTGAGGTGGTGCAGATTCTCGGTCTTCGGTGGAGTATTCGTATACGGGATGAAAGAGTACAGAGAGGGAGGTGATTCCGTCCATTTTTTCCTAATTGCCGTGAAAAACGGCCCGGAAGATGCGGCGCCGCACGAGACTGGCGCGCTCCAATCGAACCTCTTGTACAAAATGGTGCGCCAAAACGAATGAAGCCGTATCTTCCGGGCCGTTTTTCACGGCAATCAGGAAGAAATGGACGGAATCCCCCCCTCTCCGTAGTCTCCCATCCTGTATACGAATACTCCACCTGAAATCCGCACCACCTCAGGTTCGTGGAGTGATGCCTTTAAACGTGGAAATGAGATGTGAAGATGATAACACTTCGGATGGAAACTGGCCTTCTTTCTACGTAGTATATACAAGTTGACTGCTCTTTGAATATTTTTGCTTTTAAAAAATATCAACATTAATACTTTTCGATAGATCAATTGGTCATTTCACACCTCGACTTCCTATCTAGCGAGAAACATCATTCGATAAGATAAAATAATATGTAATAAAACGCCGAACAAAGTTGTTATCCATTACTTCCATCCTCGTCATATTATGGATCACGAGCCCAATTTTTTGGAAAAAACTGATGTTAGCAGGACTCTAATTTCGTGAATTTTTATTTCCGCACTAAACCGCTACTCTACGGGACTATTGTATAAAATGACGCTCGCGCGCTCGATAGAAAGGGCCCACAGAAAAATTTGATCTGGGTTAGAACAAATCTCAGTAGCAGATCCCTTAGAAGTACTGATGGACTTAGCCAACGAGGATTCAGGCGTAGCTGACAAATTCTTCGAGAACCTGTTTACATCTCTCACGCTACCATTTCTATAATACAAATACATGTGCTCATATGCATCACATATCAGTGGTGTGCCCGTGTCAGATGTGATTCAACTGTAAATACGTAAGTAGTCGCACAAAACCTGCATACTCCCTAAACTCGTGGAGAAATAGAGGTTGGGTCCTCTCAACGTACCGTAGGCCACCGCTCTTACGTGATGTCCTGCCGGATTCTGGTGTGTTATTGTTGTTGTATTTGTTACACAAATGCATGACCTTTCAATAAACAACTGTTCAAAGAGCATTCCCATTTCAATTCACTTAGATTGGCCCTCACGCCTTTATTTCACTATCTATCCCAAAGTTTCAACATTTATGTCTTCCTTAAAAGTCTGAAAGTGTTCCTCTATTTGTAACTTCATCCACGAGATGTCTCCTCCATTCCTGGTTACTCCTCTGACAGTACTAGCCAGAGGCCACTGAAAATAATTTGTAATTGAAGCAGGTGCAAGCATCTTTGGATCCTACCGTCTATTTATTCATGCATCGTTTACTCTTATTTTATTTTTTTCGTGGATCAGCCTTTAGCTGCCATGAATTCTGCCCGCCTGGCACGTGGATGAAGATGATTTTTTCCAAGAACAATGAGAAGAAAGAGAAACGGAGAATACCACTACGCCCGTTTAACAATCTGATGATGCTAAACTAACATCCGTTCGAAAAGATCTGATTCACGGTGCAATCGCGCAAGCGCATACGCAGAGAAAAGTGCGGAGTCTGGGCTCTGGCTGTGGACAAATCCCTGCAGCGCGACGAGCGACTGGTTTCCAGGCCCAAGACGAGATTGAGCGAGCGAGGAGATTTCCCCTCAAACTATCTCCTACAAGATGAAAGGGTTTAATATTTTAACAGAAATATCGCACATAGATATAGAATCTTTCTCTAACCTCTATCGATCCATCGAGGATTCACTATGATGATATCGATTACTGTCTGCAATCGTTCCGTTCGATTGTTTACGAAGATGATCCATCACTGCCGCTGTATGTTCCTTATATCAACCAGAACTTGTTCAACCGGCTCGGAGGAAGCGCGTTCTTCTGTGGTCAGCCAGCAGCATCGATTTCACCACTTGTATTCACCTAATGAAGGAAACTGTTCAGAAGGAACCGTTTCGCCGTTCATTTGATCGTTTATTTGGCGGTTGTCACCGAAAGAAAATACCTATTGATTGTCAGGGCACAAGGGCTCTAATAAATAATTTTCCGCAAACTTTCTTCGCTTGATGAATTCTAATAAATACGGAGGAAATATCTGTAATTTTTGTTGCATATTAAATATGCTGTATAACTTTTATGTGATAAAAACCTGCTACACATCTGTTCTCGCCATAACTCGCTCCCAGTTAGACCGACTTGAACCAATCTTTATGAACAGACACATTGGAACAATGCAAAGACCTTGCATCAATTTTCGGATGGAATAATTGATCCGTTGTTCGATCATACCGACTTTATTGACCTTCGACTCTTTTCGCTCCAAAAACAGTAAAAACTTGTTGACTGAATTTTGGCACGCAGTGATCACGGATATGGTAATTAGTTTGAGCTTTAGCACGATTTATTGATGCATTGATTTATAATAATTTCCTTCTTGGAGCCGAAAAAACCTTGTCAAATGGGATTTTATCATAATACATATTCTGCTAATCGTAAATGATCGGCCATGTAGTAAATTCTTCAAGCGAGAGCATATGTGTTTACGGTTCGTTGATTTTTCTGCGTTTTTTGCTATACTTAATGATATCTTGCTAATTAAAATTTCATTCAAGGCTGATGACGATTGCGGTTGTTACTCTGGACAGTTTAATCAATCTATTGATTCTCGTACATTTTCCTCTGGACTTAACTTAACGAGTCCGTCCACCCACCATCCACGAAGAGGAGTGACTGAACGCCTTCTTTCGTTTTCGCTCCGCCCGTCGGAAGTTTTCTATTTTACGCGGCGACCTAATTCCTCCATGAATGTTTCGTTTACGACTGATTTCGATGCACTCGCATCCCCAAAGACGCTGTGTACGATTGTTGATTATGCAGAAATCGATCAAACCAGTGTCTTTCGTTCAGCTGACAGCTGTTTTTTCATCTCATATATTTGCTGCTCTCATGTATCTGAAACATTTCAATTTTTTTAAGTGTGTTTGTGAAATACGCTTGTGAAGTACATCAAAACACAACTAGCTAATTAAGCATGAGATTCAAATTGTTAGCTTTCCATTAAAAATTGTATTCAGAAAAAATTAGGATAACGCTCCCCCTCGGTGGTCGAGTCCACGGAAAAAAACGCCCATCTGTTTCCCAAAATTCTGAGCTATTTTACTTTCTCATATATAACAATTTCTCTTCCTACAACAATAATTTTAGCCGTAGCACAATTAGGTGAAAGCGTTGACAACAATTAATTACCAGCTTCTACAAGAATAGCCATCCCTACAGTGAATTTTCGTATCAAAGTATCTACTAATACAAAACTAAAAAGCCATCAAAACTCTACAACAAAAGAAATGCATCGCTAATTTTTGCGCGTTTCTGTAATGGCGATATTTCCGTCTCTTCCATGTCCTTTTCTACGGGTAAGGAGGCATAAAATATTTCTTTTCGCTTTTCCTCTATCCTAATATGATTGATACATTTCCGTAAGAAACGACGACAGCGGATAAGATGTCCGCTAGAAATTCCGACATATTCACTGCCAATAAAAAGTCAATGACATCGACGTTAAAAGTACAAACGTTGAAGTTATTGTTTACAATGCGAATCTGAATTTTTAATCAATCAATCGCTACCTGCTCACCTACATTCTTCTTCGATGAATTACCGCCTTCGTGAAATTCTAAAAATCTCTTTCCTCTCAATCATCTTTTATTCTCTTTTTTCTAAGTTGTCCTACCCTTATCCTACTCTGAAGACCATCTTTAATCTTTGTGGTAGCGTCAGCGAATCGGTGGAATTCTTGTCTAAGCTGTTCCGAGGGGTTCCTAAGCAATTTCCTACACTAAGTGAGTCCGTTTGTGGTGTAAAGTAAACGACAATTCCTCGATGGTTTCCATGTCTTCTCTGGGCTTCTGGAACCTGTTGTCAACTGCTGTTCGGCGAATTTGTGCGCTCTGCAGTCTCGAACGAGCATTAAGAGGTGAACCAGTCAGAAAACGAACCCCATCAGTCCACGTATCTTTTTCCTACAGGAACAAGACGTTGTTGTCGTTCTCACGAGATGGCACAACCGATTTTCACCCTAAATCTAGCTCCGGAAACACACACCTTGGCCAGCTTGCTTTGAATAACTCAGAAAAGAAAAGTAGGAGCATTTTGCTTATTTTAAGCATTCGCAGGTAGCGCCATTCCACGTTGTTGCCCAGCAAATTTCATTGAAGCAGATTCTGCAGAAGCTGTTGATGAGCTGGAAAAGTGATTTGCAAAAACGAACACACACAGTCACGCAGCGGTAGCAGCGTGAGTGTGTGTGAGTGTGGCGAATCCAACAACGTGTAGCTGGAAAGAACAAAACACCCAATTTCTAGTACTCTCAGAGCTAATGGTTTAGATTTCACCCTGTTCATTGTAAATGTGAACAGAGAGCCAAAACACTGTCAACACCTCTTCATTACGGCTAATGTTTCGGTGTCGTCGCCTTCGTGAGAGCCTGGAAAGTCACAACATTAGCAACATGTCCTCTAAGATGCCACGTCCGGAACAAGTTTTGATTCCGTAACAGATTAAATCCGAAAACAAGGACTAAAAGAGCCCAAATCGTTGTGGTCACCTCAAACCTGCCGCGAAATCAGCGGACCACCGCGTGATAAGATCTCAGCCCAGTCCCCCCTAAATTGATACCAAATCCGTCTGGCTTAGAAAAAAAGAACTGATTTGACACATCGGCTGAGCTCCTCGAGCCATCGTAACGCGTTCTCAAATGAAGTCGAACGCGTAGGTGCAGGAATTCGGGAGGAATTTGATCTACGCCGCGTGTTTTTCATCTTCTGTCAATAGAATTATCAAAAAATCTGTTGCACAAATTGTTCTTTTCGTATTGGTATGCTTATCTTGTCCGGAGTTCATCGCACGCGATTTTCATTCTCGTTTTGTAGGTCAAAAGTATTCAGTCAATTCCATCTTAAACGTCAATATCCGCTCCCAATTTAGACTTAAACCTTGATCCTAACGCAATAGTGGCATTTCCTATTGTTTTCAGTGTCACGTCAAGCAAATTACATAGGCCAAAGAACTCACACGAAAAAAATAGGAGTAAGTTACTTTCCAGCTCAACAGTTGCTTACGCATGTCCAGAATCCCATTCATTCTCACAAAGTTTTACTACCACGAAACCTGCTGGTTTGTGGCGTCGTTTTGCATGCACTTCTATGTACTCACATTTGTCATTGCTTTTTAGTCGCATTCTCATCCCAGACTCCAGATCTGTGCGACTTGTAAAACTCGGTCGCCTTCCGCTGTGCTTTGAAAGATCATGTATCGCTGTTATTCGCGTCTAACAGCCGGTTCGCCGTCATTACGTACGATCTCTCGAAGACCTATGTTTAGTTGTTATTCAGAGAGTTTCCGTGGTGTCCCACCCGACTTATTCGTTTCTGCAGCTGTTCGCTCTCAGGTTTTAGACTCTCAGCATGACGTCATTTGCTAATTGGACGTCGAAACCAGGTTAGTACGAAGAAGTGTTCTTTTCTATACTAGTAATCTTTTTCCCGGTGTTATTATATTTATATTGCGTGCTTTTTGAGTTACAATTTCGCTCTGGGTAGCTTTGACTTTACATACAGAAGACAGGACTACTTTCGTCATATGTTAAAGGCATCACTCCACGAATCTGAGGTGGTACGGATTTCAGGTGGAGTATTCGTATACGGCACAGTAGATTATGGATGGGAGGATGATTTCGTCTATTTCTTCCTAATTGCCGTAAAAACGGCCCGGAAGATGCGGCGCGTGTACGAAGCTGGCGCGCTCCAATCGAACCCGTTGTAGAAAATAGCGCGCCGGCACGCTCGAAGTCGTATTTTCAGGGCCGTTTTTTAACGGCAATTAGGAAGAAATGGACGGAATCACCCCCCTCTCCGTAGTCTCCCATCCTGTATACGAATACTCCACCTGAAATCCGCACCACCTCAGATTCGTGGGGTGATGCATTCAACCCCCCACCACAGACAGACCCACTACACAAGCTTTGTCCAAACGCGCAGTTT
Source organism: Necator americanus (assembly GCF_031761385.1). Classification (NCBI taxonomy): domain Eukaryota; kingdom Metazoa; phylum Nematoda; class Chromadorea; order Rhabditida; family Ancylostomatidae; genus Necator; species Necator americanus. The sequence goes on from NC_087371.1 coordinate 404,488, forward strand.
GACAGCCCTACTCTGTACGTACGCATGAGGGATGCCCTTACGTGGCCGACGATCACAAGAGAGGTATAATCGACTAACGACAACCAAAACTGTACATCAAAACTGCGTTATTTCAGTAGGGTTTTTGCGGAGAATTGTTTCTGCAAAAACTTCTTGATATCAATTCGACAAAGTGACCAGTAATCATTAGTTTTCGTTCCAGAGATAGAAAGCATCAAAAGATTCTTCCGAACAATTATCCACGAGGAGGATGTCGACTACGCTCAATTTGAGTGCAAGTGAGCGAATGATTTTGCGGCTTTCCAGGTTCATAGAATTGACGTAAATTTCTTTGTCGTTTCCCCCATTTCCAGAAAGTTCACCAACAAAAATGTTAATCTCCCATGGACCAGTCTTCTTTTTAAGACTATATTTTATGTCATGATCACTTGACTCTCGACTTTTTATTCTGTTTGTGAAACATGAAAAGACACCCGTTAAGGAACTCACCCCATAGGTTTTCTGAAGCGAACCCAATGAAATACGTAGCCGTTATCTAAAATTTCCGACGTGGTGACTCTGACGCGTCTAACGCGATGCACACTCCACATATAGTCAAGTACGAAGTGGCGCGGTGGAGCTGGGAGTTGGGATCGAGAGGGATCTTCACTGGCTCCTCTCATCGGTACAGCCCGCACGAAGCCAGCGGTGATCCCACCTCGATTCCAACCGCTGGCTCCACCTCTTTGAAGGCAGCTTCTCCCTCTTAGAGGAGTGAGCTTCAGGTCGTTTTCACCCGATTATATCATCTTTCGCGGGAATGCAGGTGCAGCGCACATGCAAGTCACTCCATAATCTCGTATCCAAAACTCAATCAATGGCGCTTTCAATATAAGGCGTAGAAAAACAACTACCGACATCATAGCTGTAACCTACTCAGGATGGCGCTAACCACACCCACAGACGGTTACCAGTAGCGGACGGAAAACGTGGGAACGCTAATTCCATATCTTTTAGTTACTTGATTTTGCTTGTTTGATTTCACTGCTGCTATACCACTATCTTCATTTTTTCCATAAGGAACACTGAGAACTCCACAGTAGATGTGGGTAGCAAACATTTTGAGCACTTTCATTCCTTATTATCTAAAATTTCATTCGTTTCAAAGTAGATTTCTTTTCTTAACCTAATGTCATGCGCCTATTTTCTCGTGAACCAGTTCCAGGCAGTTTTTGCTGCTCGGTAACACGGGCCAAAGAATTGGCGACAAGCGAAATAAACATAATACATTGGAATATAAATGTTCGAGGGCATTAAATTTAAATACAGAAACTTTGTTAGAGCGCTAATTTATACATCTTAACTTTCGTAGTGAGAGATCATTTTCAAATAGGCGCGATAACATGCGCGGCTGAAATCATACACATCAGAAAGTGAGGACGGAATAAAAAAAAAAATCCGAAAATTATTGTTCCATCTTCGAAACATATTTAATTAAGAGCTATCAACAAACTATAACTAGATATGGGTATGTAATTGACAATGTAGTCCCTGTTCAGGATGGACGGCACAGATATCGTCACATTCCGCGAGAACGACAAAGCATTCCGATTATTTGGCACAAACGTACATGTGAAGGTGAGCTGACAGCTCAATTATGGTCCAGAAAAGTTGTATGGGCTGAGTAGTGTGAGTCTGCGGCTGCACTTTTTTCTTCTATTTGATCCTAACTACATATAAAATTGTGATCTCTGACACCTATGAACAAGAGGGCAATGAACAAGAAGGCTATTGCAAATGATCATACAGTCGGGTGAAGACGATATGAATCACGAGTGTAGTTGCGGTGCACGCGCTCGAAACGGCGCGGTGAAGGCTGGAGTTGGGACCGAGCTGGTACCGTTGCAAACCGCAGCGATGGGTAGCGCCTGCAAGGATCCCAGTACGCTCCTAAGTGCTACGCTTAACCGCACGTCCTCGAGAGAAGCCGCGTACGTGATTCATGTCGTTTTGACCCTACTATACACATCACTGTGTTTGCACTGTGAATAATCGATAATGCTCGCTGCGTGAGATATCCTAAGTCTTAAGAATCTATTATTGTAGGGATCATTCTTGAATGTGAATCCAATGATAAACACGGGTAAAGCTTGGCCGAAAAAAAAAAACTAGGAATCCAGCTCTTCGCTAATCACTGACCTGAACGTCCATTGGCGAGAAACGCGACACATAGCGTAAAAGGTGTTATTACGGGATGATGCGAGCGTCCTCGGCAAAGGCATCCAATAATCTGGGTAACGTTAAAGAGGCCGCCGTAGATTTCTCTGTGAGGCATCATGTATCCGAGGATAAGCTCAAGGAGACGTGCATACTTCGACAAAGCCGCTCTTCAGTCTGTATGTCCTCCTGGATATAGAGACGCAGAGAACTACATAGTTACAAGGGACTACGAGAAAAGGAATACATAATGAGAGTTGTCGGAATACCTTAATCAAGTAGAGCAATAAGGAGAATAATTGGAAATAACAAGAGTAAGTACGGTAGGCTCGTAATGTGGATTGAAAGTGAATCTGTACAGGACATTTAAAAACAATGTGCTTAATACTACATGACATATCAAAGACAGTTTGAAGCCTTAAAAGAGATGGTTTTGGATCAGGAGAAACTACTGAACTAGCGAGAAAGGGTTTCCTTGATATTTCCTAGCAAAACAAGCTTAAAAAATAGTGTACAAGGACTTCACTACAGTGAACTACACAGTCCTACTCACTCAATGTTATGCGGAAAACCACAGAAAGCAGAAAAAGTAGATTGCAATCGAAATGTTGTAGGAACTGTTTTCCTGTCACGGTTTCTAAGCAATAATTTTCCACTTAACGCATGGACCGACATTGTGTGAGGCAATTAGTCAATGTTGAGGACCCATTCTGTAAATACCGTAATGCAAATAAATAATAAAGTGAAACGGGACGAAATCGATATTGAACTCCACTGTGTTAACAATACCAAGATACTTTCCTGGGAGATTCCTCTAGATAAACCAATAAACAAACCAATGAATCTTAGTTTTGCAAAATTCAGGTTGGTGCCTACATTGCTGGTGTTATTGGATTCGCAGTTACGATCGCCTTTTGCATCACTTACACCTTCTATCATAGTCGAGGCATGGGACGAAATCCATTCCTTGATCATTTGGAACTGGGTAAGTTAGCATCGAAGAGTTCCTCTCCCGGAACTTTTGTCACTTTGCTACGCTCTGCAACCTTTGCCTCCTCACTAATCGTTAGCGTGAGATACCAGCATGATGAAATCTTCACTTCGAAATCGTAACCAGAAAAGCTAGATGGATCGTATTGCATACGCCAGCAAAGCAGGTGTAACATTTTGAGGTGAACGACGATTACAGATAACATTGCACTTTTTGTTCTCTCGTGTAACCCTTGACTTAGTTTCTAATATTCCAATACTGCCACACCGGATTTTCTCTGTGGAAAATAAAGAAGAGACATCGGAATATTTTCTTATCTGGAATATTCCAATGTGTTTTCCTTATTTCTCACAAATGCCACATTTCTAAATTTTCTACATTGCTGACCTTATGTTTTTTGCTCTCTTGGAAACAAATTTCACCGTGTCATTCCATAAGAAGCGAATTCAGTGAGATGGGAGGTGTTTGGTGATCGCAGCGAATGACCCGGTGACCTGCTCTGCGCTACCTACAGCCTGTTTTGCAGGCAATAATTCGACTATGCGTTCTAAAGGATCCTCGCTACAAATGATTACCTCAGAATACCAAACAGAAAAGCTAAGACTGTGTCACAATCTTCTCCGTGCTTGTGTCGTTCTACGATTCATCTCAGGAGTCTTAAAACTGGCAGGAGTTTCGAAGGGCACGAAACTGCACCTTGATATCCAAAGTGCGATGCAAATAAGACCATCCCAGAGCAAAATTAGAGGCAGTTATTAGCCGAAGGACCTTTTTATAACGCCTTGATTGCCGGGGATCTCCGTTGCATATGTTACGAGTGGAGATCGAAACGCTCCTTAGCATAGACATCCAAAACCCTCCATTAACTAAGCACTATATTAACAAATCGGCAAGGAACGAAACGTGATGAGATGCACGACTTAGTGAATTGGAGACATTTTTCACTTTCAAATATAGTCAAATCAAAACTCCTCTGAAGTTCGGTGCAATTCCGTAAGCAGCTGTGTTCGATGTGGCGCGGTGGAGCTGGCGGTTGCGGTCAAGGTTGAACCATCGTCAGCTTCACGCGATCTGCAGCGATGAGCGGTGCTACCGAGGACCTTCCTCGATCGCTACAGCGCTCCGAGCAGAAGCGTACACCGAGCCACAAGTTATTGTAGAACAATACAGAACTTTTGAGCAGATTACAGAAACTGTCAGTAATTCTTCAATGAGTTCTTCATGAATAAACTTGCTGCGTTCCACAACGCTTGATGCTGCAAAAGTTGGAAGAACATTCTTCTTGTGAATACATTATTGAAATTTTCATTTGTGAGCAATTTCTCTTCACGAAGAGCCTTCTGAAAAGTGAAGAAGAATCTCTGTTTTCCTCAACTTACTCCACTTTAGTACAAATTTCAGTTGATCTTATCTTCGCCTTCGTTGTCGGTTTGCCTTGTCATATTCTGCTGTTCTATTCTATCGCCAAAGAGAAGTTGTTGTTCAGGTGAACAATGATCTTCGAACTTTGCCACAATTTATCACCACTTAACCCCGTCCACTTACAGTCCGTTCCTGGTATTCTATCTGACAAATTTCGCATTGAATGTGATTTTCACAGCAATCACGGTGATTGCTGCGTCGTTAGATCTGCACCGACAACTTTTTGGAAACATCAAGTACGATCTAGCATGGACAGCATTTCAGGCGAGTAACCTTATTTACGTACACAATAATTTTCAAGGGGAGAGGGGCGTAATCCATTGGGAAGAGGTTGCACCTGCGAAGTCAATCATTCGCATATCTTGGCTATCCATGGCTTTTCATACGTGAAAGATCGATGAATTGGTTTAACCAGATTTGTCCGGGAAGATTAAAAAACAGAAATAGCACAACAACTGGCCTCTGCAAGTCATTATGTTTGTCTTATGACAGTTTTTCCTAACAAACGTCACTCAAGTTAATAACACGTCGCTCAAATTCTTCCAGGTACTTTTCACCTCTTTACAAGGCCTTGCAATATATGTCGTGATGCGATGTCGCAAGTATGTTGCAGCTAAAACTTACTGGAAACAACGGAATATGGAGGTAAAGTCCAAGATTTCCTTAATTTCTATTTTCATATTGAGAAAATTGTGGTCTTCACATCTTACCTGTACTCAGAAGTTAGAACTACAAAAAAATCTGAGTTATCTGAAGTGAATATCTTTTCAGCGCACACCATCGTCAATAATGGCCGACGGGGTCACAATTGAATGAGAGCGGTCTTCTCCTGAAACACGGACTCGATTCGACCTACTGTGAAGCACAAACAAGCGATGACACTGGTTACAAAACAAAAGTATTTGAAATAAATCGCAAATCAATCATCTGACGTCAAAATAATCTTCAGAATTAACAAATAATGTAATTCCAGTTTCGAAATATCTGGGATAAATTGCTCCTGGAGGCTTTAGATCATATGAGTCACGTATTCACAGTTTGGCTCATCATTACTAACTCCAGTCATGGTAAAATTTTTAGGCGTGAATTCTCCATACTAAAAGCGTCTTTCCATTTCTTTCTGCTGACCAGAAAAGAATGTGGTACTTTTGCGTTTGTGATGCGTCAGCGCCTACGACTTGATTCAGAAGCGCCAAGGTAGGTAAAGAACACGTGTGAATACCTACACAACGACTTGCGGTGACTCATTATCTCTATCCTCGCTGACAAATATATTACCAATTTATCGAAATCATAACGATTGAATGCATGATTAACCAGAGACTGTTCCTAACCATCTTCCCTGCAGACGCTGCGGAATCGCTAACCATTGCGCTGAACTAGAGAAATTACAACCATCATGCTATGCAATAACGGACGCATTCTGTCACGTGTGTGTATGTAACGAAATTACAGAAAGCACCAAAACGGGTCCCATGTCGTCGAATTGATGCGTCTGCGTCAATAACCATTATAATGGGATGGGATAGTTCTTACCTCATCGAATTGTTGTGCCGACGCAAAGAGCCGATAGAACGGAGTGGGACACATCCCAGGGCTTTCAATTGATACTCCGCGATGCAGTAGTACTCCTAATGAATTTGTCAAGAAGTAAACGAAACGTTGTGAACCATTTTATGGCAATGAAAGCTGCTGTGTTGCGTTTCACCCCTATGTACTCCACCACAGGTCAATTCCCACACCACGTTTGTGTTACCAGTCTGGCAACATCCTTTGTTCAGAAAATGGAAACACAAATGCAAACCGCTGTTTAAATAGTAGCTGACGATTTACACGATCTGACTTGAAACGTTATTTATAACAATAGAATGACGACGTTCATGTCATTTCATTTAAGCACATCATTCTTCGGTAATTGTTGTTGGGAAAAAGAAAGACCCATGCTTCGATTTGTATTTCCAAACAGTTACGGCACCGAAGAAATCCAAATGTGGTACTGACGCCTTCAAGAAGAGAACCATAAAGTCATCAATTCAGTTCATCATTATTTCATGAATGCTTAAATTTTTAAAACTAAAGAACGGAAGAATCGCGCTTAACTAGAAAAAAAAAGCACAAATTTAATTATACAGAAAATGCCACAACGTTTAATTTCTACTGACCAGTCGAGCAGTGCACCACAAGAAGTCTGATATCCTCCGTTATCCGGGCGTTCAGACCTCTTGTAAATTTTGTCATGGTGTATCAATCTTAACTGCCCCTTAGATCTCCTCGAATATTTATGCCGAGTTGCACAATAGAAACTTTTGTACCGACCCTTCCTATTTTCATAACCTGTAGACTGCAATTTCGGGAGATACATGCAGGACAAATTCGTGCGCCTGTTTTTCGCACTGTGATTTAATATAAGGATAAGATCCTTTCTAGCATCCTCTACTACATAGGAGGGAACTGTAATTAAAAATGAAGACTTAGTGTGTGACCATAACGTTCATATAATTCACTTGTTCACTCACAAGGAGTCAACTTGCAACATCAGGCACAAAGTGTGAATTGTTCCCGGCACCCATTTTGTTCTGAAATTATCCACACATGGAGAACGAAATAGAACAAAATATTATTTTTTTCCAAATATACACGAAATAGTAGTCGGTAACCTGCCTCAATACTACTCTCCCTTCTAAAACCGAAAATTTACATTAAAACGCTCTAACAGGTAAATTATGGGCTGCAAACATGAGGTGCAACCGTATTCTCCACCTTCGAACCAAATTCAAACAGTGTTCATCTTAACGTTACAAGGGACAAATCACTAGTAGCAATTTCATCGTTGCAAATCCATCATAGGCATACCGCGAATACTGTACAAAATGAAGTTATAGAAGCAGCGATGATAACACCGGAATCAAACAATTCTCTTGAACGCTACGACCGAAGAACATCTATAAGAAGAGAAAGAAAACTTCTAGTTACCTCAAGTAAAATGTCCATTAGATACATTAACAACACTGAATAGTCCACATTAACTACAGCTTGAAGCTTGAGATGAAATATGAAACCATTCACCATCCTGTTACGTTTGTTTTTCATCATAGTTCTAAGCAATTTCTCAGAGAACTACAACATGGACTAAAGACGGGAAGCATAACAGATAAATATTTGAGAAGATAAGATGTTTCAAAAGCGAACATGTTTTCTGCTCATTAATACCGCATAGTTTGGAAAATGTAATTATAAGCAAAATAATACTCACAAGAAAAATGGCCCTGATCATCGGCAGTACTAGAAAAGATAACTTGTTAACGGGCATGCTAGGAACAGAATAAAATAACAAGTGTACCAGCAATGCGACGAAATTATTACTGGGAATATACAAGGTCATGAAAAAGCTTAAAACTGCAGCCATTCAGCAAATCAGTTCACATTCGGGAAAACCCAAAGAAGAATCCAGCTAGGAACGACAGAAAGATCTAATTACACTAAAAATGAAAGCGCTGATGAACGCAACAAAAACTCAACAAGAACATATATCACAACAAAAACAAATATCCCGTTCTAACAAAACATACATGCTAGCTGTCTAGATTCCTCAATGGCGCGTCTATTAAATCAGCGAGCATACGAGCGGTATACCGTCGTGACGGACTAGGATCCAAACAGTGGGTAAGGACTTCAAATGCAACTCGTTCCATTCCCGATAACTTGTTTATAGAGTCTTGCTCGGTGTACTTGCCTAAAAGATGACTGAGCACTTACTTTAAGATTGAAACTGCGATCCTACCGAACAACAAACCCAAAGTATATGTAAAGTCAAAGATGAAAGGAGCTTACAAAAACAGAATCCGGGGTTATTCTGATATATAAGAGCCATACATGATCGACACCCACGCTTACAACCTTCTGTCTCTTGAATACCTTTGGGGAAATTATTGACCTGGAAATACACATTTAAGAAGAGGAAGGCTGAACAATGAATTTGAAGGAAAAGACAAGATGATTTATCCCGCCGGGCCGCCGCCGTAACCACATTTAGGGGTCGAGTGAGGCAGGCACATTTTACTTGACGCCTAAATGTGATTACGCTGGCGACCCGGCGGGATAAATCATCTTGTGAAGACTTCACCATAAAAAATTCTGTTGGCACAAAACACAACCTTGTAAAAACCAACAAAAAACTTACTAGTTTTACCAAATCCATGCCTGACAGCGGCGGTTCACAGACAAAAGTGATACCACCTTCAGCTGCTGCCTAAAATCAGAAAAAAATCAACAAAATCGAATAATGAGGAAGTTTTGCTATGCTATGGTAATAAAGGCAATAACACGGATTGTTGTCCACTGCAATAACTGTGAGCTAAGAAATAACTCCCAACAAGCATGAATCAGAAGATGAATCGGTACCTGTACTAAGGACGTGCTACCCAGAAACGTCGCCATCTGCGTAAGAGCTTCCACATCATTGGCTGGTCGGAATACAGGATGTCTGAAGCAATTTAATGCTACAGAATAAAAAAAAGAGATCATAATTCAAATGCACAGTATCATAAAGAAGAAGCTCCGCTAAGCTTACAGTGTTAAGACAACCGCAACATGTTAGTTCATTGAATTAAAAACAAACAAACAAACAAAAATTACGTATTCCACCAACTTTTTCAAAAGGAAAGACAGCATAGTTACACCGGCAGCAAACACATCAATTGCTGTAGTCTGTTCCTCGAAGCGCAGCAAAACTTCAGGCGCTCGATAACCGGGAGTTCCTGCCTAAAAGATGATCATACTCACTGAGGTGCTATTATTTACTATCATAAACTATTTTGTCAAATACAAATATTTGTTGCGCACCTTGTTCATATGTCTGATCGGCAGTTCCCTGCACGTATCACAAACAGCAGCAAACGTTGTGCAACCACATTTTGGGTGTCTGATCAGAGTTGGTCGATTTGGTGTCAGAACGTCTTCGCTCAACCGTTTAAAGCGCTTCTGAAAAGAATGACACGGTTTACAATTTTGTAGAAATAGTCAATTAAAAAGCGGTGGCTCATCATTTGCAGATCCCACACAAGCTACTTAACCAATCATCCAATCATTACAAAGGAATATTTATACAGCATAACTATCAGCAGGAAGAGAAGTGTTACTAGTGGAAAAAAGAGATTTTTCTTTTTTTTTCCGGGAGGGGGGATAGGGGGCTCCAAGAAGTGGTCGCAATGGATACCTAAGCAAGTTTCTCGAGTTCTAAGCCAGTAAACAGAGTTGGTTGATTTAGTAACTACAATAATTAGCATAATTTACTTTAACTGACAACGAAGACTCAGGAAGTAAAACCATTTTTGCCGTAATGAAAATGAAGGACGGATTTCCATTGCGATTTTCAAAAATCAACCCCCAACCGATTGAACGCCACAATGAATTGAGAACGATTTTTTAGCTGTAGAGCATCAGACAGAAGCTTAGGAAGCCACTACGACGGATTTTGACAAGAAATGACAACTGGCCAGTCAGAGGACTTATGATAGCTAACATAATTACTAACTCTGTTCGGTGACTTGAGCTCAAGAAACCTGCTTAGGTAGCTACTGCGACCACTTTTTGGATGCCCCACTTTTCCGCGTGAAACCAATCCTGGCCATATGTTATTGAATAGCAATGAAAGTAAAAATAAAGGAGAAATTCATATAAGAACCGACCATAGAAATGTCAATGTCATCATGAAGTAATTGAGAACATAACAGAAAAGACACAACGGAGAGGAAGTTGTCCTGCCCAATTAATAAAGGTGGTTATTTTTTTCCTTCGTTGGAGAAAGAAAACACCCACACTATCATCAGAAAATTGAAAAGATTCAAAGTTGGAACGTACTGCTGGAGGTGGGGCGATGGAGCTGTTGCTAACGTTTTCTTTCAACAAAGGCGATGTTTCAGTTGACGACTTATGCTTCTGACTTGGAGACATGAAGTGAGAAAGACCAAAATCAACAAGCAGGTACCTGAACAACAAAATAAGGAATAACTGAGAAGTATGTGATTGACTCAACATCGCCAAAGTGTGATGTGAACCAAAACGTAAGTCAACGAATGCGAACAAAGAGAAATTTGAAAACTGCTTTTGGCTCTATGTTATCAGCAGTGGAGCGTATCCACACACAAAGAGCATTACACTCAAACCTAGGTTTGTTTTTGCGAACCACCCTTAAATTTTTCTTTTGCACTCAACACAAAAAATGTAGATTAACGCCTCCACTGGTCCATTTAACGTCATCATCGTATTCTCCAATTTACCTGAGTATACTAATGCAATGTAGCTTATGAAGTCAAAATAAAATATAATTAAAAAAATAGAAAGGACCTCCGCAGATAAATCTTAGCTTTAATGCGGAAACTAAGTGAAAGAGGATGCAGAGTACTAGCAGTCGAATGGTTCAAATGGAAAACGAAGAAAGTTTAATATGAGAAGAAAAGTCAGTGGAGTCAGCGCTCAGTGGCGCCCATAATTCCCGACGCTCTAACTTACTTTTTTCTCTTGGTAACTTTAGTTTACATGTCGTAGATCCTCTAAGACTAATGTTTAGGCCTTAAGGCCACGATTATTTTGATTATTTACTTCGAGAAATAAGGGCGCCACACAACTTACCGACGTTCTGCTCGATTATACAAAAAATTTGCTGGCTTAATATCTCTGTGAATGACTCGATAACGATGTATGTGATGCAGGGCTATGAATAGATTCTGCATGTATTGTAAAGTCTCTTCTATGGACATTTTGTGAATAAGACTCTGAAAAATGAAACATTAAATACTACGCAATCCGAAAAGCAAAACAAGGAATAAACGAGTACTCACAAAAATGTCGTCATGTGGGAAGAGATTCATCACAACGAAGACCCTATCTAGTTCCCTGTAGGCAGCAATAAACTCAACGACATTAGGCCCACCTGATATTGCCCGCATAACCTTCGAAAAGACTAGTTCAATGTGAAGGAGTTACAATATGGAGTGCTAGGTGGAATGCACAGAAAACTTAATGAAGCCACCTTCAGCTCCATAGCAATGTGCTTTGGATTGAATCCAGGAGCTGGAACTTTCAAAGCGTACAGTTGGGACGGTTTTTTACGACATTCAACCGTCCACACCTTTCCGAACGATCCTAGAACGAAGGCCTTCGGGAGGAAGAAAAGACAGCTTTGAAACCGAATCCTAACCTGCTCCAATGGGATCTCCAACAACGAAGTTATTTGTGATCCATTTAGATCGATACACGATGTCCACACGTTTTTTACCGTTCGGTTGTCGATGAGCGGACAAAGATCGACGATTTGTTAGCATTTTCTAGCTGCTAAAAGTGACTCATAAGTAGTATCCTAGAGCCTTCCCTGGGATACGTTCGGTAACAAACGGAGCGAAACTACTTGTAATTTAATCCCATGAAGAAACGACCAGAGTCGGGAAGATTTTGAAGGCTGTTATCCAATCGTAAAAGAGACGAGAAAAAATCAAAACCCAACGTACTTTTACAGAAACACACATCTTGGCTTCTCAAAGCGCAGCATTTTTAACGACATGACACTCTTTGCCAGGAAAGACGAAGAAGTAAGCGTCGAAATCAAGTATAGCAAAGAAAACTGAACGACATACCTGCTACTGTCCTACATACAAAATATTCGAGGATTCACAGCAGCAAACCAGCGGTGCACCATAAAAAAAAAGACCCGTCGATCCTCAGTTACGGTGACATTTGAAGCAAAGTGTAATGCAGAAGTTTCACTTAAAACGACATTTCATTCTCTGTTAGCCCTTTTTCCTTGGAAGCGAATAAGGTGGTGAACGAGAATCCTCATGAATAATTCGGTAGATATTGGTCAATCAGTCTGGGTTTTGGTAAAGCTGAAGCGTTGGTGATAGTTATCCATCAGTGAGCTCGAATTCTGGCCTAGTAGGGGATTTCTGTAGAAATAGATTTCAAATGAATTCTGGGGTAATTGTTGTCATTATTGTCGCCTGTAACTTGAGTTCTTTTCTCTTCTTTCAGATAATTCGTCTTTCCATTTCCACATTTCTTTCCATTTGTTTGAGATTTAGGGATTTGTCTGGCAGCATGAATCTGTAAAGATACACACTGAATATGATCGACGTTCGACTATTTTATTTCGAAGTGTCGAAGTTTCAATACTCTGAGGCGCGGAAATTTACATTCTACCAGGAACGGAAGAGACACGCGACGGCGTAGCTCATCAGGAAACTGCGATATTTGACCTTTTTTTATGAATTACGGACCGCTATCGCGGCGTCTTGCAGTTATCGGTGTGTTTCTGGTGGATGAATAGTCGGATAAAAACAATCTGAAACTGGGTGCAGTTGCGTAAGCGGCTGCGATCGAAGCGGTACGGTGGAGCGTAGTGGTTACAATTCCCCTGCTCACTGCTGTTCGCGATGGTTCCAGGTCAATCCCAATCGAGCGCAACCGCTTTCGTAACTGCACCGAGGTTCATGTCTTGGTGATCCGACCACACCGCGGAGCACCACGCGGAAATGCTTCCATGACTCAACCATTATCCCCAAAACCAACTGTTTGAAGTACTACAATGATCCGCCTCGCAGACACATGTCAGCGGTTGCGCTTTGTGGATTTGCGGTGGCTTACATTGATCTTGTACCAGGGATCTTTCTCTTTCAGCACTTCTTTCGGAGCATGTTCGAATTTGATTTTACACTTACATTCCTTCGATACCTCTAATTTGGATATATTCGTAGTGTGAGTTCTTCTCCACAACGTTCCGCAACAATTAGAACAGAATCAGGGGCTAACATGAAATGAGGTTGACGTCATTGTCATACTGACAAAGATAAGGTTCTACGTCTGATCACCGTTAAGTGTTAGGTGTCATTTAGACAAGTGTTTGCGTGAATGTTTCCAACTTCTTGAAAAGTGTTACCAACCTGATGAGGCAAGCGTGCAAGAGAGTAGACGTGCGGAGGAGTGCATAAGGGTGAAATGGGACATATGCAGTTATTACGACTATGAAACAGCTGACAACTTCCTATTCTTTTTTTGACAATTCCTCTTGGAATTATTGCGTGGTGATTCCAATCTTTGTGACAAGATGATTTATCCCGCCGTGCCGCCACCGTAACCACATTTTGGCGTCTTCAGAGCCGCGGGGGTGCGCGGTTTGGCGGCTCTGTGGTTTGATGGTTATTGAGCGCACTGTTGTAAATAGTCAATAACCGCCAAAACCACAGAACCGCCAAACCGCGCGCCCGCGCGGCTGTGCGGGCAGCCTTAGTGCTTTCGATGTCGGCGCGCCAATTCTACGCTTTGGGACCCGCCTCATCCCATTCTACCTGTTTCCGGCGCCAACTCAATTCAATTCGGTCTCTCTGGACTTGTTTCACTCCTTTTTTTAATCACTTTTTGGCGCCGGCGCACCTATTGGACACCTTTCGACCTGTCTCTCTGCTCTATGGAATTTCGTTTCACACTCGCACACTTCGCACACCTTAGAGACGAACCCCATTATTACATGACATTATTATGAATCCCATTTGTTTATGTTATGTTATGTTAATGTTTATTTCCATGTTATGTTTATGTTTATTTAAGTTGATGACACGTAATCACATATGTAAGTCCTTATAAGTATCACATCATGAATTCATTTCACTGGTTGATCTTTCTTCGATTCTGGACGTGGTCCCACAGCACTTTTCTCGATTATACTTTCACGTGATATTCCTTTTTTCTAGAAATATCGAATAATGTGTAAATTATATGATAATGATGGTAAAGAATATCCACATTGATGATTCTGGTTGCACTTAATTTCACAGGCCGGAACGAGGGTAAACATTTACATTCGCAAGGACTTATGCCCAAAATACCAGAACGTGTTCCCAGCAAGGCAAGTTCCTCCGCCCTACACATAGTGGAGTCAAAATGATGAAACACGTACGGAATTGCGTACGCGGCTTCTCTCAAGGCGCTTCGGTGCCCTTCCCCTCCTGTATGCCTGTTGCACTCATCCATACAGTAATAACATATTACGTTTCGGTACAAATATATAGTCGGGTCAAAACGACATGAATCACGAGTGTCGTCGCGGTGCATTTGCGTACGCCTCGAAACGCCGCGGTGGAAGCAGCAGTTGGGACCGAGTTGGGATCGTCGGAAACTGTAGCGATGGGTGGTGCTAGCAGGAGTCTCCCATCGATCTTGAGCCCTACGCTCCGCCGTACTGCTTTGAGCGCCGCAGTTTACACAACTGCACCGAGCTTTCTGTCGTTTTTACCCGATTATATATCAATGTGAAAAAGCTACCCGTGCTTATAAAATATTTAACAATCAAATCACGGAGGAAGTTCATCAGATATTCGAACAAATTCGCAAAGTTTGGAAAATTTTTTTCTAGCAGGTTTTTACTGTAGAACTTTGTCGTCAATGGCTTTTCTTGTCCTAGAATATAGAACTTGGATCTTGGCTCCTTTATTATTCTTAATAACTCGTTTTAATTCTATCTGAATTAGCTAACTTAATTAACTAGCTAACTGACTAAATTAACTCTGAACTCAATTTTATTATATTATTATTATTACATGATATTTTTTATTATAATATTATAATTGTTAACCCTTTTTATACGAGTCCTTCCGACTTGGCGAGCAAGACATTCTGACTCAAGTTCGAGATACCTAGAATTGTCTGCAGAAAGGTTGAGATGTGATCAAATCTTGACTTCCGAGTTTAGTCCGGCAATGCATTTGGATAGCTCGTTTTTGCAAATACAAGCAAGTAGTTAACAAATTATCGGATGCGACTGTTTTATTATATTGGTCAGCCTTTAAAAAATGCAACGGACGGTGTTAAGTCTAATGAAGGTCAGTCTAGTAGAGATCTCCGTGTTGATGTCTGCTTAAAATGCGAATTGAGTGACATTCAAGAAAAAATGTCAATGTCTTAAAAAGCACCACCTCTCCCTTTATAGCCAGAAAAGTAGGGAATCAAATTAGAATACAAGATAATCATTTAAGGTCAAATTGGTGTAGCATGGAAACCCTATGGAGAAAATAGTTTCGGCTGTAGATTACGAATATAAACCAAGTTTTCCCTTAAAAAAAAGCGGCATGATACATCCCTACGAGGTAAGCTGGAACGTGCCACCCTTGTGCACGCACCGCGTTTGCGTGCTAGCGGTCGATGATTAGTAGGGTCTCCTCACGGCTATTCAAGTAAAATCAGTGAGTCCAGTGAGGCTGTCGAGGGGACCGAAAAGCGTACAAGGGACGCGTTCTACCGTACCCTCACCGTTTTTTAGGACGATTAGAAGAAACCGCGGGGCCACGCTCATATTCTTAATGCACACGTTGAAGGCTATATCTTGCCTGAGGCTTCCACACTAAGTCAATTCCGTGGTATGCTGCCTTTAATCGCAAAGCAGTTCTAAGGAATTCGAGCTGTTCTAAGAAAATCCTTCCCGCTTCGAGCTGTCTCTCTTGACATAAATGCGATCTATTGGAGCGGAGGAACACACTTCGCTGTGGGTCGCAAGGAGCATCGCAAGTACGTCTTGCTTGATTTCGTCCAGAAAAAAAAACTTTTTCCAGTAAACATTGGATGATGGAATAAAACTTCAACCATACGTAACCTTATGTAAATGGAAAATGTCAGCCATTTGCTATCAGCTCAAATTTGGTTCAGATGATGATGAAGTATCCTATGATGAAGCATCCTAGCGTGGGTCTGATTGCGACTAAACACTAGCGAACTTCCTGCCTGTACAGCAGCAGTAGCCCCTGTTTTTTTCTTCGGTGGTGAGAACCACTGAATGGCATAACGTTCTCACCGGTTTCTTAGCATCTAACGCTTCAATATGTCGCGCAAACAACTTGGAAGGGAGGCAGATGTCCGGAAAATCGTTTGCGATGTCGAAAATCGTATCTGAAACCTGAAAAAGAAGTTGCCTTTGTTTTTGTTGAACATGAAATACCAGAGCAACCCACATCCAAAAGATCATATTCATTTTCAAATGGGTTCGCCATTTCAAAGAAATTGTCGATTTTCGGAGGTGGCCTGTTAACTGCTTCTGTGAGCAAGGCACGATCTTCACAAGCTGTTTCGAGGATGGGATAGGATTCCCTGAAATTTTTCGAAGATCTTTAATGAACAAGAATAACTAGCCTATTTTTTTTCTCAGAAAAAAGAATCGTGAGAAACTCGAAGCAAATTGAATTCATTTTATGTTCGTGAGGAGACTTAAAAATAACACTTATGAAGTTTTAACACATTTAACTTCGTAGTTAAGTTTACATGGGGACCTTACAAATGAGGGTGCTACTTTGAACACCATTTTAGAGCGGTCATGCCAACCATAAATAAATAAATATAATATATAATAATATATTATGCTGCAATCGAATACGAGTCGAATGTTGCAGTTGTCAGCCGAAGAGGAGCTCAAGAGGGTTATTTGCGACGTCTTGTAAGACAACGGTTTTGAGATCTACTACCCTTAGAAAGTAGGACTAGAAGGTTGGAGAGCTTAGCCAGATCCCATTTAATTATTATATATTGAGAGAATTTATGTATATTATATTGTATTAAAGTGCATATTATATTGAGAAATCTTAAAGCAACATTATTCCAATATAGCTATGCACTGATAGAAGTGGTGTAACGGGCTTAAATGAGAAGGATAATGATTGCGTGGGCAGCAAACTACTTTCACTATTGAGGGGCTCCATCCACTAAGTTACAACAGTGTGTTTCTGAGTCTACTTTCACGTTTCTTCTCCTTTTTCTCCTTCCTTTTTGTTCTCCGCATGTGTTGTTTTCTCCGCAATGTCTGAAATAGGGATGGGTGTGGCGCAGTCGGTCAGAGTTCCGTTGTAACCACACGGTCAATGTTTCGGAACCACACTGGTGCAAACAAACCCTCTCGTCCCACCGGAGTCAATAAATTGGTGCTAGATCTGTCTGGGAGGATAAAAACACTGACTTGATTTTCGGCTGACCTCCACAATTCATTGTATAGGCCAAGACGAGTTCCAAAACCCCAGCGATTACATAGCACTTTGTAAACGGTGACATCCCTGGAGGTGATGAGAAGGTGTGTTTAAAGCCCTCTAAGCAGTTCAGCATTTGTTAAATACCCATTCTGGGCGGAAATCAGTAAGAAACAAATCACGTCAACCGTTATTCTCTGCACAGAGAACTGACAATGGTAAGGCGGCCAAAGTATTATAATTTTTTGAGATAATTAGATGAATTTCTTTCCAGAATTCCCACCCTCTCAAGATTTTATTAATTGAAGGTCATTGTCCGGGAAAAACAAAATTTTATAGCAATAAAATGAGCGGTTTGGATAGATACACCGCGGTGGCAGGAGGTTTCGCTGTGACGGCACAGTCGGTGCTTGGAATCGCCATAGGCCGACCAAGTCTTCCATTTCTCCAGCGTTAAACTGGGACCATTCCTGACTGGGAGGACAAAAACATTGTCTTTGTAGTCGTAGTTGTAGTTGTAGTGTAGCGTAGTGCTCGATCGCAACCGCTGGCTCCATCGCGCCATCGCTGGGCGCAGACGCTTGCGCTACCGTGCCGGACTTTACGTCGTTTTTATCCAACTGTATAAGACACAAAGACGTTTACAGGTGCCCACGCAATAGTTAGATGAGCGCTGTTTCTCTGACATAAACCACTTATCTTTATTAGCATGGTATTAGTGATAATTTTACCAAAAGTCAGCGCGGACTGAAAAGGACAAGAGCAAATCCTTATGCGAGATTTCAAACGGGACATCAAAAATGTGGAATCCACTAGATGGAGTTGTGAAATCAATTTGAAACAATGTTTTCATTGCAGCGCATAGGAGATTTTTAGTAGGAATATCTGCTCACTGCGACCTTTTCATACTTCTACTCACTATTTGATAAGTGCGAACCCCGCAAAAAGCCTGAAAATCCAGCGTCAGCCGGAAGATCAAACTGGTATATTGAATATTGCAAAAGAAAACGAACGATTTGTTGCAACTGCGCTCCTTCCCACCCTTCGTGGTCTTCGAAAGCACTTTTACGTCGCTCGAGGATTCTGTCCTTTCCGTCTTCTTCGAAGCTAAAGCTTTGTCCTTAATTTCTTCCTTCGCTGCTGGCGCTGTCGTCTTTCCTTCGTTTGTTTTTCTAGCTCGCAGTTTTCGTTTCATCTTAAATTTTTCTCTCTTCTTTGATGATTCTGTTTTCCTGCTCTCTGGTACAGAGTTGTGGATCTTTGCTGAAAAAAAAACTGGCGAAGATAACTACTCATTAACCTATAATGATATTAACTCTCTCCTCCAAACCCACTACGCTAACTTTGCTCGTATTCCACCAAAGATTACATCCTAAGAGACTAATACATGGCAGAATCTCCACTAAATCGTCGCATGACATCATAAGGGAAAGGAAAGAAAAGAAGGAAGAACTACAAAAATGTCAAGTCGTGCCCGTAGTCTCAAACGTATCGAAAGATCGAATTATCGACCAACTCGAATATTTTCTCATGGCTAATCAAATTGTTGAATACTCGAGATTTGCAGTTGATAGTGATTCGGGTTAAAAAAATATTCCAGAATTTTAATGACTTTTGGTTCGGTCAACACTCTAATAATTTCATCCCAGCATTTTATAAAAAATGCGAAATCTCAAAAATCAGTTCGGAGAATGAATTACTGCAGAAATCTAGTAATTTAAATTTGCAGTGATAAGTCACTGAGAGAAACCATTGGTTGGTTACCGTTTTTAGAATGTGCTCAGATGGTTGACTAAGTTCACCTGAAGCAGGGTTCCCTAAAACACCCGTTGGAGGATTTATTAACGATTTATTGTATACTTCTGACTTCTGTTGGTCATTTCTTTTTTCTCCACTATCTGACTGAAAAGTGTGAATTTTGAATAGATCCTCAACTTGTAATTTGCATCAGATTGAATGCAGATCTCCATACCTTTTGTGTTTTTTCAGGTGTTCGTAATTTGCTGTTTTGTTTATGTTTACCACTGATGAAATCGGATGCTTCTTCGCTTCTCTCCATAAAATGGACTTTGGGGGGAGCCATCAGCACTGCATCGAAGGGGGTCTCCACGTTCGGTACCGTCTCTTTTCCAAATGGGCTCTTTTCATTTTTCAATTGTAATCTGCTGCGATTCTTAATGATGAGCATTGTTACCGTATCATGGCTAGAAGTTTTTAGTGCTAATCAGTAGTAATTCAGCATCGTTTGAGGTTTATGATTGCGTGCATGGGTTACGCAGTGACTCGCTGGGGTTCGCCGATGTACCAAGTCAGTTTTTCTTACCCTCCCAAACAAGTTCGGTACCAATTCATCGACCACAGGTGTGAGAGGTTTGGGCGGCTTAGGACGGTTTCGAGCCATCGACCACGCGGTCACGATGACACCTCTGGCAACCGCACTACCGCTCTATATAATACCTACATATTTTTGACATTTATTTTTCATAAATCCCAAAGATGTGGAAGGAAACCACCCCTTTGGAAGTCGAAGCTACTCAGAAATCTCTTTGAACCAGCTTACTGAACAGTTATCATTTTATTAGTTTACTAAGTTCTATAGCTATGTTCAACAAATAACACGAGTGAGACGCGAATAACAAAGAAAGGAAGGAAACTTCTTCTTCTCTTCTTATTTCCCCTTAATCAGCTCCAGAAACGACATTACAAACGGCCTTGTCGCACTAAACTCCCTACGAAGCACTTATCGTCGTGCCACGTGTGCGAGGGAAGAGGTACCGGTGGCGGGAACCCTTTTGCTACACTGTTTTTCTGGATAATTGGGTTGAATTGAGCGTGATGGCACTCATTAGCTTCACCCCCAACCCTGTCTATTCGTGAGGAACTGAGAAACCCTCAAGTGCGTGATAGCTAAATTTGAAAAAAGTCACAGCGACGCATTGTTCGTCAGAATATGAAAAACATACTGTAGTGGCCAACCGGGCACCCATCAACAACAGTTTGAATGATACGTACTTGTTTATTCCATAACTGCTTTGTTCCATAGGAAGTGTTTGATTGTTTTCCTGATGTGGTAGGCACATGCTGCGTTTCTTCTTCAACACATGCTTCACCTCGAACAGCTGAAACGGCTATAATCAATTGCTCTATTCACGGTTCTCTCAATGGAAATTGTTGAGATTTGTTCTTGGGAAGATAATATTGCTTTTTGAAGCAATCATGACATAAGTTGCGTAGAAAAATCCCATTGCAAGCACAATTGTCATAGTTCTGAACAAGCAAACAAATTCATAAGCGTTTATGCTAACGCTATGAGTATAAAGACGAACATCTCATGGTAAGATTCTTAGATAAACATAGGTAAACCTGTATTCCTCCTTGATCGTGAACTAATTATAAGTCATATTTAAGATGAGCCTGCTTAATTTTAAAATCCTTCCATTGGTATGACAGATTTTTAGCTTATCCCAACATTCCAATCTCTGATGTTTACGAATGAATCGACTTCTCCTTACTTATCGATATTTTTGTGAAGGATTAAGTTCTAGAGAAGGATTATAAATTTTTAGTTGGAACAGATACATCGAAATACATACAATTTCTTATTTATCGTAGATCTTCGTGGCAAATCATAATGAATTTTGCTTAGAATGTGCTCATTATGCTCAATCACTCAGTATGATGCTGAATAAAGTGTGACTAACTCCTGCTTCTTACATAGTAGTGATAATTTTGAAAAACATTTTTTTTATCATTTCACCGCATCAGCAAAACAAGATTACCACAAAAGATGTTTCATTTTCGTTTCGCATCTCACTGGGCGGCTTCGCCAAAGAATGGGTGACTTACTAGTGGATTTGCCGAAGGAAAATGAGGACGCTATCAAGAGCAAGAAGGCAACCTACGAAGTAACATTTCGTTTAATTTGTTTGTCACCGCACCTATCTAATACAAAGTGTTAATGCTGAATTAATTGGAGAGCAACTAATGATCTTTTTTGTCTGCGTATCTGTCTGGATCTATTTGTCTAAGTTGCACGTTTTTTTTTTGAAAATATCTCTTTTATCTACCCCTTAATTTTGATCTATCTAGTCTTTTTACTGAATTGTTGTTTTTCGTCGTTCCTTTCGTAGCTAGCACTTAGATTCTTTGAGAATTTGACCGAGAAATTGAAATGAGAGACGCGTTTTGAGTCAGCACCTCTCCGATCTCTTCCAGCATTTTCTCAAAAATATCTTTTATTAACTTGCGCACTCGGTGGCCATGAGTTCCTGGTATTAACGCGGGGAGGTGTGGAGAGGAAAGAACTATTTTCATGAGTCTTATGGAACAACAAGTAAACGGTTAGCTACCTCAAACGGGTGACTAAATTGAAACGGGAGGAAAAGAGGAAAGGCAGAAAAGGCCGCACGTGATCATTTGTCTTACGTTAACTCATATGCACAAAGTGTTGCAAATCCACTTCCTGAGTGTTCAGCTTCTCTGGAACGTGGTAAATGGAAGACAAGGCGGTATTATGAATGAAATGGTCTTCCCCGATAACAAACGTTCTCACAAACCTCTCACGAAACTGCACTGTGGGGTTATTAGCCGTGGTTGTTCACAAGTATTAGTACTGAGGATGTGAAATTCTCTCCACTATCTATCGACTTTTTAATGGTTTTTCACCGAGTTTGTTTGAGGTGCATGAAAACAAATAAAACTTCAGAAAAACAAGAAAACAATTTACCGATCTTGAGACGCCAGATGAATTATGAAAGTTGATTCAATTTCTTACTAACATGGCCCGATAATTAATTAAAAAAGGATTATAATTAAGTGAAGAAGAGCGCCAAGACATTTCTGATTTCAATTGAGATGTCCGAGGGTGTTTCATAGCACTAAAAGAAGACCTAAGAAACTAATAGAAATTACCTGTTCCACAAGCATCGGACAGAGGAATTCTTCACAATTTTAGATTCAAGATGTGATTTCAAAAAGTACATGCGGAAGTGTGTATCATGTTTTGCGACTCAGTGATAAGAAACATTTGGCCATGAAATGTGAATCCGTGAAAGTGAAAACTCCGGTAAGCTGAAATTGTTCATCAATGCGTTAAAGTCCCTATTCCAGCTGAATCTCCTGAACCGAGCAAACCAACCAAAATTATTCAGACAAGGTTGATAGGAAGTCCGATGGATTTGAGAAATAGAATCCATCGACAGGACAGAGGAGTTAAAGGAACTATGTAGATTAACGTTTCTGGTAGCGTCAAAATGTCACATTCTCAATAGGAGAATTAGCTGTGATTCTGTGTCATCACTTTCGGTGCAAATCCGCCAGAAGACAGAGTTTCGAGAAGTGATATCGGGGAACAATTTGCAATTTGAAACCGTTGGCTCCGGAGATATGACATTCAGCAATATGTAGCACCTTGGTTGTGTGCAGGGTAGCATGATATCTCACTTTAGCAGATGAGATACGCAACAGGATCAAGTTTACATTTAGTCACAACCTAGTCACTATTAGCCTCTTAGAGTTATTGATTCACAAAGAAAAATACCAGCAATACAACAGCATGCAATAGCGTGACAGTGCCACATAGAAAAGTTAGTTGGCCACCCTAGCAGTCTGAAGCAAATTCCCAAGTATATAGTAGGGTCAAAACGACATGAAGCACGTACGCAATTGCGTACGCAGCTTCTTTCGAGGCGCTTCGGTGGAGCGTAGTGGCTAGGAGCGTGGTGAAATCCTTGCTGGTACCTTCCATCGCTATAGTTTGCGACGGTCCCAACTTGGTTCCAAATGCTGCCTCCACGGCGCCGTTTCGAGCACGTACGCAAATGCACCGCAACTACACTTGTGTTTCACGACGTATTGACCGACTATACTCATAGATCATTTGATGCTCTTTCCCAAACATACAATAGGAACGACATGAAGCAAGGTATAGTTGCGCAAGCGGGCGCGCTCGAAGCGGAACCATGGAGCGTCGCAGCTAGAACCCCAGGAGACCCTTACAAGCACTATCTATCGCTGCAGTTCGCAATGTGAACGACCGACTACCTCTGGTCAACCTGGCTAACCTACAGAGAAAACAACCGCCTCCTGCTGCGCCGCTTCGAGTGCAGCCGCATACGCAAGTGCACCGTTCTTCATGTCGTCGTGACCTTACTACAGTCAACTGAATCACCTCGCTTTGTAAATTCTTAGCTTTGACTGGTTTTCTCTAAGTTTTGCAAACTGGTTTGCTCCAAAATCCAGGGCTGTTTGCTCGCTACAAAAGTGCTCCGCATATTGCTGCATTTCGAAATGAAGTATGCGCCCAAACATGTGAGCCAACATTTTAACGAGAAAGCTTATCAAACTTCGGCAGTGAAGCCGAAATGTTCTGTTCCGCATGATAGGAAGGGATCAGTGAACGACCAGATACCTCTGGTCAACCTGGCTAACCTACTGAGAAAACACGAAGAGAGTACCCGTCTGCCCAAATTGGGCTTCCATCCACGAAAAAGCATCCATTCCTACTGTAGTTTAGCTGAGTTTTCTATTTTTCTATTTTTATAGTCCTCTACCGTGTGCGCGCACCTACTAGCTCTCTCGAGGCGTTATCCAACTGCAGCAGCTACAAGCGAATCAACGCCGACGAAGGTTCTCTTGGAAGGCTCCTGCAGGGACACGCGGCAAATGCTGTGTGGGGATCTTTGCCCGAAAGCAGCACAGACAGCCAAAGTCTACAGGTGGCAGTTCGCAAGATGGAGTTCCCGCAGCCATCTGAGAAAACAATGCAAAACTTGCCGCTGTTCAGCTCCTCCACGACAATGTGCGGCCGCATGTCGCTCAAACCAGTCGTCCTCTTGGGATTCGGCTTGGAAAACGGTTTCCCATAACTATTTTCCAGACGTCGCCCCATACTACCACTTGTTCAGAGCCTTTAAACATTCCCTAGAGCAAAAACTGTTCCATTCTTTCACGAATCACAAATCCGTCCTTTAACTGGTCTTTCTGAGTCTCTGAACTTCTGGTAACAGGGAGCAGTGGTCGTCCCAGGAAGATGGGACGTTGTGAGAGGCACTCAATATACTCACTACGGTGAATACATCGACGGATGGTCATGAATGTATGAGTAACAAACTCTGGAACCATAAAAGGTGTACGGGTTTATAAAAATACACACGCAACCTTATTTATAACGTCACTAGCATAAAGACCTTTTACAGTGGTTGATGGTAGTTGACTTGCCATTACCACTGCTCAAAATTTCAATACAGCGAATCTCAGTCTCCATAATTCCCGCACTGTCTTTGACTTAAATGATCGATTAAATGATATTTGGATTATGGGGATTCCTTGCCTCGTTAAAGAAATTAATAACTAAGCTAAAGAAGACATTAGTCCACCGTTCTGTTGATCATACTAGTCATACTAAACATCATTTCAGACACTTCGACATGAAGCCAGGGTGTTGGAGTCACTCAGAACTCTTGTCTCCCCACATTTCCTTACACTGGAAGATAGAGGAATAGTGGACGATAGATTTTTGTTTGTCATCCTTAAATTGGTATGGTAGCGTAAACACCTTAGAGACCTTTATGTTTGAAGCTACAAGAAAAGTGAAAAATCAAGGTTTAACGCAAAATCTAGGTCGGCAAGAACTTGCTTGATTTGCTTCAAGAATTACCGGGCAAGAAGTTCAGCATGGGGACTGGAATAAGAGTTGCTGAACAGACATTGTCTGGCATCCGTGATCTGCACATCGTACGTCTCAGAAATAAGAGAAAATTTTTCAGCTACCTTTACTGTTTTCTTATGCCTCTTTATTTAGTGTGGTTACATACATCGTGATATAAAGCCAGACAATTTCGCAGTGGGAAGGGAGGAAGATGACAATTTTCACACCATTTTTATACTTGACTTCAAATTTGCCCGTAAGTTTAGGTAAGCAATTTCGCACAATGACTTTTTCGCAAATGAGACTGCTATGACAGTTTTCACCGTAAAATTTTCCCTGGATGTGTTTGAATCTGGGTGATCCGGATGGTGTTTTTCGGCTTTTCCATGCTGAGATCCACAAGCACACCTATGTTTAGATTTAACTTCATGCAAACAGACACTAACAGTGCCGAACAGAGTTCTGTACAATGCAAAGTCACCCTCGTTTATGAACAAATTAGAGAAATCCCTTGATCCAAAGTAATCTGATTTTCCCCATGAACGTCGTCAAGCCCTCTACTCCTATTGCAACTGCATCGCAAAATGAGAATAGTGTAACCAGCTTCTTAGTCTACAGTAATTCCTGCTGCAGTCCTTGAAAAGAAAACCATTCCTTTCTATTCACCGCACAATTTTAGAGTAGAAGGGAAGGATCTGCGTTTGGAACGCAATCAGGCTGCTTTTCGTGGAACACCACGATATGCGAGTATCACTGCTCTGAGTATGGTAAATACTTTTCACAATAGACGAGCATCCGAATAAAATTTCAAGAATTAACTACCCTCACTCTAACTGTTTTAGTTACGGCGAGGTGAACATTCACCTATCCGTAGCTACAACAATTATTCCACAAACAGCGGTTATTCCAGAAGGAGCAGTCGCGAAGAGACGACTTAGAATCATGGTGGTACATGATCGTAGAACTAATGATTGGTCAACTACCTTGGCAAGATCTAAAGGTATCTAAAAAAAACTTATCCGCAGATTTCGTTCTGCCTTTAATTTTGGTTTATTGACAAAACGTGTGGTGCCTTTTTAGCCAAGTCAGCTCGAAGAGATCAAACACATGAAGAAACAAGTGCGAGTGAAGACGAATCTAAAAGTTGTGAGTAGGGGGCGAACATTTTTAAAAGACCATTAGCGTCCGCATCCGTAGCTAGCCTGAATCTGAACAGAAGCTTACTGGTGGATACGGCCACTGATTAAATTATGCAGCTCGCAGCTATTTCTGAAAATAGCCTGAATATTTTTAGAATTTCCAGAAATAGCTATTAATTTACATCTGCCAACTGCTCATATTTTCTCTAACATGCGGAAGTTCATTGCCAAAGTTCGGGACCGAGAACCGATAAATATCTTTACTTTTGGTCTTCCGGATTTGATAAACACACTCCTAGTATATAATGACAGTAGATGTAATTGTGATATTCAGTTCTTGAAGAACACTCCACAAGAATATATGACCAACATTATTCTCTATCTTGACACGCTGCACTATAACTCAATACCTGACTACGACCACATTGCAGATCAGTTAGCAGCAGCAATCAAGGTAAGTTCCAGAGATTGTTTCGCGTTAACTATTGCTTCCGTCTCGGAAAATGAACTCGTATCGAGAATTTCCTACAATACTTACATGTCTGCAACAATTAAGGACCGGACTGATGAATTTATTTACTTATTTACTGAACGAGGAACGGTAGCGCAGTCGATAAGAGGTTCAGCCGTGTCTGCACGATTGATCGGAGGTTCAAATCCGTCCTAGCGCCAACCAGGCTTTCATTTCCTCGAAGGTTGATAAATTGGTACTAGACTTGTCTGCGAGGGCAAAAACAGTGACTTGACACATCTGCCTGCCCCCGCCAACCATTGTAAGGCTACACGCGAGTTCAGAAACCCCAAACGCTATCCGAGTAAATTCGAACGAGTAGGCGCATAGCGCAGGTGTTGGCATGGTATCTGTTGTTGTCTTCCTGGCTTCCCATAAATAAAGCTTTAGCAGATACTTCAACTGTTAATGCTGATCCCATGGTCGATTTCACTGTTAGGGTTGATCCTTTGTTGAGGATGGCCGCTTGGCTAGTAAGTATTGGGAGTCGATTATGCCGACTATTGATGAAGGACGACATTGTCCGATGAGGGCACGAGCATGCAGCGCAGTACACCCTTTCTGTGCATGTACATATCTGCTTTGAGAACATGCAGTTGAATTGTTTTGCATCTTTTTTCGTCTTGCACTGAAGTTGGGCTGGAGAGTTGGATGGGAAGTGTCCTTGAGTAACTGGTTGAATCCTCCGTAAAAGCAACAATTTACTGAAAGGATAATTGTTCGTTTCTGAAGATATTTCGCCGTCTTTAACCGTCCGCATTAAAATATCTTGCCGTAAAGGATAAAAGGATAAAGTTTCTGGCGTTAATCAATCCGCTTGGGATGCTCCACCACGTTCACTTGAATTCAGGATCGTTTGAGGTTCACGAACGTGTGACTAGCCTATACGATGACTTGCGGTGGCTAGCCGATGTGTCAAGTCAGTGTTTTTATCCTCCCAGACAAGTCTGGTACCAATTTATCGACCCCGGAGGGATGAAAAGCTTCATGAGCGCTATGGCGGATTCGAACCTCCGACTGATCGTGCAGCAAGCGGAACCTCTAACCGCTACACTACAACCGCCCTATCTTGTCATAATTGGGAGGAAAAGTGAAAATAAAAATGCGAGATAAGTGAATCTCTTTAAAATAGAATTTGAGTAAATTCAGGCTCATTACATTAACTATGACTCACCTCCGGACTGGGACCTTTTGGCGGTTTACAAAGGACCAAAATATGAGAAAAATGTTGAACCAGAAATGGGACATGCATAAGGTTGGTATCCTGAGCATATTATTGTTCTCACTTTTCTGAGCTCTTCGAATTTTCATAGAATCACTTTTAGTCACGTTCTACTTGTTACACTGATGAAATCTTCATTTAGAGAGTACTGCGCCTATGAAAACAACATAATCATATAACATGCTTCTCCCATTTATTATAATAAAGTTTTTGAGATAAATGAGTGTACAAACGAAGGATACCTAACTAAGAGAACTGAAGGCTTGTATCACAATCCTGACTGTCTACTTGCTCACTTAATTTTGCTTTCTACGGATTATCTTAGATATTCTTATAGGAGAGCGCTGTAATTTCTCCGTCTCCTGACTACAGATGTAACCTTATTATAGGGTAGTGAGTTTAAAGTTGTTAAAAAGTTGCTAGGCATTTAGCTGTACCTTGGGCTAGATGCTCATTTTTACGAGAGAGTTAAGAGTGATGCTGATTTCCAACCTCATGAAAACACTACCATCATTTATCTGTACCGCAGATTAAAATGACTTAAAATCCGAGAACCGCCATGGCAGATCTACCGGTATAGAAAGTTAGAAGACGTCGATCGGAAATATTAGCAACTGATGTTAGTGAAAATATGCGGTTCATTTGCAGATTTAATACAACATATAAAAAGAATTAATACAAAGTGTAGTTATTCGTGTTAACTTTATCGAAATAAGCGCACACCATAAACTGCCGAAGAAATGACACCTTCATCAAACATCGAGAATTTTCCATCCATACGTAGCTATACTCGCTCATGCTGTGCATTTTCCTAGAGTCGCGCAACCGATGCTGCTGTGGGAATTGTACTCGTTATAAGACCTACCAAAATACTCAAAGAAACAGAAATTTCCGACGTGAACAGATTACTACTGTAAATACAACTATGCTGATAAGCCTCAACCGCTCAGCAAGAAGACAAAAGGACATTTTTCTGTCTCAACGTTCTTAACTTTTCATTGCGAGCTCGAAGGAGAAAGACAGTACCGTGAGCAAGAACTTTCGACAAAAGATGTGTGCTAATAAGTGTTTACCTCCACGAAATAGATGTTAATATTATAGCGCTCTTTTAATGAATCCTACTCGAGTTTTTTTTAGAAATTAGTTCGTGAGTCGGGATTTCCAAAATCGCCTTTCTCCTTATGTGAAATGGGAGCACTCGCTATCTGAACAATCTGAACATCTCCTCATCAAACAGAAGGACCTTAAGGGATATTTTTGATAACCAACATGGCAACCAACATCAATTGCAAATGTCCACATTTTGAGCTTTCTGTTAGTGCACTTATTGTTGACAGTCTTTCCAGCAGTTGACTTAAGATTTAGAATCTAAAACTCAACCAACTTTTTACACGCTGCAGTTTGGAATAAGTAGTTCGAGATACATACGAGTATTTCATATTTCTACTTCATATTTCTAATTTTTGATCAATTATCCTGAAAACGTTGCTGATCAACGTATCCACTTCAACTATTGTTCTAAAGGCACCCCCAAAAGATCAAAGCTAAAGACCCCAATCAACTTATTTCTAAATTACTGCTTTTTTGTACTACTACCTAAGTATACATATAACAAGTAACAGACGATTTGAACAGATTATTTTATTCAAGTAGGTTTGTTTTCGATTCAAGAGTCCTACATAATCACAGAAATTGCTAGATATTTAATACGTAGTTGAAGATTCAATTCTTTGCAGTTATTATCTTGGGATTGGATAGAATAAAATCCTGAAACAAAGATTAACTAGTTGTTTGTGTGGATTTCATTCTTGAGAACACATGTAAGATAAAACATATGAGAGAGTAATATGGGATGATAGGGATAACATTCTCAAATCTACGCTCAGAAACTCGTTTTGGGAGGTCGAAATCTTGAACGGGTGTGCCCTACTTTCCTCAACACACATGGTAAATCTGGGTCACTGCTCCGCTTACATGTTTCATGCCCTAACTTTTCCCGTTGACTTCTGGAATTTTAGCTTGGTCCATCCGCTTGTAAACGCTTCGGAACCCAATTGTACCTGCACGATTGCTTTGACTGTGGGCATCAATGCGAGGTTTCGTTCAACCAGTTGCCAAAATGAAATAGCGATAAAAAATGATTTCAATGAAACAAGAATATTGTCAACAGTAAACGGTTCACTGTGTATGTTTTCTAACTGACTGCATACCCATTTATTGTGTCATCAATGCCTCCTTCTCGCACATCAAACACTTATGTGAAGGATACAATTACCTTTTTTGAAGAAAGTTAACATCTGAAGTCCAGAGCAGCTCAAGGAAATCATACCTTGAAATAAATTAAATTTGCCCTATATGTAGTTCGTTGTCACAAGGTAGCATTATTCCTGGTGCTCCAAATCGAGAATGAACCATATTTCACCCAGTCTTAGATTTACGTGGGCTTCTTATCCGTACCATCTGCGTCAATGTCAACCTCAGCTACGAACATCGATGTTTTCTTGATTTTGGTTTTTTCCAACTGGCCAGTTAGCAGTACAGTTCACCACAGGTTCGGCGGTTCGATAAACGATTCCATTGAGTCAGCGCGCAAACCTACATGAGATGACAGCCATGTTGCAGTTACAGTTGGGACTAAGTTGATCAGCGCCCGATGATCTTGAGCAGATGGCCCAGGATATAATTGCGAATGAACGTGATTTTCACTCGGCAGTTGACCTCGTGGCTGCCTTGCCGCAGTGAACAGCGACGCGACGAAGGAGGAACGAAATCCAAGGCATGGAGCAGGTAGGTAAGGCAGCGACCACGGTTCCTCGTGCATCTTGAGAAAAGAAAGATAAGCCTGTCCAAGATGTCACGCGCTCAAAGGTGTCAGGAACTTCCAGACATGTGTTACTAATGCTCTGTTTCACTGCTATCCAACTACCTCTTAATCATCTACTTCTTTGAAAAGCATCAAAGTCAATTATTCAGTTGCTTATGAACACTAAGGAATTAACGAAATGTATTGGATGTGATAGAAAGGGAAAAGTTACGCATACCTTTTAGATCATTTCAGCTCGTAATCGAGATTTTTCACGTAACGAGGACCTTTATATTCGGTCATGAGATCCCAATCAAGAGGTTCTGAGTAGCTTAAGTGATATGCCTGGAAAGAGGAAAAATTACATCACAAATTACATTACAAGCGAAAAAAAACTGCTTAACTGCGTCTGACTTTTTGCTCACCGAAGAGAGCCCCAAAGTGGAACAGAATCCCTTAAACCCACTTGCATTGCCGCCTCGA
Source organism: Necator americanus (assembly GCF_031761385.1). Lineage (NCBI taxonomy): Eukaryota > Metazoa > Nematoda > Chromadorea > Rhabditida > Ancylostomatidae > Necator > Necator americanus. The sequence goes on from NC_087371.1 coordinate 435,895, forward strand.
GATGTGCTGCTATATGATCATAATCTGGTATAGAATTGTACTCGAGCGTATCGATATAAAGAATTATATTCGCCATATATTCTTCAGGAGTGTGTTTAAGAACCTTATACATAAATGCATATAGCATAACAGTTTCTTCATCCTGGATCCTACCTCTTTCATAAATAATCACCTTTTTTAAGTTCTTTTCCAAACGAAGTTGTTGTTTGTACAGCTTCACCTCAGCTCGATCGCCGCCCTGAATGCTATCTCAACCTTCGGAGGACTCAAAAATGATGGATGGAAAAAAAGGATGCAAGGCGGCAGCAATCTAGTAGCATGTACTACATGATTGGGATTAGGATGCGAAACGAGAGCAGCTGAGAAGGAATGGTAGTTTCTTAGGACTGTTGTCCAGTATTTGTCAACTGTAACGTATGTATAACCTAGGAACTATAAACCCTTACGATTTCGACGTTTCTTCTGTGGTGTCCATGTTTTCATAAAATAAATTATAGTAAATTAGCTAGAATTATTTGAAAAAATTCACTCGGCAGTGTTTCCAGGGCAACTGTCCTATCATCCACTCTAAAACCATGTACCACCATGCTTCCACATCATCTTTTCGACATTGATCTTTCTAAATACAGTTCAAGGATAAATTAAAGCAAATGCGATGAACTGTACGCATAAATTGAAGCAGCTGAGCAAAGGATAACAAAGGTAGGGATAAAAGAAACCATGTCTAGTGCCCCTATGCTAGCATATCTTGTGGTTCCACGGAACGCTGCCTTCTCCCGCATATACCGCAGATCCTTTTCATCTGTTCTGCAAGGAAACAAAACTATGAAACCTCTTTTTTCTGTGAAAAAGGGAACTGAGTCAAGGAACCGCTGGGGAACTCGAACATGTGTGGGACAGGCGAAGAAATCACCGACACCCGCTCGATGCAGAGAAAAAGAGAGTCAAGGTGATGAACGTCAACAAAGTGGTTTTTGTTTTCTTCAAATTTTAGCGTTATTTACGCAACGACCGCTGACTTTGAAAAACAAAGAAACAAAGAAGTCAGTGGATAAAAAAGAGATAAGATATAGAGCTACCTGTATTTCCGACAAAGCCCAAAGTCTAATATGTATATGGTGTGCGGATTCCCATCTTCTTCTCGTCCTATGGCAAAGTTAGGTGGTTTTATATCTCGGTGCAAGTACCCACACTGAAAAAAAATTACTGTCGCCATTCCTCCAAAAGTTTTTTTTCCAAGAGATCGCTTCTTTATAGCATTTCAAAGTTTTTTTTTAATACATCGAGTGCAATGCGATAGCCCAAGGAGACAAGAGGAAAATTTTCACGGACTTCTTTATCGCGTTCAGAAAGATTTCCTCCCACTTCACCATATTTTCGAAATTCAATTAAAAGCCACTCCTATTACAAGTTCCGCTTCTACAAGCTGTTGTTACATAGTAGCCACCTCGATCCGAACCTCTAGCTCCCCAGCTGAGTTCCAAGCGCACCCGCCATTGCACCAAGCTTCGGGTCGTTTTGACCGGACTTTAATGTGCAGCAAGTTACAAGGCAAAAATAGTTTTTAAAAAAAGGTGTTCATGAGAAAAGTACTCGTTTGTGGTGTACTTACTATGTGGAGATCTCTTATGCCTGATAATGTTTGCTCTGCCGCCCTTATTCCAGTAGCCATCGAGAAACGCCTTTCAGGGTTTTCCATGCGAAGATCCCACAAGTTTTTACCAACCTCAATTTTGAAATGCGTTATGATTTAATATGTATTCGAATAGAAGGAAAAATAAAGGGAAAAATACAAATTTGTAGACAAATGATTAACTTAAACTTCAATAAAGTCTTAAATTGTACTCTATAGATATATATTTGCGCAATACGTTTCGTATGTGTTGTTATTAAGTATACATACCGTAGAAGAAAATAATCACACTAACCACTTTTAGAATAAAGTCGTTAGGAGAGCATATATTATTTATCATTCGTTACAAAGGCAAAAATCACGACAACCGTTCATAATCACATCGTTCGTTTCAGATGACTTTGTGAAGTTCGGGTAGCGAAAAAGTATATCAATTGTGCTTGGGAACATCTTTAGTTACAAAACAGATGCAGACAGAAACAAAGTAGTTGAGGCTCCCCAGGAGCAATGGAGCGAGCGCCCTCGCTGAGTCCACTTTAGGTAAAGTTCGAAATATTATTTATTCAGATCAAAGACTGAATGGGTATGTATAAAACGTTATCAGCCAAGCGAAAGACTCGCGTCGCTCTAGAAAAATTCTTACAGATTTTCACAAAGCTGCAACAATGCAACAATCAGTAAAGGTGGCAGTGACAGACTTGTCACAAAATTGGACGTTACCGGTATTGGTTCTCGTGGTGCTGGAAACAACAAAACTATTTTTCAAAAGTATCTAAGTTGGACAAAAACCGTTGCGCAAATGTTTCCAGAGCTGTCTGGCAAGGCCCTTATAGCTTACACAGTACGACTCTTTAGAACTCTTCAGTTAAGTAATTACAGGACCTAAGCTTTCTTAGTCGATTAGACAAACATTTTGAATTGAAGTACTTTCATATCTCGTTCATTCTACAAAAACTACGGAAAAGAAAACAAAAGAAAAAACACACGTATGAAGAAGTATGAAATGAGCTTACTACTTACTAGCCTGATAACAACAAACATAAATCTGCCCGTTATTTTCCCCCGATCTTCGTAACTGATAAAGTGAACCGAGTTAATCTTTCTCATCCCTTCGAGTACTCGCGCTTCATGTCTCAAAATCTAAAATAATAAGACGGCTAAGAGCGATTCTAGAATGATTTCTACAATTTGTTCTACAAGTCAGTTCTCCTAAGAAAAATGAATACTTCAATGATGAAGAACTTTTTGAGTTCTTGTATTCTTCGTAAGGATGAAGGGTAAAGTGTCTGGCGCCAATCAATCCGCATGGAATGCTCCACCAACTTAGCTTCAGTTCAGAATTGTTTAAGTTTTACAAACGTGTAACTAGCCTATGCAATGACTTCCGGGGGCTCGCCGATGTGGGAGGTTAGTGCTTTAAAATCCTTCCAGACAAGTCTGATACCAATTTGTCGGCCCGGAAGAATGGAAAGTTTGGTTGGCGCTAGTGCAGTTTCGAACCTCCGACCGATCGTGCAGGCACAGTGACAACCGTTAACCGAATAAGCGTGTTTTTTCAAATCAAGAAGGAAAAGAATCGCCGGAGTAATCAGGAGGGGCGCATCCTGTCCCAGGTAGTTTCACCGCCAAAAAAGAAGTAAGATTTCCGGATACTTTTTTTGAAAAATAATTCTGCCAAAGGCAATATTCAAAAGGATATTAAAAAGGATAAAGTCACTGACGTATCAGTCCATTTGGATGCCCAACGCGTTTTTACTGGAATTCGTAATCGTTGGGGTTTTGGAACGCGCATTAGCCTATACAATGACTTGCGGGGGCGGGTGCAGCGCAGTAGGTTAGAGGTCTGTTTTAGTCTATGTATAAATACAAAAAATATTTGTTTTAAGTAAATCACAGGGCGAGGACGGGTGTGGTGTAGCGGTTAGAGGTTCCGCTTCCTGCACGATCGATCGGAGGTTCGAATCCGCCCTAGTGCTCACCAAGCCTTTCATCTCTCCGGGGTCGATAAATTGGTACCAGACTGGTCTGGGAGGATAAAAGCACTGACTTGACACATCGGGTAGCCACCGCAAGTCATTGTTTAGGCCAGATACACGTTCGTAAACCTCAAACTATTCTGAATTGAAGTGAACGTGGGGGCGCATCCCAAGCGGATTGATTAACGCCAGAAACTTTACTTTTTAAATCACAGAGCATGATATGAGCCCTAACATTCTTCGAATGGGATTAAATTAGCACCTGCTTTTTCACTTTGTACGATTCACATTTCATTGCCAATTCTTTTCCGTCTTCTAAACGCCGAACTCGAAATACTGCACCAAACGATCCCTTACCAAGTATTTCCAAAATCTATAAAAAGTCATCATGTGGGATGTTAGGGTCTAGAGAGCAGCACGTGCTGCTCACCTCATATGTGGCCTTCTTGCTCTGGATAACATCCTCGCGCTCCTTTGGCATGTCTTCCATAGGATCTGGCTTGTTCATGTCTGCCACATTCGAGCGTTGCTTACCTAAGAATGAACTCATCCTCTCGTCGCGTGCAGCAATATTCCACAAAAGTGACTAGTTTAGATAGGATTTCTCCATAATCATTTTTTGATTCAATCCATGAGCTCGCAGGCTGTTAACCGAAAAAGAATGGTGTTCAACAAAGCAGAATCGAGAATCTCAAGCTGCTCCCTACGAAAATATTTCGAAACAGATCTATTCGAAGTGTAGACCACCCGAAGAAAATGCTAATCAAGTGAAACGTTACATACTCAGTAACAAGTTCTAGATAGTAGATGCTACATAAAAAGTACAGCGAAGACGAAAACACGAATTTTTTAAACGTCAAACAGTCATGCCACTTTCTGAGAAGTAGATCGAGCATAGGCATGGCATAATTCTTCAAGAATCTTCCGTAGAACATTCGAAAGAATTCGGTGAAGTCCATGAAATTGCACTACTCTCCACTACAACGGATTCAGGTTGTGTTCGTTTCGCCTCCCTCAAGTGGCAACCAAATTCATGACGCATCATTCATTCAAGTGAATCATACTTGTATCTAAGCCAACTTCTCGACCGCAAAATTAACATCAAACAAACAAAATTTCTGGACTAGCTGTTCTAAACGAAGTCATCGTATCGCCCTCATCTTTTAAATCGAATTAATTACGTTAAAGTATAGCTAAATTTATTTGTGCTTTCACTTGTTCACTAAAGTTTAAATCACTTAAATTCATCAAATTAAGTTTAATGTTCTATCTTATCAAAAACACTGAAGGTATGGTTCGAAAACGCGAGCTATTCTTGCGTTGATGAACAGCGCCCTTGAATTCTTTAGCAAATTACCAAAACTAAATTTAGTCTCCTACCACTAAGACCACTAGTACTATAAGATCTGATCTCTGCCCAGGCGTATTTTTTCAAATACTTGCAATTTTGACAATTCTCGTTCAAATTAGTTGTTGAGAAGTTGGTATTATTAAAGCTGTAAAAACTGTGCTCCACAGTTTTTACAGCTTTTCTCCTGACAGTTCATTGAATATGCTATGCTTTCACACTTGGAATAATCAAGTGCAATTGAATTTTGCCATACAAAATCATTCCCAAGGAAATAGGGACATCTACGTGGAGATCTGCCGAAGAACAAAAATATGGACGGACATAAGCTCCTGATTTGAGAATAATTTTTAAAAAAAATTGATCTAAAACCTAATTTAACACCCTACTAAGGGAATTCTTCGTATAGAATATGTGCGCGTAGGTAGTGATCAAGCGTAAAGATAAGCTTCAGTTCTCCTGCTTCTCAAAACTACGACTCAAATACGGTAATCCTAATCCGCAATTCTCGCTTATATTCACGGCTGAGGATGGTGAAGCCTACAGGTGCGATTAGCTGAGCGGATTAAGCATCCCTATCACCTGCATACGGTAGCCTGGGCGCACGTCTCCGCTTCTCAGCTAGCCGGATGGTTTATTTCATACCTCCATATTTGCCCGGATGTCGTCGTACAGCGTCTACGAACGTGCGGATTTCTTCGATCCAACCTACCTGAATCAAATCCCTATTTCGCCGTATGACTTCTACCAAACGCCGCAGCACCAAAACGATCCCATAGCCAATGGAGAGCCTGTGTGAGTTTTGAGGGAATTAAACACTTCAAAGTCAGGACATATGCGGTTGTTGATGTAAAGTTGTTCCTACAAAAGTCAGACTTCCCCGGTTGAAATAGGAGAATCACTGTGTGACGGTGATTCCCGAGGTCACAGCCCGTGGGAAACCCCGAAAACGCAGGGAGAGGCTGCTTTTATTGCATGTTATGACTTCATCCGCACCCTATGCACATACATTACCTCCCGCATATCCTAGAATCTCACATTCACGTGATTTGCTCCTCGGTTTCTCAAAAGGTTGTTTTTTTTTCTCCATACGGCTCAGAAAAATTACATGGAATGCTCATTGAAAGCAGCGTCCAAGGAAATTTTCGAGTTAGGGATCCCTCCAGTAATGCTGTCCAGAATGAGCGCATGTCGGAGCATAAAACATTTTGCCAACCTGTCAGTAATTTTCTTAAATTTGAGGTTTGCAAAAATTTACTTCATTTTGTGAAAACATGTGCTTTCGCAGCACTTGTTTCCACCTTGTATTCTCCAGACTGACGTTAACTGGGAAGATTTCCAGCCTCTAAAGTTCCCCGGATGCTACTTTTTGCTTAACTGAACTATTTCAGCATTCCATACGGATGGCGTTCGGATTGGTCACGTCCCACCGAATGGCTACCTCCCACACAAATGCTCCATGCTGTTCCCCAGGAACAACGTACCTATGGGTAAGAAGGTCAAATAGCCTTATAAGAGTTCTAGAAGATTCTATTCATACTCCTTTTTAACTGCTATTGAATGACTAACTATTGAATGTATTTTGCACAAATGACCTCCTAACTTTATTCTTATTCCAATTCCACTCCCCTTTTCAAAAATTAAAGGGACCGTCTTATTTAATTTGATGCACAACAGAAGCCGATACTGTAAGGTAAGGTATTAATGCCTTTCACTGTTCACTGGCATGCTACTTTCTTTTATTGGGGTACCACCAGCTTCCCAAAGTGTTGAATGCATCTGCTAGAATATATGTGCGTAAGTTGTAGTTAAAGGATAAAAGGATAAAGTTTCTGGCGTTGATCAATCCGCTTGGGATCTATCACCACGTTCACTTCAATTCAGAATCGTTTGAGGTTCACGAACGTGTATCTGGCCCATACAATGACTTGCGGTGGCTAGCCGATGTGTCAAGTCAGTGCTTTTATCCTCCCAGACAAGTCTGGTACCAATTTATCGACCCCGGAGGGATGAAAGGCCTGGTGAGCACTAGGGCGGATTCGAACCTCCGATCGATCGTGCAGGAAGCGAAACCTCTAACCGCTACACCACACCCGTTCGTAAGTTGTAGTGGATGCTGAAAATTTGACACTTTGCCAAGCTCTGCAGCTTCCTTTGCAGCATCAACGAAACTGAACGAAACGAGCGAAAAGGACGAATCTGACAAATTAACTTTTCTTGCTACACAATTTTAAGTTCAAGAAAAAAAGTATAACGTCGTGACAATGAAAAGACGAAAAGATGGCGATAACATAGCCAGAGGCCAATAGCAACGTTCATTAGTCTCATCATGGACGTGCCTGTAACCAGGAACAAGGCCATTGACAAAGACACGTGACAAAGAGATTGGGCTTCGTCACAAATCGAACAGAAGACGGAGAGTAAACCGAAAAAATCATCAAGTTACAAATTAATTAAAAATTACTTACAACTCGACTGGCGCTGTTTGTACTTAGGTTGCCACATACTGTAATTGCTGTAACATACTGTACTGTAATTGGGATAATGGGAGAATGGGTTGACATTGGGTTGAGGAATAAATCCTGAGTGTTTTTTTTTTCAAAGTGAAAAATGCATGCAATAACAAAAAGTATTGTCAAATTGTTAGACACTGTCCGATAGAGAATTCCTCATACTACGAAGTGGTCTTATCCCAACTTTCTAATTTCACTGAATTTCAATTTTTCAGAGAATTAAAATGGAGCGTCAAGCTGAGAAAATGGAACATTCTCGATACCTTCCGTTTTTACCATTAATCGAGACGATAAGGCTGTTGAAACTGCTTGTGAGATCAGTACTTTGCAAGGAAGGCATCGAATAATGCAATGAAAAATTTTCAAAAAAAAAAACAAAAAGACTAGAAAAACCATGAAATAACACATAAAAAACATGAAAAAAGCAATAAGAGGCATCGAACAACTATTGAGTAATAGGAGAAAGATGTTGGAAACTATGGAAAGAACAACAATGGAGAGTATTATTGATAAATTTGCGGAATTTTCTCGTTTTAAAAAAGGGAAAAATTGATGTTCTTCTTTCCCAGTCAAATCTCCCAATTTTGAAGCATTGAAGAATACAAACAGTGGGCGCTGTTTGTAAGCATTCTTTGTTTTCCAAACACATCAGCAATCTCAGTCTCAGCGACTCTGTCGTCTCGATTAAATCCAGAAAACAGATAGGAAAAATTTATCCTTGAATACCTTTTCATTATAAGAGAAATTCTTACGAATTAATCTACAATGACCGTAAAGACGCTGATAAACGATGACATAAGCTACGCGGAATACATTATAATACTATGTGGGAAGTAGAGGAAGATGGGATTCCGTCTTCGATTTCGATTTCCGGAAAAGGTGTATTGTGGAGATAAAGCTCGTCTATCCTTTTCTTGATTCACGCCACTGAAGTAATGAAGAAACGAAAAGAAATACTCCATGAAAACGTTGGTCATAAACAGCAGCAAAGTTCGTTAAAGTTTTCGTTAAAAGAAAATCCGGTATTTTTCCAGGGTCTACACCCTATTGAGGGATTTCTACAAGTACAAACATAGGAGTAGTTTTAGCGGCAACTCCGTACCCGTCCACTTCTGGCTTATCTCTTTGACTTTCTCAGATTATCTTCAATCTTCGCCCTTCCAAATGTTCATCCTTTCCTTCTAACCTCTTCTTTTCCTTTTCGTGCACAAAAGTGCGGCGTTGCAACTGAAATCGTCTTAAAGAATCGCGTTTTCCACGCCATTTTTTGCCACGACTGGGAAGAGATGAGCGGAACCACTCCGGATCTCGAAATCTACAACCACATCTCTAGGTTTTCCCGCGGTTTCTCTCACCATTTCAGATTTATGGTATGCTGCTTTAAACTAGTACATATTAAATTGATGTAGGCTGTAGGCTGTAAAGCTCACTAGGTGAAATAATATCGGTAAACTAATTTAAGTAGGTTAAGCTCCGTCGACGAATGCATTTTAGGTTGACTGAATGTACGAATTTGCGGTAAACTCGCTATGAATTGGTTTAGATTTGGCACTCATCGATCCCAGGTATTCTTTTGCCTGTCCGACTTGCGCTTTGCTTTGCCGTAACTCAGGATATCATAGTCGGTGAAAATCTTAGGAGAGGGAGAAGAGAATGTGATGCTTTAATTTAAAGATGGCTAAGTTTTTCTTTTCCGACCGGTGAAGGATCAGTAATGAGTTCTCACCACCCTTCTCAAGGAACACCAATAAATAGGGTGCTGAGGGGGCCGTAACGTATGCAGAGAAGAGCGTTCTAACGTACCTCGTAGCAAATGGAGCGGTTTCCCTCACCACGTCAGATTCGTGGTATGCTGCGTTTAAGTTAACAGTAGCAGTAGCATGGGCTGCTAAGATCCGTGATAATTACGGGACTGATTTTACCTGGCATTTTGGTCTTGAAAAACTATGTATAACGAGAGTTGTATTTCACATTGTATTTTATTTATTTATTTTATATTTTTTTATTTTATTGTATATTTTTATTTTATTTTTTTATTGTATTTTTTCACTAGTTGTATTTCTCCTAAAAACTCCACATCATTGATCTATTGAATGATGTCCATGAATTACCAATTTTTTCTCCTCCGGAATCATCCTGAAGAATGAGGTTCCTGCTCTGTGCATATCATTTTTCGCGTAGAATGAACAGATGGAATAGTCCAAGTGAAGTAGTGAATTAAAGAATTAGCGAATTAATTAGCCTTAGAACAAAAGTCATGCTTAAGTGGAGATTTTGGTAGACCCTTAAAATTCTTTTTAAAATATACTCGATCCATATCATCCGAACAAAATCGATGAAACCGGCTTGTAACCAGTATGACAAATTATGTGTGACCTTTCAGCTATGTAGAGATGCCCAAACCAACCGATATGAAATCAATGCTGTTAAAACCGTTAACTCGCGAACCGCCTGCGAACAAACCTTTCAGATGTCAGGTAAACTTTAATTTGGAGAATATTTCACAGTATTGAACGATCCAAGCGAGAGAGAAGAGAAATCTCCAAAGGGAACACTTATTTCAGCTTTGTGGTAAGACATTCTCTCAAGCGGCAAATCTGACTGCACACAAAAGGGTTCATACAGGTGAGAAATTCTAGAGTCCTGTTCATCTTTTCTTATTCAAAGTATTGTAAAATTAAAATTAATTCAAATTAAAAAAAAATGAAATTGAAATTAATATAATTCAAAAATTTTTAAACAATTCCGACTAACAAGGTTCAAGTCACATGCTATAATTCATTGTTTCCAGGAGAGCGACCGTTCACATGTCCGATGTGCAATCGACGATTCTCTCAAAGCTCCTCACTAGTAACTCACAGGAGGTCAGCAAGTTGAAGTTTCATTGTTCGTTGTCAAGATAAACTTTACTACGTACAGTTATTTACGTTCTAATGCGGATGTTATTTCGCTCCTCGATATTTCAAACCACGGATCACGCGAGCGCACCTTGCGCTACCTTACAAAGTAGTCCATAACTTCCGTGGACAGTTATTAATTTGGTGACAGCTAAGGGTTACTTCATGACTAGAATCGTCCTCTGAATTACCATCCAGTTAGATGCTGTGATTTAAAGTGAAGAATGGTGATAGCAGTTATATGCAAAGTGCAACAATTCCTAACCTTTTAGGATCAATATGGTCCATTTTTCAATATGGTCCATTTTTGGGCGGGTGTGGTGTAGCGGTTAGAGGTTCCGCTTCCTGCACGATCGATCGGAGGTTCGAATCCGCCCTAGTGCTCACCAAGCCTTTCATCCCTCCGGGGTCGATAAATTGGTACCAGACTTGTCTGGGAGGATAAAAGCACTGACTTGACGCATCGGCTAGCCACCGCAAGTCATTGTATAGGCCAGATACACGTTCCTAAACCTCAAACGATTCTGAATTGAAGTGAACGTGGGGGCGCATCCCAAGCGGATTGATTAACGCCAGAAACTTTATCCTAACTTTAAACTTATGGTCCATTTTTACGTATAAAAGATAGAATGTTACAAGCCACTTTTACCTCCTATACGTAAATCTCCGTAAGCAATATCCGTAATCGTAAACCTACGGTAACTATAACAACCAACAACGTAGGTGCCTATAAGAAATAATTACTGTTCATGGATTAGTCGTCCGCCAAAAAGTGGGCTATCCTTATTGTAGGGATTTCTTCCGCGCTCAATCTAAGAACATCCACTACAAACAGAATCAGTTGTGCTCTGGAAAATCAGTCATTGTTTCGACCGCATACTTTAACTTCATTTTTCAGAACGCATACTAACGAAAGACCCTATCAGTGCACTCACTGCGATAAGAAGTTCACTGATAGCTCCACGTTGACGAAACATCTGAGAACACACACAGGTAGGCTCCAATTGGACTCCGTAAAAGTGACTCGAGTCAAAAAGAAGCAAAGCAGCTAGGATTTTGTACTGGACTTCGACAGTTCATGAGATTTGAATCATTTCAAAACAACAAAGGCAGTACGAGCTGCAGATGAATATATAGTATTAGAGCCTATCAACTTAGTCATCCATTAGATATATAGGTCAGAAAAATCCACAAAACATTGCTTAAGTACTTCTGTCAACCGAATAGATACAGGAACCACACAGAAACTCTTGTTTCGAAGCACTGGCATGAAGTAAAGGATAAAATGTCTGGCGTTAATCAATCCGCTTGGGATGCGCCACCATGTTCACTTCAATTCAGAATCGTTTGAGGTTTACGAACGTGTAACTGGCCTATACAATAACTTGCGGGGGTTAGTCGATGTGTCATGTCAGTGTTTTTTTTTTCTTTCCGCACAAGTCTGATACCAATTTATCGACATCAGGGGCAAGAAAGGCTCGGTGAACACTAGGGCGGTATCGAACCTTCGTTTTCGCAGACGGCGGAACCTCTTACCGACTGCGCCACATCCGCCGCTGCCATTAACGTATCCGAAGGAAAGGTTCAAGTTATCTGATCCGTTTCCACAAACAGGATACGCAGATTGCAAATCTTGGGACATATCAGAAGAAAAAAATCAGCCGGTGCTCAACATATGATTTCACCTTACTGCTTCCAACCTTATCAGTTTCTGACTAGAGCAATTCTATTATTGTAACAGCTGTAGCATCCTGAATGTGATTCACTCGCCTTTTTTCTGAGAGACTTTCGTCTGTTTAGGTGTGGAATAAGCATCAAATTTACGATTACCAAGCCATAAATTAGCCAAAAGCTGTCCTTTCATTCTACATCCTTTTCCTATCCATTCATTCCTTTCCTATACTTTTCTCCAAATAATTTTCTGCTCCACAATGCAAACGCAATAGGAACAACATAAATATCATTTTCATTTCGAACATGACAATATTTTATTCTGATGGTTAAATTTCAGGTCAGAAGCCCTACGCTTGCGAGGTCTGTTTTATGCGCTTCACACAATCCGGAAACCTCCATCGGCATATGAAAACTCACAAAAATATATAATCAGACAGATAAAACCTCGATAAAGGAAACATATCACCTATAACATACTCGATATTGTATGATGTTACTTTGTTGTCACAAACGCTCAACATACTTCCAGTTGTAACTGCGAGGGTGGTCCCATCTTACGAAAAAGTGTGCGCATACAGTTAGTGTAGTCACATATACAAACACTGAGTATCCAATCAACTCCCATGCTAAAGGCATCACTCCACGAATCTAAGGTGGTGCAGATTTCAGGTAGAGTATTCGTATACGGGATGGGAGACTACGGAGAGGGAGGTGATTCCGTCCATTTCTTGCTAATTGCCGTAAAAAACGGCCCCGAAGATGCGGCACCGCATAGGGCTGGCGCGCTCCAATCGAACCTCATGTACAAAGTGGTGCGCCCTGAAATCTGCACCACCTCAGATTCGTGGGGTGATGCCTTTAACTGGGCAGTGTAGGAGAACTGTAACTAAAGAAAACAGCAGAATTCGTTTCTCAGGTTGATAACGAGGTAAACTAGAGACACTATTAGTTAAAAGTAGAAATAAAAGCAAAACAGGTTGAAATATTGTATAGTCTCCACCAATAACAGCAGAAATATTGAGGAGGAACATTTTGCTTTCGCACCAAACTACGTGAGGGAAGTTAAACTTATTCTAAGGTGTAACTTCTTAAAGGTGCTGTGCATTTAAGTATCACTCTCGCCCAAGCAGCAGAGCAGAGCAGAGCAGACGACTATTACTCCCTTCACAGGTCGTGAAAAAACAACGCTCTGATGATATAATACATACAATCTCAGTTATTCAGTGTGGTTACAACGACTACTCAAGTTTTCTACTCTACCCTACAACCTCGTGTTATAGTTATCAAGTATCTGTTGATCCAAAATATTTTTTATTGTCTTCCCACACAAATGATCAGGATAAACACCCTGGATTTGCCTTCGCTCAATCCTATTCAAATGAAACATTGCATCAACAATCTTCTCTGTTATGCAGAATTCCTATCGTCAGATAACATTGAAGCTCACCAGATGCTCAGCATTTGGATTAATGAGCTAACTAACGGGATGTATGTACTGGTTTTTGTTATGACAGCAGTCCACCACCAACGGATCAATTTGATAGACGGTGACTGATCCATTGCAAGCCGCTGAACCAGCCGATGATTGCAGAGTGAAGTTTCCATAACACTACCTTAATCTTCTGCCACCGTGTCGCCGGCTAGTTTTCTAACTTGTCCTTTCCTCACCGTACTTCACCTCGAACGAAGTTTGTTCGCTCTTATATAAATTAAACACTAGTGTCATCTCCATCGAGAAAGTTTTACGTTCTGTCGTTTTGAGATTTCATAAGGACTAACCAAAGTTCTTCCCAACAGGTGGGAAAAAGCATGTTTTCAATAGTTGCACAAGTAACAATTGCATCGGAGCGTTAAGCCTCCTCGACACGATACGCAGTAAAGGTATGTCTAGTTATCACATCTCTTTCGGAAATCTAATTAACTGCTAGGAGCAAGCAGCTAGATTATTGTTACTCCATAAACTTAATAACCATAGAGGAGACCCAGTTTTTGAACTTTATTAGGGCATTATTACAGATTCCAGACAATTCGAAAAACGAGGAATGAACCAATACGCAACTGAAATGCAATAACGCCGCATTTGAAGCTTAAAGGGAAAGCCATAGGCCTTCAATAGCAGTGATACTCCTAAACAATTATGAGAAACAATATATCAAGCACAGTGAGCGTCAGTCATCTTGAACAAAGCAAGAATGCAAGTGAAATTCGGACAAATTATGACCCAAGTGCATGGCACTTCGTAAGAACTTCAAAGAGTATGGCGATAATATCTGGGGACCATATTATGTCCTCTTGTTTGAGGTACTTCAATATGAAAGCTCAATAGCTTCAAAAATAATAAAATCAAAAAAACGAAGCATTTCTCGAGATCACGATAAAAGAGACAAAAGCATTTAGACCAATACCTTATCCAAACATTTGGATGGATACCTAGACAATCAGACGCAACTATATTTTCCCATGCACAATGAAAGGTACTATGCGCATCCACCTGAACACGTCATCGGCTTGTTCAGTCATCTGCATGGAACAACCTTCGTGATCAAATTCGACCATACTGCATTTGTCGTTGTGGAAGAATATGTCACTGCAAGTACTAATAAAATCGATACAGCTACACCCACTAACAATAGCTATCACTAGCTTCAAAAATGAACTTTTCGCTTCGAGTCTTCAAAGGCTGTTTTTTTTTTTCGAGCACGACAAGTCTTTTATTTGTTCTCTGAGTTAAACCCCAAAAAGGGACGGGAAAACTGTCGAATTCTTCATGTACTCATTTGCACAATATTATCTTTAAAGGCAGCATATCACAAAACTGAGGGTGTTGTGATCTCTCCAGGGATAGGGTGGGTCATGTGATAGGGTTAAGGGTGTAACTTGTTGATAGTCGAATTTAAGCAACAGCCAAGATTGTTAACAAATTTATTACGGCCAACGTTTCGGCGTTGTCGCCTTCGTCAGAGCCTGGAAAGTAAGAACATTTGCAATATATCCTCTCAAATGCCTCATCCAGAACAAGTCATCATTCCCTAGGATATTACACCCGGAAACAAAAACCAAAAAAGCCCAAATCGTTGTGCCTACCTTAGTAGCCGCGTTGCCGTGATGTTAGCGGATATCCGCGTGGTGCTATCGCTCCGCTGATACTAATTAGGATGCGTCCCGCATATGACCCCGTAGATCAAACCCGCAAAGGTCGCGCGTTAAGGGTGTAGTTCTCCAGTAGAAGCGCTACCACCCCCAATTCCACGTAATTAGGACGGAGAAAAGCGACGTAGAAAACTGCCTTGTTGCACCGAACGCTTGTAGTGCCGGAAACCGAATAAAGTAAAACATTTTAGAGCACATGTGCTCGCAGATGTGACAAGTTACCCGGTTCCTAGTAGATGGATCCGATATGACAGGATCGATTCCTATTTCTTCTTCTGGATTGGAGGAAATGAGTATGCTCGCGCCCATACTGGTCAACGAAATCCCTAGCCCTATTTATCAGTAGGGAGATCTTAACACCCTCAAGTTCAGGGTATGCTGCTTTAAAAACTACCTAGAAACACGTGAACAAACAGTTAGGATACTTAAGGAGGACAGTTTGGAGACATCAACTCGTATTCCAAATTCATGTCCAAATCGCCTTCAGTCAGCTGGCATTTTTTTCTGGGGTGAGGGGTTTGAAGACGATATAAATCATTTAATCGTTCGCATCGACCACTCCTACTGCAAACAATTGTGACTTGTGTTGAATTCACTTTATTCAAACTTCATTTCAGGAAAAGAAATACCAACTTTTAACTACTACCGTTATTAAAATTCTCAACCACGCTGTCTGTAACCTTTGGAAATGTCAGCTGTTGATATTATGAGGGGATTTGGACGTCCCCTTAACTTCACTTGCTTCTAAATTTGATCACCATCCCAGTATTTTTTTGTAATTTATTTTATTATTACAGTTACAAATTTTCTCGAGTTTAAGAAATGTTAATCCGTAAAAGAGACGAATGGAGTAATCTTCCAGCAAAATATTTCACTTAGGTTTAGGTGAGTTAAGAAGCACATGAGATAGAACAAAAACTGATTGTTGAAGGAGAAGTAAAACGAACAAAGAAAGCGAAAGCAAAAGAAGAATCGGAAAAATATAGAAGCAAATGGCAACGTCACTAGTGTTGTATGTCTTCGAAATAACTGTTTTGTTTCCATTTTTGAAATACTCACCTCTCTTCAATATCTTCACCAACTAGGCTATCATATCCTCTTAAAAAGACAAACATTCTTTGTCCCACATGACGAGCCTCTTCAGGAGGAAAAGCCTTAAAAAACTGGAGTTATTGCATCTTATCTGATGAAATCTTACTATCAGTTCTCAGGAGCGATTCACTAATAAATTAAATAGAGAACTACTAGGAAACTTGAATTCTATGCTTATATAGCGGTACCAAAAACAGTTGCCGATTGAGGCGACGTTTTTCTACGTCGGAAAGCTCCGCACATGACGATCCGCAGCTTTCATCATGGGAATCTTCGGAATCGCATATCGATACCGGCATTTCTGAAAGATCAAAGCAATATGAAAAGTCTCTGCAGAAGAATCCAAAAGCATTATTGAGGAATTTCAAATGTATGTCTCCAAGGAAACACGCAGCGCCTTCACTAATCTCATATTAATATGATATGCTTGTCAAAACCATACTATACGCATGAACAATGCGGTGAGGATTCGGTCCTACACAGATCGCCACTTCCCGAATCGATCGACGATGTCTGGATCGAAACACACCTCTCAGGACTTCTCTGACCTAGACACGATTAGGAAGATAGTTCTGTCCTCAAGAATGTAGATGGAATCACTAATATCCGCTTGACCTACTTTTGCGATGCCGTTTAGAGTCTTCACGATGCTGGGTGGCGGTGATTCAGGCATCAGAGAAAGCGGGCACGGAAGCAACCCATGATTCAGCAGAAGAGATTGCATGGCAAGATCAAGGCATTGTAAAGATGAATGAATGCACAAACACCGCTGAGTGTGCATTCTGTGGCTGGTGCAGGACATTCTGGGAAGCAAAAACTGATGGTTGGAGAAAAGCCAACAAATGCAACATCATACAAGGGATTGTTCGATAACATCGCTACGAACCATTAAAGAAACGCAAATAAATACAGCGCAGAAACAAAAGTTTATTATCACCCAATATTTAAGGTTTATCGAATAACAAAACAAAATCAAATTATCCATCAGTAAACAGTGTAGTGTTCATTTCTGTTCGCGTAAGGCTTTGATGAACTCTTCCATTTCCCGTAGTTTTTCACGGTTGCCGTGCCGCTCACGTTTAAGCTCTGATTCTTGTGTTCGTCGACGCTTTCGTTTCTCATCTTCGTTTTTATTGTCTGCCGTGCGCCTTGATTTCGCTATGTCTCGATCCCTCTCCACTGAAAAGTCAAGTGAGCAGTGTATTCCAAATGTATTTCATGGGCCACCAGGGATGTGAAGATTTTTAAGCGAAACAATACTGAAAAGAAAACCGAAGAAGGGTAACCAACAGATTTCCACCGATGGACTTCTTCTCTTCTTGTTAAGCTTTGCTAACGCCGTTCTCGCTCTTCGATCTTCTTTTATTCCAAGGGCCTTCTCAAACTTCGTCCTAGCATTTTCTACGTCACCTTGTATCTCCAATCTGTAAAACGTCGTTGTTCATGGAACGAAATCACACAGTAAGGAATTTTTCACAAAAATATGAAACTGAAGAACGAGATTGACTAGACTGATTGTGATTCAATAAAGATGATAGTTTGTTTCGCACAATTTCTTTATTGTTCCTTTTATTCGCAAAATCAGGTAGGTTTTGCCCAAGAAAATAATTTGAATCAGATTACGCTAAGTTACTATGTCTGTCTCATTTTCGCAATTTCTTCAAAAGAAAAATGCGCTAATTATTAGCCTTTTGGATTTTAGAACACTAGACAAACATACAAACAAATAAATAGTTTTCAGCGAAACGAAAACATCTCAGAATCAAAATTTCATCTGCTCAGAGGAAACAGAATTCCGCCTGCTGGCTTGACTAGAAATAGCACTATCTCGAAGAGTTAATTATTTTCTAGAGGACTGAAATATTAGCCAAAAAAAAGCTGTCAAGTCTCCGAACAGAGACAAGGAAAGTATTTCAGGAACTGAAAATGTAGTAATCCATTGGCAATGATGGTCAAAAAAAATACCAACTGACTAATAGTGACCCAACTAGTGTTCTAAGTATTTTTGAATTTATTACGCTTATCCAGAATCACGACATCCTTGTATCCCGCACGTCGGTCCGGCCAAAAGCCTGCAATCAAGTGACTGGGAGGTGCAAGGGAGGCGGTTTGGAGTCGCCTCCAACAAATAAGCTGCACATGTCCACACCGGGAGAACGAAAGTTCTCCCAGAAACTCATGGGACTAGAGGCTTGCAACGTGCCCATGGGTTTTAAAATTTTTAAGCAAAACACAGTAATAGAAAAGAGTCTCCTGATTCCGGAGGAAAGCCTGGTACGGTAGCGCCAGGTAGGACGGGGTTGCAGGAGTCATGTAGGCTACCAAAACGGAAAAGGACTAGGATGGCGATCTGTACTTATAACGCACGTACGCTTGCATCGGAAGCGGCCATCGAAGATCTGATGATGTAAGCCAAGAAGATCAAGTACGACGTCATCGGACTGACCGAGACGAGACGACGTCACCCTCTCAACGCCGTATATGAAACTAGAGAAGAACTGTTCTTAGGAACATGCGACAGTAGTGGTGTTGGTGGAGTTGGCGTCCTCGTCAACACGAGTATGGCAAAGAACATCGACTCTTTTGAACAACTTACGACCCGAATCGGACGTCTGCGGATGAGAAGATGTGGCCCAATACCAGCTTTGACTATCTTCGTCGTTTACGCTCCAACATCAAGCTACGAAGAAGAAGAAGTCGAAGCTTTCCATATGGACCTGGAGAAGTTCTACCAAGAAGATCATGCCTTCTACAAGGTCATAGTTGGCGATTTCAACGCTAAGGTTGGCCCAAGAAGAACGCCGGAGGAACTCCACATTGGGACCCACGGCCTGCAATGGAATGACCAGGGAGAGAGGCTCTCCGAGTTCATCATGACGACTAAGACCATCCATGGGAACTCGCAATTTCAGAAGCCCTCTTCTTTACGCTGGACGTGGGAGTCACCCGGTGGAGGGTACCGTAATGAAATAGACCACATCATCGTCAATAAAAGGTTCTGCCTGACGGACGTCGGTGTTGTACCAAAGTTCTATACGGGATCGGACCATCGCCTCCTCCGAGGAAGATTTTCCTTCACAAGGAGAGCAGAGAAAGCCGCCAAGTTCAGAGAGAGAAATCCCAGGGCTACCATCAACTGGGATCTCTTCACTACGCTAGCCGGCTTTTGGGAAGATTCCGCAATGGACGACATCGACGAGGAATATGACCGGCTTGTCGAACACCTTCACGACTGCGCGAAGAAGGCTGAGAGTTTTAAAACCACCAAGAGGCGCCTGTCTCTTGAAGCCCTTGAGCTGATACGCCAGCGTGGAGCAGCACGAGCCGCAGGGAACCAAGAACTCACGTCCGAGCTCGCAAGGCTTTGCCGAAAGGCGATAAAGGAAGACTTTAAAGAGAGAAGAGCAGAAGTGCTGGCTGAAGCTGCAGAGGCGGGGAAAAGCATCCGCTATGCCCGTCGAGACTTCGCCAGTCGCAAGACGAGGATGACTGCTCTCCGGAACCCAAAGGGAACAGCCATTGCATCGAGAAGGGGGATGGAGAAAATCATCTACGATTTCTACTCTGATCTCTTCGACAGCCATGTCCACTTGCCTCCTCACCATCTGAGGGAAGATGGACAAGTCATTCCAGAGGTTCTCCCGTCCGAAATACGACATGCTATCATGTCGGTAAGAAATCGTACGGCACCCGGTCCCGACAGAATAAGACCAGAACACCTGAAGAGCCTTCCGCCAGTACTCATCAACACCCTGGCGAGGCTCTTTACAGTTATCTGTCGGAATGCAAGGTTCCCAAACAGTGGAAGACCAGCAAGACCGTGTTGTTGTATAAAAAGGGAGATCCACATGACATCGGCAACTATCGCCCAATCTGCCTACTGTCCGTCATCTACAAGCTCTTTACAAGAGTAATCCTTAATAGGATTGAAAAAGTCTTGTATGAAGGATAGCCATGCGAGCAAGCAGGGTTTCGAAAAGGATTCATCACGATTGACCACATTCACACTGTTTCGAAACTCATCGAGGTATCACGAGAGTACAAGATGCCGCTCTGTCTCACCTTCATCGACTTAAAGAAGGCTTTCGACTCGGTTGAGACGGAAGCGGTCGTGGAAGCCTTGGACAACCAAGGCGTCCCTACTCAGTATATAAAGGTACTTCGAGAGTTGTACAGTAACTTCACGACCGGAATTTCGCCATTCTACAAGAACATCATCATTGACGTGAAGAGGGGGGTCCGACAGGGTGATACAATTTCACCCAAAATATTCACAGCCACCCTCGAGAACGCAATGCGAACGTTGGAATGGGACGACATGGGAGTGAAGGTTGATGGTCGGCAGCTACACCATTTGCGCTTTGCTGATGACATCGTACTGGTAACACCTAGCATCAACCAAGCGGAACGAATGCTGACCGAATTCGACGAAACATGTGGATGCATCGGTCTTCAGCTGAATCTACAAAAGACGATGTTCATGCGGAACGGATGGGTCTCGGATGCCCCATTCACGCTCAACGGAACGAACATATCCGAATGCACCAGCTACGTTTATCTGGGTCGGGAACTGAACATGATGAACGACCTGACCCCCGAGCTGGGCAGGAGGAGACGAGCGGCTTGGGGAGCGTACAAGAGCATCGAGGATGTAGTGAAGAAGACCAGGAACACCCGGCTCCGTGCTCACCTCTTCAACACCACCGTACTTCCTGCTTTGACCTATGCTTCGGAAACCTGGGCATTTCGCAAGCAGGAAGAAAACGCGGTGAGCGTCATTGAACGCGCAATTGAGAGAGTGATGCTAGGAGTATCCCGTTTCACGCAAGTGAGGGACGGGATTCGAAGTTCTCTCCTACGTCAGCGATCGAAGATTAGAGACGCCGCCGCGTTTGCCAAGGAAAGTAAAATAAGGTGGGCCGGACACGTGATGCGCTTTAATGACAACCGTTGGACCAGAGCCGTGAGCGACTGGGTTCCCCGCGATATTAAGCGCACTACAGGAAGACCGCCGACCCGATGGTCAGATTTCTTCACGAAGTCCTTGAAAGAAAAATATGATGCTCTTCGTGTCCCACGCGAAAGGAGGAACCACTGGGCTACTCTGGCACGCGATCGGGACAAATGGAAGAATTACTGGCGCCCGCTCGACCAGTTCGAAGATCAACGGGAGTCAAGGTGATCAAGGTGATTCAGAATCTCCACCGATCTCTCTCAGTAAAAGGATCATAGCCAGTTAATCGCGAGTCTACATGGCGCTCTGATTTATTAGCATTGCTCCGCAAAACTGAAGGATGAAATATTAACAGGAGATGAGTAAAGTTATATAACATACTGACAACTCGGTGGAAATGAATGGAAGTGCGGGGCTATCCTATCAGAGACTTATCTCTATCTTCTCAGTTGTGAACGGAAAGCTGGGCGTCACATGGACAGACTCACTCTAGCGTCAAATGGGAGTGCCCCACAACAGCTGGGGCAGTTGAAGAAACGGAAAAAGACTGTGTCGATCGGGGAGCAGTTACGCTGATCTCTTCGTGGTAATCACTTTGCATAGAAGGTTATTTCTGTTCGTCTCATTTCGTATTTCTTCCAGTTATCATCTGTACTACACTGTATTAGTTCCTTTTATGTACGGTCCAAGTT
Source organism: Necator americanus (assembly GCF_031761385.1). Taxonomy (NCBI): domain Eukaryota; kingdom Metazoa; phylum Nematoda; class Chromadorea; order Rhabditida; family Ancylostomatidae; genus Necator; species Necator americanus. Next base: position 457,824 of record NC_087371.1, read on the forward strand.
TCATCGAACTTCTCAGGCGGCAGTGACACATCATGTGACAATTACTTTCGTCTTTACGTTTTGCACGCAAGTCTTGTATCCAGGAAAAATCCTGCAATCATCTCGGGAGGAGGCGAGACTTACGTAACTTACCAATTCAAATTACGAAAGAGACGAAGTTGAAATGAAATGTGTAAAAAGATCAGTCTCTAGGTGAATCTGGATAAAATGATGTTCATGAGGAATGTATGGGTTTCTGATGCACCATTCACGCTCAACGGAACGTATATTCCTAGTGCTCCGGCTATATATATCTAGGTTGACAAATTAACATGAAGAACGACTTGACCTCCGATCTGACCACCTAATCAACCGTTCTTTCTATTTTGACCTATGCTTCGGAAATTTGGGCGTTTCGCAGGCAGGAGGGAAATGCAGTAAGCATCATAGAATGCATAATTGAATCCTACGTCAATAATTGAAAATCGGGGATGCTCCTGCATATCACAATGAAACTAAAATATGTGTGGGCCGGAAACGAGATTCTTTTCAACGAAGATCGTTGTACAGTGATGTGAGTGGCTGGATAGCACTTAATATCAAACGCATTGCAATAAGACCACTGATACGGTGATCATACTTATTTACAAAGCCTTTCAGGGAAAATACAGTTCTCTCCGACTCCCACTCGAGAAGTCTAAGCCTACTCATTCATTTACATCCTTGATTTTTTAGTCCCTTACTGCTAAAAGTTTTGAGGAAAAAAAACGTAAACTCACAAAGAAGCGTGTTTGATGAGCGTCTCCACCATATAATTCCGAGCGTTGGAATGTGTCGGCGCCAAAATGAGCGCCTGATCAAAATCAGCCTCGGCCAAAACATAGTGACCATTCGTCGAATATCTGGTGATGCGACGCAAAAGCAATGGTGTGTGAAGTGAGCACGAATTCAGAACTCACGCTGCGCCTCTTGCTACTAACGCTTCGACGCAAAGTGGGTTGATTTCGAGCGCTTGGTTCAGAACGACTATGGCAGATTCCCTGTTTCCTGATCGCATTTGTTCCACTCCTCGAACCACGTATTCGTCAGCAAGCATTTCATTTTGGCGTTTGCGAAGAACCGATGCAGGCTCAGCTCTGTCCTCAAAACGACAATTTACGAATTATTCTGGCATTAGCAGATGAGTAACAGAAAAAAATACTAGCTCTGGATGCTGGAACATAGCTGTTATACATTATAGATATATTTGTGGATATATTTGCGCACTCACAAGCTCAAATCCTGCCACTCACGCTCTTTCGCATCACGAAAACGTTGCCTTAGCGCATTTTTAGAAAGTGTAAGTTAAGATCTAACATCTTTTTCAAATTTTACTTTCATGTCACACGTCGATAAAGGAATGGAGCAATTTGTGGATAGTTTAGAAATTCTTCACAAACACTACGAAACAAATTTTAACGTGGAGGTTTCTGCAGAAAACTTTATCAAGAACTGACAATGATTACAGTAAAGATAAACTTTCCGAGGGAAAAAAATTATACTAATTGTGCGTGCATCAACACGTAGGAACTCACTTATTGTGCTCCGAGAAGGTGATTGGACACAGCACCAAGAAAAAATATGTGGAAGGAGAGTTGATGGGACATGCTATTATAATTTATTTTGCATTATTTTTACTCTCTTCTCTATTAGTTTCCACGCATTTGCTAAACTGATAACCAACCAATATATTATGTTCCTGGGAAACGTATTAACTCTTTTTACAAGGGAAAAATACTAAAACCAGCGATAGCATGCCTTTTGATCGCAAGCAAAACATAGGCAGTTATCAGTGGGTTAAGCAATTTCACTGGAAGAAAGAAAATGCAAAAAGGAAGTGAGATTGTCAAACAATAAGTGGATTTCGCTCGAAGAGTGGAAGAACATCAGCAGTCACGGATTCAAAAAGGTCGTAGTCTGCTTATGCCTCCCCAACTGCAGATGGTTTGCTGTCTTTTGCTTAGAAAGAAAATATAAAAGGTGTCTCAAAAATAGCTACTCCAATGTCAGTGAAGCAAGAGAACTGCCGGTACAAAATGATAGGGGAATGAGTTTCATTTTATGACTATATGGGAGCGGAGATTACTTTTCATTTCAGACATCATCTTTTGCGGTTGAATGATTGGAGAGTACTTCAACTATTTCCCTACATTTTAATCGCGAAATCACTGGAATGCGAATAGTGATCGGAAGGGCAAAACTTAGCGGGTGACGCACGAAATTTCAGCAAATTTTGCTGAAGCAGCAAGAGAGATTCTGTTGGGATTCTCCTCCTACTTCTGCTTTAGATGCGTGCTCGCAGAAGTTATAAACGATGTCTTCCTGGTGTAGAAATCAATGAACGATTTGTCGTCCAGAGCGGGCAATTCGAGACATGACAAATCTGTATATAACTCTTTCACAAACCTTATCTAATCCTTCTATCGTCAGGAATGAAAACGGAGAACTCGAAGGAAGACAGAGAGCCTCTGCTAGGTATGTATTCCGTAACATCCCGCTGTCCTCTATAAATTCCCAGTATCGCGAATGTTGTGGCATGTCACGCCCATTCCTGAAAAACTGTGCTGATTTCGTCGTTTCTTCAAATTCGCATTAAGAATTTTGTTCTTTGATGAGAACATTGACATAAAGACTACAGAATAAAATCAGAACCATGGCAATCTATTTGGAACTTGCCCATGTAAGTCGAATTAACTTACCTGAAATACTTCGGCAATTCATTCGACGACAACGGCGGAGCCTCAATAATCAAAATTGAAAAAAAAGGAAATTAGCAAATGGACGCATAAAAAAACAAGTCCGTCCGTTCAATTTGTTTCTCAGAGAAATCAGCAAACTTACGGATTGCGAAAAAGCACATATTGTAAATAAGAAGACGAAAAAAATATCAGAATAACAACTCAAAAACAAATTTAAAGAATTGAGCGGAAATAATGGTAAGAAAGTGAATAAAGAAAATGAATCAAACATACTTCTAAAAGCTCAATTTTCACTGGCTGCACGCTACTTACTCGTGCTTCTAAATACTGACCAACAGCAACTCGCCGCGATAACGCTGACAACGGTGTTAAAAACTGAAAACTTTCAATAACATTAATGTATAATGGATACAAAAGACATGAACTAGACAAACGCCAACCTGTAAATTTAGCCATTCTAAGTCCCGTTTTATTCGTGTAGCGAAGCACAAAGGCTTCACGTATGCGCCCACAGCATCGCATCTTTTCACTTTCACAATAATAATGTCCCCAACGCGAACATCTCCATCAAATTTCTCAATAGCACTGAAAGACGATGCAAAAGTAAAGAGAATGTATGGAACATGAAAAAGCACTGATAAAACTTAAATTTCCAAGAAGGGTTTTGATCAGTTTTGGTTTGAGGCGTTCTCTTATTTTTAGAGTACAGAATATTACAAAATTGACAGAGAAGGCTAACCATTCGAACTATCTAGCTATGGAAATATGGGCTACCACACATGTCAAAATTTTGTACTAGAAATCGAATAAATTAAGAACGTTAAAGAGGATCAAATTTTTGCGACGAGTCAAACACAGAAAAGGGGATTTCAGGTGAGTATCAAAACACATCGAATGATAGCGACAGTCTTTGTCTTAATTACAATAGTCACGCATTTTCCACTTTAAAACAAAGAAAATGTCTGCCAACGTCTAGATTAGCTCTCTCAACTTAAAATCAACAGATACAAAAAGAAAACCTTAGCATCACCAAGCCGAGGAGTGATAGAAATGAGAATGTGGTATAAATGTATTTTTTTCGAATCCTATAAGAATGTTTTACCTGCTGTTATGAAATGTTGTAAACTGATAAGTCGTTGTCAGAAATGCTCGAATTTGAAAACTAGATAGTACTGAATAACGAGGGTAGCGCAGGGGTAAGAGATCACCACGACGTGTGCGCGGTCGATAATCGAATGCCACCCAAGGTCAAAATGTTAGTTACTTGTTTGAGAGGGCAAGGGTACTGACCTGATAAAGCGGTTGGACTTGCAAGTCACTGTATAGGCTGCACACGCGTTGGAAAACTTTTTATATTCTAAAGTGAAGTTGAACGCGTTGGTGCACCCCAAACAGACTGATCAATGCCAGACAATTTTCCCCGTCACACAGTGATGACACCACCACTAGCAGAGAGCTGACAAAACACACAAATCCATGCAGCATCACGAGTTATTGAAGTTCAACTCTTCGTCATAAATCAGAGAAGGGAGGGAGAGTAATGAGAAGAATGTTAGAGTAATCTAATAACTATAAAAAAAACTGCAAATATCAGCAAAGTAAGAGAATCGAATGAGAAATGCAATCAATAAGAACCAACAAAAAAGAGTACCTTGATTCTGAAATTCTTTCAGCGAAGAATTCGTAAGCGGGCACCGATGAAACAGAAGGCAGGTCCAGTAGCAGCCCTTCTTGAGAATTGGGAACTCCAGAAACAATTTCCCTAGCTGCACTTCGAAGCCCACGTCTTTTCTCTCGACTACTGATCATCACATAAAGACAGCTGAAAAATAGTTCAAGAGCGTAGTTGATGAACATATCTGCGTATCACACTTCTTCCCAGACTCCTTTATTTTCATGTGTCAGTTGAATGTTTTACATTTGAAATACTGCTTCATTTTTCTTTGTAGCTTACGTCTTAGGAATTGATAGTTCGATATTTATTATGCTGTATTTCTATTCGAAAAATAAAGCTGCAGCAATTGCAAAGTTGTGGCGAGTAGAAGTATAACTTTTCTTTTAAAAAAAGTGTTTTTAAAGTATTTCAGTTGTAGGTTACTCTTCTCTTCTGGACGTGTGGGACATATGAGTGTGCATAAAAGAACAGTATTCAGATTGTAACCACTCTTAAGACAAATAACAATTAAGGAAACGTTAAAATAGGACCTCAGCTGCGCTTTTTGGCTGCAGTAGAATTGCCTTCGACCTTTAAACGTAGAATTTCCGTACTCTTGCAACTGTAGCAGACTTTCCAGTTCACGTTCATGGAAATTGAGCAGAAAAAAATCAGAACTTCCAAAACTGAACTATTCACAGCAAAAATTGATGTTTTGTTCTACAAAGACGAAGAATATCGAACTTCCAATTCCTAAGACGAAAGATGCAAAGAAAAGAGAGGCAGTATTTCAAATGTAAAGCATTCAAGTGACATATGAAAATAAGGGACTCTGGGGATCATTTGCATGCAAAAGTTTATGCGGAGGACAGAAGAAATTTTTTGTAGATAATCGGAATCAACATTATTCAGCGCTGAAATATAGGCCGTAAAGAATTCAGACGCAATACAACGCTCTACGAACTTTTGCACTAGCACGACCTGGACGCATTCTTACGGAATGTCGTTAACTTTTTTTGATTTCGTTGGTATGGGATCCTTTCTGTACAGCATCAACCTTTCAATTGTATAATCACTGTTTTCTTTTTCGTAGTACTAACACTACTGGAAGCACATACGTTCATATAGAAAACCCGGGGAAAATGTAGTCGGGGAGGAGCACTCAGTGGCGCCCTTATTTCTGTATGCTCTTACTTTTTTCTCTTAGTAACTTTAGTTTAGATGTCATAGATCCTCTAAGACTAACGCCTAGGTCTTAGGGTCTCGATTTAATTATTTACTTCGAGAAAGAAGGACGCTTCTAAGTCGCTGTAAACAAGTATTTTGAGGAGAAAAGTGAATAGAGCTAAATTATAAGGCCATGCGCATCTGGTTCAGATCCACAATCCCAATTAGAAATATCATGTATGCATCGACGATGGCGCAAACCTACATGTACTTACTACTATTCTCTGAAGAATCTATGAAATTCGTCACCATCAACAAAGGAAGCAGTAAATCAAACCACTACGAAACCGAAGAAATGATAGATTTTTGTTGTGTCTGGTAAAGAAATGTAAGTGCCTATTTTTGCTCTTAAAAAATGTCAAAATCCAGAGATTTTCCTTTGGTAGCCATGTATCACTGGTAATCTTAGCGTGAATAAATACTTCTAATCCATACCAGGAGTAATTCTTGGAGTTACCTTTTGCTGGCAGTAGCATGACACATCGGACCACCTTTATGCTAACAATAAGAATACAATAAATATGAAAGACAGCAAGGAAATTAGCTTTGAAGCTACATTTGAATGTATAACTTTTTTTTTCAAAATAATCACAACCGCATATCCTACGAATAAAGTGTATCCATCATATAATCAATTACATAATCCATTTTCAAGGAGAGAAAAGTAAAGTAAGGATACATCCCTACATACACACAACTGAACTAACCAATATGATCACGCGCTTAACAATATTAATAGGAAGTATTACAGTCGGGTCAAAACGAAATGAAACGGGGTGCAGTTCCGTGAACGACAGCGCTAAAAGAGGCCCGGTGGAGCTATTGGTTGCGATCGAGTTGGGACCAGCTGCTAGCGGGGTCTCCTCTCGATCCCAACCGCTACGCTCCACGGCACCAATTCAAGCGCAGCCACTTTCGCAACTACACCGAGCTTCATGTCTTCATGTCGTGTAGACTAGACTGTCCACCAATTCTTTGATCAGCTCAGTATTTTATCAGGTGCTCTTTCCTGATGAAGGCTACAAGTTAAACAGATTGATTTCTACAAAATTCCACTATGGAAGGGGACACAACGACCTGGGATAAAAATGAGGCTGAGGATGCCCAATGGATGGAGAAATGCCGTCTTAGTAGCCTTGACAGTGAATGATAGCTAACATGATAATCCATCGGAAAACGAAAAACAATTAGGATAAGTCTGGCCGCCTCAACAAATCTTTCTTAGATCGAGAAACTCAAGGGTTTTTCCTGTGCGAGAAAGGAAACAACGACTCTGGCAGTGCTTCAGGCTTAATCGGCCGCAACCCTTCCATTTTCAACACACCAAGCGCTCTCTGGAGTTGATACGTGCCAAATTCCGCTCTCATTGAAAACGTCCACGTCCTGCTTGATCCACGCCATTCACCACCCTGCAATGAATGAGATAGCACTGAAAGTTTGCTTTCTTCTCCTCCACAATATTTAGTGTGATACAATGATTGAAAGACAAAAAATTAAGAAACTTTTTTCATATGTAAAAAATGCGTAATGAATTTCCACAAAAAAGAAGATTTGATGCACAGTAATTAAAATAAGATTTATGCTGAAGGCTTGCGTGGGATTCTATATTTTATGCAGAACGCTTGTTGTTCTTCGGTTTGGCGTTTGATTATCATAGAACGCAACTGTTTGTTTCAACGCGTAAAAGCCAAAATGTCCTGTTCCTAGGATTATTCGGGTACGATGAAATGAATGTTAGTGATTGTTTCTGTTTCTGTTTCAATTAGAAATCAGGGCTGTCTACTCTCTTCAAGAAGTACAGCATCAGCTGACGCAGAACTACTTCGAATTAGGCGGGACCCTTTAGTGTGTGTTATGCCAAAAAAGGTAAAATCAAGACATATTCTAGCAGAAGAACAACAAATAGGAACTACCAATTCATTCAGAATTTTTCTTAAGAAAAGTAGAGACTGCACAAAATAGTTCATGAATCAGTGCACAAAAGTGGTCAACTTCTCATTCCACATAACACTCTTATCGTATGTGGATCTTGATTAGCGCTAGGACCTCCAACAAAAATGTTTTCATTCATTTGATATTGCCTTAAACATCGCGATCTTCCAAAATGATACACCTCACTATTTCTTTGCACCAACTATGAGGCAGAATATAGGGTGACCATGCCAAAAATACACAGACAATTCTCGTATTCATGTGGAACAATCGACTTTAGATATCATTAACCACTGAAGAAAAAAATCCGAAATACAAACAAAACAGTCCAGCAAAATATAGCTGAGGTTAACTTGCCTTTATATTCGTCAAGTTCTCCAATCTAATAGCTTCGATCAGTGCCGCTTCTCGAACAAACGCTTCATCATCGGAGACATTATGGTTGATTTGAAGGCAGAGTACTCCATTGTCACTTCCCCAAATTGAGTCGATTCTTCTAAGCTTCACGTCAGAAACCTTAATTCGGTCTAGTACTAATGTTTCAATCAAAATGAACTAGTGGCTAGATTTTTGTAACGAGAAGTCTCATTTCCGAAGACGGACGTTATATTGCTTGAAACAGACAATATGAAGAAGAAATACGTATACGTGTGAACTGTAGAATTTTGACGCTTTTAATGACTGAATTAATGTTAATGAACGTTTACGGGATACCCTTCGTACATCCATTCAAAATTATTAAAATGATCACTGAGGTCACGCGATTCTATCGTTTCTGCATTTGTTCCCGTATATCTGCACTTTAATAACAGAATACGAGAACATACTACTTTTGGCGACTTCGCTTCTCTTTCCTTCTTCGCCTCGATCAGATGAGCCAGAGGACGAGCCTAAACTGGCAGCTATTTAAAAAGAAATAATTCACAACTTCGCAGTATTTCTTTGACTCCGGAGTAATTCTAATCGCTCTCTGCTCCAAAGTAACTTACTTTTGTCCCTTTACCGACATAAAAAATTGCCGGTACGAATATCCTCAAATCAAGAGACTCCACATCCGTCGTGATCATTCTAGGATCTAGTAGAAGATAACAGAATGCAGAGACACCAGTCTGTTCGAATTCTTTTCGTATCTGCAAAACTTATCCTCGATTGATAAATGATCAATGCAATATACAGTCTGGTCAAAACGACAATAAGCACTGTGCAGTGGCGTAAGCGACTGCGCTCGAAACGGCGCAGTGGAGACTGCGATTGGAATCGAGGCGGGACCATCGCGAACGGCACCAAGGAGGGGTGTTAGCTAGGATCTTCGCTCGATCCTAACCGTACGCTCATCCGCACTGCACCGAGCACAACCGCTTACGCATTTGCACTGTGCTTCTATCGTTTAGTCACTACTATGTATTTAAATGTTTTATAAGTTTCTCTCCACGGTCGTCAAAAGTTTAATTCACAGCAACCTGCGTCAAAAGAATCAACAATCTATCAAATTGATGGACGAAGACTATTGACAATTCCGCTGCCTATATTAGTGAATTAGAATATCCTTGTTGTTGAATAAAAAACAAAAAAAATCTGAAAAATAGGGAAGAAACTGATGTGGCACCCTTCAACATACTCACAACTTACTTTATTATCGAACACTTTTCCCGTATCTGGTAATGCGATGCCCATCATGGCCAATTCGAGTTGACGTGAATATCGGGCTCCTTTCGTGTCTGCTATTCCTCGTTGTAATGCCAACAATTTTTTTTCGTAGATTTTCCGGGTTCTTAATTGAACGTCGATAAATTCCCATTAGAAATAGGCTGGCTAAGTAATAATTAATAATAACTCAATAGTTAAAAGATCGACCTCCAGCAAATTGAGAAATAAGAGGAGAAATAGAGTGAAAAACTGTTTTTCACTTATTTTCAGCAGCACAAAAATTGTTATCAGTGAAATAATAAAGACAATTCTTCAAAATAAACTCAAGTTCTTTTTCACGTGTTCCCTCAACTCAAAAAATTATCTTTTTTTAAATATGATTTTATGTTCTGCAAAAGATACCTGAGCATAAACGTCGAAAATGAACGGTAAAGCTCATAACAAAGATTTAAAAAAAAAAAACTGGGAAAGGAGCGGGAGCGGTAATTTCCTGCAGCGCTTGCACCTGCAAACAAAACGGGCCAAAGGTCCGTCCTTTTTATCAGTACACTATTTAGATGCTTGAAACCTATGCAATACAGGATTTAATTCTAGGCTTAAGTAGTAGGGATAGAAATAGCTCATACGAATGCGAAAGAATGAAGGTCGTCCAACGTGGCCCACTGAGTGGAGAAATTGTTTTAAGCATAAGTAATAAGTTGAACCGAGTAATGTCGAGAAAGGGAAAAAATGAAACTGCCATACTCTCCAAGACTTTTCCAAAAGAGAGATAATGACAAATTATCATAAAAACAAAAGACTTGTTCTTTCTTATCAGTATACTACCTCAGCAACTATAAAGAGAAATATTTTGCAAACAGAAGGGAAAATATTGTGGGGAAAACAGGTGTTTTCGGATAAGGCTTAGATGTGCAGTTCACAGCTAAGCCTAAGAAAGAGATCATTTTCTAGTTCAAAACAATCTCACCTTTCACACATTGGTCCGGCTGTAATCCCCCCTTTTTTCAATTCAGCTCTTAACTGCGCGTCATTAAGACGTCGGATCTTTCGAAGAAGAGCATCTTCATCAGATGGTGACAAAATCGGCTTGCCAGTCTTTGAAAATAACAGAATGCGTTGTAAGCGTGAACAGTATTTCCATGACGTGGCAGCAGAATTACCTGGTCTATTTCTTGCTGCAGCTCAGTCATATCGAAACTTTCATCAGCTGTTAAGTAAATATCTGTTCCTTGGGTGTCTAAAAACGTATGAGTGAATGTATAACGAATACAAGGTCCTAGCCGGACAAATGTATAAAAATAGATACGTTTAATGAAAACAACAACATAATATAAATAGCTTTTTGGCATCAAAACACCTATATATTCAATTAAAGCAGCGTAGAAATTAGTCTAGTAAACGTTAGTAACTATATCTTTAAATAAATTGTACCCCTGGATGTTGGTATGTACATTTAAGAACATACCATGACTGTTGTCCTTCTCACTCAACCAACAGGAAAAGTCATCGTCCGGTAGCTGCTCGATAGACGGTGCCGACGGTTGGCATTGTGATTTCGAGTACACGGGTACAGTTGATGTTGTTGGAGTTCTAATAGCAAGTGTTCATCGGAGATAAAAATAAACTTTAGTTAAAAATTTTAATAATGTGGCATAACTTGTAAATGGTAAATTTGCTTTTGCTTTCCATTACCAATGCTACTGTTACAATACTATTATGGTAACATTACTGAGCGCATCGTTCTCTGAGGACCTCACAAATTTCGTTTGTTCAAGTTATCTGAAACACACTTCGAGCACCTACTATGTTACTGTTTAAGGTTGGACTAAAATAAGTTCTGTTCTAGAATGAAGGTTTGTTTATTTGTCAGATCTGAACACGAAAATTCGAATGCATTCCGCCGCTCACAACCTCCAAGACGCGATGCTACGGTTAAACGTCTCCTTTTTTGAAATTTTTGAGGTGTAAGTATAGATTGGAACCAAAGCTGCAGTGAATCTAGAGGATTTCACAAATCTCAATTTTTCTTGGAGACTTGAGTGCGCTCGATCTCGTCGCTGGGCCCATAAAATATCAAAATAACACCGTATTTGGCAATTGATCAAAAACCGACGACCTTATGGAAAAACTGAGATTCTTAGAATTCTTAAAACTCAATGTTGAGCAAACCTCGATTGGATTGTGTTCAAGGCTGCTCCTTGCGCTGAATGTATTGAACGGCTCGAAATTTTCGTATGTTGTTGTTCTTCGTGTCCAGGTGATGACGCGTGCGTGTTTCTTCTCGGTACACTTTCATCAGGTTCACTGCTAGTGTTGGCTTCGGCTCCTCGTCCTATAGTTCCTGCTTTAGGTGTTCGTGTAATAGCTTCTGGAGTAATCGAGAGATAAGGAGTTCTTGTTCCTTCTGCGATTCCTTCTCGTACGGGTGTTACTGAAAGTTTTTAAATGGACAAAACAACTTAGTTGTACTATTTGCAGGAAGAACTAGAAGTGGGATTGCAATGTACCAGTCTGAGAAGATGTTCCCGAGCTCGATGGGTGTGGCATTTTGTCTGATAGAAGATATCCAGAATAAACACGTGAGCTAGACGGCTTGCCATTGCTGGATTCCTGCGCGTCTTTTTCAGCAGACATCGGTGATACTATTGCTGTCGGTGTAGTTGGTTCCATCTCTGTAACGGGAAGCGATTCCTAGAAAAAAATGCTTGAGGTAAAACTCATAAAGAGACCCCTCGAATGCAAAAGACGACAACGTCCATACTCTCAAAGACCTGAACAACTTTATTTCTCATTTCGCGCTTCTATTTTTGCCACCTTTTGATCTAAATAGTCTCATTTTTATTAATATATTGATGGAAGTGACTGTAAAACTGTTTAAAGAGTGGTCATCGTTGCTTGCTTCTAACTGTACATAGTCTACTGATATCCTCTCTCTGGAGTAATATCTTCGGAGGAAGTCAAATTTCTCAGATTGAGGCATGATTTGATCCTTCCCTAACCGACTTTAGTTTTGAAACAATAAGAGATTAAATTGAGAGAGAGAAACAGACCAGTGCCATTTTTCCTCAAAAATTCGAGTACGACTAAGCTAAGCAGTGTTGCTAAGCAGCAGTAGTGTTGTTTCATGATGAAGTTTTTACGAAAAGTGCTTTCATATTTGGTGCTATAACCTACGAATCAGTAAAGATTTAGACGTCTTATCGGTGCATTTCTAAAATATCCCAACAAGCGAAACATATACTCATTCAAGACTGTTGCTGTAGCAGTTTATTATTATTCGCAGTTCGATATTTGCTGTGGTGGGTAACCTCCTATCCCCATCAAGGTATCATCTTTTCATGTGGTTGTCTGCCCAGAAACTGAAACCAACCATATTCAGAAATTCGCTGAAACGTTCAGTATTTTCCACACCTTTTCTACATCTGTGCCTTTAATAACCGAACTGTAGTAGGATGAACAAGAATTTAGAAAGAAAAATTTGTGAGATACCCCTACTGTCGAACAGAATAACAGTTTAACACTATCACACAGGTTCATTAGTGGAGCGCACTATTCGAACAAAGCAAACAACTAATATGGCTTAAACGGTTTCATTTCATCAGTCTTGTGGTTCTAGTGTTAACAAAAGAACAGAGAAAAACATCAGCAGCAAGCATTCTCGTGAAAAAGCCTGGCAGCCAAAACAAAAGCATCATGTTGAAAAAAACTCCCAACTTCTGGCACAATCGGAAGTCAGCTGATTGATGTAGAAATGTCTGCCTATTCTTGCAATGAGTTCAAAGGCCCTGATGTAGTAAATTTTCAACGTTGAATTCTCTCTACTATTACGTAGCACTCAAGACTCTCAAACACCTAAGTAGTTCTAGAGTATCTTGGAGAGAACTTTGTATATCCCACATACCCGGAAATCAGAATATGGAGAACTGACTGATGAGATATCGTGACTAAACAACTCTTTAATGCCCAAGGATGAAATGAATTCGCGAAAGGATTACTCGTGACCAAACTACACGACAAAGCAGCTCTTTACGGAAATACAAATGTCAAAAAAATTCGCCTCACTCGTTCTCACTTCATCCGAACCCAACATCGTACTTTTTTTCGAACGTTGCCTTGACTAATGCATAACAGGTACACTGCAGATTCAGCAGAACTTTGTTTTGGCTTTGATGGCTCTTATTGTTAATCATTTTTAAATGGTGGTTTAGCTATCGATCATGTACTACTAACGGCCAAAACGGTTTTGCCGCTGTTTTTTTTAAATTCGTTTCCCAAACAAGATGTATGAACCACAAACAGTTATATTTTAGACAAACACGAAATGAGAAAGGAATGCAGAATTCAACTCACCGATGGTGGTCGTCTGCAGCCGATTGCACCGAGGGATCTTCGCCATTTTCTTCGTATACCACGCATCAACACTTTGTTTACACCCATCATGGCAGTGTGACAAGCGAAGAGGCGGTGAATAATTCCGCGCTGATCTCTTGTGCTTTTCGTCAGCATTCGTTGGAGAAATCTAAAGGAGCATAAGAATGATTGAAATTTATTCCAAGAAAAAGTAACATAAGCTCAAGCGACTGAAGTGAGTGAGTAATTTGACCTGTGCGTACTGCCTGTGGCCATACTAAAAGGTGTTCGCCCATGATCGTCACTAGCTTCGGGATCTGCGCCGTAGTGCATGAGAAGCTGTGCCATCGCCAGACAGTCATAAGCGCACGCCACGTGCAACGGAGTTATTCCTTCGTCAGCTCTGACACATGCGTTTGCGCCATTTACTACAAAATCAAACCTAGAACTTCAGTACCGACAAACAGAAGAACGGATGACTCACCCAAAAGAGCGCGAGCAGCGTCCAAAGCCGTCGTTGTCGAGCTTCCGGCGAGAAGATGCAGTGTATTGGGATGCCGACTACCTAACATTAGCGTGTTTCATAAGATACCTGAAGATAACAATGAATATTTGTGTGTTTTAAGTTCCATTTGTGATCTATTGATAAAATTGATATCGAGGAAAGCCGGTCCATCTGTGAAGCATAGGTTCTTCTAACTTCTTTTTCTTAGAAGTAGCAAGTAGCCGATCTCTGATGCATTTTCTCACAATTTACCCTACACTAAGAGAATGACCACGCTCACGTAATAAGCAACATTAGTGTGGTTTTTAATGAAGTAAGTTTAGTGATATGAACAACAATTTATGGATTCAGCGTAGTTATCGGAAACCTCATAATAGTCATAAGCAGATTCCGCAAGGAGCATAACCAAAAGCAATCAATGTGGAAAAAATCTGCAACTGAGCCTTAGTACTGTTCCACAAATACTGTCAAAGCAGACCCTTCAAAAAATTGAACAATAATCCTCCTTACAGATATCAATATTTCTTTAAGAAGAGTGAAGAAGCAATATATAATATGTGAAGACGAAAACGATCGATTCCCCAAAAAATATTTGTCCTTCCGCGAGCAGGTTTGAGCAGCAAAAACATAACAAAAGAAGTAATAACACAGAAGATTTCAACATTGCTGCATTTGTTAGACTCTGGAATGTAAAAGATAACATAATTGAGCCCTTCAATTACTTAGAAAAGTTTGCAGTTAATAATATGACTCTCCTATAAATAGCAAAATACTGCAAACTATCGGATATGACATGTTAATGACACGGTTCATCAATATTCACGTATTGTCAACATTGCAGGTTTATCGTAAGGCTAGAGCTTTCGCCCTTGAAATATTTATTCCGTAACTCAAGCTCAATTAATTTCGTCATACCTGAAATACAATGAGCAGATTTTCTAGCAGAATTCCTGGGAGTGTGACAATTGAAACTATATATAATAAAATTGTTAGACTTAGATGAAATTCCACAGAAGCAGAGTTTAAATTCTAAAAAGTGAGTAATGCTGATGATAAAAAAAAACAGAAAACACCAAGCATTGTGAAAAAATGACAACATGAAACATATACTTACGCCGGAAAAGAACAAAAAAATGTGCAAGATATTGCATAAAATGAGCTTTTGATATGCGATGAATGGGGAAGTTAGCATGGATGCACTTAACTTGAAAGGAAAACGCACAAAGTGGAGTAACAAGACGAATAATGCGGAAAAGTTTCCAGTTAAGTTCTGTACAAAATTAATCTCGTCATTAATTTTTCATCCCCATGACATTTAAACATACGATAAAATCTATTTCTAATAGAGGTCGCACCGTGCTACCGTATTAAAAACTGCGAATATTTGGCTACTAAAGTTAATCACAGTACTCATTGAGGCAAAGAATGTTAACACAAACGAAAAAAATACAAGTAACCGTAATTTTGGCACTATCAACATCATCGTCACATGTGGTGAATTAAAGGCGGATACACGCGAGTATCGAATGTTAGGTTCAGGCTTAATGGACGCATTCACTGCATAACGCCACCTGACCTGGCAAATAATCTCGACATGGACATATCCGCTTTATAGCGCTCCCTGAGGGAGGCCGCGAAGCACAACTGAACATTAATGAACTCGACTGGAGTGAACACCCATACGGGGCAAAAGGCGCTGTTGAATTCTCAAGTCTGTCCTCCGTACAGCCAACCAGTCTAAACAGAATAGACAAGCAGTGTCTGTATAGAATAACACACTCACAGGTTCGAACTTCAGACAAAATTTTTATCCTACAAAAAATTCTAGATCACAGTAGTTGTTAAACATTAGCTCTTACTTCTACTGCTATGTGAAATCTATAGAAAGGAAACTTTCAGCCATGCAATGGAAGATAAAGAAAGTAACAGTTTGAACTTCAACCAACTCTTTGGATTGATTTGTACAGAAAAGTGATGATTAAAAGAGTGCTGACGTGCTCAGAATTCATATACATCGTTCACTAAGAAGTGAATCCCAACCGAGAGAATTAAGGGTTAAGTACAATTGTTTCCGAGTATTTTCGAAAAGCAACCGAAGAGAAAAAAAAAACAAGAATTGAAAAAAGGGGAATAAAGTGAAGAATACAAGTTACAAATATAAAAAATAAATCAAAATTAGACGTACCTCTCTAGAACACTAGCAGAGTTAACTAGTGGGAAAAACGATGGTTCGCATACCAACCCAGCCGATTCACAACCTTTTTCACACGATAGTTCCGGAGCACCCAATACCGGTTGAAGTGAAGTTGCTGGTGGCCATACTGATTTCTTCGAACACAGATCTCGCACAACCAGCATATTCACTCTAACCAACATCCCCTCCGGTGTAAACTCTTCAGGTACAAAAGGCTTCGGCTAAAGCGAGAACAGATTATTCACCACTCATGGCAAGAAAAGGAAGAGGGGAACCGAGAACTCAAAGTGTCAATTTGCAAAGTCTGTAAGCGGTGTGAATATGAAACATCTTTATGTTTCCTCTTCCTTCACTCACACAGCCCAATGATAGGTAAGATAGAGAGAATCTGGTACTGGTTCAATTTAGTCCTTATATCACCGTCACGTGTTCAACCACGAAAAAACACACACACATAACAGCTCACTTTTTCTTTCAGTGCAGTTGTGATTGCGTCGCTCAAAGCCGCTGAATCATTAATGTCAATGGTATAAACATATGGTTTACCCAGACGTTCCATATATGGCGATTGACTGGTAAACTGAAACAAAAAAAAAAACGCAGATGAAAATTTTCTGTCCGCGAGTGTTCAACACTAGGAAGGCAAATTTAAAACAACTAAACAAGTAAATAAGTCTGTGAACTACAGATGTTTTGGAAAGGTCTAGGAAACTGAATATTTTCACACTGTCATCTTCCTAAATACCACACATATACATACATACACATCCAACCTCTCTAAGCGTTGGCTTTTCGCGAAGGAATACCGCATTCAGTCGAGATTTAGGAGGATGAAACTTTGGGTTTATAAACACAGCACCATGAGCAATTGCTTCCAGTGGAGCCGGTCCTAAACAGAAGGTAGAAAATTAGCGAAAAATAAGCAAAATTTGGAATACACACGCAGTCCGTCAATAAAATCGGAAAGTTTTCAAAAACATTTGCCAATTTGAGCTTTGTGGGGAGCTCTCAGCCAAAAGAACAAGAACCAGTGTAACATAAATGTATTTCTGGAAAAAAGTCTCCATACGACCATTTAAAAAATATATTGCCAACGCGAGATCCTATCCATATCTTTCTTCGATTCGTTAAGGATTTTCCGCTTGTATTGAGGAAAAACTGAAAATCTCTACAGCTGAGTGAGTAGAAACACGTAGAAAAGACAAGTATAAACGCCATATTCAAGTTATGCGTATCGATCCCTCCCGTGCTAAAAAAAAGAAGGGCTCCTACGCAGCACTGCTATTGTTTCAGTCACAAATGTGATAGTGGAAGACATTTAAAATTGTCCCAGCATAGTCGCGTACTAACCAAACAGGATCTAAGAACAATCTCCTATTTCAAAAAATGTGTTTCTAGCAAAGTCCTTAACACAACATTGTGACCAAATGTTCGCCAGCGTCGATGTGGCCCGAATGCAGCAAGACGGGCATTGACATGGTTGCTTCTGGCGACATACCTTCCGAAGGATCTCGAATGACACAGAAAAAGATCTTTCACCTGTCTCGAGAGAGAAGGAAAAGCGAATATACGTTATGGTTAATTACATTTTAGTTACGTTATTCGTAACTAGGTTCCAGTTCCACATGGGCTGCTAAACTTATATAATAGTGGGAGTATTTTAGAGCGAAGCTTTCCGGGAGTGATCTTAACAACAAGCAAACACTGGCGCAAGTGTTTGAATATAGAAGTGAACTACTTTGATTTTCTGAGTATGTTCTAATCTTATTATTGCATGCTTCTTATACTGTTATAGTTTTGTATTGCTTGTTAAGCTAGTGTAGGTCAAAATACGCATGTTTGGCAAACAAATCCTCAATCGCCAATTCCAGGAACTTTCCGACTCAAGAAAATTATATTTGCAATGATGAGGGCGGTAATAGAATAAAAATAATAAACAAATGCAGTTGCAGTTAGAGCCGAACTCAGTTATCAAACGTCAGAAATCAAACATTATAGTTGAAAAAAAAAACTGCTTGGGAATGCAACTTCACAAAGAAAAAAACTTCCGGAAAGTTGATTTGTAAAAGGCAGGAAAATAGAGTGCAAGGTCAAATTTGAATGAGCTTGCTAAATTCTGGGACACGGAACGCACAAATCAGAACCAGAAATGCTGCGCCTACAGCGACATTTGAACCCAGTAACTGAGTCGCTGAGAAGAAACTTTTAGAAAGAAATTGAAGAACAACACTGAGAAAACTTTTAAATGCTTGTATTTCCCAAACACTGAAAAGACAGAAAAGGTTAGAGCGGTTAAAGTCCGAGATCATTTTTCAGAGATATGCTAATCGGATCACTTGTTTTTGCGAAAAATGGAAGTTAAAGGCAGCGTATCACGATTTTGACGTGGTGCGGAACTCACAGCAAAAGGGTAGCGATGGGGTTGTAGATTGCGGGATCCGCTCAACTCTCCCTAATCGTCGTAAAAGACAGTGTGGGATTCGCTTTAGTTCCTACGAGATATGTTAAAACGCTCCTCAATGTACACGTCTCTGGTCCCATCATCAGCTTATTCATTGGTTTCATTTGCATAGAGTGGTATACTATGCTCCGACAGAAATTGGTACAACAAAGAAAACTAGGAATGAAAACAAACCTTCAAAGGGAAATCCAAGTCCGACAAATATGTCCACTGATTTTAGAAGAGATGCAACATCAGAAGCATTTAGAAAACCATGGTTGATAATATTTGAAAACATAGGAGACTCCGTACTATTTACGTCAGCAACAGTAGCATGAACCTTAAGTGTATAATCCTTCAACAAAAGCACCCAAATTTATTCTCTGCATAAAATAACGTGCATTGGAGACATCAGTGAAATTTTAACTCGGATTAAAGCACAACTTCTGTTACTGTACATGGATTACAACATACAGCTCATTATTGTAAACATCCCTGCCCTTATCTATTCGTGGCAAGATTCCAACATAATCAAATTCCTAGTGCTCTACTTTTAAATCAGATAAACACGTCACCCAACTGGTAAGCTCAAGTTTCTTGAAATTACACAACCACCGATCTTGTTATAACGGAACTGCTTGATGCTTTGTGTCATGGGTAGTGTTGTATGGATGACAGACCTATTTTTTGTCCATGTGTACTATTATGACCACAAATAATCAACCAGGGTCGCACAAAAGCATTCTCCGTTGACAGTAACTTACTTTTCAACATGAAAAATTGTACTTAGCTAGGAGACACTTACAAGCATTTTCGTGAAGGACGTTCGAATTACATAATAAATAAAAACGGCAAAGGTTGTACTTCAATTCGAAGAAAAATTTGATATCTCAAGCACATGTTATTCCATTAAAAATAAACTAGGAAGCCCTTGTCGAAACAACTTCAGCTACACAAATGAGAAGACGAACGCTATTTCAATTAGAAGATAATGGTACCTCAGTGAATTTCTTCAGCACGTTTATCACTGTCTCAGATTCATTCCACATATATTTTTCTTTCCCGTAGACTAGTGAAGAAGGAAGACTATGAGAACCGCGCTTGAACATTGGTTCCACATCATCGTTATGAACCGCAAACCCTAGAAATCCGTTGTCTGGAGTGTGTGGAAAAAATGTCCAGTGTTGTAGAAGTTGAAGTCCATGTCCACCCCAAGGATTTTTCTGCTTGGTTCCTAAACAAGCTGCGGAAACTAGGAACGGAAGTACATAACTGAGAAAATTAATTTTGTTTTGCACATGAAAATCTGACACTTCGATTCGCACCTTCCATTGCGAATTCGCTTTGATGAGCATTAAAATACGATCTGTAGTTAAACTCGACATGTGTACCAAAACTGTCCACCAAACGTATACGACATCTATAATTTTTAAAGACTTTAAAGAAACATCCAGATAAACAAACTAGTGATGTGAACTCAATGTCATCATGAAGGACTGAAAGACGTGAAAATCTGCTGTTGAACGTCACTAGCCCCTAACGGCGGGGAAAATGTATCTCTATCCTAATTTCTTCTTTTCTCATACTAACTTTAGCTTACATGCCATAGATAATATAAAACTAATGCCTAGGTCTTAGGGCCCCGATTGGTTTAGATATATACTTCCAGAAATAAGGGCCGAATGCCTCAAATACATACGATAGTCGGAACCAAGTCTCCGACCCCCTTCACTTTCGGACAGGTGTGGAAGGGATCCTTATCACTTGAGCTGCATCCCATGAGCTAGACCCCTTCACCTGAGAAGGGTCCGGCTCCTCCCTATCGCACCTATGGTGCTCCTCTCCCACACAATTACATTTTACCTCCTAACGGATTTATTTCAAAAGTTTATCACAACTCTGGAGTCAAAAGCTCAACTCTTTTCCTTGTGCAAAATTCTCTTCCATCACTGACAACTTGTGCTGCTCTCGTTTTTATACACAACACAAAATGAATGCCATGTTAAAAAAAAAACTAACATATCATTATATTTGATCACTGATGCTACATACCTTCAAAAACGAACATAAAGTGGATTCGAAGAAAGCAGCACTGTCATAAATGTGAGGGGCAGAGTTCCAGAGAAAACAAAAAAAGGTAGTGCTAACTCACTTATGGTGGACTAAGAAATCTCTTCTCTTTTTGAACGACCTCAGTCCTATAATATCCGTGATAATTAGATTTAGTTGAAATTGGTTCTTTTCAGGGCATGGAGAACTGAGAGGGAAGTTGTCAACGTGTCTGAAACTTTGGAAAATTTCTAAGGAATAGGTATATGATTTGAAAATGATCATCTTTTGTACTTTCTTTGAAACATCAACAAACACACCTACAAGAAGACAAACATCAAGGATAAATGAATTTGGATTTTAAAGATAGCTTAGAGGAAACAAAAAGAAAATGAGGAAGAAAGGAAGCTATTACATTACTACTGTTATATGCTACTACTGTTATATGTCAATCTCCCTAATGCATGAATAAATAAGTAAACCTGCCGTGGGAACCACTTTAGTTCCTACGAAGTACGTTAAAAGAGCACCTCCATTCACATGTTCTGGTCCTTCAGTAGCCCATTCATTCGTTTTACTTGAATAGGCTGGTGAGAAGAAATCACTGATCTTCGACCGAACGCACTTGGATGCGGCGGGTGCAGAAGGGTGGAGCGTCGCGACCGAAATCGTCCTTACAAAAAAAAAAAACGTTTTCTTTCAATCCGCCTCTTACGACGATCAGGGAGAGATGAGTGGACCCACTCATGACATCACAATCTACAACGCTAACTCTAGATCTTCTCGCGGATTCCTTTATCACGTGACATCCCTGGTATGGTCATTTTAACTGATTTACCCCTGATAATGCAACGTTTTCCCATGAGTAATCTTAAGATCTCCTCTCGCGATCTCAGTCGTAAAGAAATTGAGATCTAGACATCAGAAAGCAAGATTAGGAATATAAATGCTTTATTTTAAAACGCCGAAGAGATTCTTGAACTTCTTCAAATAATTGGTTGACTTTTATTATTTACATGTAAAATGTTTGGTAAACTTATATTGCCTTCACAGTAGCAATTATGCCGAGCAGTAAATTCATTTCAACTACAAAAGGGTTGCGAATCTTAGCGCTTTTGTTGATACTCCGAGACCAAACTTATCATGAGACTAGAAGGTGCAGCAGTGTTTGACAGAGACTCAGACACGCCTAGTTTTCTAATTATAAAAGACACAAACACTAGAAAAATGGGTCTCTAGTGAGAAAAAGGAAAGAAGCTACAGGATGACTCCTCCCACTACGTATTGAAACTGAACGTGTGGGCTCCACATCATCTCCAGTCATTCCTTCCCTAGCAATTGCCATCTAAGATGTCCGCAAGTTTCGTAAGTGACGTTGACGAGTTCCTTGAGCAGTATACAGCTAAACTCTCAGCTGGTCCATTCCTACAGCGAACACATCATCCTATTTCGTTGGCAACTTCCCTAAGACCGTTCAACATTTCTTGGGATCCGATATAACGTTTTTTAGCTCATCCATCGACGATACTCCTCATAATGTGGCCTGCCTATGCTTGATTTCCTATATACACTACGCCGTGTCGCGGAGTCTCGAAGACCATACTGCGTAAATTTTCGAGCATGGCTCCGCTTATCCCTTGACTAAGCAATTAGAAATGGAGTGTGGAGATAATTCGTCATTGCTACCCAGATAACTGACTCTGTCTAACTACCCCAGATCATACGCTGCATCACCAGCTAGGAAATACCTCACTACTGAACTGCTTTAAAGAATGAAACACATCCACTGGAAATTTCTTATGCAAATTTTGAGAAGCGATATTCTGATGTAAGACTATCTCAAATTTGTTACCGTACCACAAGCAAGGAAAATACTCATGTGAAATATGAGGAGAAGATGCACCTAATATCTTCAAATTATTGTAGACTCAAAACGACATAAAACACGGTGGAGTTGCGTAAGTGATTGCGCTCGAAGCGTAAGTGATTGTGCGGTGGAGCGTAGCGGTTAGGATCGAGTGAGGCCACCCTTCCACCACCGTTCATCGCTGTAGTTCGCGATGATTCCAGCTCGATTCCATCCGCTATCTCCACCGTGCCGCTTCGAACACAACCGCATACGCAGCTTGTCGTTTTGACCCGACTATACGTATTAGAGGATTTTCATCGACAAAAGAGAACATTCCTTCATTCAAAAGTTACAGGAATGAGAATTATCGATATCCTGCAAGTTCCGAGCTTTTTGTAGCTCAATTTGTCTTCATGTAGAAAAAAATAAATGACTAAGAGGGAGATCTTTTATATCTCTAACCTCTTAGAAGAAAAAGAGCTCATCTGATAAGATTTCTAGACTTTCTGAAGGTAATATCAAGTGTCATGTATTTTTAAGTGTTGTTTTTAATCGATTCAGCGATTTCGGCAATCGTCACTACTTCTTTCCGTAATTCTTTGTAACTGTATAGTTCTCTCCTCCCCTGTGGTCATCTAAGACGGTCATCATCTTGTCTATGTCTCCATTAATGACTGACGTGTGGCATCGTCGAGAAATATTCGCGACTCCCGTTGCATTTCCACCGGATACGTAATGTCTCGGAAGCATACACAGAAAACTCTGCGGGAGCCTCTTCGCCGTTCTCTTCTCGGGGGTTATCTGAGTAGTAACTCCTTATCGGGGTAGCGGTGGCCACGTCACCAGTGCGTAACAGAGCGCTCGAAGAATCGTCGAGTCGAGCCGATGGGCGCGGAGCTCCTGATCCGGAGCCTACCTAACGGGTATGAATACTGCCTACTGCTTCATCCTTCCATTCACATTTAGGAAACGCCCGAGGTACAGTATGATAAAGATTCCACGATTTGGAAGCCTTCGAATTGTATTCATCCTTCCTCGGAGTACAGGCTCTTCATAAGCTGTGTTTTCTTTTCTTTGTTCGCAATCCTATCTTCTTCCCTGCTTCGTTTAATTATTTAAGCATCGTTTCTGTTTCATTGGTGATTCTCGAAAAGGGAATGTCGTTAAAGAAACGAAGGCTTTGAACATAGCCAATTTTATCACTACTTCATGAAGAAGAACAAAATGCTAGAAAATATGAAAAGAGCACTGGTACAAAACCCTGCGTTCTTGAGAACTTAGTGGGCAACATCATTTAAAAGAAGAGAAAAAAAAACAGCACCAAAGAAGATAAAGCAACTAGACACAAGCGAAACTCGGAGAAGCTTCTGAGATTCTAAAGGATCTCAAGTATAAAACATAAGGCAAAAAAAAACTAACCTTAAAAGAGTCATCTTGTCAGAGGATATGTACAAATTGTGTCCCAACAAGAATAAACAGGCAATAAGATCCGACCACTGCAGCAATTCACCAAGAGGTCCACCACTACCCGATTTTTCACCGATATGCAGATTCTTTTCAGTTAGTAATCCCATATGAATAAGAATCTGTAAAATGAAGTAACGTTAATAGTTTCATACGGTGATTCCTAATGAATAATGATTCCGACGATTTTAAGAGTTCATTTGTTTGGATGACAATAGTCTATGTCCATTACCACTGGTCGTATTTTCTAACCTGCAACACCTAACTGTAACGTCTGAATAAATTCGCCACGTCAGAAAAAAAAATGATGGCAAACATGAGAAAAGTATCACCCACATTCAATTTCTTCCTGTTGGACATAGAATTAGGGTACCTTCCGAGAGTCTTCCGCAAAGCTTCTGTCCAGCTAGACCAATGCTGCACGAGGCGCTCTCTAATGTAATTGTAATTGCCTGCATTGCCGCTAAGTACAGTAAGGAGTCGCTGGAGGTCTGTATTTGTCTGAAAAAACATACGACTGGAAGGATCATTTCTGCCCTTCATGTGTATATATATATACCACCACATATACAAGTATATGTAGGGTAAAATGTAGTTGGAGGGGGCCACTCTGATGGAAACTGCTTTATTACTATATTTGGTGCGATTATCTGAGGCGATTCACGGCGGCGAATTCCACTGTGCCAGTACTGTTCCTACACTCAGAGCGCGAAAACGGCCATAGAGCATAGCAGGGGCAAAGACTTCCACAGAACAGATTAGCCGTTCTCGTCGTTGAATCATTCCATTTGCCTAATGGGTGCCTCTAAGTTCCTGACTCTTCGCGACTTCACTCAGATTACCGATTATCACTTGGCCGGAGCTTGCATCGAAGTCTAAGGAGGAATTCGGCGAATGGATCGCTGATGGTGGATTGCTGTGGAAGGAGCGACTTTGCCCCAATTGTGGAAGTCCCGTCAAAGTCGCGAAGCAGGCGAACCTGCACAGCTTCATAAAGGCTAATCCAACGGCCCTTTTTAGGGCGACCAACTTGCGAATACAAATTGAAAATGTTGAATAAAAGTTGTTGCATGCGTACTTAGTGATCGTGGATTGCTATGGAACTCATTTTCGGTTCTTTTTTTTGGAATCAACACATTATATTACTTAGTTATTTATTTCTCGTAAACTTGTTCGGAGTAAAAAGTAGCTGGGAGTGGCCACTCACTGACGCCCTTATTTCTGGAAGTAAATAACTATATCCCTCGAAGCCCTGAGATCTAAGCATTAATTCTAGAGGATCTCTGACATGTAAGCTAAAGTTGCTAAGAGAAAAAAGTATGACACATCGTTCAGAAGTAATGAGTAGTTTCAACCTATGTGTCGTGGATCCTCAAAGACTGATGCTTAGGTTTTAGGGTCCCGACTGACTCATCCACTCAATTGTACTCCATGATGTTTTTCGCGCTCTGAGTGCAGGTGCAGTACTGGCACAGTGGGAGTTCCCGCCATGAATCACCTCAAATTATCGCACAAAAACAGTAGGAAAGTAGTTCGATTTGGGTGCGCCAGAGTGCCCCCCAACTACATTTTACCCGTATATGTATATATACATAGTGGAAAACAGCATGATGCGAAAATTCCTTCGCAACAAAGTCAGAGTGAAATAACCTGGCGCGACCGACCAACCTCAGCAAAGACCTCCGCCGTCGTTGGCCTCCGAAAAAAAATTGTGGGAGGACAAAAGTCTTCTACTGTAGAAAGGTACTGTCGGAATGAACATACCGATCTAAAGGGAACAAATGTTGGGTGTAAATAGGTTCTAAGAAAAAGCCGAGGAAATACCCATCAACTCCAAGAGCAGTATAACAGCTATGAGATTTCCACCCGTTTCGTAACCACTGCATTTTTTCGAAGCAATGTGGATAAGACGACATGTCCTGGGGAAACTGCATACATTGTAAGGATGCATCACTATCTGTAACTAGGAACTGTGGGTTAAGAAACACCTGACTTGAAGATTAAAAATGTTATCACTCAGACTTTTAGACTGTTATACAGAGACCTTAGAATTCTAATGGGGCTAAGAATGCATGCGAACAGCATGTAATAGTATGGAAATGTTAATATTCTTATGCAGTCAGAAAGTTTAAAAACAGCCGAATTTGAGAAGTAGAGACAAATACTCGAGAGAAAAGAAAACTTACTGAGGCCTGTGCTTGAAGTGAGCTCGTCGCGGTAATACGAAAGCAATTGTTCATGAGTCTGAAAAAAAACGAACCTAATGATTCACACAATATGAATACTATCTCTACTAGCTACTAATACTAATATGTCGCCAATTATTTAGCATATTACGATTTCTCGAGATTTGTGAAGCACCACTGACAGATCTGGACGAACACAACTGACTATAATACAAAATACGATTAAGAAATCTAACTCTAATATACGTAATATACCTATTAGGCGTGGAACGTGACGTGTAAGGAACATGGCTTCCAGTACAGTTTACTCAGCACAACATTAATGTAGCGAACAGTGGATCGACGATTTTAGAGCACCATCTGGCGTTCGGATAAAAGGACTAGATGGTGTGTCAGATTCGAACGCAGGAACTCCTCTCGGATCTGATCGCCGACTATGTCATAAATGCCGAAGACAATGATAGGCACAGCTGTCATTATCTTTCTACGAATCCGAAATTGTGGTTCGCAAAACTTTGGAAGCGTTTGAGAGGATGAAGTAGAACTCTTCGCACTTTCACGACCTGACGGAAGGGGACACCGAAACTCGTAACAAGGAGCGTTGAAAAAAAATTGGCCTCTACTGCAGATAAGTCATCGACAGAGCGGGTATGGCGTAGTCGGTAATAGGTTCGGCTGCGACTGTACGATCGATGTTGGGAACCGACGTAGCATTTCTTTAACTGGCACTTATGAGACTAGGAGGAACTTTTCGAAGCTAATGCGTCAACGGTGCCGCAAAGGTCTTAATGATAATGCTCTATCCAGAGTGTATCTAGCTTAGATATGAAGGATTCTCGGTTTTGACTGAACAGAATCACATACAAATACCGAAACCACGCACGGCTTGAGAAGCTTGAGGAAAGAAAACAGAGTTGATACCAACCACTTCATATCCTAATTGTCGATAAAGAATAAAGACCGGCAAGGTCGCAACAAGTATGAGGAGCAAAAACAGTCGACACACATCCCTTCTCATTTCGCAGAACAATAGTAGAAGACTAGCTAGCGAATCGGATAACGAATTGCATCACCATGGGAAGCGACGACAATGTCCAGCCATACTGACCCATTTGAAAAATTGTTGTGCGTTTGCACGTTGCCCAGATGTTAAAAACCCATTGATCTGTCCACCGTGCTCCAAAAATACTCGTGTGCCTCCAACGGTCGCAAAAAATCGATAACGCCCCTCGTTGGTGCCTAATCGGCGTGGGAATATTCCTTGTAGTCATGTGTATGTATGTGTGTTCGACGATAGCTGTGCACCTCTCTTGTGTCGTGACATCTGTTTTATTTGTTACAGATTTCTAGTTTCTGGAAATGCTGTTTTGATCCTACTTTCAATTTACTTATTCCGAAATGAATCTAAACAATGGTAATCGAATTTCGACAGCTGATTCTGATCTTCCAAGCGTATCAAGGTAGTAAGTTTATCGTTGATCATTTAACTCTGCCGTTCCATGGTGTTTTCTTTGCAGTAATACCGTCGAATGGGTAGAAATAGTCGAACCGCAAACAAAGCAGCATATGTACGCCAATTTGATCACCGGGCAGTGCTCATGGGAACCACCTCCTGGTGCTTCAGTGTAAGGGATTCCATTTTATAATTATTGACTTCGTAAATCACTTGGCGTTCTTAATCGCCTCTTTTTCTGTTTGCTGTGATATCTAGAACTTCTCACTTTGTTACAATAACACGTGTCTCGCATTATCTTCCATCTTAATCTTAATTGCAAGGGTTTTTTTTTAAATTTTACATTTACTATTTCTTATTGTATAGGCATATGAGTTAGTAGTATTCAATTTTCCGAGTAAGATATTTCACTGCGTTTTGTTGGTGTTGTCTGCTGTTTCATTGGATATTGTTCTTCCCTTTATGACTAGACTCATCCAAGTTACTCAGTGGCCCCCTTATTTCCAGACAATCTAAATTACTTTTTTCTCTTAGTAACTTTGGGTTGCATGTCATAGGTCCTCTGAGACTAATGCTTAGACCCTAGAGCCCCGACTGATTTGATTTTCTTCGAAAAATAAGAACGTACTGGAACCTCAACTACATCTTACCTCTTCAAGAGTGAGCAGATTTGATTGGTTAACCTTTTTTCTTATTATTTCTCAAGTATTTTCGAATTATTTTGTACATATATACATGTTTTCAACCAAGCAGAGACTAACGGCAAAACCTGCACTTTGTTGTGTATCGTTATTAGTTTGAACCCTCCCTTTGAGTATGATTTTTGCTTCCAATTCTCTTTCCCATTCCCCAACAACTGCTGCGACTGTTCCGTTGTGCCATACGCCGTTTCTGTATTTCAGCAAACGTACACACGAAAATCAGTGGTGGGAGCTGTTTGACTCGAAGACGGGCCGTTACTATTACTACAATGCCTCTTCAATGAAAACTATATGGCAGCGGCCGATAGGTGCTGAGATTGACATTATTCCTCTTGCCAAACTGCAGACTTTGAAGGAAAACACTGAAAGCGCTGAGCATGCAAGAGTGAGTTCGTTTCATGCAGTGGGCCCATCAAAATTCCACGAGAGGTACTCGCTGCTTTTAATCTTTAAGAGTAGGGTTAAGGATAAATCTTTTCGGGACTTGGTGGGGCTTCTTCATTGGAAAGATTAGAGGACATAAAAGAACGAATGGATTAGCCTAGTCAAAATCCTGATCTTATTAATTGTTCACTGTTGTATTGAGTAGTAATAACCTTAGCTCTTATTTTTCCATTCGAGAATTCAAAATGTAGCATATTTTCTATTGTTAACAGTAAGAAGTATCAGAACAATTTAAACTCCCCAACAAATCAGGCATTTTTATCATTCATGTATATGCTCAAATTGTAGGTGAAGCGCACTTGCGAAACGCAAACATCACCAGCAATTAGACGAGTTGGAGGAGGATCTCGAAGAGTCATTGCGCAAAATATTGGTCCAGAGACAGGAATTGTCATGGCTAGAACAGCAAGTCGCTCGTCTAACGGCACTACAAACGGCATGCAGCAGTCATTTGATGTTAGTGGCATTCCAGATTTATCTGTAGAATGAAAATGCAAGCAAGCAGATCGCGGTTCTTTTTCTTTGTGTGCATTTTTATGTTTCAATTCGAAAGATCTGGCACCGTTAAACCATATTTTACATCCCTATTTCACATTTTATTGTCTATGTCATGTAGTGTAGTTGTATTATGTTTTAGTGGATGTCCTTGGACGATCAAAGCGATAGCTTATCCGTAGGAGAACGATGTGAATATCGTGACTATAGTAACAGGGAATACGGTAGGTCACCGCGACAGTTTCCGCCATTTCCCACTATGGGTACCACCTCAACGATGTCTACAGCTCCCTCATCGGACTCTATTCCTGCTCGGTCTTCTCGGTATGTACTAATTTCACCAGCGATTATCATACTTTTAACTTTAATCGTGTTTTTGCGGAAGGTACGTCTTGTTGTCAGCAACCAGTGTAGTTGTCTATTATTATTATGATTTTTATATCCATAAAATTTTGCCCATGCTCTTGTATTTTCTTTAGTTTCCAAACTCCTTAGAACTTCTTAATTTTTAATCTATCTACTTGCGGCTTGAAAAATGCGGTGAAAATATAACTATAGTGCAGTGGTGATGGTGTATTGGTATATACATTACCGAAATGTTACTTTTAACTCTAATACTTGATTACCTCCATTATCCATTCATTCTTTTGGCCCCCACTCTCTTTACCTCTGAGCTAATCTATCCAAGGAAGTAATTCGTAACAAAATTTCTAAATAATTTTTACCCAAAGATTCCTGTTAGGTATTCTGTTTGTTTTACCTTTCTAACCATTCATAATGACAACAGCTTTTACTTGATATCTAGCCGCCACCTGAACTTGGGTGGACTTGAACTAGCTGCGCTCGAAGCGGAGCAGTTGAGTTGACGGCTGCAAGAAAAAAAGTCTCATCTCAATCACAACCAGTAGCACCACCGCGCCGCTTCGAGCGCAGCTGCTTTCGCAACTGTACATAACTTCAATTCGTTTTGATCCGACTACACCACTTTTCTACAGCTCATCCAGTCCGCCGACACAAAAGCGCCAGCTGTTTTCTACAAACACTGGTCCGAAGAAGTCAACAAACACTGGAGGTGAGATTTAATGCACCGAACATGTTTTTTTAACCATATTCGCTTTCACATTCTTATTCTCCACCTTCCAGGGTGGGCCAAAGATGCGCCAAAACAACCGCTTTCTGCTCCCGACAACAAACAACTGAAGAAAGAGTCGCCAACGATTTTCAAGCTCATCCAAGGGTACATGGGTGACAGAAAGAGTAAAACTCCCATAGATCAGGTTTAATCTCTTCTTTCTCTTCTTAAGGTAGGATACCGGGAACATTTTCGAGTTTGGTAGTTTCCTCTAGCAGATAGAGCATGGGGAATAGTTCGAAACATCACATTGGAAACGTAGATAGATTGATACCTCTGTGTTCACCTCATGGTTCATATTCCTTGACTTACGGGGAAAATCTCTCTCTTACTGGTGGGAAATCAGAAATTTCCCAATACACTCTTTTAAGGTTTTTTTTTTTCATTGGTATTCTTATTTCCTTTTTCAAGCAAGCCTTGACGCTTTGTGAACTCGCTCTTTCGAAGCAGGAGTGCGCAGATGAGGCAGTTGCACAGCTCATGCAGCAACTCACAGATAATGAGCGGCCAGATAGTGTTCGGTGAGAAATCTTGTTTGTGTCATGAATTGCCAGTCTACATGGCTGATATTTTTCTTAGTTTTGGCTTCTATAGTTTTTTTTTTTTGAGTAAGTTGTGCGCTTTTAGACGAGGTTGGGAACTGCTTGCTATATTTCTGAATTTCGTGTCACCATCCGAAAAGCATGCGGCGTTGTTGACAGAGTTCATCGACAGAAATTCTGAGAAGCTATTCGATCGACCAGAGGTTTGTTTGCATTCTCTTCTCTACAAGAATGTTATAAAATTGCAACTGTGACATTGTTGTTCTTATTTTTCTGCCTATTTGTTCAAAGTCTGCTGGTCGATTTTTTTTTGTTTCAAAAACCCATGCAACAACAATTTTGCAGGTTGCGGTATCGCACTTTGCCCAACAATGTGCAAAACGAATGTCAAAATCACAAGCTCGAACGAAACCTACTCTGGCGGCAGTACAGGAAGCAAGGGTTAGTTATGATCAGTATGACCATGTGGTTATTTACGAATTCGTTTAATATTTATTTTGTTTTTATTTGCTGTTCAGATTTGGGGTTCTTAATTTAAGGAGAGGAAAGGATTTATTCCGTACATTTCTGAATCCAATTCTGCAGGTCCATATTTTCAACCCTCCCCAGTTTTCCGCTTCACTTTGTGAACTCATGGAAATGCAAGCTGAGCGGTTCCCACAACTTCAGCTACCGTGGATTGAAACGACGCTAATTGACCTGCTTTATGAATCCGGTGCAAGGAGAACTGAAGGATTGTTCAGGTTGTTATTTCTCTTTGATCATAAAGCTTCGACCCGTTTTGAGTAATCCTTGTCGGAAATAGCATTTTCAACTCAAGAGCAACATACTTCTTTTCGCTCTGACTGCATAATTCATAGGAAGCTTTGCTAGTATTTACGACCATTTTTAGATACGAGTGGTTTTCGGAAATAACGAATAAGAAATTCGCTAATTTTTCTTGAACAAGAAATTGTTTTCCGGTTTATTTCCTTATTTCGCTCGTCAAATAACCTTGCATTTTATTTTTTACAGGGTGCCAGCTGATCCTGATCAGCTCATGACTACCAGGGCACGGCTAGACATGTTCGTCGTTCCCGTAGTGCATGATCCGCACGTCCCAGCAGGTCTGCTGAAGTTGTGGTTACGGCAACTACCTGAACCACTCATACCCCATGCCTTCTATCAAAGAGCGCTAGCAGCATCTGAGAATCCCACTGAAGTCACGCGAATGATTCAAGTGCTTCCTAGCACTAATCAGCTTGTATTAGCGAAGCTTGTCGCATGTTTACAGGTTTGGAGTAGTTCTTATCTGCACGTATTTCGGAGTGTTTTTCTTCCCTTTATACGTAAATCTATTCTATTTGCACCACTAGTCCGATGTCAATTTTCCATTATCTTTTATACTTTGCACACTAAATAACTTTTACTTAAGGATCTTGCGCGTGAAGAAGTTGTGGCTCACACTAAGATGGATGTTTCAAACCTTGCAATGGTTATAGCGCCTAATGTTTTGAGGTAGACATTGTTGGACATCATGTTTTCATTTTTTTTTCATTTGTAAAAAAGTGCGTGATAATTTTCTATCCGCGTTTGTGGGTACTCATCTCCTTGTGCAAACGTTAGGAAGTACAGTTCAATATCAATGCTTCAGTAGGTTATATTTTTATATAATCAGGATGTTAAGAAAAGGACTTTTTTCTTTGTTTCCTTCCTAAAGCGGTGGGGTAAAGGATCAGACAGAATTTCTCTAGAATTTTGTACCGAGTTGAATCCTACATTGATTATTTATGTTGATTTTACTTTTGCACTTTATTTTCAGATGTGAGAGTGAAGATCCACGCGTAATCTTTGAGAATACTCGACGGGAAATGACTTTTTTGAAAACGTTGATTACTTGTTATGATACCTCTTTTGTCGAGGGGATAGTCTAGTTACGATTGTTTCTTCTCTCTCTCTCTCTTCCTCGGACTGCTTTCTTTTACAACTTTTTAATTTGCATACCTCGCTTCCACATGGCTCATGGAATGTTTTCTGCCATTACTATTCAGAGACCTTTTTTTATTTGCAAGTTTGTAAGCTTTCTATGACTGATGTAATGTAGTTTTCGAATACTTCGAACTAATTTGTAAGAACAGAATAGTGTGTACTAACATTTGCCATTGCATTGAGTTCGTTTTCATTCAGTTATCTGCGTCAGAAGTGATGCTCTAACGTGTAGCTGCTTAGATTTCGTAGAATCAGGTTACTACTGTGCTCCCAACCGATAGGGTACATTGGTGTAGAGTTTAGCTGTGTTTTGCGGCCTAGTCGAATCAGTTGTTGACCGGCAGAAATATCCCAAAGATTTTTTGTTCACATGTTTAGTAGTTCCCATACGAAGAACCTACAACTAACAATTTTCATTTGATGATCAGTCTTTTTTTGCTGTTTTTTCCCTCCTACAGAGTCGTCATGACGTGTTTCATTGAAAAAAGTATTACCATATTCCAGATATGTTGTCTTGAGCTATAATAAGCTGCCCTGCTTATCATGTTTTCTGTACAGTTGCTGCTAGTTAATGAACAACTAGCACTGCATTCAGATTGTATATAAATTTTCTGCATTGTTTGATGTTCTTTTCTTTTTGTGCGATGTAAACGCTTCCTACATTGGATCTACTATGCTTATTCTCAACGGTGCACAATTATTTACGCCTTTTGCATGGATGCCCACTCTGCTTGTGGACAAACGGCTTGGTCACAGAGTAAATGTGAAGTTGCGATTGTTAATTATTATTATTACTAATTATGTCCAGACAACGAAAATAATTTTTTCTTCAAGCTTGGACTATTGGTGTCTAAGTTCCAACTCATAATTGTTCAAGGCGATTTTTGCTGAATGAAAGCACAAGATTTGATTCTTTCTAATGTAGTCGATGAGATGAAGACGGATTAGAAATT
This sequence comes from Necator americanus, assembly GCF_031761385.1. Lineage (NCBI taxonomy): Eukaryota > Metazoa > Nematoda > Chromadorea > Rhabditida > Ancylostomatidae > Necator > Necator americanus. The sequence continues at coordinate 491,726 of NC_087371.1, forward strand.
TCTGAACGTGACACCTAATTAAATGCGAAGTGTATTGATCCTTTATGTTACCAACTGAACTGCTCATATAATAGATATTTCACTACGGAATATTTATTCGTGGCGTATTCCATATCTGTACTTCAATCTGCCCTATACTTTGACTGTACTCTGTTCAAAACGACACGAAGCACGGTGGACCGGCTTCTCTCCAGGTTGCTCTCGAGCGCAGCCCATAGGAGCTTAGCGCAGGTGCCATTCAAATGTACTTAGACGGCTGCGCGGGCGGTCGCGGCCCGCTGGACCTCAGTAACTTCTGCCCTTCACAAGCTGAGGGCCTCTAGTGCTAAAATGCACTCATAGCTATTCGACGTGAGGTAAACAGGTAAAAGTGATAACTTCTACCTACACCTGCTACATTACCTATTCTAGCTTTAATTGTATGCTAACTAGGGTAAGTTATTTCTAGATATGTATTTATGTTGTGACTTCTTTCTCATTTGAAAAGTCTTTGTTTCTTGGCATGTGCTGGCATGGAGTTATTTTTGGTAGGAACGTTAATGATTCGCGGCTTCTGCAACTCACGGCACAATCCTGTCTGTTAACGCATTCTCTATGTAGCTGAAAATTGGGTTTCTTTTACGAGTTGTTGCCATATGCCCACACATTTTTACTGATGTTTATCTCTGCCCTTTAAAGATTGCATTCCACCTAACTCTCTTTCTTCGTTGCTGAAATCATTCCATCTCTACTCTGAACTGCCCACCATTGCTTTTAAAATAATCGCTTTTAATTACGGAATTTCTGAAGGTACGACTTTGAATTATACGACTCCGAAATAGACTCTCAATAACGATAACCATGCATTTAACATGTTGACACTCTTACAATACCCAAAACAAAGTACAAGCCAAAGCAGATGGAGAGAAAACAAATACGGACGTAGATGGACGTTAAAAAAGCGTTTTAATAGACAAAAATCACTAAAAATTTCACGAAATCCTTACTTCGAACGATTGTAAATCATTATCCCAGTAGAACATATGCTCTCCGAAAACCGTATCTTCGACAAGTCGATAATTAATAACAGTTATATGAAAAGCAATACTGGGCAGTTCAGAGTAGAGATGGAATGATTCCAGCAACGAAGAAAGAGAGTTAGGTGGAATGCAATCTTTAAAGGGCAGAGATAAACATCAGTGAAAATTTGTGGGCATATGGCAACAACTCGTAAAAGAAACCCAATTTCCAACTACATAAAGAATGCGTTAACAGACAGGATTGTGCCAGCCGTGAGTTGCAGAAGCCAGAAGGATCATTAACGTTCCTGCCAAAAACAACTCCATGGGAGCGCATACCAAGAAATAAAGACTTTTTAGATGAGAAAGAAGTCACAACATAAATACATATCTAGAAATAACTTACCCTAGTTAGCAGACAATTAAAGCTAGAATAGGTAATGTAGCAGGTGTAGCGAAGGTAGAAGGTATCACTTTCACCTATTTACCTCACGTCGAACAGCTGTGAGTACTTTTTAGCAGTAAAGCCCCCAGCCTTGTGAAGAGCCGCCGGCCGGCAGAAGTGGCTGCGGCCAGCGCGCCGCGACGCGACTGCCCGCGCAGCCGTTTAAGTAGATTTAGATGAGACCCGTAGCGTAGCGTACTGGAACCCTTGCTAACACCACCTATCGCGGCAGTCTGCGATTGTGCAACCGCGGTTGCAACTGATGACTCCGCCGCGCCGTTTAGACCGCGTGCGAAAATGTACTGTGCTTCACGCCCTTTTGTAATTAATTTGTGACTAGTAATTATGATCGAAGTGGCACGCTCGCTAGCTCCACTCGTCGCTCCAGTCCGAAGGAAGCTAGCGATGACACCTAGACCCTCACTGCTCAGCTCACCGCACCGCTTTGAACCTGTCTGCTTCCGCAATTGCACTGAACTGCACACCGTTTGACCCGACTCTAGCCACTTCTCATTTTGGTCTTGGAGGGTGTCGCTCTACTGGTTGGCACCTAAGATTAAAATTTGCTTTTTGCCCATTTGACAAAGAATTGGCACGTGTTACAAATCCCCGAACCTTCCGGAGATGTTTGACATGTATTCGCGTCTTTATATTCGCTAGAACATTTCTCAATACAAATGTGCGAATTTCTTAATTACGACTTGCCGATTTTCTGAAAGATTTGAGATTAGCCTATAACAACTTCCTTACTGGACTGCTTTAGAGTCGTTGGTTTTTTTTTTCTTTTTGAGGGTCGAGTAAAAAGATTCCTATGAAAAAATACCAAAGTTAGATGCCACATCGAATTGTTGCTGGTTACATATCTTTACTCTGAGAGATCATCGGAAGATCTTGAGTAATGTGTGTGTGGTGTCTGCTAATTGTCCTAAATCAAATATGCCAGCGAAGGGGCGCTCACTAGGGACCGATTGCTCTCAAGCTGAACATTTACCCGAATTTGGCAGCATCGTAAGGGGATGGTTTGAATAGCGAGCAAGGAGGTTTCCTGATGAGTCAAGCGGAAAGGTGACTGCATTAAGACCAGTACTAAGATCAGTTCATTACCTGCATTATACAAAGATGATTTTTATTTTTCGTTTGAGCAAAAGCTGTGCTTATTTTTGAACGATTTTTCCATAGATTTGTGAAAAAATAGTTGAGGGAGATTTTGATAGTGTAGGCAAAAACCTCGACTGACGTCACATCTCGATGTGGCGAATCTTTTTTTTTATCAATTGCAAACTCCTTTGAGCCTCTAGCCACATTAAGATTTCGAAGTGTGTTTTGGTGCTACGGCTATTCCCATATGATTAAATTTACGTGATTTACTTCATTCGCGGCTTGTGAATTCAAGCCCTGAACTTTTTATCGCGACACCTGGATGATGGGCACTAAATCCGAGTAAGCGCCACCTGTGCAGCAGCATATTTGCCAGTCATTGTTTGCAAATGACCACTCCATCAGCCACGACAGTCGATTGTGGGGAACGCATAAAGTATTTGACGTAATCTACTTTCTTTTTTTACTCACAGTGTATTCAACTTCAGAATCATAGCGGTTTATGAATGTAGAATTAGTAGATTAGGTTCAATTAGTCGCGCGTGGGCTATTACAACAATAGTGATCTCTTCGATCGTCCGCTTCCCGTGACAGTTGTTGACTTTTGGAACCGATGGAAGGTGAAGAGTTTGTGCTGAGGTACAAATTGCGATTGCGATTCTACGATTGCGAAACTTACGCTGAATAACTAAATTCGTAATTTAAAGGCGGCGTATGCTTGAAATTTCCGAGATTCGACGCCCCACAACTAGGTAGGTGCTGGCGCATGGTTTGAAACTGTCACGTTGAGAACGCTCAATCTTCTCACTTTTGAAGGAATATGGAACATCAAGAGCAATATGATGCAATGCGAAAACACGTCCAACAAAAAGATTTGTGCAGCCATCATAGTTGTAGGAATTTTACATATTTTATAGCCGTTTTCATTTCATAACGCCACAGGATGTGATTAAAGCGAAAGAAAGAAAGCGGGAATGTTGGACGGCAACTTTGAGTCCCGCGGCAACAAGCAGAAGGGGTTCCTGCACACTTCTTGTTGCGTTCGATGGAAGGTGAAGAATCCCGTGTTCTGTAGCAAGCACGCCAGAAGGCGAATGCCAGTTATAGTCGTGCCAGAACGACATGAAGCACGAGTGTAGTTACGGTGCATTTTCGCACGCGGTCAAAACGGTGGGGTGAAGGCAACAGTTGGAAACGAGAACCGTTCCAAACTGCAACTGCCAGCATGGGTTTCACCACGCTCCACCGAAGCGCCTCGATAGAAGTCGCGTACGCAATTGCGTACGTGCTTCATGTCGTTTTGACCCTACTACACGGTTCGTGACTGGTAAATCGAACACAAGTCGGCTCCTTCTCTGTGACTTTTCGCGCGGAGCTGGTCTGGAAGAGAACTATGGAAATGGCTTTGCGCCCACAAAGTGAAGATATCGATCGCACTAGAACGATACAGTCTTTTGTTTATCCATTGGTAACCTTTTCAAAAAGCAGCGTGTGATGGAAATTTCCCACTTTGTGAGGGCAAATAGAACACGTTTTTTCACTCTTCTGCAGCGTCGAGGCATGATATGTGATGAAAGATAGGGAAGATTCTGAACTTATTCTGATTTGACGGCAGCACCGTCGAATTGCGAGTTGTTTGCGGTCGGAAGACATAACAATCTCGCAAAATTCTCCGAATTCGGGCGTGAGTGTGTACTGTAAAATTTCTTCGATAGAGACAAGATTTTTCTACTGGTTGCAAGAAATTAACAGAAGTTCATTGGAAGTGCTGAAATGTGATTTGAATGTGTTTGGGGGAAGCAGCAGCAGCAGATTTGGAAAATGCGAGTGTACTTATTTTCATTATGTCGTTGGGATAATATGTGGTAATAACATGTGCATGTAATATGTAAGGTAAAACCCAAAAATGTTGAGAAACATGGATGGCTTCGTATTTCTGTGTTTGTGTTCAGTATTTTCATTAAAAAAAGCATTGCCTATGCAGGATGGCTGATATAGAAGATGGTTTCGATGTGAGGAATACAAACGGCGCTCGAGAACTCGGTGAATTGTCAATAAAAATTAGGTTAGTTCCTTGTTCCTCATGAACATTATGTATCTTTTCTTTGGTAACTCAATATGACATTGACTTGGTAAATTTGTGTTTTTTTTACACAGTTCTCTGAAATGTATATTTTTCTGAGATGTTTTTGGGACCACTTTCTCCTCTGACATCATGATTGGTTGATATTTGAACCTACATTCTAACAATTTATAATGTCTCGTAGTTGTGATTATATTGTGTCCATGTTTGATGGAAGCTTCAGGATAAAATGTAGTTTGTGGGGACACTCAGTGGCGCTCTTATTTCTGGAAGTAAATAGCTAAATAAATCGGCGCCCTAAGACTTAAACATTAGTCTTAGATGATCTATGACATGTAAGCTAAAGTTACTAAGAGAACAAAGTAAGAGCGCTCAGAAATAAGGGCGCCACTGAGTGCACCAGCTTTATTTGACAACGGATGGGAAAGCAGTCCTTTCATGTACGATTTTGAACGGCTTTTACAACGTTCTACGAGATCATGTTATGCCCTTCCAAAGTTTAAACGAATACGCTATAACCATCAATGTGGCGTATATCTGCCATCACTTCACAAGATCACTGAATAAACAATCTGCCCTGTTTTATTTCAAGGTCTAAAGGAGAACCTGCAGAATTGGGAAGAATGGATTCCTTTGTGCCTGGAATAACGCCCGTATGGGTTAAAACTTGGGGATGTTCCCATAATGGTAGTGACAGCGAGTATATGGCGGGACTACTTGCAAAGGTAAGTTGGTGGTTTCAAGAAAGACATGATGCCCTAATATACACATTCAGGCAGGTTACCCCATCGCGAAGAAGTCTTCGAATGCAAAAATCTGGGTACTGAACAGTTGCACTGTGAAGACTCCGTCGGAAACACAAGCAAGCAATTTGCTTGAAGAAGGAAGGAGGCTGGGGAAATATGTCGTCATGGCAGGATGCGTTTCACAGGTTCGCGTAACTTTAAATTTTGAATTTTTGACGCTGCTCTACCTCGTTGCATTTTACAGCATTTCACTGTATTATTCCATGGGTTTCCCAGGGGTTCCCTTCCTTTTTGAACAAACAACTTCGATTGTGAGAATAACGTGTGTAATGATTCTGCAGAGACAGGTGGAGAAACCCTCACTATAGATTTGCCATTAGATTACTTTTGATTTTGTGAGGCCATTTTTGACCGTTTTTTTTATATTCCGCAAATTTTCAATATTGGAATAGGAAGTGTAATAACAAGATAATAAGAAAGGAGAACTTTCAGTTTGAAGAGTAAGGTGTATTGACCGAATTAGGGAAGGACGAAAAAAATCTGGAAAATTTTCCTTCAATATGACAATGGGCAGGTTCGACAGTCCGCTGGGTAAAATTTTCACACAAAAAAGTAGAAATTTGAAACTACATCTAAAAGATGCAGACTTCAATTATACATGGTTTTCAGCAGTTTAAAAGTGGACTTAATGGAATTTAATTACCAAAAAAAAAAAAAACAGATTCTGTGCACATTATAAGGTCTGGAAGATTTGCAAATAACTTCCAGATAGGACAGCCGAAAGAAGTATTTCAGTTTAGTTTTCCACAGAAGAAGGTTTGTCCTACAGAACAGTCATATCCTTCTCTTCTCCCACCTCCTAGTCTTTTTGGAATTTAGATGAGACAAAGATAGGAATTTTCCCATCTTTGTCCCGTCTAAAACCCGGAAACTGTGTATAATTGAATTCTTCATCTTTTAGAAAAAGCTTCAAATTTCTGACTCAAACGCAAAATATTGACTCAGTGGGGTCGAACATGCGTGGTCCCATTTTTACATTGTAAACTCTTTGTGCATTAAAAAAAAGTTGGGGCTTCCATATTGTTCTGTGCCTAAAACTGAATATAATATTTGGCAATTAATGTAATGATTTGGTATTATTTATTGCGATATTTTATAATGTATGTATTTATGTAGTACTACGTAATATTTTGTTCTGGTTATCATGTTATCCTTCATCCACTCTGCCTACCGCACTCTTCCTTACGACCCTTCGATCGGAAAATCCCACCGCATGCTTGACCCTTTTGCTGTCTCATATGGCATACCATATGCATCGAGCTTCTATTTTACAGGCAGCTCCGGACGAACCATGGCTCAAGAACGTATCTATCGTTGGAGTGAAGCAAATTGATCGAATAGTAGAAGTTGTAGAAGAAACGCTGAAAGGAAATACTGGTATGTAAAGTATTGAGGAGTTGTTATATGTTGTAAGACTCGTCAACAACGAGCTGTAGAACATTTAACAGTCAACAAGGTGTAGAACATTTAACCAAAGATGCATACTATTATCTTTCATTGTTTTGTAGTGAGGCTACTCAGTCGAAAACGACCAGACGCCGGGCTTTCGCTACCAAAAATACGGAAAAATGAGTTGGTTGAGGTTCGTTATCCCACGTGAATAGTAACCAGTAAAGCAGTGGAAGCAATCAGTGAGAAGTAATTACAGGTTATCTGCAAACGATGCTTATTTAGGTGCTTGCGATAAATACCGGTTGCCTTAATCATTGCACTTATTGCAAGACAAAATTGGCAAGAGGAGATCTGAAAAGTTACCCAATAGAAGAACTGGTGGAGCAGGTTAGTGCTTGAAGAATATTTCGAGATGTTTGGATTATTCTAGAATTCCAGTATCATCAGAACAGCTTCTGAGTTTTTTCCGACTAAACCGTAATATTCACGGTCATCGACGTGCTCAAATGTCAACTTTTCTTACATTTATCTACTTTAGATTAATAAGTAATTGAGTAAAATGTGGCTTTGAGTTCTTCCAAGTTTATTTTGGTGTAGTGGTTCTCCTTTTTGCATGTTCCATATTCATTTTTAGAGCTGGCTGTAACGCAGTCGGTTGGCTAAGAGGTCCGCTGTGGCCGCACAGTCAATGATTCGGAATTGTCTTAGTATCAACTAAGCCTTTCACCCCTTCGGGGTCAATTGGTACTAGATTTATCTGGGAGGATAAGAACACTGACTTGAGTCATCGGCTGTCCCTCACAAGTCATCGCATAGGCTGCCACGTGTTCTAAAACCTTAACGTTTACGAATTGCAATCAAACGCGCTGACACATCCCAAGTGGATTGATACGCCAGAGGCTTTATCCTTTATCCTTTTTGCTCATTTTTTCTTCGCTTTTTCTTCTACTTCTTTCTTCACTTTCATATCTAGACTTTTTTTTGGAAATCATCTAAGATTATTATTTGTTATTTCATAACAGACAAATCGTACGGCAATTGTCAATCCGTCCTAGTCACTGTTTGTATCCTCCTAAAGAGGACTGGTGCCAATTTATCGACGCTTGAGGGATGAGAAACTTCCTTTATTTTGTGATTTCTTGAACAGCTTCAATAAGCTAATTTTCTTGCAGTTCGTGTACCAAGACAATAGTTCGGACCTTTTAATCTGACTGACTACAACTCCCATTCATTTTTTCTCGACTCATTTTTGAAAAATAAAGAGATAAGTTAGAGAAAAGCTGTGTAAGGGAAGAGAAAAAGAACGAAGTGGCTCGTTTTGTTAATACGTTGCTTTCTTAAACTTATTCTTCTATTTCCCAAAAATGAGTCGAGAAAAGTGAGTGAGGGGAATAGTCAATGCTTTCTTGGTATTAGTGTGTCCCAGGCTCGCACTGCATTTGAACGTGACGGTGTGAAAGAATTATGGCTCACTTCCGAAGATCTCGGGGCTTGGGGTAGAGACATTGGTTTGGTAGGTTGTGATTTTACTTCGTATTATGTTATAATGTACATTGTATACTTCGTTTTTTCTCCACTTCTAGGTTCTTCCCGATCTCCTTAACGAGATTGTTAAAGTGATTCCAGACGGGTGTATGATGCGACTAGGAATGACTAATCCACCTTACATTCTTGACTATTTGGAGGTAATCCCGTACAAGATTGATTCACTTTTTCTCTTGAATTTTTTTCTTTCTTCTGCTCTTGAAAAACAACCTTTAGACTTCATATAAATAGAGGCATGCTTGGGTTTTTGCAGCTTCCCCAGCTAAGGGTGTACGAAAACCATTTGCTATTTGCTTTCTAATTCTCGTGAATCCATGCCGATGAACTGCATTATGATTATGTGGCATGGACTTTTTGGATATAGAACGTAATATTTGTCGTCTTAGGCCGCTATAAGTTTCAGGAAATCTCGACGATTTTGAATCATCCACGGGTTTACTCCTTTCTTCACATTCCTGTACAATCAGGCAGTGATGCAGTGCTTCGCGACATGAAACGAGAATACAACAGCGATCATTTTAGAAGAATTATGGATTTCATGCTAGAAAAGTAAGTAGCTAAAGGGGAGGGGGGCAAAAAATTTTCGGTCTCACAAGCAAGATTTTCCCAAGTATATCTGAATTTACTTTATTTCTTTAGAAAGTACTATAACAAGCCCTAGAAACATAAAGACTCGAAGCATGAATCGATGCTGCAGCGTTCGAATCGTCTTCCCTGTGGACTCTTTTGTAAAAATTTGTCAAAATGAAATAGCCTTCCCTTGCTGCCATTACTTCAGAATATTATTTACTTGTTTTCTCAGCGAGGAATTCTCCGGGGTTCATGAAGAACTTAAAAATTGAAAGGCCATAAAAACTGTCAGTGTCGTAGAGGTTGTTTCGGTACAATCACACATTGTTGCCTTTGGTCAAAGTCGGAAAACGTTGCATTAATCTTGCCGACAACCTCATCCCATGATATAGACATGTTACATCCCAGTAGGTTTTCATATATTTTGAACACGAACTGATAAAGAATTGTGAAAATGAAAAAAAGACTCCACGTCGTGAAGTTCTCTGAGATGAGTAGTTAGTGCTGTGGAATTCTGAGTTTTTATACGAGACATCTGTATTGAAATCTCTGGCTTGAACTTCTATGTACTTCTATCCAGTGTTATAGTTCACACACTGTCATTGAAACAATGCGAAATGTTGCATTGTTGCAATAACAATATATGAACTGCAACTAATGTGATGTTTATATCTACACATATGTGTCTTGATGCACTTAAGCAGTGTAGAGTAGTTCGTACACTTTCCTCATGGTAAAGGATGTCATTCTATCATTTTTTTTTGTTGTTCTCTGAGCACTCCATTATTTGATTAGAATTTATGCACATTTACTCTTATTTACCTGTTAATCTTATTTTACAACTTTCTACTTTATTCTACCCACAACAAAAATTACCCACCGAAGTTCATTTAATATTCCTTTAGTGCAATGGCAATCATCCATATCAATTCCATTAAAAATATTTGATTATTTCAGTGTGCCGAACATTTACGTTGCCACCGATATGATTTGTGCATTTCCAACAGAGACTGAAGAAGACTTCGAGGAGAGCATGCAGCTCGTCCGTGACTACAAATTCCCGTCACTTTTCATAAATCAATTCTATCCTCGCTCTGGTACGCCAGCAGCAAGGATGAAAAAGGTGATGAACAGCTCCTGAAACGACGTTTTTCATGTGAAACAGTTGAGGTTAATTAGTGCAGAAAAAATACCTTTCAACATGAATATTGATTTGCCAGGTAGTGAAAACCGAGAAGATCTTTGCTAAGATCTTAGGAGGAAAAACAACTTTTTGTTACCTTTGAGCACAACATATGCCTTGTATGAAATTCTGTGATCTCTGGGACAACAGTTTTTGTTGTAGTTTTCATAGTTGTAATTCTACAGAATGACCAGCAAATTAGATTTCCTCCAGATCGATACAATAGAGTCCAGACGTCGTACGGCGGCAATGTCTGCTCTCTTTCGAGAGTACAGTCGGTATACACCAGATAGAGTGGGAGAAGAGCACCACGTTTTGGTGTGCGAAATGGCGTCGGGTGAGTTTTATCTACTAACGGACATTTATAAAATGCTTCTAACTTGAAATTTAGTACCGGTTATTAAAGTGCGTTGAAACTGACGTAGATTCGTTGTGGTATTATTTTTGAATATTATTGCAATTACTATCAGCATTTCATAACTATTTAGCATCTTGGGCATTTTCTTTGGAATCATATGTAGCTCAAATTTATTTCTCCGTTCTTATCTCTTTCTTCATCCTTCTTATTTAGTTCCCGCCAAGAGCTGACTACTCCACGCTGTTTAGGGCCCAACTAAATCTACTTAAATGGCTGCGCGGGCGGTCGCGTAACGGCAGGCTGGCTCGCTGCTACCTCTTATGTATCTACGGCTCAATCACATGTGTGAGAGCCTGTGATTGCGAGAATTCGTCGGGAGCTGGCCTCGAAGATAGAAGGCTTCTAACTTCTATCAAAGCAACGGAAGGAATCTTCCTTCTACCACTTACAAGTTCGACAACAGAACAGATCTCTACATTTAAAAATGGTGGTAGTATGAAACAAAAGAATGCTTTTAAAGCTAGTATGCGAGCACAAGAGCACAGAAATTACCAATACTTGCTCATGTTATGCTATGTTTGCTCACGGAAAACGTTGAAAAAAGGACATCATTGCAAAGAACCGGGGAAAAGCTCGAGAATCTCTGCTGCCTATTTTCATATATCTAAATTCTCATGATTAATTTTTGTGAACCTTCACAGAGCGCACGACCTGACTGGTGCCTGGTTGGCATCAAGTAGTTGAATTGAAGTTGAAATCATAATACCAATACATTTATGTTTTTTAGATACTATCTGATTACCGCTTTAAGTAATTTTTGTTTTATATATGTGTTAACGTCCACCATCTTTTCCATTCAACTTGTTTTAGATGGTTCACCCTCGAATCATTAAAGACCGTAGGAGACATGTTTGTCCATAAAAGAATATCATAGATAGCAATCCAGCAAGCATCTTCCAGACGGCTGCACAATTCAAGTCCACATATTTTTGAAAAGATAGACGAAAAAGAAACTCAAGAAAAAAAAGTACTTCTAAGAGCGAGATTGAAGGGGTAGCTGCAAGCAAACAACTTTTAGATGTAGCAAAGGGATATGCTAAAAGTTAAGGACGTAAAGTTACCTAAGTCCTTGCCAAACTCAGTGTCAGCACATGTCATAACGTCATGTTCTAACCAATACTGTCAGCTTTACACACATTTCAGTAGCCTACAATGCAGTGTGCAAACTATTAGATGAACGTTAGTACCTATCGATATGCTATCTTTGCTCACAGTGGAAGAAGTACTAGAAACAACCACTTAGTTAAGCTGTGCTAGGTAACAGTAAACAACAGAATTGGTCATACTCCCCTATTCACTTTTCAAGTCCTGAATTCTTTTAATTCAAAGCAAAGGAGTTCGTACACATGCCAAGCGAAAATGAGTGGAGCTCCAAGTCAGTTAAAGAGCCGGAAACGCAGTAGAATTGGCCACGACCCAGCACGCTCCAAACCTACTAGGGCGGCTGCCGCGCGACCGCCCGCGCAGCTATTTAAGTAGGTTTAGATTAGGCCCGCTGTTTAGCTGCCGGTCCAAAAGCCGATAGTCACCAAATTCATAGAGGCGCCAGCAAGCGGAGCTCGCACCGCCGCAAACTCTGTTGGAAATCAGAGTCAGAGGAACTTGACATTTTTGGCAACGTTAGTGAGAGAACCTCATAGTTAACTGCAAAGTTCTATGATCCTATTTCCTTTCCATTTTTAAACGTCTCTGACATTCGTTCCGTTTTTCTGGTTTTCAAATTCTCGTTCAGCACCGGTTCCGAACTTGGATATTTTTGTCTAACAAGTGTTAAGTGAGTAAGTGTTAGTACCTTTCACGTGTCATCCGCCGATAAACCACATCGATTTCCCGCGCAAAGATCTTCAATGTGGAATACTCTCCGCTGAGCAGAAATAACTTGTTTTATTGTGCTTCGTAGCCGTTCTTCGAGTCATAGTGACATTACATAGTTACTTGTGTCATGTGTGGCTTACTTACTTGACTTAATTGGCGGGCTGATGTCATCGCCTGACGCGATTACCCACATCTTCGCCGAGATATCGTCCTTTAACTTAACTCGGCCCAACCTTCTCGATATTCTGCGGGGCTCGCACAGAATCAATTCATTCGTGGTTATTCAGTATCCTGTGAAACATTAGGTCTCACCTGAACTGCCTATCCACGCCGAGTATAGTGCCCTCTTTCACCATCTAAGTCCACAACTTCCGTTTGCGGTCAGGTGGCCTTTTCCAGCATGAACCCAACGAACTCCTCAGAACTCGTTGGACAAGGCGATCTGCTGGGCTCCTCGGTATATGACCAAAGAAAAGAAGATTATTTTCTGCAGCTACTTTCGATTGCAGTACAAGATATTAGTGCCTTTCACGTGCGCCATCCGCCGATAAACCACGTCGATTGCCCTCGTAAAGATCTTCAATATGGAATACTCTAGGCCAAGTAGCCAAGTAGCCATCAGAGGAGCTTCCTTTCCTAGCAATCAAGTCTCCCCATCACCATACATTGCTGCCCAAGTTTCCGACCCGTACATTATGATGAGGAGAATTTTGGGTGGGTAGACTTTGACTTCATTGGTGGAGGGCTCGACCACAAGCATTTAGTTAAAGAGTTAAGTGCAGAAGTGGGCTCATCCCATCTTTGCTAAATATCTTTCTCATAGCTGCTGTTGTTCTTCAGCATACAGCCCAGGTAACAGACTAGTTCGATCGGTTGTCCGTCACCCCGATTCCCGTTCTAGGTCTCGAAGGAACCCACATCGACTTGCTCTTAGTATGGCGTAGACGCAGTGTCTATTCTGCAGCTAGCCAGCTTAGATACGTCGTATTCGAGGTCGCTCTGAGGGTCTGATGGGGCTAAAACGATGTCGGCAGTTCGACGTGATCGACTGTTCTTCGCATGATGCCATCGATGGCGAAATTGGACAGAAAAGGTCCTGGTAGTTCCTTTTTTGTTACTCCAGTTAACACTTCAAGTGGTGTTGTACATCCGGCTGGTGTTCGAACTGCAGCAGCTGTTCGTTGATTCATTTCATGAAGGACGAAAGATTTTTTCTGGTACTAAATCGGCGTGAAGCGCGTTAGGAAGGCAACCTCGAAGAGAAGAGTCGAAACCGACTTCAAAGTTCAAAAGTCCAAGAAAGATAACTACTACTTTTGTTCGAGACCCATTTTTGCCCCATAACCGTCTGCTGTCTGTGTATCTTGGATTTCAACGTGTTGAGTTCTTAATAACAAGCGTCTCTGTGATAGTCTTCAGCAGTCTTCATAGGTACATGAGCACTCACAATCCAGAGTTTGTGTCCTCCGCGAACCCAAAGTCGTACAAAGGCGCTTCTTATCGACGTTGAGCTAATTTCCTTCATCAAGTCGTTGTAGTCGTTCCTCACATATATCGTGCAGCCTTACCACTTTCTTCTCATCAGCATGATCGCAGTATGTGGTGTTGTTTTCGATGCTGATGACAAGTCTTCGTAGGATGCGCGTTTCCTGCAGCGCTACAAACAGCACACAGAGATATGGTAGAAGCCTAGACAGGTCGAGTTCACTGGACAGTGTTCGGCGGTTAAGTGTGACGAAATGGATGTTTGCAGACAATGATTCCATGCTCTCTCTACTGACCTATTGGAGTATGGACTCTGGCGGTGCGCTGGACGATAGCTGCTTTTTGCAATGTATGGGGAACTTTTGCCATATAACCGTGCATGTCATATAGGTCGTACGTTCCTGATGCGTACACTCGATCGCCTGATTGCGTTTAGTAACAGCAAGGCCAGCACGAGCAAGTAACAGTTAGACTTGTATAAGCGATACCAATATGTTGAATATTTGCTTGAGATATAATTTGTGTAATATTATTAGTTAAGGTGTACGGTTAAGGTGTGGTTTACCATTTTGGGTGGAGCTAATTTTATTTAGCATGCTTAAAAACCATTTGCATTTTCTTAACCTGGTAGTCGTTGTGGTAATGGATCATTCCATAAGCAGTACGTATTCTGTACGTTATTCCTTGTTATTGAGAAATGCGAAATTTTAAGAAATCGTAAAATATACTTCACTCTATTTTTTAGAATAATTTTCATCTATTTTTATACTTCATAGTTCTCAAGTCTCCCCGATCCGTCACACCCATATGCCTGCTCCCTGCATACAATATTAGTATGCCTCGCATCCTTTGTTTCGTCGTTTTACTTATTAAACTTACGAATTTCATGCTCTTTTCTTGCTTCCATTGTAACTTCACAGAAAAAATCTCTTGGGTCTTCAAAACTTTTCGTAAGACTAAGAATGAGGTAAATTTGCTAGCTGCGTTCTTGTTATTCCTGAGGGGAAGGGTTGCTCTTTTGTTGTCTTGCATCCTAATAGTGAACGGAATTTCAAAGTCTGAGTCATCCAAAACAACAAAATCTTGTTCTGCGAAATATTATGTTTTAGTTTAGAATTGAGTTCCATTGCCTGACGGCTCTTTCTCAGTCAGCGTTTAAAATTTCATCTAAATTCACAATCATGGAAGTAAGCTGTCTACTTTTCTTTGAATAATATCTCGTTTCACAGTTTTATTTATCTTCGGAAATCATTTTTTTGGTGGTGATAAAGACGATATTCTTCTGAATAGATCATCAGATACGTAAGGCCCTGTGCTTTGAAGATTCTTCACGTATTCGTACGAGAATGGATTATTTCTGTACCTCAATTTTATTTCATCCCAGGTTTTTGCACCTATCGACGAAAATACTAGTGGTGAGTTCCACTTCCTCCACCGAAAATTGAGACCTATCCCCGTACATATTTGTGTGGAAGAAACCAGTCGCGAGGAATTCATTGCTTGCATTAAAAAAAACCAATCCTCTGGTGTGCATTGGAATCGCACTAGAATTGGTTCTTATGTGTGAGACCTCGTGACTAGTGCAGTTATTTGTTCACATGACCAAATGAAAGGCAAAAACATGGCGCTGGAACTAGAAATTGGATATTGTTAGGGTGACCAGGAAGAAAGTTCATATAGAACATGTTGAAACATCCTCAATTTGGACTTTTCTGAAAAGAAAAGTTGAATATTTCCATTTTTCTCAGTTTTAGATTCGAATTCATTCAGTTTGAAGGAAGCACTGAGATAGCCTCTTTCTAATACTATTGAGGCTAAATGTAAATAAATATTCTTAGCCGCGAAAGCTCGAAGTGGCGAAAACGTTTTGTATGGGGTCTGGTTACAAAAAACCCACCTTGTTCGGATTCTCCTTTTCGAGCAGTGGTGGATGTGGATTTTCTGTCAAATCAATCCAGTTTTCTTCTATTCATTTCGATCCTATTTATGGCAGAGTGTAGAATATCTCTGAGGAAATTGCTGGTTTTTTGGAACGAAAAAACACCAATGGTCCCGGCCAGTGTTAAGACTTTCCCTGCCAATTCTCAGGATTTAGGTGAAAGAGCTCCACAGAGGATTTAAAGTGAGTGCGAAGCACTGCCGATTATGGGCGAACGTTAAAGTTGCAATTATGAGTTGGCCTACTGCCAATACTGTTGCTGCGAACTGAGGTAAAAAAAACAACAAAAACAACGGTTTTAGCGTTTGCTGCAAACGTGTGCTGAACGACTGTGCTCCGCAGAAACGCTTAGAATAATTTCGGAAAAAATAAACCCAGAAACGAGGAACAAGTACTGTACCCAGTACTTATTCCTCTGCTCTGGATTTTTTCTTTTTTCTGGGTATTCCTCCCAGGTGCAATCATACCTGTGTCTTCATATCATGTAACAAAAAAATTCCTTTGTGTTTGTGCTGCTCTAATGCCGGTCTCAACTTGTAAACAGTGTGAGCGTTGGAGATTTAGGACGATTTGACGACTTTTTAATGGCAATTAGCTAATTTGTAATTATAATGTAATAATATTGATATATTGTAGTGTAGTAATTTCAAGCAAAATGACTTCAACTACGGATATCAAAAATACCAAAACGAACTAAAACTAGAACATCGTGACTATGAATAACTGAAAAGAGTTTGTAATTTGTAGTTTATTTCTTTATGATAGGCTCTATATTTCCAGATGGCATCCATGCAGTTGGTCACAACAAATGCTATGAGCATTTTCTTGTACCTAACTACGATGGCTTGATGGGCAGCTGGGTTCGAGTTCGTGTTGTGGAAGTGGCAAAGTTCCATATGCGAACAGAATTATGTGAGAGTCCAATAAGGAGTAGCGACAAAAATGGGACTACATTAACCGATTGGACAGCGAAAAATCTGGACGACTGCACACCAGTTGGTACGTTCAGCACTGGTGAAGTGATCATCTCGCCAACACCTGCTGAGAAATCACCTATTGCTGTCATTTTACTGTCCATTCCTATTGTGATTGGTGTGATTTTATGGTACTTCATAGGAATTTAGAATTCAAACAATTCTATTGAAATTTGTTAATGACAATTTTCTTCAAACGAGAACTGGTGTCGAAGCAGACCTTTGTGGACAATTTTTGCCTAGTCAGACCAGGAGAAGTCAGTTCGTCGAAATAGAGTTGTTTCTTTCGAAGTCTTTAATACAAATGCCCGCTTTGCTAACCTAAAATTCAATACTTTGGTTCCTTCGTGAGGGAAAACTCTTGCAAGCTTCATGCTTCTTTCCCCACAATCGATTTAGCCGCTGCCAGCGATAATTCTTCGCTTTACTAAGCTTCTTAGTTAGTTAATCTAACAAAGTAAATAATTCTATGTTGTGAATTCTGTAGTTATTTCGACATTTTCTTTTACAATCCAGTCCGGTTGATATCCGCTCATGCAGAAACGTGCATGAACTGTTTCTTTTACATTTGTCTAGAAGCAGCAGAACATCAAAATAGTCTTTTCGCAGTACATGTTTTCCAGATGTGTGAGACAAAGTGGAAGCCTCTTTAAAGGAAGGCTTCTACTTTATCCTTCTTAATTTCCTTTATCTGTTGCGTGAATATAGTTACAAGCAGCAAATGTTGACCGCTCTGTCTCTTTTTTGATATGGTCGCTTGTTATTTTTAAATGAATTCTCCAATATAAATCAATTTACGTTCAAGCTGGATTCCAGTCATGTCATGAGATGATCTCCAAATCAACAATTATAAATGTTTTTCGTCTCGGAATCTTATGTAGTTTATTGATATCCGTTTTCGTTTGTAAACCAGGGCATAAATGTTTTCGTTCTTGAAGGGAACGTCATGGACCTTTTTACTCCATTCGTCACCCATATGACGTAATGTCGAAGCGAAAATCAATATGTATTTGCTTCTGTTTTCAAAATATGATATCTGTTGGAACTGAGTGGCTTTATTTTTATGGAATCGATTCTCTCTGCTTTCAGGGGAAGATGTTTTCATTTACATTCATTGCTGGTTTCAAATTCCTAGGTTTTCATGCAACTTTGCCATTGCGCCCTAATGGCCAGTTTTTGGAGAACAAGTAATATGATAGTAGCCATCTGGTTCGTAGCTGCCTCCAGACGGTTGCATAGTCTTCGTTTGGTTTACCGTTGTATTCAGTAGCTGTGTGAAGTGATGCGCATTGCGAAGTTGAGTCCTACACAGTTTTTTGTTTTTATTGCCTCAATATTTCTTCCTTATATTTTTTTGGACGCATCCCGCTCCCATGTAGCTCCATCCTTTTCATATCCCGTAAGCTTTGCATAAAAGCGATCTTGAATCGCAGTGATCCATGCTATGTCTTGATTATCCATCTGCCAAGGTAAAGCTGTACTTTGGCCCCTGTCATAAACTGTGCTATTAAAATATAATAAAACTTCGTAGTTAGGTAGTTCTCAGTCAGATTACATCTAGAGTATAAATAGCTCGAGATCACTCAAAAAGCACCTACTTGTGAAGATAATCCCAACGAGCAATCGGATGTTTACATAATATCTGTATTACGAAAAATTCGATCCTTGCGTCCTCAATATCATTTGCCCTGCGAACGTACACAAATGTTTAGCAGTGACTAAAAGATGGAAATATAATCTCAATAAGTAATAGTAGTAATAAGTTCATATTTCTTCTGATTTTGTTACCGAAGTTCATTTCATTTTATGTTAGTCGCATACCTTGTATTGTATATTTCTTGAAATCCTAATAGCCGTCGCTCACAGTGCTCCTCATTTTGTCCGTCGTTACGTCCACTAAGCAATGAGAGTGGGAATTCGTAGGCGTTCGTACATGAGTTTTCATAGGCAGGCATGCATAGGAAATATCCCTGTGCCCATCCGCTGGTTTTGTGTGGGTTGCAATTGTCTCATTGCGAAGCGCTCAACATTTGTTTTCGAGAAGAGTTTATATCTAACATATGATTATTGAATTGTTTAGTGTGCCAAAAGTTGAATCTTTGTTATTGTTAAATTGTGTGACAATGGAATTGTGTTCCTTAACATAAAATTTGTTTCAATGCTGAGATTGTTGACTTTGAATCAGTGGACGATTCTGTCGTTACTGTTGGTTACTTGTTGCATATTTACGTTAGACTTCTGCAGCCATTAGTCCTCTAAGTGCTGAAGAGTTATTTACGTTCATTTACTGAGGATAGTATCTTATCCTATCTGTAGGGGATTGGTAGAGAGAAAAGGAGCAAAGAATACCGCCTGTATACTTTGCTCCCCTCGAGGCGCCGTCTTGCCAGCCTGCGGCCGGCGCTCGGAGCGACCAGCCAGAGAGACTGCAGGTCGTGAGAGTAGTCCCGCCCTAAGGATACACTTCCTCGACGCGCCAGGACCACGCCTCCTACTCAAATCGGTTTTCTTGGTTCTGCACAAGAATTGCTCCCTACTGTCTACTTCAAGGTGAATTGAGATCAAATTTGTATCACATTCGAAGTCATATCTTGTCTCTCATACCGCACCATACTCTTTGCGAATCGATTGTGCATGAAAACAATGAGTCCATGAGAACTGCGTTTGCATTCAGCTGAGCGGCTGTGACGTCCAATTGACTCGAAAACACTGCTCCCATTCATCCTAACTGCACTGCCGCAGTGCACGTTTTATATGGACTTCATGGATTCGACCTGAATTGCGGGTTTTATCGTGGAACTTAGAGTAATTCGTGTCTTTTCTGCTGTTCCTGCGTTCGCTACTGTACGCATTTGATTCCCTTCTTTGAAGACATCTGGAAATCCACATATCTGCCAAATTATATTTCTTAGCGATATTAAACATTTAGTTCATTTAAATCTGCGCAGCACATTGGTTGAAGCGTTCCTTAGAAACACCCTTTCTCGCTTCTCACATTGGCAATTCGGGGTCTTTTCCAAGTTTCTTAGTTTTGACGTGCGATTTATCCTGATTTCTTTCTTTTTGTTAAAACTAATTGCTAAGAAAGCGTCTCTGCCGCTGATATGCATACTACTCCATAAACAGTCTCACTTACTTTAGAGACTTAGAGAACAGAAAAATAGCAAACTCTTTACCCTATATCGCTTGCAGCTATATCTACAGATGTTTACGTTAATTAGAGAAAAATTTGGTTATTTTTCGCTAGTGTTGCTCAGCGCAGTGTACTCGGAATGTGTTATTTTACGGGTCTATTGTCCTTCTAATAAGGCTTGGAAATGAAAGAACTAGCACTGTTTGTGCACTTAAGGTGCATAACTTAGACAACTTGGCTGGTCACGTCTATGCACTGTCCATTCCAAGAATGGAACCCGACCCAGAGTTGTTGTCAGATATCGTATGTCGAATTGTTAGAAAAAAAACCGGATGTACATAGCCACAGTTACACAAATAGAAGCGCATTTTTAGCTTTCTTTGTTTGTTCAACTAACAAAGTAATGAAGAATATTGTGGCTTTCATTCCTTTCAGTTTTTATTTGACAAAATGTGTTTTCTTCTTCTTTGATGCCAGCGCGTTTTCCCATTCATTTGTAAACTAAACTCTTCGGCTCCCTTTTAGATTTTTTTTAATTCCACAATTGTATGGACCCCAACCATTCGTTCACCTTAGCGAAGCACTTGCTGATTTCCCCTTCTTTCTCTCCTTCTTCGTAACGTTAGACTATTCCAGAGAAAGGCTGACTTTCGTGAGTGTGCCTAGTCTTATGCAGGCGCCATGGAAGGCGCGCGAGGGACCCAGGGAGCGCCTGCGGGATGAGGATGGATATCGTATTCGTGCTGCAGGTGTATGCGTGAATGGTTTGTAAATAGACTTTCTAGAACACTATAGCTCGCCAGTTTTTTCTAAGACAGTTTTCTTTTATTGTTACTTGTACGGCATGTTCATGTGGTTTTTTTTTTCTGAGCCACGTGTTATCGCAGTTTCTCACTGTGGAACAGCTAATCAATGACCTGTCGTGTGACTGCCCACATTCTGTGTTTTATAATCACATCAGTGACGAAAATTGAGTATGACTACCAAGTTTTTATGTAGAAATATTTGCTGATGCGCTCTTACCAATGTCTTTAAGAGCAATTCTTCCAGGGAATTCGTATGCTGCTTTGTTATTTCTTATCTTTGTATGCAATCGAATCAAATTACTAAATTTTCTAAAGGTTGGACAGATATCAAAGGAAAAAGATTGTAATTAGATCCTGTCAAAGTTGTAACGAGACAACGAAGTTCTGACATATTCCATTTGTTTTCTTTAGAAGTATTTAAATTGAATAGCTTGTAGAATGGGTTTAGTGCTAATTTTCCGCAAGGAGTGGTATTGATTTGAGAGAGCTTCACTCGGTGGTTGCTATCAGACGGCGGAGGTTTCTCTTCGTGACAGACTAGCGGGGATTAATTGACTGAGTAGTAGGCTGGCTTGGTTCATATTGAACTTCTTTCGTATTTCTTTTGCTAGCGTTAACGTAGGAGTAGGATTATTACACAAGTAGTTGTCATTCCACCAAAATCACGTCAGCTAGACCAGTTAGAACATCGACTTCCATTTCTGCCATCTCCGACCATTTTGTTATGTCTCCAGTTTTTTTTTTTGACGTAATAACTAACGTATACATTCGCGTGAGTTTTTTATGGGAACCGTACAGGATTTTACGACCTCATTTCATTGTAACTAGGCGTTCATTTAATGAACTTCTAGGAGAATGGAAATTCATGAACTGTTCGCTGTGCTTGGAAGTTAACAAGAACTATTATCTTTTTTCTTTTGTGTTTGTTTAAGAAGTTCTTGCCTTTGTGCAATTTAGCATTTACAAGAGTACTTATTTGCATAACTGATGTTATTGGAAGATCCCCTAAAAGACACATATTTCAGCTATTCTTGATTGATTTGTAGATCGTTCTTTTGGTCGAACGTTTGGTTGGCAATTTTGATAAGTAGAATTGAATATACTCAAGGCTATACAACTATCGATGTTCGATGTAGCGATGGATAAGAGCTGGATAGATTTTGTCACTGGCGTTCACATGCGTTTTTCGTTTCAGTTTTTAAAATCAACGCCATCTTGAGCGTTTCTTTTGATACTGTCAGAGTTTAAATGCCAGTTGATGTTTTTGCTCCTGCTCTCAGTTGTGTAACAATCGAAGTGAAACACAATTCGCGGGCTTCGAGTAGCCGCGTTCAGAGCTTGATAGCTCTTAGAAACGGTCGCTGAGCTTCAATTTTGCATTGAAGCTGCCTCGGAGCACGTACTGGAAGTTGTGGGAGTGTTCCAGAGGCTGGAGTTAAGGGAGAAAGCTGTAAAAGTGTTAAGGGTTACTGAGATGGTGAATAGTTCTTTATGTGCCTTTATGTGCAAAGCAATTTTTGTAATGTAGTTTCTGTTGTTTTTGTTTGTTTTGCATTGCCTACTTTTTTTCTGGTTTGACGTTAGAGGTCTCAATACCGCCCTTATCTCTCGAGGTAAATAAATCGGTATTAACTTATAATAACCTTGCGTTCGGAACCTCTGTCCAGGCAGAACCAGAGTGTGCAGCCAAGTTACTGGGAGATGCAGAAGAGGCGGCTTGGATACGATGTCAAAACTCTTGGGACTAGAGGTCTGCAGTTTGCCCATTTGTTTTAAAATTAAGCGCACAACACAGCAATTAGAAAAAACATCCTGAAGCCGTAGGAACGCCTTGTTTCGCAGAGCCAGGAAGGACGGCGAGGTCATTTAGGCTGCCGAAACGGAAGAGGATTATGATGATGATGTGTCCATGCAGCACTTTTCTGCTTCCATCGTAAGCAGTCATTCGAGATGTGATAATGCAAGGGCCTGTTACAGTTTCTACAACTAGATCAAATTTGAGTGAACTACGCTCTCTTTTCCTGTTCTGTTTTACCCATGTCACAAACCGTTCGTGAAAAAGTTACCGTCGTTATCTCTTTCTTAAGAACCTGTTCTGTAGATTTGCTATATCCAATATCAAGAGAGACTTTTCTACTTGCTCCGGAAGTGTTTATATGGGATCCTAATAAGTGGACGTATTTGCCAACGAGTTCGGCATCGGAGCGGGCTTCCACCTATGACGTCAGTACACAGCTTGCAGTCTTATCGCTGCATATTGCAAAAACCTGCGCTCCCATCACAATGACATTCCAAAGGTTCCATTGAAAATTAATTCGCAGATTCAATTGTGCTAATTCTATGCTTGCTGACATAACTGTGCACCCAATTTTTATTATTTTAACTTCTTTTGGGAGTCAAGCTGTTCTTGACTGCAGTTGTAAACTACAAAGCAACATCTTGCTGGGAAATGAAGAGATCTTTTTTTTCACCTCCCGTATGATTGACCATCGAAAACGAAGATTTCATTTTTGCAACAGATGAAAACTGTCGCTATAGTAGAATTCCTGCATTTCAGTTGATTATTTGTGTTCTTGTATTCAAAGTTCACGTTATGCGATCAAAGTCATTATAAAATCGGTCGGCCGATCGGCGATTTCTCTCATACTGCGTCCGCAGCGTGCACGTTGCATAATGTGAACTAGTACGGAATCTGTGAGGGTGCTGGTGAATAAAGAATGATAGTCATGCGCAAAAACCTATTGATTAGTAGTGGTTGAATAGCAAAGAATACCTTCAAAGACTTTGTTCGTTATCTGCTTTTTTTTTTCTTCGGAAGATTAATGAGGATAAGAATATCGGAGAAGGTTGTTTATGACGTTAGAATGGGGAGGGAAGGAAGAGGAGAGCGAGGGATTAGTGAAAGTGCGAAGTAGTACCTTGAGCAGTTTGTACGGATTTGGCTGGCTGTAGGGAGAACATTTCACATCTATATAGTCCCAGTCAAATTCATTTGAAATTAAAAAGAAGTTTCGCAAAGAAATAGGCTATTAAAATACCATATATATGCAGATATATGAATTACAGAATGGGTTTGCGCATCTCACTGCTCTTCTTTCTTTCCATGAGTTTGAAATGACAATAAGGTTTAATTCCCAGGGACTTTGCTGCAAATTGGGGTGATGATTGAGAGGAAAGTTGCAAAATGCTTTTCTTTGAATTAAAGTTGCGTGGCAATTCTGGAGATGTTATACTTAACGAAATCTCTATTGTAACGTAATAACGTGACTACAATGAAAAAAACACACATTTGTCAATGAAATCAAGAATTAGATTATCTTCAGCCATGACTGTTAATCCTTATATATGTACTTTACACTAAGGATTCCCTCGTCACTATAACTATCTTTGCAACAGTTTTTGGATATTAGGAATCATTTCCGTGTTCTAGATTCATAGGTAGCACTGTTTTCCAGGACGTGGGAAAGACGCAATGGTCTTACTCGTCAGCGGCGGAAAAGAAGGCGGGAAATGGGTCATCCCAGGTAGGATTACTGGACGACGGCTACAAATAAACAGTAAACAATGCATTTAGGTGGCGGTGTTGAGCAAAACGAATGTGCCGAAGAAGCAGCTCGACGAGAACTGGAAGAAGAAGCGGGAGTGAAGGCACGTGCCGTGGAGGTGATCGGCCTATTCCAGGTGCGTTTTCGTTCTTTTTCTGTGGGATTGATGTGAAAATATGCATGTCACCATTATTTTAATTCTAGGATGATGATCGCAAGCACCGTACCACCGTGTTTTTGATGGAAGTGGAGGAAGAGTTGAGTGTGTGGGAAGAGGTAAGGTTTTTCTTTTGATGGTTTGCTTAGAAGATTGGGATAAAACAGCTCAGACTGTTATATTTCATATGTTTGCATTCTGGAATTATGGAGTTGATGAATTTTACTAGAAGAGGAGAGCGAGCAGCAAAGTGAAGGATAATGTCTTTGGAAATGAGTTCATTCCCTTGGGTAAAATGGTAATCAGAAGGAATTGGCTTACAATCACTTACAAACTCTCGACTGAAGTTTGATTTCTACGTTATTACTTTAAGTTTTTACTTTCTTCAGCACCCTATTGAGTTCCAGCAAGCTAAACGTATCGCCAATACATTGCAAACATGAACCTTAAAGTATGAATTGATTGGCTGGAAAAGTTGAGATAATACTCTGTTAAAAGTTTTGCTTAGTACTGTGTGGTCTTTTAGGGCGAACATGGCCGTCGGAGAATTTGGTTGCCGTTAAATGTTGGTGCCGAAGTCGTGAAAGTGGCACATCGACCTATACTGAATGCTGTACTGGCACGGTAGTAAAAGATCATCAGTCGTACCCAGCTTATAACGCGAGATCTTCGAAGACTTTCCCCAATGCTGTGCGTATTGCGAGATTGTCTGTACGTTGTGCTTTCTATCGTTGACTTGACCGCTGTAGTGTGACGAGCATCATTTCACTTATTGGCTCCCTCACGCCCTTTCAAATTTGCCATGCTACAGAAGGGAGATCTTTTTTAATTGATGGATTCGTATTTGATAACAAATTGTATACAGCTCTCTTTTGTAGTGTGCTGCAAATTTGTTCCACTTCATTAGTTCATATAACTTGTACTTGTAAAAAAAAAATTGCTTACGAACTGATGAACGTGTTCTGTATCGGTTTCCTGAAAATACAAGAGTGATGTTTTTGGAAGTCTTCAAAGGTTCTTGAATATAGTGAATACAAATAATACATAGAGGAACGCGCCTTTTTTCTGCAATTATTCTGAACTTTTGAAAACCTCTAGAGAGTGTTATAGGGTGGCTCTTTTATTTCCAAAATTACATTTCTAAGTTTCGACCACAGTTTTAAGAAACCGATACTCTTTTTGTATACGAGGTAGACATGCCAACAATTGCGGCAAGCTTTCGTTTTTCTTCATCTTCTTTTTTTTTTGTCTGCATATCGATAAGAGACAACGCCTTTTCTCATGTCGTCCGCATTAACTTATCGTTTTTTTTTGTACTTACAGCGTCCCTCCGGCACTAAATGACCTGCCGATATTGTATTTATTTTATATCTAATACAGTAGTGATGTAACAGTAATGTATGATTCTCATAGTTGTCAGTGACAATTATTGGCCTGTCCATCTGATTAGTCTAGTGCTTGTCTGTCATCTTTGTATATGTGAGAAGTGAACGGAACGATCTGAGAAGTATCCGGATTGTAGATCGGGTCACAAACATCATCTCAGAAATAAATATGTTGCAAATGATAGTATTGTCAACAACAGCTATCATATTTATCAATCTCAGCAAAGCTATCTCAGCAGCTACGTCTATCATCCACTGATACGTTTCTTCAGCATATGGCTAATTGGTTAGGCTGCCACCACTGACTGAGTGTACAACTGATATATCCAGCAGAAGTAACCTTACTGATATCTGTCCGCACGCTGCACCTCTCTCAATATATTTTCGTAATCAAACAAGCACAACTGCACCGGTAACACTTATTTTTCACAATGGTACGAGCGGCACAAGTCGATGCTGTAAAAGTTTCATCTGTGCCATCCCCAACTTCTTCAGTTGCAGCAGATCAACCGCGATCGAGGATCATCCTGATAGTTGCAGTTGCCACTGGAGCGCTTGCTGGGGCTATGCTATTAATTTATTACAGAAAGGTGAGAAATACAAAGAGTTCCAGTATTGGATTTCTGTTGCTGCACACGGATCTTCGTCTGGATAAATATCACTCAAGACAGGCGCTCATTGATTCACATCATATTGCCCCACAACAGTGTCCACACATTTTTTGCAATGCTTTAGACGGTCATAGCAAAAGATCTGCTCCTATTTCATCGATTTTAACATTTTTCTTGTGATCCACCTCATAATTTTAAATGGCGACTTCAGAGAATGGATAGAAATCGTGAAATATTCGAGAACAAAGTTATTAATCCAGCTAGAGTTAAGAGTGAGTCTAAATTGCTGGTCTACTGATTCAAAATCCTGGTTCCAGTTGTCGTTTAGAACGCAGTCGCTTAAAGAGTGGTCGTTCGTCATCATCTGCCTCTTCAAAATCGCCCGGATAACTGGAGCAAAAAAAAAGTACACAATGAAGAATAACTAAGCATTCAAGCAATAAATATTCTTCTTTAGTATGTGGGTGCGCGTGAGGTATTTAATCTGCTTCCATCCACAACACATATGACTGTTGGTGGAAAAACATGATGCATGACATCAGGAGATGAGGAAAACAAGCTCGAACTTCTTCCTCGGAGAACAGCAGATAAGAAATGAACTGGACGAGAGCTAAGAGCAGTATAGAATAGTAGTGAATTGGTTTTGAAGGATAATCTCTGTAAACAGGATTAGGATGATACAAAATGTTTGTGGATAGTCACATTGCGTATTGGAGAACATATAGTTTCAGCTGGATTGGTATCAATCTCCTTAAAATCTGGATGTTAGCCCCAAACTGCGAACTAAGTGCCAATTAGGTGACACTTAATTCACACTTTTTAGAAAAGTATTTCACTGAGGCAGATAACTAGAAGAATAAAGTTTAAGACGAGAGCTGGCAGAAATAGGGTTAGATTAAACGTTTCTCGACCTTGTGCCGTTAATCCCGAGATTGATTTGATGTGATCATTGATTGG
Source organism: Necator americanus (assembly GCF_031761385.1). Lineage (NCBI taxonomy): Eukaryota > Metazoa > Nematoda > Chromadorea > Rhabditida > Ancylostomatidae > Necator > Necator americanus. Next base: position 519,071 of record NC_087371.1, read on the forward strand.
ATTGAGTGTGCTGAGGTCACATACCATGGTAAGAGGTCATAACTCACGTCTTCATTTGCAGTTATGTATATTTCGCTCCGGATTTTGAAAAAGGCTGTCAGCGAATGAAGATCGTAGGACTCCATTCATAATTATGTACTGGTGGCAACACCTTCGCGTGAAGTTACTGGTCCTTCTCTACGGGGATGTTCAGCAACCACGGTTATGGTGCAGTAGCTGCTGCGCTGGTTCACGTGGTCAAGAGATCAATCTCCGGTGGTGGTGGTGGTAGTATTTCGTGCCATTTCGTGCTCTTTATTAAAATGTGGCAATTAGCTCATCATTATCTCTTTAAATTTTATGTCTATAGTGCATTAATAAACTATTAATGCACTATAGACATAAAATGTTTAGTTGTTTAGTTAACTATTAAGTTAAGTTATTAATTGGTAAATAACCAGGCTACTTAATATCCTAGAAGTTCCATAACTAAAATTTTGTGCTGCAACATTAAAACAGTACATGTACGAAGCGTAGCCATCCTAAAGAGGCGAAAATGTCAGATTCCAGAGTGAAAAAATGTGGATCCTCAGGATTATCGCAGTTTCATGCAGTGTGCTTTGTCCAAATAATAGCATTTCGAATAGGTTACAGAATTCTCACGGTCCTCTGTCCCGGTAATATCACTTAGGTCCCAGCCATGAGTTTTTTGCAGAGAGTTGAAAAGAGTGGATTTCTAGGAGGGGAATCTTCTAGAAAAAGTCATCAGCGCAACGGCCAAGTTATCCATATCCAGATCATTATCTTTTAGGATTCCTAGCATCGGTCAGTACCAAGTGACACAGTTTTAGGCACATTCAGTTTCGTCCCGAAGAAAATTGATTATTGAAAAAAAAAAGAAAATTGAACCGGTTTAGAGTTTGTCATGTTACCTTAACAAGATATTTTGGTTAAATTACTTTAAGTGAGAAATTGAGGTTGACAATTTGTACTTTGGAAACACAAAACAAGTTTAAATGCGATGTTCTTTGCGGTGAATCGAGCGAATTTTAAAACGATGTGAAATGCACGGGAGCAAGGACGTGTAACACCGGTCCGGCAAGGATTCTTTAATAAATCTAAAAAATTTTCTCAAGTGTTCATGATAACTCCCATGCGACTTACGAAAGGTGTATCATGCTCCAGGTAGCTGCACTAAGAACATCTTCCATTCTCCTATATTATTATATTTTTTCCAGAAAATTCTTTGTTGTGGTACAACATCCTCATGCGTTACTTCTCACAATATCAGGTCACTAAGGCGCTGAGAAAAAAATGGTGCGTGCGCTAAAAGAACGATTCTCAATTCTCCGGTGATTGGTATCGGGATCGGACCAAGGCTTCGCCTAAGCACTTTACGCGAAAATTCCGTCGAAACAGCGTCGTCGCACCGGATCAATTTGATATCCGAACTATCTGTGACGGCGATTTCTGTAGAATCGAAGTGCTTCAGCGAGTGTTTTCATCGCTCTCAGTGATGGCGAGCGGATCGTTCTCGAGTTGATTGCTGTTCAAAATAGCATCGCAGGCGTATTTAAGTTGACTCCTTGCTCGTTTTATCTTTCTTTACATTTTTTAAACATTGCATGGTGTCCTGTAACCTGAGGTGTGAATCTACACTTAAAAACTACGATTTTTTTGTCACCACTTACTCATATTCCCTAATCCCAATGGTTTTGTGATCCTTCCGAGAAATTTCAACAAAGACATTTCTTTTTACGTCGTCTATCCGAGAGAGAATGAAAGTGGCTGGGAATCTATGCTCCCTCCTGGTTCGCTGTTCTACAATCTCCTTCGTAGCGAGATCACTCCTCTCCAGCCTTAGCGGAAGTGGACGCAACGTCCAGGATCCGATCTAAGATTTAGCGATGACACCAAAAGATCTGATTTTTGGTCGACAACGTCTTCAGTCAGCTGTCTGGGCAGCTGCTCTGGTTCAGTGCCAGACTTTCGGCGCCTCTTTTGCTGTTTTTTTTGCTGTTGAATTTTGATAAAATTGATAGGATTTTTTCTGATGGGATACGATTGATGTGTCTGTCTATCTCAATTTCCTCTCTGGTGTTGTCTGAGCTGAAATTTCCCGAATTTTCGCTGTAGCTAAGAGTTTTTGAAAATCTACAAATCCATAGGTTTTCTTCCTTTGGAAAAATTTAGATTTTTACATGTCACCATATTCACTTTGATAACCCTGCCTAATTATCTAAAGTATACTCTCCGGGTTTGTTTGCTAGTAGGAAGGAAATGCATCCAGTTTTGTTTCTCTCGTTTTTTTTTTATGCTTTTTTAATTTTTTTTTATTTTATTGGTTCTCATTTTTCAGTTTTTAGTCTTGGGAGCGAAGATTTCAACTTCTAGTTTAAATTGTCAAATCCTTTGCTTGTTGCTAGTCTCTGCCAGCTAAATATCCGTCAAATTCTTCATTTTTGTTCAGTCGTGACTTCCATTCTTGGAAGTAGCCACTTAAAATCTTCGACACTTTCATTCGAAGCGATTCCCACCTTCGCCACGTTAACAGTGGCGCGTTCGGCGCAGCGCAAACCGCAAATCCTTTCACTTTCGAAATCTTTAAAACATCATTCCTCTCAGGACTCAGGTGAAAGTTCTGCTATAGAAACTTACTAGAAAATTTATCTGCTTTTTAATTTTTGAAAAGAGTTCCTGAAGTAGGAAGCAGTTAAAGCATCAGGAAGATCTGTGTATACATAGTAGCTAAACAACAAGTGAATTATAGATTCATGCCTGCAAGTTACCTTCCTGGCTAACTATATAATTCACAAATTACTATTATTAGTTGTAATTGTAATTGAATTTTTGTTAAAAGCACAAATCTACGCATTTCGATAGGAAAATATAAAAGTACAGACCAAGTAGAGCTACAACAGAGGACACAACCAGAAATAGATCTGTACCCGGGATCGATTTTCTAGCCATTCTCAGTATTAATTGAAAATACGGATAGTATTTAACAGAAATACTTTCCCAACGAGTTCGGCTTTTTCGAATTCGAATTACTCATCCATGAAGCTTGTCGCCTTTCCCTGGTGCCGTTTGCGCTGGAGCCGCTAGAGTGTAAGTAATACTTTTTATGCTGGCTGGACCCCTTTACTACGAATGCGTTCAACTAATGTAGTGCAGTGAACAACTGTTCTTCGCTGATCGACACTTCTCAGCAAATTGCGAGAGAGAAAGAGAGAGTTTTACAGGGTCGTTGCTGTTTTCGTTGTCCTCACAGTCGTTCTTTGCTGCCTTCTCTCTCGTAACGTCTGCCAGAAGTGAATTCTTCTCGGTGAGTTTCATGAATTTTGCAGAAATGTTCTTTGGAACTCTGTTTCGTGAGCTGTTTCACATATACGTATACGCAATGTAATCCGATTTTGTACATACACAAGGGCACATTTACATCATCATCGTTCCAGAGAACCCCGTATAGTCAAGCTAGCTTACTATGTGAATTAGGTCCTACATTACTTCGGACACCACCGTAAGTAGTCGTAGGTAGTTCCGAGCGTCGCATACCACCGTCCTAACCACTGAAGATTTATGAGAATGAGCGTGCACGTCTCGTGCCTACTCTCTAATTTCTTTCTCTCTTCGGTGTCATCCTGAGGCTAAGTAACGCTTCCTCCTTACCTTCGAAGGTGAGGCACAACTTGTGATCTCTGTAATTGTCTCCTTTCTATTTTTACTGATTTATTTGTATTATATTATTGTATTATGTATCGTATTATGTATTATTTGTATTTTTATAAGTACTTTTCTTATTCAAAAACAAAATTTCAGCCTCCAGAACTTTTAGATTTTTCTTCTTCTGGTAGGAAGGCTCCTTAAGGAGCTTCTATAGAATTCATGTCACGCTGGAATTCAACTGCAGAATCTAGGATTGAAGGCAGCATACCACAAAATTAATATTTCCACGAATAGATATGGTTGAGGTGTAGCTCACGAATATGAGCACGATCACACTCGATTCCTCCTAAACATCCTGAAAAACGGCGTGGAGTATGGCCCTCTCGATTGGATTTTCTTACGAGGCACTTAACATAAGCGCCGCATCTACGAGCGAGCGAACAATCACTGGCCCTGTCAACGTTGATCTGTCGCTACTGGTCGCTGGAAGAGGCGGTGCGTATGTCTGCTCTCACACAGGTTGTTGCTAGGTGTCCCGTTGGAAAATCCGATCAACAAGGACATTTTCCGTCCTCAGAATCTCCGCCGTTTTCGGCAGAGATCTCAACATGGTCAATTGCGGCCTTCACGTGTTGGCTTTAAGTTAATTTTGTGAATCTTTGAGAATTTCCCGCTACATCTATTATACTTATAAATATTCATAGGGAAGAAGCTGTTCTTAAAAAAAAAACCATCCATTTGCAATCCTCGGTTGTGTTTTCCAATTTTTAATTTCTGGAAAGGATCTAAAGTTCACTAATTATTTTTGGAAACAGCCAACAAAATATTTTCAACAGTTGCAGACAGAGAAAAGAGAGTTTCTCTTAATCCACTCAAATCTACGTGATGTTTTATGGTCAGAATAAAAATGATTCGAGTGAATTCAAGTGATTTCCTTCAGGGAGTTAGACGGGAAAGAAACCACGAGAACAACTATACTGTGTAATAAAAAAGAAGAAAGATGGAAACTTTCACATCGGCTGTAACGTCGTGAAAGAGTTTTGCTACTTTTTACTTTTTTCTCTTCCCCTTCTTTCATTAAAATCTTAGCAGAACACAGCAAAATGCTGGAAATATTAGGTTGCGGTGACTGAGCGGCGGGTGCAGTCTGCTGTCGAAAGTTTCGCGAATTTCGCGCAGTTTTCACGAGCTTTTTCGATTTTTGTCCCGGTTTATCGAATCGCTGAATCTCGTCTCGCTCTCCAAATGAAAATCCTCGGTTTGCCACGAAAGTATTACACCTAAGACGGATTTATTCTCACCTTTAGCAAAATATTCATGAAGCAGTGGTTGTTTTACACGACATTGGATATAAAATTAATCGCACTGAAGCAGACCCTGTAAGATGTTTTGCTGAATCTCCAGGAAGTTCATCACTCCTCGAAAGTCACTCAGCTATCTACCGTGTTCTTGTTTTTATTTTCTGTGATCTCACCATCTTTGTTCGAATATTTTGCGAAGTAATCGTCGTTAATCTCTATTAAACTTTTCTGCATGGAATTATGGAATTAATTCGGCATAGTCTCTTCGGTTTTACGATTATCAAAACGAGAAACACGGAAATGTTCTGGATTTTTGAAGCTAGAAGTCTCTCAAAAACACAGGAGAAGAAATAGCAGACAGTAAGGCATTACAACGCAGTCGAATCTACAAAGCTTCCTAATCGCTGAACTGTCTCTGCTTCCTTTTTATTCCAAGTTCTGTTACGCTTAATCCTTCCGCTCTCTAGAATGTCTTCCTCGCCTGAACAGTTTCTGGAATGAATATTTGTTTTGTACGTGTTCAAGCTTCCTCAATACATATCTATCCACAACCTCGGTTTTTTCTTTTGTCGGAGCCTCCTAGACAGCGGCGATGTTTTCTGGTTCGCATTTTAAACTCGGAGACCACTTGTAATCACGGCTTTACTCATTTTCTAACCGTAGTTTTATTTTGTGACATTCGCAGATGTTTCCGATGCTTCCCTCCTCATCACATTCGTCGATGCAGATCTCTAGAAAAAGGTATAAACCTGTCTTTATCTCTTAATCACACCCAAAAGGTCAGCCCTTCTTTTGCGCGCATCGACTCTCCCCTAGTTCGGCCTATCAAGCTCGTAAATATGTAGAAAAAATGCTGTCTCTAAAATAACTACTAAAAAGTAATTGTGACCAGAAAAGAATTTTTCCGAAAGCATACAAGACTGACTCACTCTGAGTTGTGGCGAGCTCAAAAAAAAAAAAACTCTATCCACTTCGGTAAGTACGTTTCGGTTCCAAAACTATGGTTTTTTGTTGCTGAAAGAGTTGTGAGATCTTTTGCACGTAAAATCAGCAGCTTTTGTCTGCGGTGTAACAACTGGCAGCTGAAAAGAAATGAATGCGACCTATGCAGGCAAAAAAAAAAATCGAAAGTAGTTGCAATAAATTGACCTTTAGAAACGTTCCCAATTGCCTCTCTAATTGGAAACCACTTTTTTGGATAGTTATATGTAATTTCAACTTTAATTCTTTATTTATCACACTTTTTTGTTTCACTGTTATCCCACTTTTACTTGATTAAACAACGAAAAAAAATCGTTAATTCCAGGAGACGCTCTGAGCGTCCGTATCTGATCCAGAGATGAGACCATGACGCACCAAAGTGGTGATATTGTACTACTGTTGTACTACAAGTGCTGTTGTACTTGCAGAAAATGAGAGACAGTTTCCAAATTAAAAACTTAAACAGGGAAGAAAGGTGCTGGGACTGAACATGGGGAAATATGTGATTTCGCTGACGTTCGGATACTTCAGCGTTCGCTCCCGAGGTACACAACGCCTCGATGAAGTCGTAAAAATAGTAAGACCGAGCGGGAACAACAAGAAAACAATGAAGAAGTCAGAAAGAACAAAGAAGTCAATTTCTTGATCAGATGGAAATAGACGTGGTCATTTCCTGCAGCATGGCCACTCCATCGGATACATATCTACGTAATACAAATTACTTTTGCATGTCATCGACTTTTCTTTTTGTGCTGAAGCTCGCTCCAGTTCCAATGATGAATTAACGAATGAATGGTTTCATGAATGAATGAGCGAAGCAGCACCGTTTCATTCACTTCTCTCTTGTGCTGGATCAGCGCACAGCTAGCCGGTTGCTCTTTTTTTTCTCACACACGAACACCAATCACTCTATTTTTTTCTCGGCTAGCCATCAAGACGTAGCAAATCCGGTTTGGTTAGCTTCACTTCGAAATGTTTTCCTGCATTTGGATTCGCAACATTTCATTCCTCTACTCGTCCCTCTATTCGTTTGTTCGTTCGCTCATTCGATAAATTTCCAGTAACTCAACCCCAATCCACTCATTCAAACTTGCAGGAACTCATAATCACTCGGTTCCTTTGTTGTATCAAGTACCTCTTGTGATATTCGTAGAACTCTATATTTCTTGATATTTGTTTTTTGTTCTGCCTTCCTCCTCAAACTGCAAGAAGATTTGATTACAATCATTCCTATGGATCTTTTAGCTTCGTTGCATTCCGGAAAACCATCGTGGACCGGATCGTTTTTCTTCGTTCCGGCCCGCTCCTTGAGCGCAAACATTGAGTCATTCATGTGGAAACGGTCAACTTCTTTGAGACATCTCTCGCAAAGGGACTCTCAAAATCCACTGTTCCTCGCGTTATTTTCGATTTATTCCTTCTCTTCAAGTTCGACTTTTTTTTTTGTTGGTTGCGTTATTAGGCCAGACGAACACGAACACAAAGACCAACAGTTCAGATTTCAGTCGAGAACATTTTTCAACCAAATTCTATTCTTTTCTTCTTGAACCTGAGTATTCTCTATGTTGCTCTACAGGCTTTGCCTCACAAGCTGTCATGTGGAACTTTTATTTTGTTTTGGTGCTTGACGTTTGTGTATTTCTCCTCTTCAGATTCCTGAAAGTGTTGTTCTGTTTCCATATCACTGAATATCTCCTATCTTCCGCAGGAAAAGTTAGCGACGGACACGAACGGTTCAAAGATTGTCACTAATACTCTGGATGGTTATTAGTCCTCGGATTACTGATAATCGCCAAACACACGTTCCAGTCGTTTATAGTCCGGTTTTGAGGGGAAATCCAGAATATCGGTACTTTGCTAGTGCTCCTTGCGTAAACACTCTTATCACTCCAGCATATATTGTGAATTAAACGTCAAACGATTGCAGAAAGACCCGCAGATCTTCGGATTTGTCTGACTGAGTGTTGTTCTGATAGCACAGTTTTCAGTCAGTTCCCAAAGTTATCCGATCAATTCGCACCGTTCTCATGTTATTCTGCTTAGCTATTTTTATATATACTTTTCTAAAGCATCTAATACACCAAACGAAGGAATATTGAATTTGACGTCAGCTCAGTCTGAAGTTCAGGTTCCTCGATAGATGTGTCAGGGACAACCTTCTACTCAGGATAAGCTGGATAAGGGTCGCCTTCCTACCATTGCGTTTCTCTCTATCATGAAAATGTAATCTCATTTTTTACCGACCTCCTACTGCTTTGCGGCATTCCATTGTGTGGGCGTTCCGAGTTGGTGAGAAAGGTGGAAAAAATTAAACAGGTTACGGGATTTCGTTGAAATCTGAACGTTTAAAATTACAACAACTTATGCCGTGTCGGCTGCTTCTTTATTTCTTACCGATACAGCTGTTTTTCGAGTGGTTGCTGTAGCCAATTTAACTTCGTATTTTCATAAAGATACATGGATTCTTACAAAGCAGGTACTACTGTTTCAAAAAAATCTTCAAAGGAAAAACCGCAGAGAGTTCCGAGTTCCAGCAACGTTAGTTGCCCCACCTCCTCACTCCTGGGTGAAGTTACAGAAGTGGAAAACAAGATACGTAGTTTTGCACCATATATATGCCCTAGTTTTTGAAATTTTATTTCCTGGCACTAGTCTCTTGGAAATATTACAGTTCGAGACAAATGTGCCCCTACATGCATTTTGAGGTTGTCCATCTCTCAAGTTGTTCACTACAGTCCTATAGAACTCGTGAATAACCGGAAGTTAAGTGCAATTTTGCGTACGCTTACAAATCCTGCTAAAGTCCGGCGACAATTCGGATAAAAATCTCAAAGATGGTATCGCTTCCACGATGCTGTTCTTCGCATCATTGCTGTTGACGTTGCTTTGATTTTTGCATAGTTTTGCAACATGGTAGGCAGGGGCACTTTGAGTTCATTTTGAGCTTTCTGAGGCTCTCCGCCCTCATAGTGTTACTATCTAGTGAACTGGTTTTTTTTTTCGTAAAATCGTCCACAAAATGAAGTGATTAATTTCCATTTCGTAACGAGAGGCGAAGAGGTAATTTAGTTCTTTTCACAAATGAGCTACGAGCTCACCCCTTTAGGATCTTGTACTTTTTCTAATTCTGTCGTTATCTGGATCAGTTGTGTATCTTTTTCCACAGATAACTGTTGTCAAAATTGTTTCGCGTAGCAGTGCTACACATTATCCATTAACCTACTGTTGACTTTGCAGAAATGTCCCTTTAAAACTGGTGTGACTGGTGTGTGAGTGAATACCTGTTTGAGTTCGATCTTTATCTACAACCTTGAACACAAATCTTTTCTTGTCTTCTACAGGGAGAGTTGTTGTGTTGCGATGCTTCTTCCAGATGGTTACGGTAGCAGAGAATGTTCTCTCCCTTTTTCATCAAAAGCGTCTTATTCTAAGACTAAAACGGTACAGTATTCCCAGAATGTCGGACAGTTTGCTGGGTTGAAATGCGATTGAAACTAGTAGTAGCTTCGATGACTGTAATGACGTCTTTTGTGTGGTTATCAAGATCGCGATGACGTCACAGCGCCCAGTAATTACTTCAACTGAGGATCGCCCTCTATTATGCCAGGAACCTCTTCTAGAAACTTCTCTGCGTTATTTTTTGCTCGGATTTGGTCGTTGCTCTATATTTTCCAGAACTTTTCTTCACTACAGCGACAGCGCCACCCTCCACAAGGCCCACATTCATTTTCGTGCAAGTTCTCTTCGCATTCTTTGATTTACAAATTGTCTGATTACCAGTAGAACTGTGTGTTCGCCGATTTCATTTCTGATCCCGCCTCCTGACGGAGATGATTTTGAGCGAGGTCAAGGATATGTAGGACTCCGCTGGACTATCTCGACCCTCATTTGGCGATCTCAATGCGCGACCAGCGGTTCCCATTTCCAGCTAAACCTAGCTCGAGATCCATCCTCACTTCCTTTATTTTCTTCGATTTTGAAGTTCGCAAAGCTTGATCCTCTTACCAAAACCTGCTCTGCAGTCTGGACATGAGTCTGCACCTTTTAAGAACCCGTCATTCTGAACGGAGCGCGTTCTACTCGTCCACCGGTCGATCTGGCCTTGAGATCTACGTCTCCAGCAATCACTTCACTTTTTTGATCTTTTGTTGAGTTCTCTTGTACTTTCTACGTAGTTCGAGTCCATTTCACCGACTCAGATTTTCTCAGATCACATTCTTGGATTTCACTTTCTCAGATCACATTCTTGTACATAATCGTTTAAGAAATGGTTATATGCGACATCTATCTTTATACAGCCTTAAAATCTTTGATTTCCTCGGTGAGGCAGTCGCTCTTCCTCGTTTCTACCCGCAAACGGCTCAAAAACCGTATGAAAACTGCTAGGTAACACGGGAAATTAAAAATAAACAACTTTGTTCCCAATATATCTACCCTTTCGCTGCAAATAAAAATTTTTGGAGCGACGAACAGCTGAATTTCTGGTTGAAATACTTACTAAAAGAATTTCTCTTCCAGAAGCCAGAAACGCTGAACCTTTAGACAACCGACAAATCTCCAAATTCCACTGATAACTTGCCACTTTGCTTGCGAATGTCAGCAGGGATCCTCTATTTTGTCTGCTCCATCCATCCTCCATGATCATCGCGGCTGGAGCGTGTACTAAGAGAACCGTTAATCGGTTAACGTCACTTATTCGCATAGCGTAAAACTGAGCGAATAAAAGTGCGGCGTATTTGGAAACAAGCCTGATATCATGGCTCCACATCTACGCATTCAACACACGCAAGCGGCTAGTTTGTTCCAGTCTTTCTCCTCGTCCAGCGAGCATCCCTCAACCAGAACTGCTTCTCCATTAATGGTGCTTGGTAGATTTTTCGTAATCAATCATTCTTCGCTTTTTGACACTATTATATGAAATTAGAGTCCTTTGAACTTCCGGGATTTCCATTCGAGAACGCTGAAAAGTTGATAGCCCACCTGGCCTACGTCAGGCACCAAAAACGATCTCTGTTCATCAATTTTCGTCTAGTATAAACTCACAACATATCGCTCCATGGCGTGTTTATTGTTGCATCATCCACCTACTAAGGTCAAGAATTCAACTTCTAAATTTACGAAATTTCCTGAGAAAAATACCCGTTCTCATGAAATTCGATGCAACATTACCAGCGGTTCCGAGGAACATGGGATGGCGGACAAAAGTTTAAATTTTTTTTTTCTTTTTTCTATTCCTTTCACTTTTCGTTTTCTTTGAGTCAAATCTCATACATATGTTCAAAGATTATGTAGCAAATGGATTTTCGTTTCAAAAATGAAAATAGCAGAAACAAATAAAATAGAATAGAAAGAAATTTTGCAGTTTTTTGATTTCTTGAGAAGGGCACGGACAAACGTTTAGCAGTTTTCAGTTCTTCTTTTATTTGCCTTCTCTTGCCGCTCTTTTATCACTTTCTCCATTTTCTTGAAAAATTTCTTCGCTTAAGTTATGGATGAAAAGCACAAAGTTGTTCTAAATATACAAGAGCTAATAATCAAAGCCGTTTTCTCGGGATCAAAAAAGAAAAGAGTTCCCTTGATGTACATCCAAGCACTGACTAGTTGTCAAAGTTACTAGAATTTGTCACATAGACAGTTATCGAAGAAATATCTGGAAACGGTTGACCAAAGAAAAACCACTGAAAGAATTGATAGCAAGATTCACACCAGTCAATGTTCAAAAGGATCTGGCTAAATTTTCAAGAACTTCCGTGTGTCTCCCAGGATCGTCCAACGTCGTTTATTTGCTGAAAAAACTGTTTTTTTAGAAGACCATATAACCGTTTTTTGAATGGAAATCCATTTGTTACATTACTTCCAAGGATAAGTGTTAGATTTGACCAAAAGAAAACGAAAAGTGAAAGCAAAAGCTCAAAAAAAGTGCTAAACTTTTTTCCGCGACCGCATAAAAATAAAATCGAATAAAAACGTGAGTGTGTCAGGGTGAGTTATCAAATCCTCGAGCGAATCTATTGGACACTGGCTATTCATGGAATTTTCCTGTAGTAAGTGAGACCAAAAAAAAACTTTCTGAAATCAAATTAAGTTGAGATGAGCAAATCAAATTCATTTTCAAAATTCAAATGAGCATAAACTACTACGGTTCGTAACAACCGAGATAATTAAGATAGGATTCGGGTTGGAGATCGCGAGTATGACCATAATTAAATAATTCACCCTAGTCGGCCTGAAAAACGGCGTAGGAAACGACGTTAGTTCCTAGAAGGTACATTGAGGTGTGCCACTCTTGTACACGCACAACATCCGTGAGGTGCCGAAGATGGATGAAACTTCCCTAGCAGCCTATTCAAGAACGTGGCCGCGCTCACACTCACATTCTCCACCCCAAACTCTATACTCGCTCAGAGACACCAACTTCGTCAGTTTCATGATATTCAGTCCTTAAAGGCCTGTGACGGTTTTGACGAGGTGCGAAACTCACAGCGAAAGTGCCAAGTTTGATAATAGATTGCGGAACCCAGCGTGGTTCCGCTCATTTTTCTTGACTGTTGCCAAAAAAAACGGCTTGGAACCACCTTAGTTCCTACGAGTGTCGTTAGGACGCGCTCCTATGTATACGTTTCGGTAGTCTCAGCAGCCTATTCATTCGTTTCACTTGAATAGACTGACGAGAAAACTTCATTGATCTTAGACCGCTTGCACTTGGATGCGGCGCGTGCGTGACGTATTGCAACTGAAATCTGTCGTGAAAAATGTCGTCCTCCATGCCATTTTTCTTTTTTTTTACGATGATTAGGGAACGATGAGCGAAAGCACGTTGGAATTCACAATCCACTACCCGAACTCTACGCTTTCGCTGTGGAATCCGCATCACGTTAAAATCGTCATACGCTCCCTTTAATAGGAGACATCACGGTACAATAACTGACTTAAAAGGACCGAATGCATCCGAAAACAGATAAGGGAGATCTGCAACTTCACTTTTATCTTCAGCGCATGAAGCGTTACGAGTCCGAAAATAACAGGAAATGTTTGTTTGCAAAACAATTTTTCACTGAAAAAACATTCAGCCTGTGATTCCATCCTACTTCCCTAGCCGCATTACCGTTTGATAATGCGTCTTACGTTTTTGTGAACCATTGAAAATTGTTTGAAATGGAAATTGTTTCGTGAATTCCTAGTCGACAGAATCTGTGCTGTCAAAATGAAATCCATCAAGATCTCCTAATCCTATTTTGCTGGTCCGAAATCTACGAGTTGGACAGAGTTGCTGTATGGACAGAGTTTATCTAGCGTTCGCGTTGTTGTGCATGACTTCCATCTTCCTTTTTCCTTACAAGTAATAATCGTCCAGAATATCTGTAGTCATGAGAGAAATGCAAGAGATTTTTTTGCTATGGTGTCGTCGGATAATAGATAATAATGGAAGGTCTTTAAAAAAAGGCTAGAGGTCCAGAAATCGTCAGTTCATTGCCCTTTTCCTTAACGACATCTCATCATTCTTCTGCAACCTTACCCATCCACAACCACTTGTCTGCGACCGCATAAAAACATCTTTTCATCGACACCTGTCGTACTTCGCTCTCGTTACCGGAGGCTTCTTATGTGTTCAGTTGTGAGGTTACTTTCTTTGATGTTTATAGAAATCACGAAACTGGTTTGACGTATACGTGATGCTCACATTCGTCGATACCAATCGGAGGTGAGCGAGTTCCGCTTCTACTTTCATCCATTTCTGGTGAATTTCATTTCTGGTCGGTTTTTCGCATACTATTATTGTAGCTATTGTAGAAGCTCATTCTGATTGTTTGGCATCTGAAGTGATTTTTGGGAATCCTAGTTCGAAATATGTTTTCGAACAGGCCTCCACATTTGATCAAATGTTTCTTCTTTATTTTTCATTATTTTTAACGTAATTCAGTGTTTCGTGCACTCCAGGCTCCAGGAAATCACTTCAATGACAAAGTACGGTGCAGTTGCGTAAGCTGCTGCGCTCGAAGCGGAGCGGTGGAGAAAATCGAGGTGGGACCATCACAAACTGCAGCGAAGAATGGCGAAGGTCCCTCCTCGAGTCGTTTCAACGACTGCGCTCCACCGCACCGCTTCGAACGCAGCCGCAAGCGCACCGTGTTTAATGTCGTTTTCCCTCTACTATACGTGTCTCTGTGTGTGTTATGAGTATTTTTTTTTTGATTTTGCTACGCCATCCTTTTGCCAGACTCTGGATGCAGATGTCTCTAATGGCAGAAAACCTCCCAAAGCTTCCAGGTTCTGTAATTTTTTCTGTATTTTTAGAAGACTCCCTCGTTCTATATCTTATGACGAAGCGACGAAATTCCTAGACAGAAATGACAATTTGGTAAAGTTTCCTTCCTTAAACGCAGCATACCGCGAAACGATGCCGGGACCTTTCCCACGGAGGAATAGAGTTACGGATGTAGATCACAAGTATTAATGCGATCAGACTCAATTCCTAGTTGTCCTGAAAAACGACGTGGACTAGCGATAGACAGCGCCGGCAAGCCTATCGATCGATCCGCTGGTAGCTTGCGCTCGCATACGTTACTAGTAGTTAGGTGCTTCGGAGAAAAGTTCGATCGATGAAGGACAACTAAGAGGGATTGAGGGTGATCGCGCTATCTTTTCTTTATATATATTTACGGATTTCAGGTGGAGTATTCTTATACGGGATAGTAGATTATGGAAAGGGGGTGATTCTTATTTTATTTTTTCGTGGACCGATCTCAACATTGTCAATTTCGTAGTATGGTGCCTTTAAATTCAGCGTTTATGGAAATTTTCAATATTACGTCCTTTTCGGTAGTAAATCAGATCGCGTAACGTAGTTTGTCAGTTTAGCAGCGAAACGCGGAACATGCCGTACAAATACGGAAAACAGACGTATCAAAAACGTACGAGTGATCAATTTCCCCTACGAAGCAATTGCTTACACTCGTAAGATTATGAAATGAAAGCACATACACAGGATTGCATAGCTCCTACTTATAGGTCTGGTCTGCTCCTCATTTATTTGCCCTTTGAATTTGTGAAATGTTTCGCATTTTCGCACTAATACTTACAAAATATTTTACGTACTATATTTACTACAGGAAGGAATAGAATATGAAAATTTCCAAGCGCTACCTTTGATCGTTTCCATTTCGGATGAGCAAGAAAAGTATTCCGTCTTCTTTTTTCAGATACTTCCACAGACGGGAAAGGGGAAATCGCGAATATCATTGCGAAAGTGGTTTGCAACAATGCGAAACAGGTTGGACAGAGACTTTTTAGTTTCCTTCATGATTTTCCAGCGATTGTTGCGTTCAGACAGCAACAGTGGCCATAAATGGAAAGTTCAAAAACAAAACACCTGAGCACAGTCGTGAAAATCTCCAAACATTTTGCATCCTTGATTGACTCGTTCTCCTCTCTTTTCGTTGTTGATGAATAGGATTCAGATGAGCACAGCCTTAGTTGAAATCAGGAATGGAGAGAAGGGTAACGACCATGTGATAGTTCCACAAAATATTTACGAATTTTGTTTCCATGGTTGTTCCCACTTATTTTGTCTCCGCCACACATAATACTAAGAAAAAAGTTGTTGTACTTTTGTCTGGATCTTTTTTCCTCTTCATACTTCGAAAAACGAATACAGTTTCCAGAAGGAGTTGTTATACAATTGACGGCTATCCGCAGGAAGATCTGC
Source organism: Necator americanus (assembly GCF_031761385.1). Classification (NCBI taxonomy): domain Eukaryota; kingdom Metazoa; phylum Nematoda; class Chromadorea; order Rhabditida; family Ancylostomatidae; genus Necator; species Necator americanus. The sequence goes on from NC_087371.1 coordinate 534,704, forward strand.
AGTCAAATGCGTCATCCGACAACAAGTCTTTGAGGTGAGTACTGTCCACGAAAGCCCAACACAATTATAATCAGACCGGAGATGCATTAAATGGCAGACCAGCACCCACTGCATCAAGCAGTACACTTGACAATTCATCTTGTATGCCTGTTTTGCTTGCGAAGGCTTGTTGTTTTTACAGGCTTAACGTAAAGCAGCCCAAATGAATGGTTAAGTCTACTGATTTGAGGGTGGGCGGGACTTCGCAATTCTATCATTGGCCCATTGCTGCTATTCAACAAAACTCAATAAGAAGCAAATTTCGCTGAAGAGAAAGTGGTTCTTTCCAAAATAGACGCGCTAAAAAACAATTGATGATGAGATAATGATCCAGAACGTTATGTCATTATCAATCTTTTTACAAAGCAATTTTGAATTACTGCTTTTATTGAATGTCTTACGGGTACTAAAACGCTCTTTGCCGCTGCAGCATGTTTATGACCAAGCAAAGCTGGCTTTTTTCGTCATTTGACGGTTTTACGCCGCCTAGCGTGCTAGTTCTGGAGAAATCACAAAGCAATACTTCCGCCTATTCTTGCTAATAGCGGGTGCAGCGCAACCGCAGGGAGGTTCGGCTGGATTTACGATTACGCGCTCGAAACGGCGCGGTGGAGGCAGCAGTTGGAACCGAGGTGGGACCGTCGCCAACTACAGCAAGGGTTTCACCACGCTCCTAACCGTTACGCTCCACCGAAGCGCCTCGAGAGAAGCGGCGAACGCAATTGCGTATGCGCTTTATGTCTTCGTGTTCGAACCACGGCGAGAAATGGCGTCAGCAAGGTCATCGTTGGATTCTAACCACTTTGGTCTACCGCACCGCTTCGAGCGCAGCCGCTTACGCAACTGTGCAGTGTTTCATGTCGTTTTGACCGTACCATATATCCAATAAGAGTTAGGATGATCCACAGCTGTTCGATAACTAGTCTGTATGCCCAACAGCATGTGTGTGCCATTTATCCGTACTTATCTAGCCTATAAAAACTTGAGCAATTCCCTGAATTGTTATGATTTTCACTTCTTCTCACCTAATCGATATCTTTTCTGGATATATTTATGTACCTTATTTTCCTTCCTTTCACTAATCCTTAGATAGGTGAAACACTCCCACAATAATAACTCGCCCGGTGCCCAATTTTTCGGGTCTTCTTTCAAAAATCGACCCTTATTTTTGTAAAGCGCAATTGCACGCCAATTTTAGTAGCATACCTAACATACTATTGACATATTGTTGACCTATTAACAATCCGACTCATCCTAACCATTTAGCTCAACTCATGCCTTGTTTCCTAGCCTGTACACATAACAATATAATGTACATATATTCAGAGTCAAAAGTCAGCCATACACGAAAATTTTTTTTCAAAACATTGCATTTGTCAGCTCTGATGATTAAATGCGATGATCTGTCATGTATTGATTTTGATTCATAGCTTTTTGCATGTAAATGCATGCATTCCCACTCATTTCTGGATGCTTCCTTAAATAAATTATTAGTTTTAACGTGGAGGTAAGTGCTTAGTTTGATTTCCAACTAAAATATGGTTCAAGATTAAACCCGTTACGTACAGAATCCACTCACCCTCCTCCTCTTTATTGCCTCGTTGGCCCACTATTTTTGACCTAATGTTTTATGGAGGTATTTAATATTCGAAATGTTGTTAGTCAAACATATCTCAGTAACCTCTGACCTCAATAACCCCATCAACCGTTGAATATCGGTTACATGACCTCAATGACCTCAAGCACAGTTCTGGGTCGATGCACCGACTAAGTGCTTCCTTGGCAACTATACGTTGGTTCATCTATGTCTGCGGTTATAACTTCACCACTTTTTTTTCTTTTCTACAACTTTTAATGTCAAATCAGTCGATTGCTTTCATCGATTTACAAAGCCGCCCACCATCGTTTCTAGTGATGATGTTTTATTTAAAAGCGGAGTTTCGAAAGAAGCGATCACACGAGACACCTAGTTATCTTATCAGCTGCGATGACAGACATTAACTATGCATTGTTAGGCGATTGTTAACCTAAGCGCTAATTTCTACTGCTCCGAATCTGAGGACTACGGCGGTCTTCCCAGTCTTTGATTTACTGTGACCCGCCTAGACGGGAATTCGTGAATGGGGGAAGTATTCGATGAGCTGCGCCACCACTTTACCGGCATGAAAGCTCACAGGTGTTTCTTCTCGATTGTTGAACGTTATCGATTTGTAAGATTGTACTGATTATTTGTAAGAAATTCTTGAAAAAAAATGCGAAGACGGATTCTGAAAATCAGATCCATTGTTCCGAATCGTGTAGGAAAGTACGAAATGAGCACTTTTTAGCATATGGAATATTCCGACGATACTTCTTTATCTTGGAACTAGTTGAATTACAGTTCTATTTTTGACTAGAATTAAAACATTATATGTTTACAATATGTGTATGCGACAGTTCCGTACATGCTCGTGTCCCTTTCATCCTTTCATCCTCTTCCCTGTTTCTTCTTCCTTTCTGTGACTCGTTTCTTTTTCCTTATTCTTCTCATTTTTACACTATCATCCTCAAAAATCTTTCTTTTTCGCTCAATCCATAACGTTTCTTTGAACATTATCTTTCTCTTTCACAATTTCCTTCTCCTCTGGAACTCATATCATATTGGTCTATTCTTCTACTGCTGTGGTTATTCTATTTCTATTATATTCTCTATTTTTCCATTATTGGCATGGTTGGTAAGAGGTTCGGCTGTGCCTGCACGATCGATCGGAGGTTCGAAACCGCCTTAGTGCCAACCAAAGCTTTCATCCTTCAGCGTCGATAAGTTGGTACCAGTCTTGTTTGAGAGGAAAAAAAAAACACCGATCAACACCGTGCACTTCATCCTTTATCTCTAAGAAATCTCAATTGTTTTCCTCCTCGCTCCTCTTTTCCTTCTTTCTCTTCATCTTTTCTTCCTCCTTTTTTTATGACCCCGTTGTTCCTACTATCTCTCATTTGTTTTCCTCTTCCTCTCTCCTTTTCACTGCTCTTCCAAGTGATATCAGCGTTGCCCCGTATCGTTTTATCTCTTAGTTTCAAATTCCATCCATTGTTTTGTTCCCCAATTTGTTGAAACTAACCTTCTTCCGCTACTTTTTTCACTAATTGAGTAGAAAAATGGAGAAATAATTACTCTTCAAAGTAGTACAGTCTGGAGAGAAAGCAAACAAGGAAATGACAAAGCAAAAGATAAAATAAATAAAAATAGAGGACAAAATTAAAATGGGTCGTTTTGCCTCTACCTAGACGATCCATTTTAGAACTAGCTTTCCTTGAGGCTCCTTAATAGGTGAGGAAAGCTAATCCTAACCAAACAAATCAAAAAAAAATAAAACAATATAAAAATATATAAAAAAAATCCAATTAATGACAAATAAGAGTCCAAATCATAATTTAATATTTTTGATACTCAGTTACGCAGCCTAAACATGTCCTTTAAAGCAACATTCCGTCGTGAAATAACGATCGTACATGTCCTACTTTCTCTTTTCCATCTTCCTCACTTCATCATATTCTGAGTACGGCGATCGTAAGCTGCCATGAGGTGTGCCAACTGAGTTATGAGTTTACAACTCATAATTTAATGGCACGATGTAATGAACGAAATTTCTACTATAGTCGTATGTTTTCGAACGAAATGTCTGTCTACTTCTGTACGTCTGTGGTCCAGAGATGTCGATTCGTATTCAGTTCACACATGTAGCGTATAAAATCCGCTTAACACCTCATACGATGAGTCAGTCTAGTTTCGTATGCGATATTGGCTACGATTCGTTGCAACCGATGATTACATAGTGTTCAGGTCAGTTATAGCTAATATTTCACCGTATATTAGGTAATTTATAAGCGTAGACTATAAGGATAAAGATCTTCTTGTTCCCGACGTGGTTTCTTATTTCCTACTGGTTTTGCTCGCAGGAATTCCTTTTCCTCATCTGGAGTTTGCCAATTCTTGACCAAGAAGAAGCTTTAATCGTTGTATACATTTTATACCGCTTCCCATATTAAGGATGCCGAAAAATAATGCTGCTTTTCAGCACACCAAAACAAGTAAAAATTACCTTTTAAAAAAATCCAATCCTGAATAATGTACCGTATGTAACTTTACTCATTTTGGGTTTGATATTTCAAACAGGGATAGCATAAAAGTGTAATGAAGTGATTTGCAAAAGAAAAGCAAGCAAGTCACGTTCACTTCATATCTTGGACAACCTCGATGTCCACAATCAGCTGACTAGTAATCAGCTCACGGTTGGCATCTGCAAAAACGTTACGTTACTTTCTGTTAGTCTTGACCATGCAAAATATACGACGTACACCTGTAAAGCTACGGTAGTAAAGCAGAATTTATGAACACGGAACAAAATGTGCCGAGTCTTGTGCTTTGTGCAAAGGGTTACGACGACAGTTTACGACTTTGCTATCCACTTTGTTCACTTATCGCTGAGAGAAAATTAAAGGTCACCTACTACTGCTATCGGTCGGATTCCTTTTAACGCAGCGTTTTCTATGTTGGTTTTTTTTTGTTAGCAGGTAGGGTTCAGGGCGTACTTGGAAGTGTCATAGCAGAATCGCGAAACACCCATAAATCCCGGAATCAGATGCTTCGAGAGTACCGGACGGCTCAGTCCGTCCAACGAAGCAACTCACTACACCCATACCGCCATAGATAAGAATGAGGTTCAATTCCCTTCCAAATTTGGAGTGCTGACGCTTTTTCTTCGCCTTTTTTGAATGTGGTTACGGTAGCTTTCACGTGTTAAGCACGAACCTAATTCACGTGCATGATTACAGGGGTTCAGTTGTGGGAGAAAAAAAAAGAAGGGATGTAGCCATCAGAATTACCACTGTGACACTATCTGGACCCACTTATGAAAGTATAAAATTGTAATTTTGGGACCAGCCTTCGGGTACGTTTAGACAGATAATTTAACCAAATGTTGCTGAGTCTGACAATAGAATAACAGTTCAACCTGACGTCTTGAACTTTATGTTTCCCGTCAGCTTTCCACACTACGTCAATTCCGTGATATGTTGCCTTCAACTCATTCGAGATCCCTAACTCTATTCCGCAAACCAGGACCTGACAGATGGAACTTGTATCCTCATTTTTGCATCATTCTCAGGAGAAATCCCCTATCGATATCTTCTGAATTCGCCTCGGCCTCTCATGGCTGTGTGTAGATTGGCGTGCGATTGCAGACCTAATGGGCTTGAGAGTTGCTATCGTTTCTCGATGTGTCTATTCTTTTTCCGGAAATTAAATTAAGAGAATGTTACCTTATTCCCACATGGCCGTCTGTCCTTCTGTTCGTTTTGGCCTATTCTTCTCACTCTGTCGATATGTCACGTCTGACAAAGTCCTCTTCATCGTCGTTGCTGCTCAATACGTACGCAGAGGAGAAGAACGGGAAAGCGAGCGGAATTCGTCGTACGAAAAGTCTGAAACCGAGTAGATCCGCAGGTTCGAAGGAGTCTAAAGCATTCGACGTGCTTTTGGCGAAAATTTGGCGACCAACTAAAAGGTCGGAGGAAAGGTCTGTCCAGGAACCGTCGTCAGCCACGTTCATCAGAGAACATACATCGAGAAAGCGGCTGCAAGTTGGTGAAGGAGTTAAAGCGTTCCTGGCCACCAGACGTAGGAACACACCTCAGGATGCCATAGTGTCCCCCATCAGGAAGTTGAAGAGGAGTTTGAGCGCTCGTCTGCTGGGCGATCAAACCATAAAACATGAACGACGATATCGCTCCTTTGCCATTAAGAAACGCGTCACCGAACCACACCTGACGGTGTCACCGAAGTAAGTTTTTATGTATATTTTTCTGGTCGATTATCGTTTAAGAATCGCCATCAGTCGATCATTTCCCAGATTCAGAGAAGAGCAAGAAATCAGATAACTTGAGAGATAAGAGAGTGTTGAATGTTGAAACGGCCTACGATCATTTGACAATCATTCCTTTAATGCCTATTTGGGACGTTAATGCCATCCTTTCCATGTCTCCGCGTTCCGTCCTCACTCCCCCTAATGAGTCTTGAGACTGTTGTCCTTGAGTGTACTTGAGAATCAGGAACTATGTTCTTCGGCACGCCACGTCGTCCTTTTTTCCCTTTTCCCTTGCTAAATTTATTTTTCGATGTAATTTAGTTTCGTTATCAGTAATAGCCCCAACATCTCATCTTATCGGAGACACCCACATAAACACATTCCGCTGCATTTCGCCTCGTCACCCTCTCTATTACACAACGAAATTTTCACATTTGCATAGTTCCCAACAGATTTCTAATCTCATTAAGTGAACTGTGTCTGGTAACGCTGGCAGAGTTGCCACTTGACGTTCCTTCTCTCCTATTTAGCGCTTCTACAGCGTTTTTCCCCAAATTCTGCAGCTGCAATTATTGATAGTTCAATTTTGTTGGATTTCTGGTCGCTATGTACTTTCTAAGAGTTTTTAAGAGGTTGCCTTACTCAACAAATCCATTAGAATCCTTCTATTAAATTCTTGTGCTCTAAAATGCGATTTCCATAGATTGCTACAGTGAGTATAATGAATTAACAGATCATTATTATATTACTACTATTTATTATTATTTTATTACTATTATTATACTCTCTATACTCTAATTATACTCTATACTCGCAGAACACATATTTGCGGATGTTTCCTTGTTTCAGTGCATTGCTCATCAAAAATATGCGATAATACCGTCACGGATTTTTCTTTTTCATAACAACATCACCGTTTTTTCTAACTGATGACACAATTGGACAGGCATTTCGCTGATTCTCTGTGGAATTTCGTTGATTTCGATGACTTGGCTAGACTAGGTCGGAGAGAGTACTGTACGAAAGTTACGTGTACTCCACTATACGACTATTAATGCAAATTTGCGGTACTTCATGGGCTACTGTAGGTTGGCAAGAATATTCTCAGCTGCTTTGTTACATGCCTGATGAAGTTCATTGCTCAGCGGAACGCAAATACCATTCTCAGCATCAGATGATCCTTGAAGAATAAGTGCAGTTACGGTCACTTTTACTATTGTTGTGCTCTAATGCTAAGCAACATAATGTTACATGTTAATTTCACATGATACAGTATGTTTTTTGCACTTTTATTGATAAATATAGCTGCTAATCTGCTTGTATCCAGATAATGAAAGAAGTGGGTGACGCCAGTCGTCTACAAAGTCTGGACGGTTTGCGTCTAGTCTTATCCGAACATGAGGAGGGCAATATTCGGGCAAATTTAGAGAATTTGAACGTCAGCAATTTTTACAGCCTTTAATAACTTGTTTATTCAAAGTTCAAAAGAATGGTCACTAGAATTGCACTGATGCTCTGTCACACTCAAATTGCTGTGTGTGATACCAGCAATAACTGTTGATTAGCTTCTAATTTGTTTTTTTTTTACCTAGAGAATAAATAAATTTTCTGACAGCTTCACTATCAACTACCTGATAGAGGAAGCAATTTTTATGCATGAGAACATTAACTAACTGTCTCAACGAAAGCAGTGCGACCTTTGAAGTGCATCCCGAAATATTACTTTTCCAGGACGATATCGTCTGATCATTTGCTGCGCGAACGACTTGACAGCCCCGACTGCGCGCAGGAAAGTCGTCCAGATAGTGAGTCAAGCCAGTCGTCGGCGGAAAAGAAGAAGTAGGTTTCTTCTCGGTAGTAAAGATTTATAGATTGTTTACTACAACTCTTCTCTCTTACAAAAATATGTCATTTTTGAAGACTGCCTGTTTATCAGGATTTCTTGATAGTTCCTGGATACTTGTACATTTGTGATTTGCATTACTCCTGTTCACAGCGATGACGTCACGACTCCATCACGTTCGTCGGAGAAAAAGAAGAAGTACTTTTCTGAGAGAGCGAATAACAAAAATATCTTCAAGAAACTAATACATCCGTCCTACCACGAAAGGGCAGCGCAATATCGACGCCTATTCGAGGCAAAAGTTGCTCCCGGGCCGGACGAGTTCCTTGCTTGTGAGTTTGGCGCAGTCCAAAATTTTGCAACCACTTATTTCTACGCCTGCTTATTATTTGCTGCGCATCTCTGCCTTCTCAAAATATACCAAAACGTTTACTTCCAGCGTTCTCATGTGCATATCAACGAGAAATCCTGTGTCAGGGTAGGATGTACATCTCACAGCGTCATATCTGCTTCTACGCGAACATTTTCGGCTGGGAGACGAACCTTGTCCTACCAGTGTCTGAAGTTGCGGCGATCACCAAGGAGAAAGCTGCAAAAATTTTTCCAAATTCGATTCAGGTTAGGATTGACACTCAGTCTTCCAACAAAAAAATGATGTGCTTACAAAACTTGTAAATTTGAACTCAGTTTTATTAACTTCTTTCGAAGATCCCAGGTGAAATTGACCTTATGTTACCCACTACTCTATTTCTATTGTGATCTACAACTTGTAGAAATTTTCAGATCGAAATGAAAGACGAAACAAGACATTTCTTCGCGTCATTTGTAAACCGGGAGAAGTCACTGACAGTACTGCTGAAAGTTCTAGAAAAAGTCCAAACGGAAGAGGTATGCGTTGCCATGAATGTGGCTTGATGCTATTAATTAATAGTAATAATTTTTTAAAATAATATTCGCTACGGTTGTCGTTTTTTTTCTTCTTTGAAACTGAACACTGAAGAGGCTACAATATCGATTCTACACAGAGAAGAAGTTTCGAAAAAATTCTTTTGATCATAATTATTCTGGGATGCTGCTATTTATGGGTGTCTAGGGTTATCTATTTGCGTTCATCTCGTACGGTAGAACCCACAGATGTCAATCTCGAAAACCATCTAGAACAAGAAAACACTCATATCTCTTTTAGAAGGTCACCCGATTTGAAAAATTTTTGATTTTATGTGCACATTAGAGCTGAGGCAACGTGCCTTCGACTGATGCGTTAATTGTAAGAGAAATTGTGCGCCTTTTCTTTTAAGCATGTTGCGAAAAGTACGAACAACAGTTATTCTCCGAAACTGATTCGAGGTAAATATCCGTATTCGTGGACTGCAGTAAATGCACAATTTTTAAAAGCTGTCCAATCCTATTCTTGCAAGATTACGGAGAAGATTCGGAACTTGAGGGCTGCATTTTTTCTTTTAAACGCTTGAAATTCTCTGTAACTGCATACGCCTGTGATTCTCGTTTCTTAATACATTTTTTAAGAAAAAATTACAAAAATTGTAGCCAGATTTTGTTCCGTGACAATCAATGACAACTTCAGTATTAATTGAGGGATTTTTGGAAGGAATTTTCTAGAACAGTGATGCTTTCAGCTAATGTCTCCCGAAGAGCTGTGGGAATACATGAATCCAGAGGATGATGAAAAGGTAGAAATTTCTTGTCCTTCTTTATTTTTTCTTTCCTTCTATCGCTTCTGTTCGAAAACTTTATTCTCTATTCTTTCTTTTTGGAAACGGTGTCATTCTTCTCTTTTTCCCCTTCTCTTTTTCTTCTTCTCGAGCAATCTTCCAAATCTCTCAGTTGTTTGGCTCCACCTCTCAATTCGCACTCTCAGCTGCTCGGCTCGGTATCGATCTTTCTGTTGCGAAGGGGAAGGCTAACATCAGAGTTCTAATCCTTAAAAGGTAGGCGACCAGCATTTCTGGACTATTCAGATCCACCAAAAACCCAATAAGTTACCTTCTTTGACTCGAATAGTTGTATCAATTAGGCTTTAATAATTATTTCAAAATCTTAATCTTTCTCAAGTCTTCCTTCAGAACCTTATGCCCAACGAGGTTTTCTTAAACATTTGAGGATCTCTCCAGTTCTGTGATCCTTTTCTCTTTTCAATCCTTCTCTCCGGAAGTTCACCTTTTGTCTGTTTCTGTCTACATGAAAACAAATCTAGCCCCACTGACATTTAGTCTGCCCTCTCAATGGAGGCTAAACGGGGTCATTTCACAAATGGTCGAAGACGTATAATTTCTTCGCTACAAATCGCCATTCATGCCTTTTACTGCTAACCTTCCTCTATTTATTCAAAAATGTGCATATATGTGCATTTTTAATTTGTTTCGAACGAATTCACTAAAAAAGATGATGAGAGAAAATGATTATTTGTACATATCATCACAACCATATGATTATTTGCCTAATTTATTCATTTAATTTCATTCGCGAAAAAATCGGAACTGAAGCCAATGGGAACCGGATGGTGGGATTTATTCATATCAGAATGGGAAGGCATTCTTCAGGGATTGCATTATTTCTGGTGCCAATAACCAGCCTGCAAAATTACGATGCACGTCATGGAATTTTTTTGGAATACACGAACGTAAGCCTCCCGAAAAAAAACCCGGTTATGAAAATTCGTCTTGGAATCAAACAACATACTCTTCTACGTTGCCGCAGCGTAAAACATTTCCGCATAGTTGACAAAAATAGGATCCCACTTAATTGAACGCAAATAAGACGTTTCTCAGGATCCTTCTTGTTTCTCTCGACGACGTCCCGTTGAAATCACGATAGAATGGCTTAGCTGAGGACGATTGCCAGGCTTCCTTCTATGGTTAGATCTACGGGAACAAACCAATTTCATACCATCTATAGGCGGTCCTAGTTGAAGATGGTTATTAGATCGGTAATGATTCGCTTTCCAACTTCCAGACCGCTTTACGAAACATAAATAGATAAGCAGAAAAATGCTGAGAAGTCGCAAAATCTGGAACAATGGGCGAGTTTCCCACCAGTTCCGTTGTCTGTCTAACCTGCTGCGGCCACCTAAGGGGATTGGCGGTGGTTTGTTTGAGTAACGCTTTCGTGACAGTTAAATTGTCCATATATATATATATATATATATATATATATATATATATATATATATATATATATATATATATATATATATATATATATCAGGAAGATTGGTGGCAGTTGCTCTTTGCTTAGGATAACACCGCGGAAGCACTGGTTAGGCAATTTTCCATGCGCTGAGTGTTTTTTTTTTCTAAAGAAAATCTTTCAAGTGTTTGATCTTAGTTGAGGACTAAAACTTTTTTTCCTCTTTTTATTTCTCTGTCCTTCCATTCATTTATTCTCCACTGTCAATGTTTGCACTACACCGATCCGGTTTGTTGGAGCAAGCGTGCTGTGATTGCACATTGACGTTTGCTCTCCGCTTTCAGCGCTCCATGTTCCTCGACATCTTCTCGAGTTTTCTTTTTGTATTTTTTTTCTACAAGAAATGTATGTCTGGAAATTCTTATGGGTAAATTCCCAGAAATTATTTCCGTCGTTTTCTCAGGGGGCTTGAAAGAGAACACTCTCCAATGGCCTAATTTCATGGCCATCTTTTTCCACTTTTTTCCTCAAGTTGGGCAAGGAGACGATTAACGGCGGCCGTATTTAGACTGGAGATCGAGCCTCCAAATCTTTTAGGGCATCTCCATCCTCCCTTATTCTCTCACTCCTCTCCTCTTAAACGTATTCACAGTTGGGCAGGACAGGAATGAAGATGTTTTTTTTTTTAATTAAAAAGATCAACTGTGATTTCTGACCCATTCCATGTTTTTTGATTGTGCGGATTATCCACAAAAACATAGCAACGGTGGCTTGTAACCACGTTTGCTCTCTTTGCACCAAGCACTTCACCTATTATATGATATTGCTGTGACTGATACCAGCTTTAAGTGAGAATTCATTGATCCCTTCAAATTTCTTTCCCGTTCCCTTCCAAAGTCCCAAGGGAGCCTGGATCTGTATAAGCTGTTGTAGAATCATATTCTGGAGAAGTCGTGGATGTTTTTGTCGACGAAAATCCTCCCATTTTCCCTGGATGACATCAGTGTTTCTATAGTAACTACACATGTTTCAGTGAAAACATGAAATCATGAAATATGTAAGCATCAGACCTCCATTTACTTCTGCGTTCAATGAAAGAATTGAAATCTGTCATACCACCTTCGCGTCGCTTTCATGTTTTCCTTCTATTTCTGTTTTTTTTTCCACTGCGACGCCACATCTCAAGAATTTCCTGATTAGAAATACTGGATGCACTAATTGATGTTAGTTTGTTTTAGGCATGGCGACGACGCTCCGGCAAGTCTAAGCCAGAAAACTCCATGAATACAAGGTGAATTATTCATGAATTTGTATGTTATCGTCTATGTAAATTTTGTGTATTCACATATTAGTCATATGTTTTTACTACTAGTTTTTTCCAACTGGTAAACATCATGTCAATATATTTACCTTGTCGCTCGCAGTTTTTTACACGCCAACATCTGGATCAACAATTCACGCAGCTACCTTCTAAACACCCCACCCCTAAGGCGGATTAAAAGAATAAGAAAATGGAAGATTTAGCGCTGATCAATCGGTTTAAGACCCGTCAGCGCTTTTGCCTTCAACTCAACTGTTAGAATCATAGTCTATGAGAGGTATAAACTGTATCCTCAAGCAAGTCTCGAGGCGATCTATGGATTTTTCGTAGAAATGAAAAATTTCGTTGACCTAGGCGCAGCGAAACCTTAGCTCATTTCGCCAAAATTCCAACTTCAAGTGAACAAGACGTCCTAACAATACTACTTCTTCATGTTCGAAGAGTATTCCCCTTGTTCACGTTGTCGTGCCGGAATCACCGTCGTTTTACAGTAATCCATTCAATGACATCATCTGAACCGTTTCAGCGAACCCAACACCCCCGATATGACACCTGCCTCACGTTCTCTCGGCGAATTTCCTTCCATAGTTGAAGCGTCGTCGCAATCGTCGCTCGAACAGGTGTGTGTCAATTGGTACAGATTAGCAGACAAATGACGTCAGTGTTTCAGGAAGATGTAAATTGTCCATGCGATTCTCATGCCGGGAAGCTACTTTTGGACAACGTCTATCCATTAAGTGTCGAGGAGATCTACGAACTATTGTTCACTGATAGCCCATGGTTTAAAAAGTTCAATGACACATTAAAAAACACTGGTGAGTGCGGAACTGTAGTGTAATGCTCCGAACAATCCCTCACGAACAATCCCTTACTGGTTATTTTTTTCGCCGCTGTTTAAAACAATCAAAATTGCGTAGTCAGCGAGGAGTAGTGACAATTCCCTTCTCCCAATGCTTTCGATTAGCTAAGCATCAATTTCAAAAATTGTTTGAAAAACAAAAAATATATTTTGCAATAACTCACTTTCTAAACTCCTGTCTGGATTTTCCGATGAGTGGTCACAGGATTTCTAATTTCCCAAATGCTAATTATAGGTGTAGTCTGCCACTTTGGTACAGGTTGTGTGCATCCTGCAGTGATATGATTTTACATGACATTTGCGGACAAATGTTGATCGTACCTTATGTAGTGTTCCTCCTTTCCTCCACGACCACCCTCATAAACCTGGAACAGCAACAGAATAATTGATTTTGCTATCTCTTCTCCCTTATCTACCTTCACCTTCCATCCTTCACCGCTACCTATAAATTCAATCACATCGTTGATTTTCCGCAATTTCGTGAAATCAATATTTGATCTTGCAGTACATTCGAAGGTATCTGAAAACGTTTCTGGTGAGTAAATGTGTCATGACGTGCTGCTATCGTTCTTAATCGATTGTCTATCAGTGTTGTTTGTTCCGATCGATAGAGAGCTAACCGCTTGCTAAAGTTTCGGTTTACCGATGGATAAATCGATTCTCGCATGACATTATTTGATCTTCGTAGTTGTATGTTGACCGTCACGTAATAGCATTGTAGTGTTCGTTCCGCTTCCATTCACACTTCTCTTCGCGCATCCTTGTCTAAGAAGCGGTTGATTTATCGTTTAGGCTATGTCGCATCTGCGTGGACAACGGACAAGGATGGAGTACGTTCGAGGACGTGTACCTATACGATGGCACTGAATCACGCCATGGCACCGAAAAGTTGTGTGGTCACTGAGAAACAGGCAAGTGATCGATACTTTTGATCATATCGATAGATGCGATAGAAGGAGCCGGTGTTCCAACCCCATTCACTTTTGGACGGTTGGTGGAGGGACTTTCTTCACTTTTGGACGGTTGGTGGAGGGACTTTCTTCACTTCTGGACGATAGGCGAAAAGACCCCCTACACTCGAACTGCACCGCATGAGCTAGACCCCCTTCACCTGAGGAGGGTCCGTCTCCTCCCTATCACACCTATGATCATATCGTATCATTTCATATCGACTGATTGTTGGGGCTTAAAGACCCCCACGAATCTGGGGTGGTGCGAGTTTCAAGTGGATTTCGCCTATACGGGGTCGTAGATTATGAGGAAGAGGAAGATTCCGTCCATTTCTTCCTAATTGCCGTTAAAAAAAAACGGCCCGGAAGATGCGGCGTGTGCACGAGGCTGGCGCGCTCCAATCGAACTCCTTGTAGAAAATAGCGCACCGGAACGCTCGAAGCCGTATCTTTCGGACCGTTTTTACGTCAATTAGGAAGAAATGGACCGGTTTGCCCTCCTCCCCATAATCTACGACCTCATAAATAGACATAAACCACCTGAAACCTGCACCACCCCAAATTCGTGGGGTTATCCCTTTAAATGCGATGACATAAAGCTAACTTAATTTATAGATAAAAGAGTGAAGATTTGGATAAATCATCTTAAGAAATGCGTGTTCCCATTTCTAAGTCAAACAATTTATAGGTAATCTCACATTTCGGACGCAACGGAGATGGTTTTATAGTGAACAAAGAAACACAGAACTCTGGCATACCGTACGCAAACGATTTTACGATCCAGGTTGGTTGACACCAGGGGACTGACTCTTCTAGCTGCTTTCAATGCGAAAATGGTGAAAGAGTTCTATTTCAGTGCATATACTGCGTCTCCAAAGTCAGTGATCACGAAGCAAGGATCAAAGTTCACGGTGGTATTGTCTACAAAAAGAACATCTGGAGCGTTGTACGAGGTGGGCAAAGACTACATTTTGTGGGACCGGCTCACACGTTGTCCTCTTTCAACAGCAGTTCTCGCTCAGAGCATTCCTACGCAATTTTCTTGTCCCACGTAATCCAGGGTAAAACTAATAGTACTGTTCAGTTACTGACTTCAGGTTATATCGAAAAGAGCACCTATCAGGGTCTCGATGACCACTATAGCGCCTTGGAGGACACTTTACGGGATGAGTGCGAAAGGAAGGCGATGCGACCAGAAGCCCGACAGGATCATGTTGATCGATATGATGAAGAAAGGTGGGTCACAGTTTTCAAAGAGCTTAGTGGTAGGTTCAGGGTCAAGAGCATACGTTTTTCAAGGGATCGTAGTTGGGCACGATCCCTTGAAAAACGTCCCTTCTCCTCTAAACCTCACTCCCTCCCATTCTCTTTAATGTAGTCGCTCATAATCAAATGTAGTAAACGAAGTAAAGAGAAAATCTAAAAACCAATAAATAAAATCAAGTATAGTATACTTGATTTTATTTAAGTATCAATCAAGTATACTTCAAATAATTCGAGACATAGTATATAAGAAGGATAAAATAGATAACAAATAAACTAACAGCTTTTACAGACGATTTAGAGATGTTTTAACCACAAACACTGGGCATTATTGGGAGTGAGAGCAGAACTGGTGCGGATTTCGATCGATACGTTGAAATAAACAATCCCATCTATCCCTTGATGCCGGAAAAAAAAACGTAGAAGATCAAATAAAGTTGCAGTTTTTGTAGAAGAAGGTTTGCGCAGTGAAATAATTAAAACAGCATTCCCAAGGTTTCCTGGTTTTTCCGAAAGTTAGTTGGGGTTTAGTTGCGAATATTAGTAAATTTCTCAGCTTTCTCTCAAGCAGTTTTGAAAGAACGTAAAAAAAGTGTGCAAAAAGGGAAACGTTTTTTTGTTTTTGTTTTGTTTTGATTTGGAAAAATCCTTCCCCGTAACATATTTCGCACCGAATAGGTTTTTGTAATGTATTTGTTGAGTTATTGGACTTAATTAGAAGACATACACATATCGATGCCCAGAAAAAAAATCATCTATGCCCCGAAACTTAGCACTCAGTTACAATTTGGCATCAATTCAGTTGGTCAGTAATTAAGCGCTATGAAACAACTTCTGGATTGTTACTCAAAATGAGATCAGGATATGCAATCTTTCAGTTTTTTTTTTTTAAGAAGGTCCACAAGTGCTAAATTTTTTGTTTAATAACGTGTTTTATGCAGATTTCATCATCTATCTCTTTTAAGCATGTCTTCCGTCGAAGACCCAATCACTGAGGCTCCGCGGATACGATCTCCTCCCGCTCGATCAAGAGTGACCAAACGAGGTGGGATGTCTGTCACAAATGTTCACAAATGTGACCACTGTGCACTCCGCTTGAAGGATCACAAATCTGTTTTAGCACGTATTAAAAACCTGCAGAGGCTATTTTGATCCCTATCCTGATCCTTCAAATGGAAATCGAATTAGCAGTAGATCATGAGGGATACAGCAACTATTGCTTTTCATTCTTTTCTTGCGAATCCCGAAAAATCTAGAAATTATTGGGTTGGGGAAAAAGTTGTGGATGTTTTTTTCAAAGTTAATGCACATAAAAAGGAATATGGGCGAAATGTTATTTCAGGTGTCATGTCCAAAAGTATGATGTAATTAGAAACTAATTGAATGACGAGTGGAAGGCGTTAGGAACGATAAAAGGAACAACAACCACTAATTAATTTCCAATAGCGCTTTTTGTTTTGATGACACTGGAAAAAAAAACAAGAATTTCTATTCAACTCACCACATATGTGTATGGGTCCGGAGTCAAAAATTTATTGGAGGTCAAAATCTCCATTTTCGCGCCACGAGAACAAACGACCGACGATTCTTTCAACCACTGCTCCTTCTCCATACACAGCACTAATCTCAGTTTCAACGACTTCATCATCTCGACTAAATTTCAAAAAAAAGTGTAGAAAATTCTCCGTTTAAATACGAAAACACTTTATTCTAAAGATCTTGAGAAAACGAGAATGAATAAAAATAAAATGCAACAACAATAACATCTCGCACAGCGGGAAATTCTCTATCCGATATTATGCGATGTTTTGCCAATATTTTTTAAATTTCTTTTTGCGTTTTTAATTTTGAAAAAAAAAAGAAACTTTTGGCATGTAACGAATGAACTCCTCCTACTCCCATATTCTCCCCTGGCTATTCGACGTAGCCCCGTAAGCAAAATCGATTTCCCTCCTACTTCGCCACCGGCGAATTTCCTGCCTGGCCAGTGCTAATTCCGCATCCGCTTTGGTGACAATTTTGGTGTTTTTTTTTCACGCACTCTAATTTCAGATACTTCTGCATCTCTTCCTACCATAACCCCAACGTTAACCACGACTTCTACGGACTACGGTTTCTACATAAAGATTATCATATGTAAGTTAGTGAAAATTGGTTTTTGCAGCGGTGGATTTCTGTCGAATTTCAGGTCTCCTGGCTGGTTTGTTGTTTCTAAACACATTGCTTCTGTTTCATGTGAACAAAATTGAAACTCAGGCGACAATTAGCGAAGATGTTGTGCAGGTTCTGCAGAGGTAAGTGATACAAAATTAAAAATTCGGACAGAAGTGTTTCTCGAGTGCCAAGAATAAGCGTTACAAGACAATTGGAATAGTGACAATTTTATTTATCACTAATTTAAGAAACAGCAAAAAGCACTCAATTTATTTTGTCCGCAGTCCTGCTTCTGCTGTGAAATGTAAGCGATAACAGATAACATTCAACGTCCAAACTAGAATAGAAATGTTTGAAAGCGTCCAGATATCGGGTCAGGAACTTTCCTGCGATTGATAGGGACACAAGCTGGTCCAATTGAATATTGTTGAAATAATATCATACGAGAAAGCAATAACAGTTGTCCGGTTCTCAAAGTACGTCACAAGAATTGCAGTAAATTTAAAGGAAAGTTAACTAGTTTTCCTACGATTGAATATTCGAAAGAAATGATGGTGGGCGTAGGTGGTAATTGAGGATAAAAAGAGAAACAAACTTAATTACAGGTAGAGCAAAAATCAATATCTCTGATCAGCGCGCGGCGGATGATTAACGCATAAATTGGTGGAATGGGTGTAGGAAAGAATCAATCCGGTTTTCTAATTTCTTTTTTTTTAATTTTCGAGTCTTCCGGGGCTATTTCACACGCTGAAATAGCCCCGGACGACTCGTTTATTTTATGAAAACTGCCCTCAGATTCAAATTTTACAATATGTTAGTGTTGTATTCGTGGTCCACCTCTGGAATTATCCCAAAAGAGGCTCACTGACCTCAACATGAAGTTCTGCCTTCTGCCCGCCTATTTTTATGGTGAATAATAAATGAAGGGTTCTAGCTGAAGCAATAATGAGATGAAAGAATGAAATAAATAAGTCGTGCGACAAAATATGCAGTACGAATCAGACGGAATCCCCTTTCAGACTCGCTGACTATGGCAAGCCGAACGAACAGACTGTTGCGCTGGAAAATCTCCTTGAGAAGGTCAATCAATTGACCACCGATTTGCAGAAGTTGAAGCAACAGATCTCATCTAAGCAAGAATTGTAATAATCACTCTACGGTTTTCCCCACTGTACCGTTTCACTTTTCTATACATTGCCGTGTAGGTGGATTTTTCCACACTTGAGAGTTCCTCACTTTTCGCTGTTATACATAATATTAGGTTTATATTTGAATTAGGTGATGTGTATATTGACAAAGAAAAGCAATGGTAATATTTATGAGCTGGCATGTTGTTTAAGAGATGCAACGATGCGTAATGTTATCAATTGTAATTACATCTCATTTATTATAACTTCTTGTCATTATTGACAGGCCGCCGTCCCTCTATTCGTGCTTGTTCAATGCCCCCTGAAGTTGTGCATTAGTTAGTACTCTAAGATTGAGACTAGTACCGGTACCATATTCAGTGACATTATATGTGTCTACATATATACTGCACTAAACAGAAGTCGGTGTTGATTATAAGATTTCATAGAGGATATTTTTCAGAATAAAGATTAATATATTCTGCGTCAAATTAGCTGGAAGCTTTGAAAAGGTTTACTTTTCGAATGTGAGGTGTTGTGGGTTAGTCCAGGATGTGGAGATGTTTTATCATGTCCTAATCGTTAAAAAGATTGGAGGAAAATGATAGCCTTCGCCTATCTTGAGATGGAAAACTATAACTGCAAATGTATAGGTAACACCCGAGAACGACGAATTTTGCTGTCGCCATTTATTCACACAGATGGTAACGATAGCCATAAAGTGTTTGGCGTTAATCAATCTGCTTGGGGTGCACCAGCAGGTCCATTTCAATTCAGAATCGTCTGTAGTTTACGAACGCCTATACAATGATTTGATGTGGGGGGGGGGGGGGGAACTCGATGTACCACGCCAGCGTTTTTAGCCACCAAAACAAGCCTGGCACCAATTTAGCGGCCACGTAGGAGCGAATAGCTACTTTGGCTCCAAGATGGTTTCCAACCATCTATAGACGGTGCAATCGCAGCGGTAAATTTTAGAAACCCAAGGCCCCACACAGCTGGCATGCTGAACTATCCCAAGGCACCGAAACAAAACAAAACTGCCCTTTCAAGACTCCACACGAACATTAGTGGGTGACCTGCGGCATCGCGGACGCTTTTACACGTAATCATCTACGGGAAGCAAGCACAACAAATTTCATCTGCTTCTAAAAATGAATAGAATTTAGCAAAAATACATGGTCCCTATGATATTTTGTGGCGAATCTTGAAAAGCAATACAATCTCAGAGAGTTGCAAAGCAGGTTGGATACGTTTAACTCAAATGCACTTACAAAATGGTCGCGAAACGAATCAATAGTCGGCAAACACCCCGGAACCAGCAGATGTATTGTATGGTACGGTAGGTGCACACTCGATCCCGACATTGTAAGCATGAATTAACCATAATAATAAAACATGACAGGAAGTGTTACACGTGCAAATCTTCCACAATTCCTCGGATTCGCATGATTTGTACTAATGAGTAAAAATTAATCAATTGTTGATGTTCATGGTACACCATATCTTTCAGTGTAGAAAGAGAGATTTTCGTCTTCAATGTCATTATCGAAACTCGAATCCAAACCCTCCCTGAAATCAAGAAAGGACTTGAAAAGAGCGCATGTTCTTAACTGCAAAAAAAATCTCGTAGCCGTTGCACTTATCCAAGAATTATTTCCCGCACGCATATTTGAAGGCAAAAACGCTGAAACTTCCTCTCTCAGGCCAGCAAGTTTCAGAAGAAATAATTAATCGACAAATAGGAGTGAATGAGTTATGATCTTATGCATAATAAACTTCGTCTGCTTGGTGTTATGAACTGCAACAGAATAACTTCTCCGACTGTCCTTTCGATGGGAACGTCTCGCCTTGAAAAGCTCATCTCGAGCTTGATTTTATTAGAAGTGCGAAAAAGGCTGGCATCATCCAGCCCTTTTCGCACTTCTAATAAAATTTACATTTTCTCAAGTGCACCGCATTTCACAGTAATGAGCGTGACAAAAGCTTTTCTGTCACTGGCTATGTCTATCTCACAATTTTACGGTGGATCTTAAGAGATGATGTTAGAAGCAATTAGAGACATAAGACGTATCTTCGGACTACACCATTCCATTTAATCGAAGGTTCCCAAGAGTTATTACTTAACATTATATATCAATGCTCCTAGTATCCTGGAGTACAGAAGCACTAGTGATTGTGAAAACTAGTCTCTGTTTTCATCTGTTAACTCTTCTTTTTCGTAGCCCAACTCCTGATCCAGGTGGTTGCTGAAACACTGGACTAAGAGCACGGTAGGAGATCAATTTAAAAAGCCTACAGTCTGAAGGGGAGTGTAGCGCAGTAGATGAGAGGTACGGCTGCAAATGCCCAGTCTATGTTTGGGGAGGGCATTCATTCCCCCGGCACTGACGAGTAAGCACCGAATTGGACAAAAAACACTGTCTCAATACAGGCTGGTCCGCAAGTCATGGTATAGGTCACACAGTTACGTTCATTGATCTCAAACGATTCTGAATTGAAGTCGAAGACGCTACGGCGCATACCAGCAGCAAAATAGTGATCAGCAATGTCCTCTAACCTTGTAGTTGTTTATGTTGCTGCTAAAGTGGTTTAGCTCTATTGTCGTTTTCACACTCAAGATCACCTAAGAAGACAGTGTCCGAAAGCACAACTGAAGGCAAATCATAATTACACACTAAGAAGCGACAAATAAGCACACATACAGTAATATACAGCTTGTATTTGAAAGAAGGAGAGAGAAGATGCCCCCCATTAAGTGAACGAGAAGTTGGACAAACTGACAACTTTCATATATGATCGGAATTACATCACTTGTACAAAGTAGAAACTATAAAACAAGGAAGAGACCACTTCTCTAACACATCTTAGGGATAAAATAGGCAATCTCAAGGATAAGAGCGTAAAGGGTGCAAAGCTACTTGGAGAGCACTCAACGCTGGTCTAATCGTAGTGTACTCACACCGCACTAAGAACACAAAAAAAAATCGTCACTAGAGCACAAAAACCGTTGCTAACTGTCAAATGCCTCTCCCATTTGAGAAGTCAATAGTTCATTGATTGACAGTCGATCAGTGGAAGTGAATAGCGAGTTAGCCGGCGGCTTAAAACCTAAGCGTTAGTCTTAGAGGATCTATGAAAGCAGGCTGAAGGTACTAAGAGAAAGTAAGGAAGATAGAGCTGGAAATAAATAAATATTAGCTCTATAACTATAGCTATCTATAGCTCTTTAACTCTACCAAACTCTGCAAACAGGTTTACTGGGAGTTAGTTGCTAAGTTACACCATCTGGTAGTTTCAATGAAGAAAAAGAACCAAAAATCAGTGAAGAACGATTTTTGTCCTCAACGATTTCTTTTTTTTGCGTACTGTACACCGTTTTTCGCTCAAAGTGCACTGTGTAGTGTGCCAAGTACAGTTCAATTAGAGTGGTTTTACGTGTCCCCCTCTCATCTACCTCAGCAAGAGCTAAGGTTCATATAATCCATTTTCGCTGTGAACTACACAAAAAAATCTCGTCATTATGTTGCAACACCAAAAAAGAAAGAAATCGCACATCACTGAAGGAATGCGAAGACTGGAAACGAGGGAGAAACATGCAACCATACGAGATGAAGGCAAGTCTAAGAGACAAATTACGCTGAAAACTACCGTCAGAGCAATTCCGGTGCACAATATGGCATAGCACTGTCATCCAGAACCCAACCCCTTCTTGGAGAAGACCACCAGAAAATTGTGAAGGACGCAAACGACTTCTCACCTGTGGTCCCAAACAGATTATCGCCCCTCTCGCCGCTACCGTAGTCTTGCTACATTTCCGCCGCCGGCCTATGTGATTTCTTTTTTGGAAAATCTTGTTTATTACGTTAAATTGGATCGGTTTGCAGTCAGAGTGGTAATCAAATACTCCTTTGTCTTTGCTGTATTGGTTGTCGTTGACGTTTCAAGCTTCTGCCCAGTGAAAAGTGCAGTTTTGTGCTATCCAAAGTCATTTGCAGCGCTCGTGTTTTGTTTTTTGCTGGTGTTTTTTATTCCATTTTTTTCTTATTTTCAAAGATGCAGCTCGGGTTCTCTTTCTATTGCGCGTTTATTTATTTGAAGTACGGATGCGCATCGGATACTCCATTCCAGCATTTGCAGCTTCAACTGGGTTCACAAGATGCCAGAGATCATAGGTAAATTAATGAAGCCGGATGGCACAGTCGCTACGGAGCTCGAAAAGCAGGTCTCCCAAGCCCTCGTTGACCTGGAGAGCAGCACCGATATCAAGGCTCAACTCCGTGAGCTCTATATTGTTGGAGTTAGGGTAGGTTTATGGATTCTCTCCTGTTCTTTTACTAATCCCATGGCACATCGGAACTGTATTACAAGATGGGGGAAATGTAGTTGGGGGACACCTAGTGACGGTCTTACTTCTTTACGCTCTAGCTTACTTTTTTCTCTTAGTACCTTTAGCTGTCATGTCATAAATCCTCGATCCTTAGGACCCCGATTGATTTAATTATTTATTTCGAGAAATAAGGGTGCCACTGGGTTCCCCCCCCCCCCAATTACACTACTCCAAGATGGATCGAGACGGCCTAAATTATTGGAAGGGAGGTTTAGGACAAGTCCGTCTTTACTACTTAGTTCCCAGTGCTTTGTTGTGCGCTGCACCTTCAGGTAGTTGTTCTCGCTTTGTATACTTCTTACTTTGGCTATTTGCTGCAAAGTCTGATTTCTGTTTTAAAAGATGTTCGTAGCAATTCTAGAGAAAGCGCAACCTCTTCGCTTTTAATGTGACTTTTCCACCACCCAAAAATTTTCTATTTTCTTGGCTACTTTTTTGTAATCCTCGTCATTTGTTTTGCCATGGATACCAAAAGGAAATCTTCTTTAAAACTGCCCATGAATCATTTTTTTAATATCTTTTTATGGTTGTTTGTGCCTATAAATTAGTCCTTCTATTTCTAGTTTTTTTTTAAGGAAATCGAAATTGGAAACAAGTCTGTTATCGTCGTATATGTGCCTGTTCCTCAATTGAAACAATTCCACAAGGTCCAAGTGCGACTTGTTCGCGAGTTGGAGAAGAAATTCGGAGGGAAACATGTTTTGTTCTTGGCAAAGGTGGGTGCACTCTCGTTTTTCTACTCTTGCCTGTGTTCGCAACATTCATGCTGTTATATCTTTTAAAAATGCTCTTCTTCAAGTACTGTGTTTATCATTTAATGTGAGCACGAGTGAGTCGCGATGGTTTAGTATTCAAATTGAGATAGCGATTGAGAATGTTTCATGTATCATATTGATTTTTTATCATCTTAGAAGCACCATACCATGCGTCCACGAGCGAGTGGTTGGAAAAATTTTCACGTACCTCTTGGAAACAAACGCCGTTCCCATCTCGTTATTCTTCAAAACTAGGATGAATTGATTGAGGGCCACGCTCATACTGTATACTCAACGTAAAACTAAATTAACCCTATAATTGCTCACTAGGACCCTAATATCATCATTTTTGTGCTACGCCGCCTTCTAATGTGATCAAGTTACAAATGTTGACTAGAAACATTCAAAATTTGCAAAGTACTACGAAACAGTTGTGTTTCATGTTTTCTTGTTATGCAGCGAGGTTTTGACGGAACTTTATTATTGGACTGACGCTTCGACAACTTCGTCTTCATCAAAGACTTGGAAATGGTGCATAACCCAAGAGTACTCCTTCTTCTTTCCTTGCCAAGCCTCGATACTGTTGTAAGTGCACCACGTAAGAACTCCAAAAAGGAAAACAAACTGGTCTGTTTTAAGGATACCGACTATTCGGTATCCTTAAATAGTGATGTCTGGATAGTCTCTCGAACCATTTCCAGGCCTTTGATAAACGGGAGGTTGTCGAAACGTCGGGCCAATAATTAACTTTCACCAAAACTTCCTGCATAATAAGACAAAATAAGTATAGTTTCCAATGCCGAGGTTTCAAGAAAGGAGGATTAGAAGATTGTTGGATAACTGTATCTTTTTTTCTTTATTCATTTGTTTTGTTATAATCCGCAAGAAGAAGAACACGGAAATATTTTGTATTAGAATTTTTGCATATGTTTCCTCTTATGATTTCCCCCTGAACGTAACTTTTTCGAGACCAAACTCATTTCTAGTGCAATCACTCACAGTGGCGTCAGGAACTGATCAGCCGATACTTCCGTTTCAAAATTTATATCGACACCCGCTACATTTTTTAAATTGCAAGTACAGTTATCGGCACATAACTTTTTCTCGTTCGTGACTGCTTTCCGCATCATTGGTCTACTCTTTTGTTTTTCTTTTAAATTTGCCAGAGGATGCATTTAAACCTTAGGTAAGCCCTACGAATAGATTTTTATTCTTCATTTCTCGCGTAGGTTATAGAATTTCGATTCCTTGCAAAGCTTCCGCTCTGACGTAAGATATTGACGCAGATACGTTACAGAACATCTGCTTTCACAAACTCTTCAGATCTAGTTACAGTTTGCATTATTGTAAAATGCTAAGTTAAACTTGTAATTCCATTTGTTCTAACAAGTGTTAGGTAGCGTACTCAACATATGTTCCATCTTCATGCTTCGCATTGTCTTAGCAGATGGTTTCGGGTGAAGCTCGCAGGGTAGTGTCTGGAGAACAGATCGATGTAATTTTTACTTTTAAAATTCTTCATTGCACTCGTTAACCTCAAATAAACACTACTCATTGTTCGAATTTTTTGTAGGTGCAATTTCAGAGTACTCCTTAGGTTCATCAGGATTTACTGTTAAGAAATTTTATTTGTTGGTATCGTTTCGCTCTCCTTACCAATGGTTTCAATGCTGTGACTTTCAGCAGTCCTTTCTGGACGTGAGATTGTCTTAACTACAAATTTAGTGTTCCATACAGCGACATTTTGAAACTTCTTGTTCTTCACAGGGTTCTAATGGTTTGGGTAAGCATAAAATTCGTAGGCAGGTAGTTGATGTGTATAGTTTTGTGTATGTTTCGTGACTCTTAAGATTTGCCCCAGAATTTTAATTAACGTTTTGTTGTGCATCTGTAGATAGGAACCATGAAGCGCCAGTATATGCTACGTGGATAACCTGCTGATATCAAATTAATGACTTTTTTCAGCTTTTTTTTTGGCTCGTTCCATTACTAAACAGGTCATTGTCCATTGTCTTTGAATTTAATTGAATCATTTTTAGCGACGTATACTACCAAAACCACTACGTGGATCAAAAAAAGTCCCAATGAAGCAGAAGAGACCACGCTCCCGTACTCTCACTGCTGTACACGAAGCATGGCTTGATGAGATGGTCTTCCCTGCTGAGGTTGTCGGAAAACGCACTCGAGTTAAGCTGGATGGGAAGAAACTCCTGAAGGTATGTTATGTTTTGCATCTAGTTGTCAAGTGTTTTTTCTTCCTGAGATTGTAAACAATTTCAAAAGACGTATTTCAACAAATATTTTTGTATTAAAGGACGCAAAGATTTAACTACGTAGGAAATACAATTTAAAAGCTCCTAGACGGAGATACGAACAATTTTTCCGAATGTCAATCAGTCGTAGTAGTTGGAATTGATCCTGTGAGTGTGCAAAGGATTTGAATATTTCATCTCTTCCAAATTTCTTTTTTTCGTCCGTTTATTCCTAAGATTTTTGCATAGATTTTAATGTTCCTCTTTTTACTTCCGCCAATGGTAAATTATTTGGAGCTTGTCTTATCCGTTACTACATTCAGTTTACGGCAAAATCAAATGTTTGCAGTAAATCATAACGTAGCCGATATTTTTTGAAGGTTTTGCTTGATTATCGTTTGCTTTGAATGGTATTGGTCTCCTCTCCTCTTTCAAACGCATTCGAGTTTTTTTTTTACTTTGAAATGTTTTATTTCTTGTCGCAGATAATGTTGGAGATCGAGATTTATTGTTAGCCTCTAATCATTAGACTATTTTAATAAGCAAGTAGTAGTATAAAGGTAGTATAAAAACATTATTTTGGACCTAAGAAACCTCTATGTGGTATGTTCGCATAGTCTGCCATGTCTTTATCAGAGAATTTTGTTTACATGATGCCTAGAGTATGAACGAACTGCAAAAGCTTGGTTGTCTTTAGTGTCCCGTTTGAGTTTGTTATGATCGTCTCATGTCAGAAGGACTAGTAGCCAGTTCATATTATTCGCACATTTTATCTACCGAAAATTGGTCTTCATAATCTTCTCAGCTGGGTTTTTAATCATTTCGGTTTGTCTTCTAGGTGCACCTTGACAAAGCGCAACAGACGAACGTTGAGCACAAGGTCGACACATTTGTGGCCGTGTACAGGAAGCTCACAGGGAAAGAAGTTGTGTTCGAATTCCCAGATCCCATCTTCTAAATTGTTTTTGTTGACATAAATTGTTATTTACTGATTTGATACACTCTATATAGTCTATGAATTTCTTCCTTCAACTTTCTGAGTTGAGAACAGTGCTGGAGTAATCAAACTTTTATATGTCAGTTCGTTTTTTGTGGAAACTTCTAATTTTATTCACGATTTGAGTGGGCGTGAAGATGATGAGAGTATTGCCTGCGGATTCGAACTATTCGTTTCAGTGGGAGGGAAGTGAATAGTTTGTCCAGTGACGGTGGTATCCTTAATTATCTTTTCTGTAACTTGCTGGACCTCGTCAATTCTGTGAGTCAGCCTCATCACAGTAAAGGCTTAGCAAGAGTCAGGTGTGAATGTTTAAGAAGATGAGGAGTGGGTGTAATAATAACAACAAAAATTGAAAGGAACACCTAGTCGGATAAAGTTAGAATGAGTGAGAAGAAAATCTCTGTCCTGCTTCCTTGTTTTCACTTCTCAAATTTGCTTTAAAGGCATCACTCCACGAATCTGAGGTGGTACGGATTACAGGTGGAGTATTCGTATACGGGATGAGAGACTATGGAGAGGGGGTGATTCCGTCCATTTCTTCCTAATTACTACTCCACCTGAAATCTGCACCACCTCAGATTCGTGGGGTGATGCCTCTAATGTAAGTGTTCAGTGAAGTCTCCAACTTTTCAGAGTATTACTAATAAATAATAGTAATAAATAAGTAATGTACGCGTAATATGTTAACAAATAGATACCTGGTGTTAAATGATGAGTGTACATTTATCACTGATATTGCCGTCAATTCAGCACTTTTTAACCTAGACGTCCACCTCTAGTTTGTTTAGTGTGATGTTAAAAGTGTTTAGGAAGATGAGAAGTGGATGTAACAGTAGCAACGAAAATTGAAAGGAACACCTAGCCGGATAAAGTTAGAATGAGTGAGAAAGAAATCTTTCCTCTGCTTAGAAAAGTAGAAAAGAGTTAGGAACTGTCTCATTATTTTATCAAAGAAAAATCCGTACAACAACAACAACATAAGTCTGATTTCTCGTCCAAAAAAGGAATCAAAGGAAAAAATATCTAGTTCCCTCCATCAAAATCTATAAGTAACTACTCGTCAACGAAGTGCCAAGGAACGACTGCGAAACACTGTGAACGGGCGACGAAATTCTCGAGATTCTAGGAACAACGGGTGGTCCGCTCGTCATTGGCGCCGGTTCATCTTCGAGTTCAGCGCCTAGAAAGTAGGAGATGATCTTTAAAACCGCAATTCTATAAATTACTTCACTTACTCATCATTTGTCTTTGTACAAGCATTTTGTACATCCCCTCTTGGTTGATCAGCTCCTTATGGGTGCCCATTTGTTCTACACGGCCCTAATGTGGATGAAAACTTATCAGAATCTTAGTACGGTTCTTAAAGAAGAGTACGACTTACGTGGTTGATTACTACGATCTTATCAGCATTCTCTACAGTACTGAGACGATGAGCAATGAGGACCACAGTTCGTCCTTTGAGATTCTTCGAGATTGCTTCTTGGACCTGCAAAAAAGAAAAAAAATACAAATGATATCTCTGATGTGCCGCAAGAACAACATCGGGACAGTGAAGACATCGAACACGGGGAAGCCACCCGCAGATTCGGGGGATGAACCACAGAAGTCGTCCATAGATTATTATGGATTTTGTGGTTCATCCCCTGAATCTGCATAGGTGTTTCAAAAAATCGTTGTTTCAATCTTGGTTCCTTTAAAATTATAGATCGTAATATACGCACACGATCATGACATTTTCAGTTTTGATGTAGATACTGTACTTTTTCCGAGTAAGGTGCTCCAGGGATAAAGTTTGCAATATGTACGAAGTTTTAAAGAAGAAAATTCTCATAATTGCTGTCTAAAATGACAGGTTACAGCAAAACTCCAAACCAAGCTTTCCGTCGTCCTACTCGAAATTCCCGTTCCGCTTATGCGCACCTCCCCTACTACTCACCAAGTGCTCACTCTCAGAATCCAAAGCCGACGTCGCTTCATCCAACAATAGCACTACAGGATCCCTAACAAGAGCACGGGCGATGGCAATGCGCTGCTTCTGACCGCCTGGAATGGTCGCCTGATGGGCCTAACAAGCCTTCGAGAAGAGCCCACTGTCTGGCTTACCAGACATTTGACTTCCTTTCTCTCCAACATCTGTATTGTAGCCCTCAGTTGTATCCATGATGAACGCGTGCGCATTTGCCAGCTTTGAAGACTGAAAGTTCAAAATATCAGGAATAATTAGCGAAGCTAAGATCTCTACAGGAACGCACCGACTGAACTTGCTCACTGGTAAACGTATTCATGCCGTAACCAATGTTCTCTGTTACGGATCTAGCGTATAGCACTGGCTCTTGACCCACTAGGGCGACCTATAAGCGCATTAACTGTTAAACGATGACCTTATCTGGTGATAATATCTGAGTAAAATCAAAATCACCTTAGTATGCAAGTATTTGTGGTCATATTCTCTTATTGGAACCCCATCCAGGAGAACCTAAAAGAAGATGATTAGAAGAGGCGGTAATTCGTAGTGTTCCAGAAGTTGCGCACGGATCCTGAACGAGGATCAGAGGTCGCCAGTGCGTTAAAGACTTTCCAGACAGTTTTTAGGCACTAAAGCTTTTCTCCGCACACAAAACCTTTGAATAGTCTGTTGCTAATATCGTAGAGCTCAGTGTAAAGTTACCCTGAAAGTCAGGCTAGGAGATAGAAGAGCACCAATTATTTTCTTCTGACTTTTTTTTTGACAAAATAATCAGCAGTTAATTATTTGTCGCTTATTTCAAACTCAATCGATTCAAAACCACATTTCCGTTACATGTATTTGAGCACTCGACATAAAACTTAATTTTAAAACTTTATTTTAACCATTTTAAAGAAATGGTGCAAACTCTAGTCTTCTGAACTTCCTTCAACCCTATTATTAACTAGAAACAAACGTGAAATCCACCTCTCCACCAGTTGGCTCATAGAAATGCTCAAGCATGGCGATACAACTAGATTTTCCTCCTCCAGAAGGACCGACAAGTGCAACAACCTCTCCAGGTTCAACCGTAAATGTGAGATCCTAGGAAAATATTGTTTCAGTTATGGTCCCGAATGTAGTGATGATGTGTGACTCTACCTCCATAATTGGTAAATCCGGTCTAATTGGATAGCTGAACTTGACATTTTTGAACTCAATCCGGCCGACAAGTTTCTCTGGAGCGTATTTTCCATCGTTCTGAAAAGTCGATAACTTCAGGAACTGT
Organism: Necator americanus; assembly: GCF_031761385.1. Taxonomy (NCBI): domain Eukaryota; kingdom Metazoa; phylum Nematoda; class Chromadorea; order Rhabditida; family Ancylostomatidae; genus Necator; species Necator americanus. The sequence continues at coordinate 564,883 of NC_087371.1, forward strand.
AACTGGGTCCGAAGGAACATTTGAGTTGACCTTGACTTTTGGATCACGATCGATGAACTCGAAGACCTTTCTGGAAGCACCTACGGCTTGCATAAGGCCGTTCCAGACTTCACCAAGTTCCTAAATATGACGTCGTATCGATTCAACAATTCTTTTTTCAGTAATTGAAAGTTGTCGCCATTTGAATTAGAAGAAAAAGGAAATTTGCTGTCATTGCGAGGAGTTTTGTTTTCTTTTGTTTGTGGTAAGGTAAATGACAACCTACCCTCAAATTTTCTCCCAATTGGAACTGATAAAGCAGGAATGAGACCAGCAGACCGGACTCGATCTAGAGCAGAATTTGTGATTTTTTTTTGAAGAAAAACAATTTTCCAGTGGAACCCAATTTAATCCACAAGCACATTTTGTAAGGTTCTTGCGGCTTTAGGTTCCAAATGTATAAAAGTTTCATAAGAAGTTTCTCAACCTTTCCTTGGATCACAAGATGACCTCCATACCAAAGCACTATGGTGAGAATTCCCATTTGTAAAAGCTGAAATATTTCTTATATTACCAAGGTCCCGTCGTTGGAGTTAAAATATTCTGAAAAACTGGAATTCACCTCATTTGTCCAGATCAAACCAATCACACACACAACTCTGCGGGTGGCGATAGCGAGAGTCTGGTTGAGATATGCAAGGAACCTGGAACGAAGTTTTTGTTCTTTAGTTCAATTGATAGATTTAGTGGTTTTCAGTTTTGATTCTTCTCGAGATATGTCTACATGACATCTAGAATTACTTTTGAAATTTTTTAGAAGTGAACAGAGATCTTGTAACTTTTTTGAACAAATTATGACTTATAATTGATCTCATAGCAGGCCTCGTACAACGTCGTTGTACGGGAGAGGATACTCTCGTTATGGATTATTTGCGCAAAGCAAAAACTGAAATTGTTAACATTTTCTTATTAAGGCCAACATTTCAACGTCATCGCCACCAGCAGAATCAGGTAAATGAGGAAAAAAAACCTTATACAATAATTTCAGCCCTTCTACAAAAAGTCGACGAAATCAATGATTTAGGTTTTAGTGTCACAAAAAAAAACCATGTCATCGTATTTATTGAACGTGTGCCTGACCTTACGTTCAATAAACACCGTGACATGATCGCTTCACTATCGACTACGAAATTGTTCAATTTGTATAGATGTCTCAGGACAAATGACCTATGTATTCGATTAAAAGCCTTTAAAATCTATCTTTGACCTATTCTTGTATATGGTACAGTTTTCTTTAATCCTCGTAAGCTAGGAGCTATAAGCAGATTCGAAAAAGTTCAGGATAACTTCAAGAGAAAACTCATGGTCAAATGTTGTGGGTTTGACTATAGCGCAATATTTGGTGCTTCATCGAGGAATAAACCTGGTAATTAAGAACCTCCAGGTTTAAGGGGAAATGATGTTATTATGGATGATAAAATCCTCTGCTTATGCATCACTAGCCTGAAAATCCCTGATTTCTTCGCATCGAAAAATCGACAACACGAGACCGTACATTTATGATTGACTTTACTATCCATAAGTCGACAGTGAGGCAATATTCTGTCGCTAACAGAGCTGGCTCGAACTATTTGATTATGTGCGAAAGGTACCCACAACCACTAAGATTTCAGCATTTAAGCTAGCCAACTAAAAGCTGTTAGCGGATTTTTATGGTGTATATTTGTGCTATTTGTTTCTTGTGTACTCCGTTCATAAACACATGGATAACCATGTAGAAAAATAAATAAATAAATAAATAAATAGTCTACCACAAGACCAACCTATAACTTTCAAATCGCTCACAAGCAAAGCTTTTGACTGTGCGAATAGCGGAAAGAACTTCTTCCGCGACGTCATTAGCACGAGCCACTGAGTTTTGTGTTTCTTCGGATAGCTTCTGGAAGCATGAGCTATAGTTAGAAATGATGAAAATGCGAAAACGACCAGTAGAAGAGGAGGAAATGCCGAATGACTGTTCGATCAGGAACGTGGTTCAACTGGACACACAACGATATCGACCAGAGGGAAGATCACTATAGTCAAATTAGTTCGAACTTAAAAAAGTTCTCTAAAATCCTGATTTGTCGAAATGTGGAGTACTGTATTCTACAGCACTCCAGCAACGTAGGTAAAATTAGTGAAGATCTGCTTAGAATATAGAAAAATCGAAAAAAAGAATATAAAAATAGTGTTATAACAACTCACATCGTACCAGACACCGAATACTTTATTGACCAAAAAGATCAAAGGCACGGTGATCAGAGTGATCATGGAAAGGCGCCATGATAAAGTGGTCATGAAAATCAACGATCCGAACAACATGGTCAGGTTTCTGAAGAAGTATTTGAAAAAAAAAAACAATTTATTCGAATCAGGTTATACATTTATGGCCTACGGGCTATGAAAACTAAAAATAAATCACTCCCTTCTGGTGCAGAGCCTAAGTTTCTGGGATAAATTTTGGAGGTAATAAGCTGGTTTAAAAATAAAGTCGTCCGTGAAGGATATGACTGACAAATAGTTACCCATTCCCATTTTTCACAGCGAGATCTGATCTTCATCGAAAATTGATAGACTCATCGTGACCTACCTGGTTAACACATTCATATAGAGTGACAGCGTGTTTGACATCGTTTGGCAGTCGGATGTGAGACGGGAACAGATCTCTCCTTTAGAAAAACAATGAATTATGTAGTTCTAGTTTCCATAAACAACTTTTATGAGGTTTTAATACATCTTGGTAGTTTTCAAATTAAAAAAGTCATTTTTTCTGTAACAGTCGCGGTTGGGGCGCCCATATACAGAAGAAGTTGTTCATAATCCAAAGGCGTCAAGAGGTTCCTTACCAGTCTTATTGGCGTCGAAGAATCCTATCTCCTGTCTGATCACCGCACGGAAAAGATCATTACGGATTTGTCTATCTATAGTGGCATGAGCGTAAGTGAATGAACCGCCACGTAATCCACCAAAAACAGCACTGGAACATTAAGGAGTACTGTACAGGTTGTAGCTAAGGTTTCTAAGGTTCAAAGAACCTTACCATCCAAGTGATAATAATGCCATGATGCCAACTGTACGGTGAAGTCGTTCGTATGATGCTTTTTCGCCGAACACCGCAGAAACCACCTCACCAGTGTAGTACGGTATGAAGACACGACCTAAATACTTGTAAGTATCGTTTAGAACAGAACAACTGATCCAACTGAATATCCACAGGAGGTGGTTAAAGGGTAGAAATAGGTTTCTTTAAAATTTTTATCATGCTATCATACAAACCTAGTTAAATGCAGCGTATCACTGAAATGACGATGTTGGGGTCTCTGTGGGCAATATAGAGTTTGGGGTCCAAACAGAGAGTGTGATTTAATTCAATTTCCCCTAATCGTTCTAAAAAAACGGTGTGAGAATTAGTCTTATTTCCTACGAAGTACGTTAGATCCATGTACCCGATCCAGTTCCTTCCACCAGTCTATTCACTGTCCTTACTTGAACAGACCGCTGAAGAGACCTTATTGATTTTAGAGCGCTCGCTCGTGGACGCGGCACGTGCGCAAGTGTGATGAGTTTTCACGTATCTCCTAGCAACAAACTCCGTTTCCCACGCTGTTTTTTTTTCTCAGAACAATCGAGGTAAATTGATAGGGGCCGCTCTCATAATCCTACATCTACATCCTAGATCCTACATTTGCCCAAAGGTACCCCATTGCCAGTTTCGTGATGTCTCTAGCTACCCAGAGCTATTATAAAAAATAATTTTATAACATGAAGAGTGTGCTATTCCGAACTGTTTCTTAATTAGTAATAATAAAGCCGATGAAAAAGGCAATCGCAACGAGGGTCACAATATGTTTTCGAGCAATTCTTATCGTGTTCTTGGGACTAGTAGCCCAGGGTTGCATGGATTTTGGTGCAAATAACTCTTCTGAGGCGTAATACGCTCAGATCTTACTGAATCTCTGCTCTTCAACCACAACTGTTTCCACTATTCACTTTCCTTCTTCTAAAGGGTTACACTGTTTTAAAACGTAATCTAATAAATGAGTAAATAAAAATGGTGACCTTCGACGATGACAAGCCACTTATAATACGTATCCAACTTTTAGTTTATGGAGAATTCCATTTTTTTTCATAGAATTTTGGCTGTTTCAAGAAATAGAAAGAAATTTGACATAACCTCATTTACTTACTGAGAGAGTAGCAGAAGAGAAAGAAAAATGCCATTCCATAGTACTTCCACTCCCTAGCCATGTAGCGAAGCAGACGGAACAACAGAACGAAGGTCTCGCGCTGTTTAGCTGCTTTCGCTGCTTCCACCTGCACAGATCATTGTCCGATGTGAGGCTGTTAGGCGCATTTTACAGAAAATGAGAATCCTCACTCACCTCTAGAATTCTCTCCTCATAGTTATCGTCGCCAAATTGAGGGCCAACACTGTACCCATACTCGCTTACTCGGGTGTAAACACTAGTCCAAATCACCTGAAATTAGACGAAATTCGACTTGTCCATTAAAGTCCATCGGTTGAGAGTAGAAAGTCAAATATCCAACAGCAGTAATTTAGAGAAAAATACCTCGGAGTGTCGTAATTGTGACCCGATTTTTTAAAAAAATTTCTTTGCCATTAATCCCCTAAAGGGAGAATTGTATGATCGGATCAACAGAACCTGAAGCTTGACTCAGTTGCATAAGCGGCTGCGCTCGGTGGAGTCAACGGTTGTCATCGAGGTTGGACTACTGGTAAATCCTGGACACTAGTGGCTTAGCAGTAGTCCAACCTTAACAGCAACAGCTAACTCCACCTGTACTGCGGAGCTAGCGAAATAGCGACCCATTCGTAACCGCTAGCTCAACTACGCTTACGCTTACGATGAGCCAAGTTTCATGTCGTTTTGGTCAATTTATACTATTAAATACTACCGTTTCCACGTACCTGCACAGCCAACGACGCAAAAATGCACCAAATCATCAAAATCCAGTCTCCAACAGCCAACTTGACGGTGTCGATCTCGTAGAAAGCAAGGAGTTTTGCTGGAGCAAAAGCGAAAATCACCAGCATAACAGCGAAGACGGCGTTGCTAAAAAAGCAAATGAAGTTCTGGAAGAGAATTTCCAACGAAATCATCTCATCACACACCTTGCTTTTGCCGCCACCTCACTGAATCCACTAGGAGAAGTCCATGCTGCGATAGCTCCACCAAGCAGGACACAATCTCTCAGAAGAGCTACACCCTAAATCTGATGAAATCAGCACATTAGCGACTGCATATTCATGTTATTAAATTTAGCCTGCGAGAAGCTGTGTAGAGGCGTGGCCTTAGTTAGGGTGCGCTTCGAAGGCAGGATACCACAGAGGTTTGGGAGTAGATCATGATTATGAGCGGTTCCCTGCTCAGTTCCGCCCAATTTTCCTGTAAAACTGCCTGAGAAACGCTTTTGCTGCACGAATTCTCCCACGAGACATCTTATAACGCGTCACCCCGTGTACACGCGCCTCCTCTGCGAGCGAGCGATAATCAGAGAGGTTTCCCCAACAGCTTATTCAAGTAAAACTTATGGATAGGCTGCTGAGGGATGCGGTGCGTATACAGAGATCGCGTTGTGAGTTTCTGTAGAACTAGTAGAGGAAGGCCGAATAACACACCTTTTTTCAGGACTATTAGGGGAAATTGAGGGTGAGAGATCCGAACATCGTCAGTTTCGTGGTATGCTGTCTTTAAAGGCATCACCCTACGAATCTGAGATGGTACGGATTTCAGGTTTCAGCATTCGTATACGGGATCGTAGATTATGGAGAGAAGGGCGATTCCGTCCATTTCTTCCTAATTGCCGTAAAAAAACGGCCCGGAATATACGGCTTCGAGTGTCCCACGAGCGCTATTTTCTTCAACGAGTTCGGTTGGAGCGCGCCAGCCGTGTGCACACGTCGCATCTTCCGGGCCGTTTTCTACGGCAATTAGAAAGAAATAGACGTAATCACCCTTCTCTCCATAATCTACGACCCCGTATAGGAATACACCACTTGAAATCCGTACCACCCCAGATTCGTAGGGTGATGCCTTTAAGCGATAGCGAACCGAGCAAGTGATAGCGACTCACTTCGCAGCGCAGGCGAACCATTAAATATTAAGTTATGGCCTAAACGGAAGTGAAGAAACTTTGAAGTATGATGTTGGGATTAAGATGCATGAGCGACTAAACCGATCCTACCCTCAATTTGTGAAGCGAGTATAAAGTGAAGACGAGAGTAAACGACAAGGACAAAATGTATTACAAAACATACCAAGAAATCTATGGGATTTGTGGTGAATTTGTAGTTTGGTAAGTCGAACCAGTGTTTGATATTGTCAATAGTGAAGTACTGAAAACAACGCCGATCAATAAATTGATTACGCAAGAAGTGAGAAAAAAAATTGCAATAAAATTCTTGAGAGAAATAATCGTGCAGTTTTATTGATTGAAAGACTCCTACACCTTCCTGTTTATCCATTTTTCAAAACGTCTCGGAGGACAAACGATGGTCAAAAAGAAGAGTTTCAGATAGCCGCTTTACCTGCCCATTCCATGCCAATCCGAATATATTCACTAAGATGTCGACAGCAGCGAAGAAGAAGGCGATCGACAACGCCTGGCCTCCCGAGTAGAAAGAGCTCATCGCTCCTGGGAATTGTTCAAGGAGTAATTGTTGGTCGATGGAGTCAGTTTAACCAGTTCAGTTAACCTTTAAGGAACCTCAGGAAGGAAAAATTAGACAAAAAAATCAATAAGATCTGTAATAAGCTACTATAATGGATGCTCCGAGAAATGATATTGATGTGTAATCTTCCACTGATAAGGGGCGAGCATTGCTCAAAACCGTAAAACATGGGCCACCCATACATGAAAAGTTCTTCGGAGAAATTTCGCTGCTGCTTCAGTTTCTGGCAATTTGAGAATTTATACTACAGCATCTTTTGAATAATCAAAAATCCAGCGCGAGAATGGCTGATTGGAACCAATGGTTGATGTTTTAAGGGAAGAAATAAATACTAGTTTTGGATGGTCCGAAATGGACTAACTGTTTTCGCTATGGTTGGATAAGTACATCTCGAATAGGGCAGATCTGTTGTCCCACCGTGTCCTCCTGCTAGAAGAACACTCGATGAGGATAAATTGTTGATTTTTTATGTAGAAAAAGGAATATGCACCCCCTCAAAAAGAGGCAAAAAATTAAAGGACTCTCAGAAGGGGAGATAATCCCGTTTTTCAGCAAAAACAATTAAATTTGACTGACTTATGATTTTACAAAAACCCATATGTAATGAGTTCCTAGCTAGGTTAACTGCTAACACTTCCTTGAAGTCACCTGGCACCTAATTTCGACTCTTCCCATGACTCTGTGACAATTCTGACCTTTTAGAAGCTTTCTCCAAGAGTTTTTCGTTTCAGAAAGTGGATCTTCTCACTTTTCCAAGCGAGGATCTCAACCTTAAAGTGCGTCTGTCTTCAAGAACACTCATAGATGCATCGCTTATGACTTAGCTATAAATCTCCGTTTCTTTTTCCTATTGCACTAGGTTCATTACCTTACACATCAACTTCCTTATCTGGATATTCATTTCCTGTATTCTTGAGAGGAAATCGAATAACATTCGAGGATTTCCTGCGCATGTACAAACAAACATCGCAAATCGCCTTATGCTGTGCTTCTCACATTTCTTGCTCATAAACGATTCACCGTGGTGCTAACACTCTTCGGATTTCTTAGTGGATACAGACTAACTGGGCGGAGATACTCATTTCGGGAACGCAAAGGGGAGGTAGCTATCAGTCTGTTGTCCCTACTGCTGTCCAGTCCAGCTGTACATCGATGTTAGGCTTCCGCTCGTTCTAGCGAATGCTGTTTTTCTCAATAGAAGCTTTTTGTCTTTACAATCATTGCGGATCTTTGAAGATCCTTGATTGACTCTGAAATGAAACTCATATCTTCATTGCAGTCCAGTCCCAGCAGTTCCAGCAGAGTCCGCTACGACGAAAAATATGCGAAGTGAAGGTGGGCTCTGACGAGACACTAATTTATTTTAACATTCTTTAGGAACGCTTAAACTTCTTCAACGTTGACCAGTCCTTTTGGGATGTGGGTACAGCTAGAAGTCGGAGTCTGATGCCCAAAGTCAATGAAGTCATCCTCCTAGAGAACCTTTCGCTCCATGTCGACTAGAAATGGATAAAGAGTTTGGTTGGCCTCTTAGAGCTTCAAACCATCGAGTGCTAGGCGAAGTGATGACCCGCTACCGCTGCATAACGCCTGCCTTTATGGTTAGAAACAAACATAAGCAGAAAAACAAACAAAAGTATAAACAAAGGGTCACGTAAGGATGAGGAATTTCGAAATTAGTTCAACACTGGCGAGTTTAACGTTAATATAACGGTAGAAAGGGAAAATTGTATTGTATTGTAAAAATTGAAAATTGTCGCTGTGGAAGTAGCCCGTGTAACCGCAGCCGAGGAACCATGCGCACAGCGCAGTTCTGATCGGTGCTTCCTTTGACAATGACATTCTTTGGCGCATCATTCCAACGCGAGGGTCCATGGAACGGTCCCGTCGATTCTCAGCTCCTTCACGTTGTGATTATTTCTGTAAAGTTTGCTGGAAGTTCAAGTAAAAAGTCTCCTTACCACTCGTCTTCAAAAATGCTACACCCAAGGCGATTATGATTTCTATGATGTCATTTCTCAAACCGGGGTTCTCTTCTTTTCTTTCGTTACCTTCAACGATTTAATTACTTATAAACGAAACGAAACTCGAACGAAAGATGATTGGATTCCGCTCAAAAAAAAGCTGCTTGAGTTCCTTAAAAATCATGGGAACTTTCTGTCGGATTCTATTTGGAAAGGGAAATCAAGCGAGTTATTATGCTAAGAAGTAGACATCTAAAAAATTGATACTTATACATATGAGTGTGCGCTTTTTCCCATTCCTATTCTATATAATCCAGTTCCTAGACTAAGTTCGTGAGCCTGTGATCACTTCCAAGGAAGTCTCTGATTGATATTTGTCCTGATTTACCTCAGGATACAAGAATTCGAAATCTCAGGTTTGATTTTTGTGAGTTTTACTTTTAAGGTGAGGTGGAGACCTGTTGTGGACTAGTCCTCTCGAATACTAAGCCTGATGAGGTAGAGAGTTCTAAACAGTTACAAAACTTTCCTTTCTAAGAAATATATTATATGTGGACGTACTAGATATACAAGGATCAGGTTACCAGTATTCTTTGCCGAGTTTTCTCATCATTCTTGTGGATTTGAGAGTTCTCTAGGAATATTGCTGGTATTATCAAAATGTTTACTCTTTATTTACCTTCACTCTTCCTCACAGATGTGAAAGAGGTGCTCAAACCTCTATACGAAGCCTACGAGAAACACTGTCACAGTGGCGACATCGATAAATGCGTCGAATTCTACCACGCTGATGGAGTAATGGTGGAGAAGGGCAAAGGTGCTGTCTACGGAAAATCCTGTGAGTTTTTTTTTCCATGGCTAGCTTCAGTCACTTATAGCCTGTAACATATATGCGGGAAGGCGAATATTCTATCATTCGTCTCATCGGCAGAATTCAATCATTCAAATTTGGGCAAAATGAAACTTTTCGACGATAACGATGAGGTTTGAGGTGTTGGTTGAGGAATTACCTGTTTATGTTTATGTGTTTGAAATCACAATGAGCAGAAATACTCACATCTGTCAGCATAAAATTAAGATGTGATTGTTCTGTTACGGTGGTGTTATGCCTCAAGACCACATTTACATCAGTGTTGCAAATCCATGAATCGAAAGCACAACTCATTCGTGGCTCATCGATCCCGGATGTCTTCTTCATACCTTGAGTAATTTTGTATTGAGAATTACCCATGAAATGTGGGATTCCCACTGTCAAAACAGATTTTCTTAGGGTACTCCTGAAAAGATTTACCTCACCTAACCACTAGAATTGTCTATGGATTGTCTGTTCTGACGGGGAGGGAGTAATGAATTGTTTTTGGAAATGTATAGAGGATAGGAGGTAAACCACAACACATTACTTAAACGTCATTCTGGAAAAGTAAAGAAATACTACTGGTGGCTACAAGGCAATTAGAAGTTCCCGTAACAACATCCATACACAAAAATAGTAGAAAATTATAGTAGAGGTTTGTTCTAAAAGAATTCTCAAAAATTAAAGACTGGATTCCCGGAGGTTGTCGTCAGAGCAACAGAAATGTTAGGGCAGGCAAGGTCGTCTTCCTAGGATGGGGAGAAAACAAACCCAGCAGTGTAGAGCTGACAAGTTGCTCAAATCTCACAAATCCTTGCCTTGAGATTTCGGAGTAAAAATAAGTTGCTCCAGCATCTTCAGCCATGTTTCTACACATTGTAAGCGCTTATACATCGAGACTCACTTTCCTTTTCAGACATTCGTGATGCGCTCGTGAAACTCTGGGAGCAAACTGGGCCTCAGAAGTTCACAGTAGGTTTTTTTTTCTCCATTCACCAGATAAACATATACTTAAACTCAACTTCTACCAGAAATTCAATGAAAAATACGAAGGATGTGATGACTTCCTCATCCTCACTTGTGACAACACGATGGATTCCGTGAAGAGAGGGAAGGAAACGGCAAAAATTGTGCAGATTTGGAAGAAGGACCATGGGAAATGGACCATCTACCATGAAGAGTGCGATGTGAAGAAGTAGATTTCGTTGTGATTTTCCTTGCCGGCAATGAAGTTGACCTTGTTGTCGTTCATTAAACCAAGCCACAAACTCGTGTTTTTTCCAGAAAGAAAGAGTTAAGAAGTAGATCTATGTATGTGTTTCATTTTCGATTTTCGAAAAAAAATAGTTCCAGAAAAAAAAAGAAAAAAGAACGAAGAAAAAAGACAAGGAAAGGAATGAAATCAGAAATAAGCTTGTCATTTGTGAGTTGTTTGCATTAATTCGCTACATTCTATATTACGAAGATGCTCTAGAATTTTCCAAAAGGAAAAAAAAACCTAATAAGACACAAATTCTGCCCATCTGAGTCCCTCACCTGCTATCTCTAAACTCTGATGCTTATTTCGAAGGTAACGTTCCAAGCAAAATAAAAATAAAAAATCCCGAAAACAGGTGGTTCGAATTCTTGATCGGAACTACTTCTCGGAATTCTGCGATGTTCTTCTCCCAACACCAATGAAAGTGATCATCTGATTCCACGGTTGAGTGCCTGGGACTGTTTTAGAGAAGAACTCGCGGTTGCTGCGGGTCACTGCCGTGGTCGTGGTCTCCCGCTGAGTGAGAAATGTACGACGACAACTTCGGCAGATCCATCATGGACCCAGGCACGTCGAACTGGGCAACCTCCTCTCTGTTTTGCCGCCGTGAAGAATGTCCACCTTGTTGAACCTTCCAGATAACTAATCCACAATTCGAACAACGTGAGAAAAACAACAGCACGAAGTGAAGTCGGCATCAGTTTACAATATGAATATTTATGGAATTAAAATGCAAAGCCAATGGTTTTTTGTTGACAGACGCCAAAAATCTTTTTTTTAGTTTGTGTTACATTTGAATTGACGTGAAGTAATATGTGTCAACACAGAATTCCATGAAAACGTCATTTCTCTGCTTCGGAAGACTGGTACCAGGAACAGAATTTTTTCATGAAGCAACAATTTGGTATACTTCTTAAAAGATGGTTAATATCTATTTACGATACTAATATAATATTAATATATATAAATAATATTTAGAATACAATTACTGAAGAACATACTGCATCCGAAAGCATACGAAAAATAAATAGATAATAAAAAAACAAATACTACAAAACTGTCCCTTAAGATAATCTCGGAGAGGATAATGAATTATGAATTTTGGAGAGAGAGAGAGGAGAATGAGCCAGAAATAGCGAGAACCACCAACCAACGAAATTTGATTAGAAAAAAGCGTGTTCTATCAACTCTATCGAAAATATGAGTTATTGAAAATATGAAATATGAAATATTTATTGAAAATATGTTCTTCATTAATTAATTCTAAACTACTACACAAAGGAATGTTCATTCGAAGGTGTTTGCTACTCCTTCATTACTTCTAATGTAAGTGGCCGAATTCTAGTTTATAAACTGAACTAGTAGACCCCTTCCAGACCCATCAGAAATGCAGACGCTGAAGAATAGTTGTCTTTTTTTTGTCAACACCCCAAAAAACTTTTCAGCCTCAAAATCTCGCTGGTGTTATATTTCCGGGTTTTGCCATCACAGAAACCAGTTCTCCAAAATCTCTGCACAAATCACCAAAAATATCCTCATACCACGATCACTGAAGGTATGCCTACGATGTTGTAATTTTATTTTCGTGTTCGAATTGAGGGAGCCACTTTCTGCTGGCATTCAGCCAATTAATATTCTTCTACGAAATCGACGACACCTTCCCGGACACCTCCCGCATTCCTCCCGTGTCTCTGTAACTGGTTCACAAAGGGGACCGCGAACTGTCACTGCGTCTGTGCGCTCCTTCCGGCGGTGCTATCGCGTCGGTGATCCCCCTATATAAGTTGCGGAGGTCGCGCGTTTGGCACCGACAATGACAATCCCCGTTTCGCTCAACACCAACGAGAAATCGCAGGATTTTGTGGAATCTGATGTGATTCAAGTGATTTCCGGGACGAACATACGTCGTCTGGTCTACACGTCCTACATAATAGCTGTTGTTACTTCTACTCTTATACTGTACCTATTCCCGAGCACTGTTTTAATTTGCGGATTTGTGGGATTGATGGTCCTCCTGATTGGTTCACTTTACCCGCTCGTGAATTTCGTGATCAAAGCAGAAGACCACGATTTGATCTGGGATGGTGACGGCTTGCACTGGTTGCAAAAAACTGAGGTCACCTCCCTAGAGTACGGTAATTACGGCAACGATATTGATCAGTCCTTTAAAGTTGTGCCTACGACCTCGAACTACTATCTTAGCTACGCCTTCATTTAGATTTGTTTGTTTGTTTGTTTGTTTGTTCATATGTTTGTGTCACTCTTGACACTTATTTCACAATCGAATTCAGTTGGAAGAGGAACATTTTCTTTTTTTTCTTTTCCGATAGCGTCACTTCAGGACGTGTGGTGAATTTATTCGATTGTTGAATTTATGCGATTTAAGCGCATGCGGGTTGTATATGATGTGAAATGTAAAAATGAAATAAATAGTATTGTAGGTATTGATGCAGTGGTATGATCCTCTGCCATTGTTCCTATCTAATTTCCATTTTATAGGCGAACACAAACGATCGCCGAGAACAAGCAGCACGTGTACTATTTTCGAGGCAAAGCAAATATTGCATCAAGATGTTCAAAGACTTTTAAAGGCATCACCCCACGAATCTGATGTGGTACGGATTTCAGTTGGAGTATTCGTATACGGGATCGTAGATTATGGAGAGGTGGGTGATTCCGTCCATTTCTTGCTAATTGCCGTAAAAAACGGTCCGGAAGATGCGGCGCGTGCGCGCGGCTGGTGCGCTCCAATCGAACTCGTTGTAGAAAATGGCGCGCCAGAACGCTCGAAGCCGTATCTTCCGGGCGGTTTTTCACGGCAATTAGGAAGAAATGGACGGAACCACCCCCGTCTCCATAATCTACGATCCCGTATATGAATACTCCACCTGAAATCCGTACCACCTCAGATTCGTAGGATGATGAATTAATGGAGCGAAAAGCTCGCACCGTAGTCGATATCTGTGAAATCTCTAAAAATATGAGCGGTACATGATATACTAAACGATTTTCTGTTTGTATTTAACTGATTAACTAAGATGTGGAAATTTCCACAGAGAAATGAACAGGACCGTATGGAGTCGGCGGATATGAATCAGAAATACCTCAAGCCATTTCCGAAGTTTCCTCTGGATGCGTGTGATACGACGCTAGGAATCTTTACCCGTCCTCACAGTCCTGCCGCGCCGCGCAGCGCGGTGGTAGAAAAGGATAGAAAAGCGACGACTCGGAGCGATAAATGTGAGCACCGTGCCGCAAACGTTTCTTGCACACCTCCTTCGGTCCCAAAACTTTCCGCATTTGTTTTTCTCGCGGCAGCGAATGTTTGCTGGCATTCGACGTTCCCGATCCTACAAAATCCCGCTGGCGAAAAGTGTGTAAAGCGTTCGTCACTGGGGGTTGTCGGTTCTCCTTGGTTCCCGTCGCTGTGATCTAAGAAGACGTGTTTTTGGGCTAATTCCACGCGAGTTTCCGTGACTCAGAGGATTACTACAAGCGACAAGTGGACATGCAACAGTTACCTGATTATGTTTTTCCTACTTTAGCACAACAACCATCATCCTGAAGAACAGCGGCTGCCGTGAGTCTTTGGGCGATTGGCATCGAGACATTATGTACACAGTGGATGTGCCTGAGGAAACGCCAATATTCCCCAACGAAACTCTCCGCCTTATTCCCTCGTATTCAGAAACACATATAATTACCCTAAATGCTGTCCTGTCCATAGAAACCCAAAGAACTACGCAATTACAAGGGAATACAGGAGGAAAATAATCGAAAAATTACTCGAAAATCGAAATTACTGACTGAGACTGAACAAGAAGAAAAGTCCACGTACAGTAGGCTCGTAATGTGAATAGAAAATAAACCAGCGCACGACATTTAAAAAACTTGGAACGTTATCCAGAAGTCATCCACAAGTAGTTCAGAAATTTAGTGGAACCATCATTTTTTCTTTCAGGAGGTCAGAGATACAGAAAATCTCTGTCAAGCACTTATTTACCATCAAAACAATCAGCTTTTTGTCACTTTCTTCCGTTCTTTACTGTTCCTACAAAACCATTAATTATTATGATATAAAGTGGTATCAAACTTGTTGCCGTAAAGAAATCAGATGGAGTATGGAAAGCGATGCATCTGACGGGTATGATTTATGTGATTTCCCGCTGAAAACTTGAAGCACTCCAGGAACATTTCCAAAAGAAAATTGCTATGAATCTGTCTGAATTCCAGAAACAGTTGGTAGCCCGTAAACTGAATCCCAGCATACTTTAGGGAAAAGTCTCACGATTATTAATGGAAAACAGGGTATTTTTCAATGCACCTGGGATGCTCCGCATGATCGGTGATAGTTAAGGAGAGTCAGCTATCTCGGCAGCTCCAACAATGAACCGATACAGAGATAGCTGGAGGGACCACGCTGATTTTTCATTTTTGTTTTAAACTTCGAGGTATCTGAGACCATTTTGGAGGTGATTTCATGTGACGTGAGAACGAGAATGGCACCCATTCAGCACATAAATTAAATCAGTGAACGATTTTTGAACAAAAAAAAACTAGATCTTTTCACTGCCAACGAAGCTTTTCATCCCTCCGGCGTCGATTACGCATAAGAGTTGTCCTTGAGACTTGAGAGGACAGAAGGACTGAATTGGCATATCCATATCTGCCCCCGCAAGTCACTGTAGAGGCCAACACGACTTCACAAACCTCAACGATATCGGATAGTTTCAAAAGTAAGTTAATATAAAGAGAAACGCAGGGCAAATTTTGCATTTCAGAGCCCTTCAAGAAGTGTGGCTTTCTCTTTGCGATTTTCCGTTGACTTCGACATGACAAAAGTCAAGGGAACATAACAAAGGAAGAGTACCGGCCAATGATTTACTGAATGGGGACTACTATGGAAAACTTGCTCGTGTCCTGGTCATGGAAGTCCCAAGAAGGCATCCAAGCAAGTGTATCCCAACGACGGTGATGGATGATCGAAATTTGAGTGCAACCTTCGCCCTTGCCGACAATCTATGTCTATGGAAGGCAACGCATGTTAAAACTTCTGCGAGGTTGTTTTGTAATTAATTTTTCAAAGAGAACTGTGTAGCTAGGACGAGCGCAAACGGAGTTACATCCATTCGCAAGACGGAGAACGTCTTGCATAAGCTTTACTGTAGAAAAGAAATTTTTTAGTATTTGTGTGAATGTGAAGAAATGCTTTTAAATGCGTAAGAGCCTTTTTTCATACTATCCTATCCTTACATCAACTTACCTTCTCCATGTGAAGATGGCTGCAATACACACCAACACCCTGAAGTTGGCAGTTATGGATGGTGAAAATAACTTCATATGGGTGTCGAAAATGCAACGAAAATACAACAAGCGGAAGTCCACGATTTCCACTTTCCCTGAAGCGAACTCCTGCAAAATACTGGATTAAGTACTGCGTGCAACAACAGAAGTTCTGGATTCCTGAACCAAATGCAGCAGTGATCACTTGTCATATTAAATAGAAGAGACGATCACTGCTGACGAGGAATTGTAGATTGAATTGTAAATTTCGCGCTCTACTAATAATTATTAGTAGGGCGCGAAATTCATAAATAAAATAATTATTCATAAAATTTTTACAAAGTTTGATAAGTTTATCCGGGAATAAATCTTATAACCCCCAAAGGTCCACTTCTCTCTACTTCTCACTACGTTCATGTTGTCATGTTTGAAAATCTCCTTTCCCTGTTTAAATACATATGTATACATATATTAGCGCATATACATCCATACACGGTTACATATTGTATTTTGTGTGTAATCCTACCATTCCTTCACTTCTTGGCGTATAAATCTCAATTATTTCTCTTCTAGCAAAAGCAGGAATCTCAAGATATTTTAGTGATCCTAATCAGCCTTATGTTCAAATCACGAATGATCTGTAACAGCAGAAATTCTTGAATAAAGCGGAATTCATACTCATCTTCCAGTAAAGCTAGAAAGTCCTAGCTTATTCTTATCCATTGCTACTGCATTTTTTCACTACATTTATGCTTCTTATTTTCTACCAATGTGGAAAGGACCTTTGGAAGCCAGATGTGTGAACCCAACTGAACACAGCTCACAGTTCAGTTCAGCTCACAATTCGATGCCGCCTTTTCGAAGGGGGATGTACTTGTAGTACATATTCCAGGGAGAAAGCGAGGGAAGGGATTTATTGAGCCTCACGATCAGATCCTTTTTAATCTGCTCCTAACTAAAATCCGTTGTAACCATGAGCAACAGTTCTACGACAACAGAAGTCCTCTTGAACTGCACAGAGGTTCCCATACAATTCGCAAACGCAAACGATCAATAAAACTCGGTGCTTTCCACTCCACTCGCAGGGAGCGTTCGTCCAAGGAAAACACAATAAGTAAATCCAAATATGACTGTCCAGAAATTTCTGCAACTTCATATTGATTTGCTTCAAATGTATCCAAGACTGGCATTAATCTTTATTAGCAGCTAAAGTCATCACTTTCGTCAGAGCCTGGAAAATCACAACCGGCGGTGATCTATCAGTTGTTGTTTGTCAGTTCGCCCGGTGTGGAGCCCTGAGGGCACCCTGACTATTGTTACGTGAATGCAGGCAGCGGTAACGAGATGGGCCTGACATCCAACACCCGCAACAGAATGATCTGCCCGCGTTATTGACTGCAGTGCAGCGCAATTAGTTATCGACGACTACATCTCCAAAAAGTGCTCCGGGACACGTCTAACATATCTCTCGTAGTTCAAGCAAGTGCAAATATTGTTCCCCTTCGAGAGTTTCCTTTTGAAATCTCATCAGTGCACGGAAAGACACGAAATAATGAAAACACATTAATTACTGGTGCATCTCGAGGCCGGATGATTGTATGCGTCTATTTGTGGTGTATGTATGCAATTACACACATTATTTGTAACAACACGTCGCTAGTCTTCTTTCTTTTCACTTTATTCGCTTACCATCGACGTTGTTGTTTTTAGGGCTAGGTAGCAGAGGTTGTCGTGAACCGTTCCTCTTCTTTGTTAGCTGTTCTTGTAATAATTTCCTATAGAGGATGACAGATACGGAAATGGTGGAAGGGGTCCCGACAAAGATAGTTATGGTCGGCACTTCTTGTATGTCTTTGCACCAGAGGTGTGTGATATTCTGTTTTATTTAGCTATATTTCCTTGTTTCTCTTTTATGATAGTCAATATGATATTTCCGATTCTCACGTATGCCAAAGCCAAAGGCGGTGCCGAATAAACAACCAACTGACAAAGTAAGTTGTTCTATATAGCGTATTTGAACATCAAATAAGTTCTTTTTTATCCATGGTAATCATTTGGACAAGTACGTAAAAAACGAGTTTATTGTGTATCTCTCTCGGTTAATAGTTTTCTTACTCATGATTCTGATAAAATACAGCTGGAACACCAAGACCGAAATGTTCCAGTCGTCATTTAGGCAATATCAGCACAAATTCCTATTCAGAAGGAATGAAGAAATCCTTGTTTTGTACTTCTAAAATAAGGTTAATATTGTTGCTGCTATTAGTACTAGGCGTATTGGTGCTTGCAATATATTATTATATTAAACTTGTTATTTTATAAATTCCTCCCTCCCTTCCAACCCCCTTCTTCAACTCATCTTACTCCAGAAAATCACCCGGTAAGCTTATCGAGAAGAGAGGAGCGCTGTAAGTGTGGTCTAAATTGGAAGATCATGGGATAGGTATGTAGAGTTACTGTTAATACTAGTAGTAGTACGGTACTACGGTTAATATTAGAAACATCCTTTGATTCTAATAATTATTCGAAGTTACACTGACTTTTGCTTCCAAATTCTTTGTAATTATCTCATTCATTGTTGCTAATGGGCTGGTGGGGGTCAATTAGTAATAGGTTGGGATGCAAGTGCATAGTCGATAGTTCGAAACCACCCTAAGCCAACCAAGCCTTTCATCCCTATGTGGATGGTGCGACAGGGAAGAACTGAGACCCTCCTCAGATGAAGGGAGTCTGGGTCATATGGTGCAGCGTAAGTGATGAGGATCCCTCCGCGATTGTCCAAAAGTGAAGACGATCCTCTCGCCAACCTTCCAAAAGAGAAGGGAGTCGGAGCACCGGCTCCGAATATAGCATGTATGCTTATGGATCGACTAGTCAGCGTAAGACTCTTTCGAGGGGATAAAAACATTGAATTGAATAAAAACTGAAAACTGATACACCGGTTGGTCACTTCAAAGGCTCTACACGCTTTTGTAAATCTCAAACGATTCTGAGTTGATGTGGAACGCGTTGACACATCTCAAGAGGATTAATTATCGTCTTAAGCTTTTCCCTTTATTCTTACTTACACAGATCATGCAGAGTGTTCCATGCTAGAGGGATTTTGTGCCTAACAGCGAAAGAAATTCCATAGATCATTGTTTCGGTGATGTATATGCCGTAGTTGAACTAAATTGATTTTCATTAGTAGGATTCAAAAACAATGTGATGTAATGCAACCGTACAAATTGTATCACTATAACTTACTAGATTTGCTATTGTACTTCGAGTTTCTAGTTCATGAACTTCTATACTTTCGGTATAGATTGCTTTATTTTTATAGGCTGTGGCTCGTGGAGCAGTAAGGGGAAGAATCCGAGGACAAGCTCTCGCATCCAGGCGCGCTACTGTTATGCGCAGTCAACCGGTATTTCTTCACGGTTCTATCTGTGCTTAGGTTTTTTTAAAAATGTTTTTAAGCTCTCTCGTTGTGGAGAATTTCATTTGTTGAATTTGATTGTAGTAGTAGTCAGTGAATTTATCTGGTTTGCCGAACCCACAGCATAATTAATCTCCAGTAATCCAGATGAGTTTATAAGCAATTTGATTTTTAAATTCATCTGGTTGATTGGGGGTCGGAAAAATGTATGGTAGGGATTGGCAGCAGGGACATTCGCTAAGAAAATGCCTGCCCTTCTCCTACCTTTCGCTTCCACTGTTTGTGGCCTTAAGTCTTTTCCCATCATGATGCGTGGAAATCTACTAGCTTTTTCATTTTCTAAACGTATTGAACTTATGTAGCCTATGTGCAGGGCTTCGGTCAGAATGCTTGACTTTTATGTCAAGACTGTCATTGATTTTTATTGACAACTAACATCTTGACGTAGTGGTCAGACCCAGCGAAATCAAGACCATAAAGGCATAACCCGGTATGCTGTCTCTTATAACGGCTTAAATTGCAATGCGCAACGTTTGCGATCCCCCCAGCACCGCCTCGCCTGCGGTTTGTGAAAATCCATTCGTACGAGTCGCAAGCAGGGGGTGGGGGGCGCAAAGGTGGCACGTTGCAATTGAGGACGTCTTAAGTAACAGCGTTCCGAGGTTGTCCGTTTCTACTGATACAGGGAGAAATGGGCGGAATCACCCACCCCTTGCCGTGCCGCCTCCCTCCCTCCCTCTCCATAATTTACAACCTTTTGTGTAGAATTGAATATGAGCACTTCATGGAGAGTATTTTTGTCTCCTAGATAAAGACAGATCTCCTAGTTTCACCTTAACGTCATTGTTTTGATCCATACAGTATCCAGAGATAATTACATTTTTTGATGTTATCACTGATTCTAATGTACTCCATGCTTTATGATGATAGGACTCTTTGCAGGTTTATGAAATTTTGGAACCAATGATAGATGATTACGTAGAGGAGTTTGTACCGGTTGGTCAGCAAGTTCGCCGTGTTCGGGCACCAGTTCTATATAGACGTCCGATTGGTATCCTTTTTTTAGATTTATAGTAGTACCCATCTCTGTCTTTCTTGTTTCAGAAGAGCGCGTGACTCTCCCTCCTCCACCACAGGTGGTATATGTTCCAGTACCTGTACGTAGTAACAAAAGGGCGCACGCGAAAGGCACACGCGGTCGTGGAGTTCAGCGAGGACTTGGGTTGGTTCACATTACGTTTACGGTTTTTCGAGTTATTCGAATTTAAACAAAAATTGGCCCATATAGTAAATGTTCTATAGTAGAAGTCTGGCACACACTCCAAGCAAATCATGGTCTTCATTTTTTCCGAAGTGATAAATTGGTACCGAACTTATCTAAGAAGATAAAGGCGTTATTTGATACGCGAGCTCCAGCAATTCACTGTACGGGTCGTATTTGCATTCATAAACACGTTTGCGTACCCATAGTGATTTGATTAACCATTAATTTGTTTTCTTTTGAGATCCTTAATCCTTGCGCTTCACGTGTCAGGGGCATATAAACTGCAAAATAGCCTACAATGCTTCAGAACAGTGATCTGCATTGTAAGTCTTTGCAGGCAAAAGAATGGTGGTCGCGGTGTGTTGAACAACACCAACTTCAAAAACCGATACGGTTTTGTTGCTGGACGTGGTGGCCGTGCAGGAATGGGGCGTGGTGGAGTCAAGCGTACCCCGCAAGGCCATTACAATCCATTGCCGAAGAAAACAGTCACTCAACTGGATCGTGAGCTTGAAGAATATATGAGGAAATCTAAGCATCCTAAAATTGTCATCTAACTTAGTGAAAAAGCTTCAAGACTATGTTTTGTGTAAGTATCAACAGAAAGACCGCATGAGTTTATTTAATTTGGTAAAGCCTAGTGCTCATTAACTTGTACGGTACTCTCTTTTTGTTCGGTTATTGGTAATGATCTACATCTTTCTGCTGTTTTCCTCATTCGTCCGCTTTTACATGCATTCAAATAATATTCAATCGAATAGTTAGCACTCTCGACGCTCGGGAGAGCCATGTGTCTCTCACGTTGTCTAACTCCTCATACTACCGCTAGAAATGTTCGCTCTTAATTGTCATAAATGTAGATATCGATTAGTAGGTGAGAACAGCACCGAACGACGCGGGTGTCTGGCTTTGTTTCTGTCTGCTGAGGAGTATGTCAAAGTAAGGATGGACATATGCAATCTTCTGGAGTTTCTTTCTTAAAAATCCCTTACCTTGTCATTGATCTATGTATGGGTCGTTGTTTTGTTCACCTATTGTTTTCAATTTCTCCAATCGCCCATAATATCACCAATGTTCACATATTTACTGAGTGGTTTAGAGTCAATCATTTATTCAAAACCGTTTATTTGAATTAGAATAAGATATATTCAAGATATTATCGGTTGAACGACGACAATACAGCATCAACAATCATTAATTGTTCCTTCCAAATCCATTTGGTGTTTTGCGGTACCTGGAAGGTAGAATCGTGTTCAAGAAATTCGCTTCTGAAATTCTATCAATACATGTCGTGCTGGTGTTTAAAACTTCCTACAGTTCACTGTGAAAAACTGAAAGGGAGAACTACACGATAGTTTCTTGAATGCAACCCAAGAAAAAAAAAAACAGGATTATCAGCTCGCGTTCAAGCGAACGTGGAACCATACAACATCGTCTAAAATAGTTTTTTTTTTTTTGGAGGGGGGGCACTTTATAACCAGCGAAAACCTGCTACGTTTTTATAGGAAGAGTAAGCATTGAGAAGTAAGCTCTATATAAGTCGGGTAAAACGACATGAAGTACAATGCAGTTGCGTAAACGGTGCGGTTGAGCGTGGCTGTTAGGATCGAAGAAGGACAATTAACACTATTCTTCGCTGCACTTTGCGATCTTCCCAGCTCGATTCCAGCCACCTTCCCCACAGTCCCTGTTCGAGCACAAAAGCTTACGCCACAGCAAAACCGCGAACTTCATGCTGTTTTGACCCAACTATACAACTGAGAATACCTACTGAGTTGGATTTTTGTGTGATAGCTTGTTTGAGTTCACTGATGATTCGCTGTAATGTCTCACGCTCAGCCGATTCGTTCTCGTCGACCTCGGATTCGTCATCATTACTTGAATACAGTGAAGTCATATGCGGTTTTTCTGCATAAATTAGCTCTCGCCATCGCTTTCTGAAGACGTTCCAGTTTTGCTATTACTCTCGTTGTATTTTCCTATGGACAATATACGGCAATTGGGAACAAAAACTCACATATTTGAAGACGATAACATGAGAATCTTCATATTCACCCGTAAAGCCCAGCTTGGGCCATCATCTGAGAGGTACAACGTGCTATAATGCGAAAACTGCTATTATTAACCGACTGAGTTGTGGATTTTTATTTACAAAATGAGAGAATTGTGAACGCAGGTCATGGCGAAGTAATGGTACTGCCCCAATTTCGTTTAGTAGCGAACATTCATTAAGCTGTACCATGGTAATCCTGCATCCTGCAGAGCTTTCTCGTGTAGTGGCGACACATGGATTCCTACCTTTTTTGCTAGAGCGACGAAGAGTGCTGGAAGTATTTCGTGGAAGAAATTTATCGAAAGGTAGAGAATTACGCATTTTACACATGAGGCGAACAAAAATCCAGAACACTTATTCCCTAATCTGCCTTGGGAGTAATTATACAGTAAAGTGGGAAACTTTGATTAAAGTAGTTAAACCGTTAACTCACCATGTTCCAGTGCAACTTTTCCATTTGGATTATTTGGCAATGTGAACCCATACTCCATCCATAGTCGAGCATTGTCATGAGGTCCATAACACACTGTAACCTCTTGATCTTCAAGCACGCAGTGTGCCGCACGTACGATGTACATGTTCGAATATCGATCATACATGCCGATTCCCTAGACAAATGTATATATGGTGCACAATACAGTACTTACACTTCAACTAATTAGTACTTACGGATTCAGAGCGTGAAAGAATGAGAAAGAAAAGAAAGAAAGAGAATTTCACCTCGGTAGGAAGTAATTTACGAGCATGATAAAGTAGTAGTGAATAAAAGCTTGGAATGAATTGAAAGTTTATATAGATAATGGGGGAGAATAAAGCATACAGGACGGAAATAGGGACCACACCTGAGCCTGAGGATCGTGGTTGAGCATGTCCACAAACGGTATCACTGCCAGTGTGTCTAGACATTAGAACATTACAACTACATTACAAAGCATGAAATTGCTTCCACTGACCCTAACTGCTCCTATATCTTCTAGTAACCACAAAATTCGTAAATGAAATGTCAGTACCACTTTTGCATTACAGATAAATACATGTAGCACCTTCAGAATCTCTCAGAAACAATTTATAACCATACTTCGAACACAGTATAATTGCAAGAAGATGGTGGGCTTCGTGAATGGAAATGGAGTGAAGTGAAAATATCATGATTTGTTCAATCAATCGCTTCGTTTGTGTCCACGACCTTCTTTTACCTGCTTACCTCCAGAAGAATTGTCGATGCTAGGATGTGGCTTGTTTTCTACGTAGATGCAACGGGTGTTTACAACATGCCATGCCCACAAAAACGTTTTGTATGTGACTTGAGGCACAACTTCATGGATCTGGCAAATAAACAAAAATGCCAAGTGAGACTTTTCATCCTCGTATTTATAAACAGCCTTTTAAATTCTTCAATCATACTCTTTTCCACATTTCTTGTAGCTCTTTTTGTTGAGTGCACCAGTAGTCGCGAACGGATAACGGAAGATCGGCAGCATTGACAGTTTCACCCAAATAGGCCGGTGTCGTAAAACTCTGAAACAGTGGTTGCAAATCGAAAATTATATGAAGGGATTTCTCGAGAATATAGTTCACCAATAAAAAATAAAAATGAATAAGGGAGGACATACGTGTGCATTGCACTATATTTCCCCGCTCAGACGTTTATCTTGACCCGCTTTTGATTCTCTTGTCGGCCTTTGCTGGTGGCACCATAATAGGGCTGAAACGACATGAAGCACGATGCAAATTGCGTAAGCGGCTGCACTCGAAGCGATGCGGTGGAGCATGGTGACGAGGATCGAAGAAGCACTCCTGCTACCATCATTCTTCGCTTCATTTTGCGGTTATGATCCCACCTTGAACACAACAACCTTCTTCGCGGCGTCGCTTCGAGCACAGCCGCCTACGCAACTCCACTGTTCTCCATGTCCTTTTGACTCTACTACAAATAGTAGAACAAGCGCCGAAATTTCTTCTAACAGCCTTCTAACGCGTAACATCCATGCTTTTCCTGTTTGACGCAGATTTCCTCTTGTGTTCGTCCATTACAAACCGAGAGCGCGTCCAAAGTTGTTACAAAAGGAACAAATAGCGCGCAGTCGGGTAAAAATAGCGATGCGGGGGAGCCACGGCTTCGGTCGGGGTGGGACCACTGTTAACCTCAATCGAACATCAGAGCTAGCGTTGGTCCCTTCTCGATCGAATCTGGTGGATACAACGAGCAGCTTCGAGCGCAGCCGCTTACTCAACGGTACCGAGCTGTAAGTCGTTTTGACCCGACAATGGCAGAACTGCGAAAACTACTAAACTGTTTCATTGTAACGATTAGGCACAGTCGCGTCAAAGCGGCAACGATGATATTATTCATCTTGCGTTTTTTCTTGAGTATTTTCATCGTTTCCTTTTCATCCTACTTGCACCAGTTTCAATCATCTGTCATCACAATTATACCAAGACCTCATTTTATCTCTCCTTTTATGTTTCCTGCTTGATAAGTCAAAGAAGTTGCGGCCAGCGATGCGTATTTGAAATTTATGATGGTATTGTTTGCATTGGTCTTAAAGGCATCACTCCACGAATCTGAGGTGGTGCAGATTCCAGGTGGAGTATTCGTATACGGGATGGGAGACTACGGAGAGGGGGGTGATTCCGTCCATTTCTTCCTAATTGCCGTAAAAAACGGCCCGGAAGATGCGGCGCCGTACAAGAC
The DNA here is from genome assembly GCF_031761385.1 of Necator americanus. Classification (NCBI taxonomy): domain Eukaryota; kingdom Metazoa; phylum Nematoda; class Chromadorea; order Rhabditida; family Ancylostomatidae; genus Necator; species Necator americanus. Next base: position 590,386 of record NC_087371.1, read on the forward strand.
TGACGCGCTCCAATCGAACCTCTTGTACAAAATGGTGCGCCAAAACGAATGAGGCCGTATCTTCCGGGCCGTTTTTTACGGCAATTAGGAAGAAATGGACGGAATCACCTCCCTCTCCGTAGTCTCCCATCCTGTATACGAATACTCCACCTGAAATCCGTACCACCTCAGATTCGTGGGGTGATGCCTTTAAGGGAGAGAGGGGCTTTTTACAGACAGCTGTAAGTTTAAATACGTGTGCTGGAATGTGTTTGCTGCTAGCAATCCTGAAGCTATTGTGTGATGAAGTAGCTCCTACCAATGGCGTCACTATGTTCATATATGAAGGCCCCCACTAGGTTCCTACCCCGTTGCCATCACCCAACTAAGACATTAGTAAACGTTGACAATTTTCACGCTATTTTTAGCAACAAATATCTTTGACTTTTCTGACATGGTGCGGCTACTTTCCCGTGCCAGTCTAAATAATGGCTATATTCTGCAAGTAAGTGCATCAAAGAGCATACATGTAGTCGGGACAAAAGGCTTGAAGGAGCATATGTTTAGTCTTTGCGCTCGAAGTGTCGCTGTGGAGCCAAGGGTTGCGATCAAGGTGAGCCCATTTCTAACTCCATTCGGACTGCAGACCTGCGCAACTGCATCGCAATCAGTCTATAGAGACGAACAGGGTCCCACCTCGACTACCTTTACCGCTCGCGATTACGCAAATGCACGGGAGTTGAAGTGGCAACAAGATGTTTTACGCGATCAATAGATAAGTAGTAGGACAAACATTACCAATTATAAAAATGAAAAATATGAGTCATTTTACCTTTGGTAATACTTTCAGATACGGAGCATACCAGGAGTCAAAATCCTCTAGGCAAAAAAATATTGTGAGCATCTCGAATGGGGTTGGGAAGAACCTTAAAAATAACTACCTCCGTAATTTTCCTCACTACCTCACTGAAAAGTGCTGTAAAAAAAGCCTTACTTCGTGTCACGGAGAAACTTGGCATATTTTTCCATATTAGCTACTCTACCGGCAGTAATCATTAACACTTCTGGTAATTGAATGAACTTTTCATCTGTACGGTATGATCTGGTTGCGAATATACCCTTGCCCGATGTCTGAAACGCGTTCAACAACTTTAGGTTTCAAATCCGTGATAGGCTTTTGAAGAAGAAAATAGAAATCAGCCAAAACTCTTTCTCATGCTCAACTTATGGACCTCTTAAAATGGGAAGCCGCAAGAATTCGGATTACGGAACATTGTCATGTCATAAAACTTAAATCTGAACACAGTTTTCAAAGCAAAAAAGGAGAAGAACAATTTTCGAAATTCGGGCCGGGAAATCGATTTCGAACAAAGAATAAAGGATAGAGAGTATTGATTGATTTCGACGTTGATGAATCCCTACTGGGATTGAGCCGACGCGTTCAACTTCAATTCAGAATAAGTAGGTTAAGATTAGTTAATAAGTCCTCACATTTTTCGAAATACAGAAACGAGGACTCAAAATCATCGTTGTTTTGACCAATAACTGGTTTTACAATTGTTTATCCACAAATTTACAGACACATTTGTTGACCGATGTAACACCTAATTACAAACAAGAACGCACCTCGCACGAGCGTATTTCGAGTCCACTAAAAATAACGCCATTATTCCTTGACCAATCCAGAAATTCTTGCAGAGAATCGTTTGGGGACATCCCTTAATTATTAGCGTTGATAATCGTTTGTAATGTCTTTGTGCTTCCACAGTAGAACGCCGAACAGTTCTTCAGCTTAAAGCTTAAGCCTTCCGATAATAATGTAAGAACTATAAAAAAGAAGAGATAAGGTAAATTTCTCTTTACAGACTATTAGATGTGAATATTTGTCGGCCTCTTGCCTTCTAAGGAAGTTCTGCGGGAGTACTTCTCAGTAGTAAAGATGGTAAAGGACTGACAATCAACTGAAAACAAAGAAGAAATCCTCAGGAAAAGAAGAAACTGGAAGCAAACATTAGCGAAACCACACTTCCCTTGGCTTACACTACTTTTATCATTCCTTGAAGGTACAAAGTTTGATAACCTTTCAGAAGAAAAAAAAGGAGGGAGAAACGGAACAGCATAGCGACTCGCCGCTTGCGAGCCTTCGACGCACGGACTGAATTCGAACAAGCACTCAGTTTGATAACTGTTGGTCGCGTGAGCACCCAAATGAGCGTTATATAGCCACCCCTCTTTCTTCTGCCAGAGGTAACAATATCAACAGATAAACTTTTATGCATAGATACTATATAATGAGAAAACTTGCACCTGTTTAATTTAAAAACTAACAAAATCATGATACTCTACACAAAAGCGCCATACACGTAATGAAGATAACCACAGGCAACAACTACAAGGTAGTGTAAATCTTTCTCGGCTTCACTATTTAATAACAAGAAACTATGTGTATTGTGTGTCCTAATAACAACTGAATTTATAATAGACAAGAAGTCGAGGAGGAATCGTATATTGGTAACATACAAAGGCAATCTCTGCACTTTCTTGTGGAATGGGAAATCTTCGACTCTCGAATAGATACGCAATGTAAACAAAGCTAAATAAAGGCATTGACTGGATTTCAGTTTAATTTTTTGGAAGCGCTCGCAAGGAGTTCCTAATATCGGTAAAGTGAAGAGTAAAATATTGGAACGAAAAACACCAATACAAATCAGTGCTTTAAAAAATATTAAGGATGAATTACTGTGCAAAACTCGAAGCTTTGTGAGAACGAAGCTTCTCAGCAAACACTTTTACTCTGGGAAATCCACTCGTCTGATATAAGCAAATATTAGAGATCGAGCACGCAGTAAACAATACAACGCGTGAAAAAGAGATGACAGCCTCTGTCCGTAGCTATGGGTTATTGGTCAATTCACCACAGCAGAGAAGGCCGCCAGATCATTACAAGGAACGGATAACAATGCAAGAGAAAATGAAAGTCATAGATCCTAAGTGAACAGAAATTCCATTGATTTGCTCAACGGCTTTCTGTTAGTACAGAAAAAGCCAATACCCATGCGTAAGAACGCGTTGACAGAGTGACAAATTGTGATTATGAGAAGGTAATGCAAAGAGATCAGAAACACGGCAGCCCATAACATCGAATGTTCTAGGAAAGTATGAGGCAATCTCGTTCTTATGGTGATGGATGAGGGACGCCTGCTAGAAGTAAAGGCGGTCGTAAACCATGCAACTTTTGCACTAACGCCACGTGCTTGATCGAACGCTCGATCATAGTGCGATCTCTAAAAATAACAAGTTACGAGATTTGAAGCTTGCATTTTAAATGTTGTATCGTACTTTCGAATATTTTCGACTGCTTCCTTCAACATGTTCGCAGCCTTCTTCACCAACCAATCTCGACATTTCTCCAGTTCTTTGTCCATCACCATCAATGCAGCATCGATAGCGGCATCAGATGCGGAAGTGGAGCCCTATACGCAATCTGATTTAAAACGAATCAATCACAAGTGTAAGAGTTACTCTGCTCAAGGACTTCGTCAATATTAATGTCCACGCTTGTACTGGGCAATGTTACACTTCAAAGAAAGCAAACTTCAACCACCTACGTGCGATTCTTACAAAGGGTATTTTTGACACCGGCGTTCTAGATTGCAAAGAAAAACGTCCACCTCGCGATGGTTGTCCATCTCACAGGCTTGATCTACCATACTGCATATGACCTCCACCACATCTTCCCATTCCTCAGCAAGATTGCCTTTGCGCTAAATAACAAAACTTTTGCTTACACAACCGATTTCGGAACATCGTGGGAATTTTGATCAGAACCGCTTAGCGTCATTACCTCATTCATGAGGACAAGGAATGTCGAATTCAATGTATCTTCTGCCACCGTAATATCAGCCACTGACAAATTATCATCATTTGACGCTCCTTCCTCTGTACCCACAACATCGTCTGGATATGGCACCGGGTATAAGTTGCACCGTTCACAATGCTTATTATTGGGTAAACCACCAATTTTTGACGTTCCGGCGCCTTAACATATCTTGCTTCGGTCAGTCTTCAGCCCCTTATGCTGCTAAATTACATCCAACCTACCTGTAATTTGAATATTATCAAAACGTCCCAGCCACAACGGCACGTCTTCCGTATAATAAATCTCTACCCAGACACCACTATTTACACAATATGTTGGCGGATAGTGTGGATGTCTGGATGGAATCACCTGAGAATCCATAAGTGTACAAGTTGCTGGACTCCACTAAATTGATCTCGGCTTACCGTCAAAAAAGGATTGTCTTCGGGGTTCATTTGATGAAGTCGTGTATAGCAATAGCTGAACAAATATCACAAATAACCTTGGAACTCATGAAACTAGAGACTATCATTTATTTCCTACACACTTGTCAGTTTCCGATCCTTTCCTGCATACCACTACTGTCACATAATGCGTATAGTAATTGCAATAGAAGTCAGCAAAGTAGAAGTTATTGATCGTCGGATCAAGCAAAGCACCTGGCGGCACTAACATTCGCACATTTCCAAATGGTGAGTGAGTTGGTAAGGATCCATCAGCGTAAACCCGTGCAGAGAAGAAAAGACCTTAAATTCTATTTCTACGGACTTTACTTCCGCAGAGCAGCTTTGTAACTTGTACGACAAACCAGATATGATGCCATTAATAAGATTAGCAGGTTGTCCGTTGTTGTCTTTGATGTATTTCTCCATGAGGCCATCGCGACAACTATGGATTTCATCCCAGTATTCACGCGGTTTACATCTAAATCAAAGTGTGCATTAAAAAAGATATTTTACTAGACTATTTTGTTTTGCAGCAGGAATTCAACCTTTTATTTAAAAAAGCGAACAAAATCTCCATCCAGAACACAGCAACGTACGATATGCGCATAACTTTTTGAATGAGCAACCAAAATTGAGGCTTTGTATTAACAGTACTCGGTTTGTTTAGCGAAAACCGCCATCTGAACTTCACAGACATCTCATAAAGAAGAAAAAAATGTGGATTGGATGAGAGAGGGAGGTTACAGGGGTCATATTCGATGTGATCGTCGTTCTGCTACAATGAGAGGGGTCGGAAAGCTGAGAAGAAAAGGACTGCTGAAGTTAAAAGGCAATCGATTAATAATCACTTCAAGCAAGGTAACTAGTGAGAACTTCGCAATAGATAAGCGAAGTATACCAGGCGGCAACAATAACCAAATTCCTATTCTTTATCCAGCAATACAATCTACACTCTTCACTAGCTGTCGAAGTGGATCTATTGAGATTTCTGAGAGGCATTGGAAATCAAAATGGACGCTCTCTAGCGACAGCACAACACAACCGCACAATTGCGAAGCAACTTAGAAGTATTACTCTTTGCACCACCAAGAAACGAAAGCGAAGTTTGACATTTTATGATCTGTCGAGAAATGTGTTGTTAAGTTCACGAGGGCTGAGCTTTAAGCGCACTCCAGATTATCGTTAATAATCGTCGTCGGCTATTAGAGGACGGATATAAATAGACAGGCAAGAACATTTTCATTAAAGGAAGCGTATCACGATTTTGACGTGACGCGGAAGCCACAGCGAAAGGTAGAGTCGAGTAATAGACTGCGGAGCCCAAGGTACTTCCCCTCATCTATCCCTAATCGTCGCAGAAAACGGAGGACGACACTTTTCACCACGATTTCATCGCAAAGCGTCACCTTTGTGCACCCGTCACATCCAAGTGCGAGCGGCCGAAGATCAATGATGCCTTCTCACCGGTCTATTCAAATTAGACACATGAAAAGGCTGCTGATGGGACCGGAACATGCACATAGAAGCTCGTTCTAAAGTACCTCGAAGGAAAGCAATTCCCTTTTTTGAAGACGATTGGGGGAAGATGACCAAAACTACGGCTAGTTACGCAATCTACTATCCGAACTCTACGCTTTCGCTGTGGGTCCTGCAACAAGTCAAAATCGTTATACGCTGCCTTTATAGGGAAAATATTACGAAGTTGACGATCTTGGAATCTCTCCACGAACAGATAGAGGTTGCGGTGTAGTATGAAAAAGAGTTGAGATGACAATGAGAAGATCTCAGCAATCCTCTCATTGTCTTCCCTTCGTTTATTTGAGTTACTCACTTCGAAAAAAAGTCCTCATTTGCATTTCTTTGAAACTATGCTGGGTCATTTTCGCAAATTTTTATTGTCAATATATGGAGAAAGAAAAAAATAAGACAAATAAGGAGAGAAAAACAATCAAAATCGAATACCACAAAAAGATATGAGGGATCTTACCTATATAAAACTTCAAAAGTTTGCATTTGGGTCCCTACAAACTTCACACATTTGAGGTACATTCGCTTCATTTCGTCATAACTGAAGACTAAAAGAAACTCCATCCACAAATCAACAGAAAACATAAGTAACAGAAAAAGTTGCAGCATAAAAACCTGCTATCTACCTGCTTTGATTTCCTTGTAGACGGCAGCAACAATACTGTGATCCATGATGTCCTCACACTCTAGTCGAATGCTGAAGGAATCGAATAAATCTTTCAAATTAAAAGTGATGTACTGGATTGTGCTGTACCAGTAAGTGTTCCCTGGTGTTGTTCGAAGCTCCCTTTGGGTTTGTGCCCATGACTGGTCAAACACCCACTTCCGTCCAGATTCTTTATCTTGGACTTCAAGAAGATATCGAATATTTTCTGTAGAGTAAAAAAACTGACTAATTCACGGATTATGAAGGTGAAACAATCTATGTTTCTACTTTTTACGAACGTCCACGGATGCCTATAGAAAACATGTGAACATTCTAAAATTATAGATCAAACTTACTTTGATGAGTGGGTGGTTTCCAGCTGATATCCACTTTCTGCGCACTGATTTCACAATTCAAAATTAATGGATCGGGTGCGGTGTTTTCAGAGAAATCAGCAAATAATCCTCGATTAATGGTGGTTCGAGCTTCTCGAAACTCTGACCGCAAAGTACGTTGGAGCGAAAACTCTGGAACACAGAATGGTTTTAAAAGGATCTTCGAAAACGACAGCTTTCAGAGATAGTTTCTGTTAAAGCCAGAATATGCATAAAAGATTCTCAGGCGGCATTTCTACACGATAAGAAGAAATTACTGTAAATGCCCCGAACGTGACAGAAAGAAACTATAGCAAATGCTCCCGAAAGGCAAATATACTCAGCACCTTAAACAAGAAAAAACACAATAGTCTCCAGAATATTGGAAATAAGCGTGTGGGAACCGCAACGCATTCACTTGCAACCTTGCCAAAAATTCACGATGTCTGTACACAGGCGAAAATGTAGCGATTAGATTAGACACATTAGATTTGTTGGGACAATCAACTAGCTTTCCAATCTGGTCGCAGAATTTCACATGGCCTGACAGGGCGCGCACATGTGTCACCGCACGGCTTAGAGCTGTTTTCGTTGCAAGAAGCAACAGTCGGCGTAAAACGTATTGTAACATGGCAACGAAGCACGATCCCAGCGAAGGAGTGCACATAGTTCCTTCTCAGTATCAGGGAAAATCTCGGAATACTTCTCTTTTTGCTTCTTATGGTTTCCACTATCTTCTAATGATAAAGTGAAAATGAATGGATATGCTTAATTAGTTTTAACGAAGTCCTCTCCCATTACTTCTCTTGGTTGGTTTGCTCCTATGATGCTTCAAAGATCTTATTTTGTATGGAACAGAGTTACACAAAAAGAGGACCAGAGATCCAATTCCTGGAACTAAAATCTTTGAGGAGACACCCTTGAGTTAGGAGATACTTTCAAACTAGTGAAAAAAGTTTTCCTTCCATTGTGACTATGAAAAATGAAAATAATGGGACTGGGACGGAGAAGGTACAAGGTACAAAGTAAGATCCTAGAGGTATCCTCAGTGCAAAACAAACAAAAAAAGAGACTTATGGAAAAGGACCACTACTGCTATTTAATGCTATTCACGCGCTAGTATACGGAACAGCAATGAAAAAGCATTGAAAAAAGCAAAAGGAAGAGAGGTGCGGAGAGTTTTCTGCATATTGTAGAGAAACAGTCCAAGGTTTTAACGAAAGTGCGTAGCGTTGTCATTTTGCAAAACGTTTCACTACGAGTGTATGTAACTTCCGACGACACATCGGACCATAAATCAAAATGTTTTAGGCAGAAATTGATCCTACCAACCTGCATGAGGAGTTGGAAGAGAAGACTGATTCAAGTAACTGAAACGAGCGTATGGATGTGGATGGTAGGCTGAACGCTGGATCTCGAAACCGCTTCTGAAAACATCGATTGCAGCACGTGTGAAAGAAGCAGAGGCTACAACTTTGGGTAACCACAGGCGATCCTCTCAATTTTTTGAAGTTTCTAAGAACATGGAGATTCAAGTATGATTTAAAAGCTATTGGTGGAAATTCTCCTAACAAAACGAGAAAAAACAACAGGAAGCAAGTTTATTTTCCAGATGTATGTGGTTAGTAGTAGATAAAAAAAAACTTATTTGTCCTGCACCTTGAATGCAAATAAGACGAATGAACACCGCTTGGTCCTGGCCGCCATGTAGTGTTCCTTAATGGTCCTTCGCTTGCCCATTGCCCGTAAGGTCGCCAGGTGTCAGGCCCCCAATCCATGAGCCTACGAAAAATAAGTTGAACGGCGATCTGCAAGTGAGCATATTATGAAAGAAACACCTCACTACTTCAAAGCAACAATTCACTATAGTATTGGTAGCACACTTATGAAGTGAAAGTAAAGGCAGTCAGCTTTCTGTTTCGACTTCCAAGGACTGCACGGTACGAAGATTAGAAACGAGAATAGTATTAAAGATACAGTCGGCAATGTTCAGGCACAACAAGTCAGTAATTCTACGATATCTCTATCTATCTCTATCTCTGTCGATACGTCTGGTCTGCATAAAAGTCTGCATATGTACATTTTCCTCAAAAGTGGAGTTCAAATCCACTTCCAACCTCGGGAATTGGAGACCTTTGGCAGATCTCTGTTATTCTACACGAACCGTAAAGATCGACGCTAGTCAGAAGAATTACTTGATGGAATTTCTTCTGGATAGTTGAAGGATGTTATGTGTAACATCCCACGCTATTCAGAGTCTTGTTTGCAACACGGTCGACAACCGCGGAACATTCAGTTTTTCGCAATAAACGGAGTGACTGCAAATAACCACTCATCTTAATTGTCTAAATGAGGCAAATAAGACAGAACAGTTCCGTGCGTGTCCTGACAGACTGTTCTTTGGGATGGCAATGATAGATGCCATCCAAAAGCATCTGTTTCGGTGAAATTTCTTCGAAATCAATCCTCTTCAGGATTCACGAGAAGTAATTTGAATTTTCGGAATGAACTGGCGCACACTGGAATTCGCAGTGAGCTAAAAAGTGCACAAAACTGATTCTCCCGGACATTTTCGACTTCGAGACTTTTAAGCCTATGCAAGTAATGTGCACATTTTATACCAATTTATAGTATATACAATGTTGAGATTTTGCTGCGGGCGGAACAGCCGCCTACATTAGATAGGACTTTCGGCATCGTAGAAACTATTCTCAGCTTTCATTGAACAAGTCTAAGGCTTATTTGAAACGGGTCAACCATTTTCGTTCCCCTACAACAATTTCATGACAATCCTCTCTCCACGAAGTCGGAAAAATCGAAAAAAGGGTAAAAAAAACCAAGTTTCCGTTTCTGGAATCCCTGCTTACTTCTCTTTGAAAACGTGAGATGTTTAGAAACAACCAAGATAGAAGATATGCTGCAATCCCCTATCTTTCAGATCGAAGAAAACATTAAAATCACAAAGCGGAAACAACTAAATGCTCACTTAGATGGAGGTGTTCAGAACGAATAAGAAAATCCTATATCTAGCAAAACAGATAAACCTAGCTAAAGTGAGGAGTAAAGAATAAATAATAAAAATACGAATCAACAACTTCATTGGAATTGAATTTGTTCCACAACTCGTAGTTTTCGTGTACCAGACTAAAAATCGCGCCCTGTATCTGTTCGCCCTTTAAACTATTGGCCGCGACTTTAAAAAACGACGGCTAGGTGCTGATTATTTGCGTTTCTACTTCTTTTTGCCACTATTTGGTGTGGGACACTTTTCTACGCAGGTTCCATGGCTGGTTTTGCCCGGATAAGTCACTAGAAGGCGACGGCGAGATGAGTGATGCAGTAGGTTCTTCTTTTCGATCAGCGGACTGCTGTTGTGTATTCATTCTATTCACAGGTATGTAATACTGAATCTTCAACTGCTTGTGATGCTTCCGAATCACCTCCTATCCTACAGGTGCGGATTAACACTATGACATATGAATGTGTTTGAGTTGTACTCGCATTTCGTCGATATTCTGTTCCTATTTATTTCGTAGAAATTATGGTGTTCCTTTGTAGAATCGACAACCCATCTGGAGACGACATGTTTTCCCTGCTAGTCCTGCTGTGGTTAGTTTAGTGTCCTTGATTTTCTAGAACTGCATCGTAAAATTTTGCTTGCGGTTCTTTCCTTTGAAAGCTTATTCACTATATTATTCTCGTCTGCAACTTGTTCAGAGTGTTGATCCATTCGAGTTGCCTCCCAGTCTCACACCAGCTCTTAAACGAGTGAAGTCACGAACGAAACTGGTACCAAAGGTACTACTACTATTACTTTAAATCTTCCTATAACTAGACATCTCACTGCCTCAGATCTGCTACCTTTGCATGTGCGAGAGCTACTCTCGTACTTGTTCCCTTCCTCGCATGTTTTGTTTATTTTCAAATGGAAGGCTTATTTTTGATCACAAGTCTATTTATTGCACTAGAAAATTCACAAAGTTTAGACACAAGCTGTTCCTGACTGCAGTTCTACGGTCGTGCCTTCGTTGTTCTTAAGAACGAGTCCTAGGAAGAAGCCTCCGACCGAGGTGACCCTTGCTGTGTATTTCGAGACCACTTTGGTTCAGTCCGATGCAGCTTTCTATTACAGAAAAACTTTTACTTGGTCACTCAAATGGAACAAAAAGTTGATCTGGGAAAGTGCGGGGCCGCAGCCGAAAATGCGCCTACTAGTTCCACTGATACCAATATTGGTTCGCAAATCCCATCTAGAGTTGATGTGAGATGTGTTTTTTTTTCTCTAAGTACCTCTTAAATATTCTTTTTTCTTCTAGCTTATTATACTCTAATATAATATAAAAAAGCCGAGCGGTGATCAGAAAAAGAACTTAATTGGTACACTTGAGAGATCTTGCTGAGATAGTTGTAGTTTGTTAAGATAAAGTAGAGTGAAATACAAGTGCAAAAAGTATCATATACCGGGTAGACGGTTAGGTGCTTCGGCACTGCTTGTTATGAAACTTTCCAGATCTAAGCCTCTGTGTTAAACTAGTGTATTCTTTTTTTTTGCGTAGATTCGTTCACAGTTTGTCAGGATCGATAGTATCGTGTTGATTTTGTCCTCGTATATTGTTGGGCCTCTTTTTAAAGCATTTTAAAAATGTCTTTATGTCGTTGTTTATTTTATTTGCTATATGTTTTATGTCTAATAGCTGTATATTCGTTTGTATTCAAACCTTTCTTTTTAAATCTTCTGCGGCTTAGCCTAGCTCAGTTTTGTTTCTTTTTTACTTTTGCGTTATTCTTGCTCCTATATATATATATATATATATATATATATATATATATATATATATATATATATATATTTCAGAACAACCCCTATCCTGTGTCATTACCACCGAAGAAGCCGCGTCTTGCATTTCTAGCAACAAGCACTTCTGATTTCCGCTCACCTCGAAAACCGGTGACAATAGAGCCTGATTTCCAGGTTTGACCTTTTTTGTTGTGATATTCTTTTCTTTTTATCGAAAAGTTCTCGTTTTATCGACAGAAGCCTTCTTCTTCGACACCATTGTCTCGCTTTTCAAAGACGCTTAGACACAGTAGTGCTAGTCTCAGTAGAATAGCCGATAAGATTACTCGAGAGTCGGAGACCTCGCATAACGATTTGGTAATTTTTTGTGAGTCTCGGTTCTAGCAGCTTTGTTAAATTCATTCCATGATTCTAGCCGGAAAAAACACTTTTAATGTCACCGAAATTGTTTCGTAGTCGGAGCAGTATGAACCTGAGATTAACGCCGGAAAGAGATTTGCGAGAGCGAAGGATTTCTGAATCGAGCAATGCAACGGTAGGGTGGTTTCTTTTTTTCACTGTTTCCAGTTTTAATGGGCACTTTCTTACTATTAGCTGGAATTGATAAGGTTTTTTGGATTAACACTGCTTGCATCTTTACAAAGTGCATGACCCGAACGGAGGCAAGATCTTCAAAAGCGAGTCAGGAAAAAAATTGGATGGTTCTCCCCGTTTTTCGTGTACATATCGTCTCTAGTTATTGAAGTCAGTGTTACAATTACACCTGAAGTTACACACATATTTTGCGACTCGCTTATTCTTATTATGTTCATTTGGTAATGCAGCCAAGTTGCTCTCACCGTCAGTTGAGCATCAAGAAAAACAGTTAACTCGAAGGCGAAGTATGAAAAAAAAAGACTGAAAATAAGTGAGAAGTCTAAACATGGTGAAGACAGAATGAAATAACTTGAGAATCAATTTTTAGAAACACTTAATGTTTTAGTTTTCACCCCACATTTGTACATATTCGACTGTGTTGTACCTTATGTCTACCAACGAGAAAGTGCGTTACTATTCAGGCTCCTCGTGCTAGCCCGAAGAAGAAACTTCAGCCGAGTGCAACGTTATCAGATTTGCGACGCTCACCTTCAGCATCGACGAATCGAAGAAGGCGCGCTTCGCTCTCATGCTCACACTCAAAGGTAGAATCTGCTTATCACTTTCATTTATCTTTTTCCAGCAGTGTTTTACAAAGTTATTACAGATGTCTTACTTCTATCAGCATATCTATCCAATTAAATCTTTACTCTCAGGAACCTCTTGCTAAACAGTTGCGCAAAAGAAGCTCGAGTCTTGAGCTGCGAGACATCGAAACTAATGAGATAGCACTACATAGGAAAAGGAGGGTCAACTATGTGAAGCAAGTCAGTATCTTCATTAACTCTTTAGTGATTCCCCCGGATTTCCTCCCCCACTTTACTAGATGTCTTTGAATCCGATAAGAAGGAGATTTCCTATCGTCGTCATACATGCGATAGTCGGAACCGGTGCTCCGACCCGTGCACTTTTCGACGGTTGGCGAATGAACCTTCTTCACTTTTTGACGGTTGGCGAAGGGACATCACTTGAGCTGCACTCCAAGATAGACACCCTTCACCGCATCGCGCACCGATCCAGTTGCTACATCAACCTTTTACGTGGTTTTTGATCATTTGATGTTCTTAGCGGGATGAAAATCGCTTTGCCGCGTTCATTTATGTCGAACTCCACCACTAATGTTGGCGACATTACTTTAAGCACTACAAAAGTGAGTGTGGCGTCGGAACTGTTGCGTTTTCACTGATGTTTTCTTTAGCTGTTAAGAGATAATGCAGTTGTTAGGCAGGTTTCTCAAACAACTCAAACTTTTTTCTCAAACAAATCCTCAAGTTTAAGATGTTATTCAGGTAAACGTACTTGACATGGTAACTACCTTGACAGAGATTTTCCCAAGCCAGAACACTGAACAGGCAGTCACTCTATCCACAGAGAGTGTAAGCAGTAATGATCCGGAAGTAAAGATTAGTGGGTTTACACATCTTCTTCAGGAAGTTCATATGCATCCACTGTTCGTTTTTCTCTGTTCCATTGTTTTTCACCGCTTCTTTTTTTGAAATTTTCGGTCATTACTGTCTTTTTCTCTCTCTCTACGTGTCCATCTCTCTCTCTCTCTCTCTCTCTCTCTCTCGCACAGACACCACACATACACACACTTGATGTGTGTATGTATGTGTACTTGGTGTTTTATGTGGCGGTCTGCTGTCAAATTGTTTTCTTTTTCGATTTCGCGCTTGACTAATATTTTCACTACATTTATTTAATGCTTTTGTTGCAACTCATACAATATGCCTCGAATTTAGCGCAGCTGAGGGTATTTCGTTAGTTTTCGCCAGGACCTGACTGTAATCGGTCGAAAATGACATAAAGCACGGACAGTTGCGGAAGCGGCAGCACTCGAAACGGTACGGTGGAGACGGCCGTTGGAATCGAGGTGGAACCATGGCAAACTGCAGGAGTATCCTTATGCGACCCCAACTGCTGCGCTCCACCGTGCCGCTTTGAGCGCAGCCGTTTACGTAACTGTCCGTGCTTCATGTCGTCTTGACCTAACTATACCCTGCAACATAGTTTTTCGTCGTTCTAAAATTCTTCGAACGCTTCTTCATTTCATCTTTCTCCTTTCGTTTGCCCTTTCATCCCTTGCAACATTCTATTCTAGCTTCCGATTAGTAACCACAAATTCCCTTACTTCTTCCATGAACACTCTTTATGTTACGAATATTTAGCTCCTCCACCATTGGGCGCTGCAGACCGAGATAGCCAAGAAGATACTAATTGCAACCATGACACTCTGAAGGATGATGAACTAATAAAAACTCACCTGAGCGCTGGGAGTGAACATGATCAGGGAGAAGCAGAAACGACAAATAGTTTTGTGAAGAGTTGTCCTCTAGAGACCAAGCTGATATCATCAAAGACGGAAAAAGCGGCTAACAGTAACAACAGAGGAGAACTTGTTGAACCAGAGAGAGGTCAACCGGTTGTGGTCATGAACACCATGGAGGCTGAATCTGGCATTTCATTCGCGAGTATAGAGAAAACTGCAAAAGATGGATCCGATGAACGAGAAAATGATAACAACGATGATCAAATAGCATGTTCCTGCTCAATAGAAGCTGGTTCGTCAACAAGTTCTTGTACAGTTGAATGTGTTTCTGACGGTGCTACCCAAGAAGCTACTGCGAATGAAATTAAGATATCAAGGCCAGTTGTCTCATAAATCATAATTTGCAACTTTTAATTCGCGAAACCACCTTTTCTTAAAGGTAGCAAACCACCATTTTGAAGCGGTGCGAACTCACAACGAAAGCGTAGAGTTCGGATAGTAGATTGTGAAACCCAGCGTGTCTTCGCTCATCTTTACTTAGTCATCGTAAAAAAGACGTTGAAGACTTTTCAGGACGGTATCATTGCAATCACTTTCGTGCACGCGCCGCATCAAAGTGCGAGCGGTGGAAGACCGGTTATGTCTTCTCACCAACCTATTGAAGTGAAGCAGATGATTGGGGTGCTGAGGGGACCGAAACGTGTACATAGAAACGCGTTCTGACGCTCCTCGTAGGAATTAAAACGGTTCCGCGCCGTTTTCTAAGAAGATCAGGAAAAGATGAGCGGAACCACGCTGGGTTCCGCGGTATACTCTACAAACTCTAAGCTTTCGCCGTAGGTTCCACATTACGTCAAAATCGTGATACGATGCCTTTAAATCAACTCCAACTTTTACAGTCCACTGAGGAAAAGTTCTTCCAATTCTACTAATTGCGCAACTTCAAACTTGGTACGAAAATCGAAATCTGAACAATCTCTGGATAAGCGAGTCAGATTCCAAAACGTTAGTGTGTACTACTTCGCTCGAACACAAGGAATTTCCACAGTGCCGAAAAATGGCGAAGTAACGTTAGGTAAGGAGCTGTGTTTGCTGCGACATCAAAATGAGAGATCTGTTCAGGGATGGTAGATAAGCACTTCACGAAGCGGCAGTTTCCGCTTTGGTACGGAAGACGACCAGAACTAACGCTTCCGATTGACTATGAAGCAAGATCTTTTGCCATCCAAAATTCAATCCGTTTGAGGAAACCAGATTCGCTTTTAGGAAGAGATGTCAGAGAGTGAAAATATTGGTGATGTGTTTGACGCCGAGGGGCTTGAGCGGTGCACTGCTCATCAACTGCCTCTGTTCGAAGGTAAAACTCGAATCAGGATGTTGAAGCGGTCAGGAGTACAACTGCAGAAGGTAAAAGGCAATTAGAAGATCCTACACAGAATTTCTTAAACATTTTGTAAATTTCTTGCCGACCTGAAACTTTGTCTCTTTTGTTTATTTTTTTTAATTCAGTAAAAAAAAAACAACCTATGTTGTATTTGTCTGGCAGCTGTCTAGTTTTGATTTCTTTGGAGTTTTTGAAATTAATTTACAGGATGAAAACGTAGAAAGTTTGGAATCTATTCGAAGGTCACGCATTTTATGTGGGTGCCAATGCGAAAGCGGATTTTGCAGACCGGAGACATGTCAGTGCGCTTTAGATGGGATAGGTTGCCAGGTAAAGTGTTTTTCCAACACTTTATGTGCCCACTATTGTTTCCTTCAAGGTTGATGGCCCAGATGAGTTCGGAAGATCGCACCCGTGCTCATGCACATACGCTAACTGTCTCAACCCCTGCGGAAGGATAGAATTTGATCCGGAGCATGTTAAGAATCATTACCGAATAACTATGATGCGATTGAACCATGCAGAACAAAAGGTAGATCATTTTTGTTCATTCTTTTAGGTCCGTTAGTTTTATTCTTACAAACTTATATATATATATATATATATATATATATATATATATATATAAATATATATATATATGGAATTTTGAGCTTATTGTTCGCAGGGAATATACGACTCACCACAGCGGATACGTTTCACATCAGACGGGGAGGCTCAATCGGTTTCCTACTTCACACCTCCACCTTCTAAAGTAAGTTTATCTTGAAGGTATTGAACTGTTTTTCCTAAATCTTAATTCAATGTGGAGGTAAGTACTATACGGGATTATTGGCAACATTTTACGTTTGCTTCGCAGTCCTCCAATGTATAAAGCAAGGAAGTGATGAGTTCCATTACATTAGGGATTTAGTTTTGAATGTTTGAAATTAGCTGAAATTGGTATCTGGCTCCAAATTTGTTCAGATGACGAATATTTGGATAATTTTTTCAGAGCTTTGAGGAGAATAAAAGAACTGAATACCGGAAAGTCAGTAGATTGTTAAAAAAAAGAACATCTTCGCGACATCACTTTAATTTGTTTTTTGGAGTTGTTTTTTTTTTATCTTTTTTCAAAATACGCCTACTCCTTCTATGCTCTTCATTTTCATCCTCATTTTTTCTTTTGCTTCTTCTATACTTAAATTAAGATCTTATTGTTCCATATACCGCGACAAACACACTGTAGGTGCGTTCATCAAAAATAGGCTTAATCATATTGTTTTGAATCGGACTTTTTTCGCTTTACTTCATCGAGAGGTTTCAGAATGTACATTATTGCCGCTGTCAACGCTGCAGAAGCCAATGGGTTGCATTTTTTGGGTTTCAAGTACGAACCTTCCCTCTGCGCTGAAAACATTTTTATTTTTTACTTCTGTCAAGCTCAGTTTTAGTTATTAGAGTGTAATAATATCAATTTGCAGAGCACACCGCTAATTGGAATGCAAACCCAAGCTCAGGAGAGCAAATTACTAACCGACGTGGACGACCCGCCTACGCGCAAGTGTCCAGTGACGCCGGTCTACAAAAAATCCAAGCAAAAGCGGTTTGTTTGGAATTTCCATGCTCACTGATGCGTTTTCTCTCTCTTATTCTATTGTGAAATCCAGTGGACTGAAGGTGGAACTTATTGGTGATCGGGCCTGGATGGAGCCTTCAGAACCTGGTGAATTTCAAGAGATTGTCTCGGATGCGCCTAAACAATACTAATTTTACATGTTTTAGGTGTTTTTGTTTCTTTTCTCTTTTTTAAATGTACATGCCTTCTCTATCGACTGATAAACTAATCTTCTATTCATATTAACTTAATTTTAGACGGTATACATAGTACGAAGTACGCTGATAAAATAGTTTCTGTCTTCAGTCAGCGGACTATTTCTGTAACATTTGTGGTTAGGTTTCTTATTTAAGAACACTCATAACACTTGTGCTAGTAATCTTCGAGAAGATGCTTTACTGCCTTTTGTGCGTTACTTGTACTGCTTGTATTCCCTTTAATCCTTCACGGTTCTCTTAAATAATAACAAACTCTGAAGAAGTTCTTCAATGAGTATGATTGGTTCGTTTTTCACTGAGTGAATGAATATGAATCTGATCAACGTGTAAACTCAAATATACTTCAAGTTGTTTTACATTTATATTTGTTTCACGGTTCTTTGGGAGTACATTATGTTTGTATAGAACCTCCAAGTGTTGTTCAGAGATTTGTGTTTATATTTTTTCAAAGTTAAAACGTCCTAATCTAGTGCTGGAGTTTCAAGTTCAGTTTTGATTTGTTGGAGATTTGAGATTTTGTTACGAAATTCTTGAGAAAAAGCATCTCTAGAAGTTGGAAGAACAAGAATAGCTTCCATTTTGTACGCATTCAGATCTTCAATATGCTAAACTTGACGTGTTATGTTAGGATAGTATTATTCCCCACTTATGGACATACACCCCAATGAATGGGTGCAATTTTAGGATCGATTTCGGTGTTTCGTATTAAAAAGAAAGTTTGCCTCCTCTTCTTCAATTCTTCTACGACAAAAAACAAACTGAAATGTTTGTTGAATCTCCAGGGTTCTGAGCAGATTGTCCATTCCAGAAGTGAAAGAAGAAATTACATATTCTTTTAAAGGCTGAAACCGGTGAATTGTTGCGATATTGAAAACAGTATGATCTTTGGGTTGTAAGCACACCTGTGTGTAAAGGGACATATCACGTTATACTAAAGAAATTACGTAGTTCAGGTGTGACAGAAATTTCATTGAGTTTCTTCTTCTTTCTGCCATTGAACGTTTTCTAAAGACAGCGTATCACGAAATCATATCTGGAAAGGAAACTCCAGTGAAAAAGTAGAGTTGGGAATGTAGATTACGGAAACAAGTGTGGTATCGCTCAGTTCTCCCTAGTCGTTCTAAAAAACCACGCTGGAACCGCTTTATATTCTACGTGGTATGTTAGAATGAGCACCCCTCCACAGGCTCCGATTCACTCAGCAGCCTATTCCTTGGTTTTACTATATCAGGCCGGTGGGGAGATCTCGTTATATATGAAAGATTTTATGGTTTTTCTTTAAACGAGTCAGTTCTATATTTGGAGAGCAATCAAAATTGATTTTACATCTATCTTCCTCTCAAACCTCCACAATTGGGAAACATTATTTAATGTACGAGTTTCCTCCATTCTCAACTATTAGCAAAGAATGATGTGCTAGCATGAAATGACTATCACTATCGTAGTGATAAAAATAACGTTCTACGTCAGATCGCGTAAACTGCTGGCTACTATGCATTGTATTTATACAGCCGTGTGTCCCTCTTTTTGAGAAAGGATGTTAGCTGCATCAGGGAAACATACTGGGAAATAGACATGTGAAGGAACCATAGAAACCCATTCTACCGCGTTTGGGCTCCCCGTACAGCAATCGGACGCAGTAGAACCCGTCTTTCCCCACTGTATAGCTTCCTGGACCGGCGCAATATTCTGACTCCGTGGGATCCATCCCACCCCATTTTACATTTCGAACCCCATACGATCCGTCTCACCCAATTTTACCGCGTTGGGGCTCCAGCGGACCAACCGACGCCATGGTATCCGTCTTCCTCTCTTTTTGGAATTTCTTGACTGAGACACAGAAAAACACAGAGATGCACACACGTGACAAAATAAGTAGAATTATTACATAGCATGATAGTTTGCAGATTTGGAAGTATACATTCACATAAAAGTTTATTTACCCCACTAACATATGACAAAAACAAACTTGCCTTATCAAGGTAAATATAGTAACAAAGACGTAACTCTGGGCAGTGGTCCAGTGGTAGAGTGCTCGTCTACAAGTTGCATGGCAATGGTTCGGCACATCACTGGTGCATGGTTTTGTATCATTATGTGGCATTTTCGTGACAGACAGACCCACACTCTCACAGACTAACCGCGTTATTATATAGCACGATGATTGCATTATTGAGTGATAATGTTCAGAAATTCAATTTAACAGGACCAAATGAGGAATGCGAGAGTTTCCCACACGTACAGTAATCTGAGCAGTTCAAAATTGTAAAAAAAAATAAACGAAGTGGTAGCTCTGTGATATTGAATAGAAAGAAAACAAATGGAATGGAGTAGTAGACATAAATTATAGGAAAAATTAGCAAATGAACAAACAGACTCCTTGCAGAGCGTTAAAAAAAGATAAGAGCGTTCTAATGGAAGGACGGTGAGCGTTGCCCAACACTGAGCGCGCCTCATTTATCATAGTTGGTCATACGGATGTGATCAGTTCTAGACCTTTCTGTTCAAGTAACGCTGAGATCAAATACTTAAAAAACTTTCGCATTCGTTTTTTCTTTCTCTTTTTGCCATGTCTAAATTGAATTCTCCAATATTGTCATATTTCTTTGGAACCTCATTTCGTTTGGGATTAATTTCTTTGGAACCATAGCCATAATTAATACTTCTAAATAGGTAACATCAGTACAACTTGAAATAAAATCGTCAGAAAAAGTAATGTCTAGGAAATATATAATGGTTAGGTGGAAATGCAGAAATAAATATTTCAATCTATTGCACTTTTCCACACTTTCTCGTTTCTCTTGTGTTTCCACAGCAGTGCCGATCCAAGTGCTGTTTTGGAAGTGTCACATAATGCCTACATAGGAAGCCTATTGATTACTCGAACACTTCCGCAAATTCATTCACTTTTTCTTTTGAAAAAATTGCGGTTGTGCTCACTTAAAAATTAAAATCTTAAAAAATTAATGACTTAAAAAATGATTAGTTAACCATAGTTTAGTTAGTAAAATTTAAAAGAAAACTTTCAATCTGTCTCTATAATCGAAGGATTAATCACTTACACTGTTTTGCAAATTTGGAAGTAAACATTCACAGCATTCAATGTACAGCATACATTAAAGTTTATTTACCCTCACTAACATATGAGAGAAACTAACTTGCCTTATTAAACCAAGATACATGGCCACATAGTTTTGGACAATATGTGATGAAGTTTTAAGTGAATTGACGTTATTAACATTATTTTGCTGATCAGAGCTTCACCATATCAAAATTGGCTTTAAGGCTCTTCTTTTAAGGTTCCCACTGACTCCATTACCTTTACTCTTTCGCACAGAATGAGTGAAGTGATGGTGGCGCAGGGGCGCCTCAAGCTGGAGGTGCCGGTTGGGAACGTAGCGATCACTGCTGTACCGCATGCGACAAGACAAGTGGAGCTGTTAAACGAGGTTGTTATTCTCTGGTTTTTAGCCTTCTTTCATTGAGATATGCTTATTCTAACGGTATTCTAGAGCTTGGAAAAGTATCGAATTTCGTACGATGACCCAGTACAAACAGCCGTTGAAGAACCAGGCTGCGAGAAGTTTTTAGTTTTTAATTACGAGGTAATTAAGAGGTACACGCGTCATATTAGGCAGAGGTTGTTGAAATCATTTTAGAAAATTCAGGTATGGCATTCCTCATTTCTCCGCACGTTGCTGCC
Organism: Necator americanus; assembly: GCF_031761385.1. NCBI lineage: Eukaryota > Metazoa > Nematoda > Chromadorea > Rhabditida > Ancylostomatidae > Necator > Necator americanus. Next base: position 611,822 of record NC_087371.1, read on the forward strand.
GTCGATACGGTATTTTCTCAATAAACTACAAGAAGCTCACATGCCATATCATTTTAATCCTACATTGATAATCCACTCAATATCATGTTTTTCTAGTGAAGTAAAGTGAGTTTTCTTTTAATTTATTTGTTTTTTTTAGTCTGATTTTTCTGCTTTTTTCTGAAGATCTTGCCACGACCAAGCACTGACAGCTGTTTATTTTGGCAACATCCAAGGAGGAGTTTTTATCAATCATTGGGAGGTGAAGATTTTCTGTGCTTAGACCGTGTTAGTAGAATTTCCATTCTTCTGCAGTTGATTGATGTCATTGTCGTTGAGGAGGCAAACCTTTTGAACGAACTGCGCAAAATGTCTTTATCAGCTCCTACCTTTTTTATTCCTCTGATTTATAAGAGCGTTTTTATTTCTATAAAAGTTCGTGAAAAGTGTTTTACTGTAGGTTCAGTCCGTGTTGCAATATCTGATCAATAAGACAATGTGAAAAAATTTAAAAAATTAAAGAAGAATTGAAAAAAAATAATAGTTAGGATCACTATTTGCCCGAAGTTGAAGAGATTTTGCTTTTGCACTTGCGTCTGTATCTGTCCTCAAAATAATGCTTTCTTCTCTATGTTGAGCATAAAGGAGAACTTAAAGATCGAGTCCGATTGGAGCGCGTCAGCCTTGTGCACGTGCCGCTTCTTCCGGGCTGTTTTTTGCGGCGAATAGGAAGAAATGGATGGAATCACCTCCCTCTTCGTAATCTAGTATCCCGTATACGACTACTCCACCTGAAATCCTAGTACTACCTCAGATTCGTGGGGTGATGCCTGGTGATGATGTTTCTTTTGTGGTCAAGCGAAAATGAGTAGCCAATTGTCTATTTGGAGTAGTTTATGGAAGTCATGTCTACTCTGCATGCAATTTACATGCATCGAATAAAGCAAGAATTCGTGGGGTGATGCCAGCGCTTCATTTTTGACTTTGTGAATATATAACCTTGCAGTGTGCTCTAAAATATCTCTTATAATGTGAGATTTGGTTGCGCATTGTTCACAAGTGCGTGCTATGTCCAACTCCGTACGCAGAGATGCAGTTGTCGCTGAAACTCTCCGCTTGAACAACGTGAGCATTTGATAAATTCATAACAGCGGAAGAAGGAGGGCGTATCAAGTGAAAAGGCGCAAATGTTGCAGCCGAACAGTAGAATCTCGGTTACATCGTATGCATTGTTGTAGGTCATCCCACTCATTACTTTAAAGGCATCACCCCACGAATCTGAGGTGGTACGGATTTCAGGTGGAGTATTCGTATACGGGATGAGAGACTACGGAAAAAGGGGTGATTCCGTCCATTTCTTCCTAATTGCCGTAAAAAAAAACGGCCCGGAAGATACGGCTTCAGGCGTTTTGGCGCACTATTTTGTACAGGGAGTTCGACTGGAGCGTGCCAGCCTTGTGCGGCGCCGCATCTTCCGGGCCGTTTTTTTAGGAAGAAATGGACGGAATCACCCCCCTCTCCATAGTCTCCCATCCCGTATACGAATACTCCACCTGAAATCTGTACCACCTCAGATTCGTGGGGTGATGCCTTTAACAAACATATCTTCCGTTACCACCGTTTCTTCCATTGTTGTGCGGCTTATTCACAGTTCTCAGCAGTTGGTGTAAAGTGTGTGATTAAACGAATCAGTGGATGCTGCAGTTGCACTAAGATTTGTTGGATTAAAGAATGCAGAAAGTTTTCTGTTATTGGTTTGCCATCTTTACTTTTCTTGAGGAATAAAGGAACTTTCAGTCTGCTAGAAAAGAAACTTCACATAAAGAATACATTTCATAACCTACTTCAACACTCTATGTTCATAATGTTGTGTGCTCAAAATTGTAATCTTTTAGAATTGATTAAGTCTTTTTAGACTCTAGTTGGGCCATCATATGCTACATTATCCTGTTAGATATCTCTACACTCAAATCTGCTGCCTTTCCTGTCTAAATGCTTCGTCTTAGGTGTCCTTCAGAGACATATCCGATAATCCGGGAAAGAAATGGATCGAAATTCATTTCCGCTATGATCAGACCGAAGTGATTAACATCACATTCGAAAATCCCGAGGAAAAAAGTGAGTTTCTAGACTTGCACCCTCATTTACTTATAGTATTCTCAAGCTCTATGACGTTGCCGTCCCGGGGAAAATGTAGTTGATGGGGGCAGGGTACTCAGGGCCGTCCTCATTTCTGGACGCTCTATTTTTTCACCTAGTAACTTTAGCTTACATGTCATAGATCCCCTAAGACTAATGCTTTGGTATTAACGCCTCAACTTATTTAGTTATTTACTTCTAGAAATCCAGAAATAATGGCGCCACTGACTGTACCCTTTCCTCTCCCCACCTCCCCCTCTCCCCAACTACATTTTACCCGCCGTTTCTACAGTGTGGTTCAATCTTTTTTCGCTTTCTTTTATGAAGAAAAAAGTAAGTAACTTCTGCTTTAGGAAATGGTCAGAAAAAGTGCCAAGGAGTTGCTCATTATCAAATTGCGGTATGTTTTGATTTGGTCTTACATTTTATGTGTTATGTTTCCTTGGTGACTTTACGGAGTTTGATTTTGCCAAAACATAAAGTTGTAGCAGCGGAGCCCTACAGACCGAAGACGTTCTGGATTTTGACACGAAACGTCTCGTTCTAACCTTTTTTCATACCATAACGCCACATGAAAGTACCTCAAATTGCAGACATGTGCCCGAAAAATCCTCGTAGTTTAATGTCTTGGAGAATAGAAACGATTAAATAATGCAAGAGATTTTGAAAGTTTTGTGATTCCACACATCTCATAACTTCCTTATTTCTTTAAGAACCATCTGGCACCAGATGCTTCAGCCAGCTAACGGCTATACGCGGATTTCGGGTGCGGGACAAGAGCTGCCCGTAATAATTATGTCTGGTGCCCTCCCTGTGGCCCTGCTGATCTCTGCAGTACGGCTGCCGCCAGACCAGTTGGGTATTATCAAGCGTCAGTACGCTTTTAAACTCTGTCTTCTCCCTCAAAACAAGGTTGCATTAATTTTTTGCATCACCAAAAAAGCACAAAACAGTGAAAGCGTAAACGTCTAGGTATGTTCGTTCTATATCTTTAAAACATGCACAACATGTATTGCAGTCTTTTAGTCTCTTATTTTCGGCTCGCTTCACAGGTCCAAGCTGTCACTTTTAATTGAACTGGAAAACTGTGGTTGATTATTAAGATTATTAGTATTATTACCGCTACTTCTACACGATCAAAGATTCAACACATTCGAAGGCCCAATTGAACCCACCTTTTCACCTTCCATTGAAGTTTCACTTCTATTCCCATTAGAGTTATCCGATGAAGACCATGGGCCCTAACTGTCACTCAGAATATCACGCACGTAGGTTTGTATAAAGCTCAAAAGAGCATATAAGTTACGGAAATCCGTGGAAGACCTAATCCTGAATGTTTTTGTAAATCTGTTTTGAGGTGAGTTGTATATACAGTTATAAGAACAGCAACGGTGTCAATTTGATCAAACTTATTGGTTTCGATCTGTCCGAATTTCTCGCTTCAGATCCGTTTGAATTTTATCCGGCGTGTGATAGTGGATAACGCAGTGACAGACAAGTACGGCAAAGACAGAACCAGAATTCATTTTGAGCTCAACTGTCCTGTTATTATCAGAAAGTCATTTGTGAGGGATGATGTAAGTCATTTTTCCTCTCTTTTGAATGTTGTATTTAGTAAGCTAAAGTTAATTTCATTGCAGAACAACACCCGCATGGAAAATGTCCGGTTTGACAGATGGTGCACCATTCATCGAGGTCGTCGTCGAAATGATACTCCACATGTTCTGGCCATTTCTGACAGTCCTGTATTCACGATTGAGTTTGATGAAAGTTTATCAGTAAGTGCATCAGGCATGTATGGTTGGATTAAAACGACATGAAGCACGGTGCAGCTACGTATGCGGCCGCGCGGAAGAGAAAGCGGTTACAATCGAGACAGGACCACTGCTGACTACAACGAAGAATGGGAGTGGCAAGGATCCTCCTTCGTCCCTACCCCTATCCGCGTCGCTCTATCGCACCTCTTCGAGCGCCGCTTACGCGATTACACCGTGCTTCATGTAGTTTTGTCCCTACTATACAGGAATCTGTTATTACTCGCAATACTGTTCTTTCGTAAATAAATACATTGTGGGGTAAACGATAGAGGCCTCGACTAAATATGACTAATATACTAATATACCAATATGCCAGTATGTTTCATATGTTTTTTTCTTGTTCGAAAACACTGCAGTCCATATGGTATTATACAATATTCGGAGGTCCTGAATAGTATTTTTTAAATTTTTAATATCATTTCTAAACTGAATAGAATTTTTCTCAGGATTCAACTACCTATGAGATATTGTCGCGACTTCGTGTAAGAACTGGTGTTAGCATCGAATTTGCAACATACCGAGTAAGTTCTGTTATTTCTCACCTGTATGCAGAATATGATTTTGTGGGCGATGTGACAGTATTAGTTTTGTGTTTTTTTTTTTTTTTTTTTTTTTTTTTTAAAATTTTTTTTTTTTTTTTTTTTCCTTCCCCCCCCCTTTTTTTATTTTTTTTTTTTTTTTTTTAAAGAAAGGGGTTTTTTTTTTTTTTTTTTTAAATTTTTTTAAAAAAAAAAAAATTATAAAAAAAAATTTTTTTTTTCTCCCTCTTTTTTTTTTTCCTCTTCGAATGGACTTTTACGTCTCAGTCAACATTATACTTAAACACTTATCGATATGTGCATATGTACTTTACCATAACCTAAAAAAGCTGGTCTTATTGGAAAGAATGCTGCTAAATAAATAATCACGATTTGCGATTCCAGTGTAACGGGGTAGTCAAGCCTACTGCCTGCACAGATTCTGTAACAAATAAATTTTTGTTCTATAAGTTCAGTGTTACATGCTGTCTCATTTATGTAACATATCCTTACAAATAGGCTTGATCACTCAATTGGTGGGTCACATTGCCCGTCCTGTTCCATGTTGGAAGTTGATCGCCTTGAACTTTGAATAGATTAACCTAATTTCTCAAAGGAACATTTTCTGGAATTTGGCTTTGTTTGCTTTTAAGTTCTTGCGCTCCGAGTTCAATCGCATTGTCCAAGATAGCGGGACTAACGAATAGTGTTGCAGATTGTCGACAAGCTGTACTCTGCATTTGAATGTCCTTACGCTTATTGGAGTACGGGCTGCAATGAGGATGTGAACGCCGCTACTCACGATCAGACCATGAGCCTTTTTATTCGTGATGTATGCAAGTACTAACAATCGAGTGTGGGACAAAACACGAAAGAAACGGAACAATAGGAAATTTAGTGCTTCTGCACTGCTGACTAGCTGACCACTGCCGACCTGTTCCACCCTTTCCGTGTTCTTGACCCACGCTTAAGCATAATATTATGCAGCAGTATTGTCCGTGATTGCAGACAGTGAAAGAAGAAGATATCGAGCCAGATGTGAAACGCGTACCCGATGTGATTAGGGAAAGGACATTCTCTTTGCAATATCTGATCGAATGCTTAATCTCGAGGTCAGTTTTTCTCAGAATCCCCCAGCACAAAAATGATTTCAAAGTACAATCCTTATGCGATCACCATGTTTTTGGATGGTTCTGCCAAAAGAAAGTGTTGTACGTTCTAAGAAATCTTTCACCGAGTTTCTCATCCAGAACTATTCCTTAGTACTCGAGAAGAGATCCGATCTATACATAATTAGAGCAAGTGAAGAACTTTGTTTTTACTGGTGCAAAAACTATGCGATCGTTTATAGAAACATGGACTTTTTGAGAGAAAACCTATAAAAATAAACAAGCAACAACAATTTTAATTGATAGTTGGCATGACCTTAATGCTTTCGTATTACTTCGAAAATCCTCAGAGAGAGAGAAGCCAGAGCCAAAGCAAGAGAGGGAAGCTACGAGGTCCTAAACTCTTTAGCATTTGAATTTCTTCCGAGTTTTTTTGAATTGAAATGCGGCTAATCCGGAACTAATTTATGCAATACCACTGTAGATCGGCTCGTTCATCCAAGCGCCACGAATTTTCTGCCGCAGAATGCGCTCCATGCCACACAAGTGCCACCAAATTTCACAAGAACCCGATAAATTCCCTGAAGTTTTGCGGGTTTCTGCGAAGAACTGTCCAGTAATTACCTGTCTAAGAGCAATGTCAATTATCTTCTCGTAGCTGCATATCATATTCGTCCAATTCCAGCAAATTATTTTCAAAAAAAAAAAAAAAAAAGAAATTGAAGCCTGTCTCGGCTAACGAGTTACTCTTCGGACGCTCTTCACCCTCTGGGTGGTGATGCTAGGAAACTGGTCGATGTCGCGGGTTTGCTTGCAGACAGGCAGGGGACGAGACTTTCTTGCGTCTTTTAGAGCGGTTGTACTGTCTGAAGTCAAACTGAACGAATGTTGCCCTGTTGCTGCGATCCGCTAATTTCGGAGACCGCCCACGGGGATGTTTCCTTTTGTAATTCACTGGACTTTCAGGTTCTAAGTTGCGTGTGATTGCTTCTCAAGAAAGACTAGCTTTTTGCCAGTTAAAAAATCTAAAAACCTTCTAAAAATACTAAAGGTTTCTAAAAATACTACTTAAGAGATTACTAAAAGTTTTTAGAAATACTACTTAAGAGATAAGTAGAGAAGAAAAAAGGGAAATCAACTTAGTTTTTTTTTTTTTTTTTTGAAAAGACCGAGTCGACCACAACTGTAACCTGAGGGTCTACAGTTTCTTTTTGTTTTGAGGGATCTTCAGTACTGAGGAATTCGATGAAACAGTTCAGGTGCCATGCAAGTCCTGTATCTAACCAAAATATAAGAAATGTGATGGGATAGTTTTTACGCAGTAATGGAGTGTACTGTTTTTTCATTCAGAGGAGCAGTTGTAAAAGATCAGCTGCTGCTTGATAAGACAGTTTGGATCGATTTTCTGAGGGTCCTGAATCGGTGCTACCGTGAATCAAGAAAGGTAAGTCGCACTGTTGAGACACCCGATGTAGAATATTCTGCTGAACAATATTCGTACGAATGAATAGCGCTCGAATTGGATTGTTCGGATCGAGTTGGAATGTACTAGTTTTTAGTTTTTAGTTAACAATAGTTTTTAACCCTTTGAACATTTGTGTAGTCTAATCTTTTCGGGCATTTGTCCGCGTACAGATATTCGGTCGAAAACACAACTAGTGCGAGATCGCCTATGAGTCCTTGTTCAGATTCAATTCTAGGTGCAACTATTGCTTCAGGTTTGCCTGTACGCTTTGGAGCGTCTGATAACCATGATTGACGAGAGGAAAAGGCTTGGATCTCTGGTATTGGTGAGGCTAATCATATCTTTTCATATCTATTCTATCTACAATTCGCCTGTTATTCTCTCTTGTTTATCTATGTTAAAACGAGACATCCATGTAATAGTTCTTCTTCTACAATCGCATTTAAAATGAATCGATGTTCCACCTAAGCACTGTAACGGATTTTTCTCTACCGTTTTTGCTTCATCACATCCAAAATGAACATTTCCTCTCTATTGTTGGATACACACTTCCTCTTTAATCAAATCGAGAGTTATTCGTAGTTACAAGACTGTGCGAAGATGTTTTTCTCTAGGTGTGGCTAGCTACATATACTTTAAATTGGAACTGCCTCATAGGATTCGCTTTCAGGCTTTCATTACTGAGTACGAAACGGAATATGGGCGTGGAATGGCGTCCACATTATCATGGCAACAAGAACATGATTACAGAGATGGATATAGGAAGGTGAGAAAGGTGAGCATTTCGACAACTTCCCTTCATCAGCAGTTCGCACACAACTTCGGCGTGGGTACGCGCTCATCATTTAAGGAATTCACAATTGTTTCTCTGCATAAAATAGTTGATCAACAAAAAAAGTTCGAAAGGGTCAAGAAATTTTTGGCGTTAAACTTCATCTTATAACGCGTTTCTTATTTTGTCATGGAAAACGTGGACTTTAACTACCTGATATTCTCGTACACAAAGTACCATAATGCAAATATATTGGATTGCTCAGGGCTAAGCAAATTGAGCGGAATTGAAGATAAAATACAAATACTGATGATCGATGTTAGTTGCGTAGGTGTCAGCATGTCGTATTGATTCGACGTAAAAACATTTTTGACAATTTTTTTCCGCATATGCACTTGAAGGGAAAAAAGGGCACAAAGAACAAACACATCTGTTCCTTAGAAAAAAAATTTTTTTTTTACTCGAGAATTCGGACACCTCTGTTCCATATTTGTTTCGGCGACGATTTATCAGTTTTACAGCTCGTCATCACCCAAACGAGAATAATATATGTCGTACCGGAAACGTTAATGGCGAATCGCGTTATACGATCGTACGATCATGATGGCACACGGATAATTCGCGTCACATTCAGGTTCTAAGAATAGCATTATTTTTTTGAAAAAAAATGCAGTTTACTTAGCTTCAAATCTTATTTTTAATTTTCAAGAGACGATGATAACCAAACGATGCGTACGAATAAAACATCGAAAAGTCTAATTGTAAAAACGCTGAAGAAATATATGCTTGACGGACTTGTTGTTGCTAGTAAGAGCTTTTGACTTTCAGTTTTACTCTTCAAATAGAACATTGAAACTTCTTTCGTTCTTCAGATCGGAGTTTTGGATACCTAGGGAGTTCGAACTCACAGATGCGCGATTCCGGAGCATATTTTATGGAGAAGTATTCAAGGGGAGAACTTAAATCCTACCTCGACGAATACGGAGAAAAACCACCGAATAATTGGCAGCCGAAAATCGATAAGGCGAGAGAGAATCTTGGCAGGTGAGGCCTGGAAACGGATGAGCCGGGTACAGGTCACGTTGCTTGTTGCGCAGATCATTTTGCTCTCAAGGTTTTCAAATTTGCTAAGGGGAGAATTGGAGGCAGAAAATGATTCAGATTCACAGAGATGGAAAGTATACCGAAGCTGATGGCGCGTTTGGGTCAATGCTTCACGCAGAGCAAGGTGAAGACTAGCACTTTTGACCCCTTCTGGTTCCAATGTCAAACTCTCTTTCCAGAAATCAGGCGTTCCAATCAAGAGATGTGAATATTGCGTAACGTATGACATCGTTGGTGGAAGCAATAACAAAGGGTGAGGGTTCGGTAGTCTAATTCTTGATCTCCAATGATGGATAACGAACGAAAGCACTACATCTTCCAGAAAAGAATATACATACAGTGATGGAGTAGGCATGATAAGCAGAAAATTAGCGGCCGATATCGCAAGAGACATGTTGTTGGAAAGATGTGTGCCAAGTTGCTTCCAGGTGGGTATTTCGCTGCTGTTGACGCGCATTATCCATTAAACCTAGGCTTGGGTTTTAGTGTTTTTTTTTCCTTTTGAAGAAGAAAGATATGTGATTTCCATGCAGTTTCGTTTTCGCGGGATGAAAGGCGTGACAGCAGTTGATCCGTTGTTGGATGAGATCAGCAAGTGGGCGGCAAATAATGATATAGCACTGCCTAAGAAGACGTTTGGTAGCTGGGATATGAAAATTGTATTTAGACCAAGTCAGATCAAGTAAGGTTATTTTATATTATACGGTTATTCAGGCTAATTGGTTATTAAAGGTTCGATGCTATGCGTACGTCAAATGATTCGCTAGAAGTCGTCAAGTATTCAGCTCCTGTGCCAGTCGCCCTTAACAAGCCGTTTATTTGCATCCTTGATCAAGTAGGAATACAGCTTTTTTTGTTTGCTTCAGTATTCATTTGCGTTATGGTGATGCTACTACACAAGGCTTAATACATTTCTACATTTTTTCTACAATTTTTAACTGTTAAATGCTCTGATATTTGTTTACCATTGGGTAGCGTTCTTTTTTCAAGTGGAGTTCAAGTTTTTTCAAGTTTTTCATTCGATCTTAAAAAATTAAAAGTGGATGATTTGGAATCGAAATATTGCACGTTATTATAGAACGGAAAGCGCAATTGAAGTTAGCAAAATCTGCTCGTCTCTTTTTGGCGCGAAAGAACCTCTGAAAATATCTGTTCATTTTGCATCTGAATGGAGAAGTAAAGTCAGATCGAAATCACCTGAATTCTGTTGCAATTGCGTAAGCGGTTGGTCGAAGCGGCACGATGGAGCCTTCACTCAGCTTCGCAACTTGATTGGGATCCCATGGCTGCTACAACCGCTTTCGCAAATCAGGTCATTCTGATCCGACTGTTCAATGCAATTATATTCACACAGCTTTGAAAATGTGCGCTTTTATTTCTGAGTTATTCAGTACTCTTTATGTTGGGTCGTTTTTATTATATTAGTGTTTTAGTAACTTTCGCAAGAGCGTCCTCATTTTTTCTCCCAACGTCATTCCGTATAAGTTAGGTTGTTGGAGATTGCTTAATTTTTATGATTTGCCATTTAAGGTATCCGAGATGCAATCCTACGACTGTCACGTTCGAGTCACGAATCGGATAGAAGAATTGCTTGAAACACAACTGCGGACTTTTGCCAGGACAATGTTACGTGAGCACGATTGCAGGAATAAACTCAAAGTAGGAGATTACAGTAACGTGACTGAACTGCATTATCATCGCTTTGTTAAGGAGCTCCCGAAACGAGTGGACATAGATCGGCTGTCTGTAGTATCTGGGTTTCAGTTGAGCACTGAGCCATTTTTCAGATCACTGATTAAAGCCACTATCAAATATGCGATAAGTGAGTAGCTTTTATTCGATGTGGTTAGTGGAACCATTGTTCTGGTAAAATGGGAAAACAATAATAATTGATCTTTTTATTATCGTGCATCTATTTTACAAAGCCTGACAAGCGGTAATAAATTGGAAAAGGTTATCCACAATGACGTATTGTTTTTGAATGATAATTCGTGTACAAAATCGAGAACATATGAAACGTATACGACTAGCCTCGTAAATATATATCGTTATGATATTAATATTTTGATTAGCTTTATATTACCCTAAGAAGCAGGGCTGGATCACTAAATCTTCGCTCATTGTTAACAGTCACAAGTGGTTATTCTGGGTTAAATAAATTTAGGGGTTAAACTTCTCAAATTTATTGAAAACTTTCCCTTGATTTATTAAAGGAACAGTTTGTCAGGCTTGAGTTTTTTTTCAGCCAAACAAATGCGCAAGCAACAAATCCAAATTCCATTCGATAAAGGCAGATCCATGTTGGGTGTGGTCGATGAGACTGGACAATTGCAGTACGGACAGGTTTTCGTGCAATACACAGAAAATATTGCTCTAAAGACTCCACCTCCGAATGCGTCAAGGAAGGTGCTGACCGGTAGGTTGTTTTCAGTAAACGGTCTTCTTTCAAGTCATCTGACCTTTTTTCCAGGCAAAGTGCTAATCACGAAGAATCCGTGCATAGTTGCTGGCGATGTGCGCGTGTTCACCGCTGTAGATGTGCCAGAGCTGCACCATATGTGCGATGTGGTGGTGTTCCCCATGCATGGTCCACGTCCGCATCCGGATGAAATGGCAGGTGAGTAGCGCGAGTTGTCCAAGTGTGAGTACGGGATAAAGATTTGGGGAAATGATGGCGTTTTCGCCAGAACTCTTGAATGCTCTCTTTTTGAATGCAAGAGAGTCGAATACGAGACTCAGCATGTTGTTGTTGTGAAGGGGAATCAAGGGATAGAGGGTTCCTCAGTTCAGAAGGAGATTCTCAGATCTTTTCGTCACAAATTTCTAGAAAATTTGTTTAAGGTGTAAAGGAATAAAAGAGCAGCATTGCAAACAAAAATATAATTCATCAAAAGTAACTTGCTGGAAGTTGAGATAAAATGGGAATCTAGAAATGAGCAATTTTTGTTTATTCAGTAAAATTTTTGTGGCATATTCCATGAACTATGGGTTCCACCCCAGATGGTTGTCTTTAGGATTAATTTCCTAATGAGTCCGTGGCGTTCATTCCTCTCTAGCAGCATTACTACTTTTGTTGATGATCAAATCAAGCGAAAGCTGGTCTCATTGGTTCTCTACAATCTGAATTTTAACTTTAATTTGAAAGTTTTGCTGTTTCGTATGCCTCGTGGAGAAGTGCTCCTTCATTTGCTTTCCTTCAAGTGTTGATAAGTGCGCATAGTCGAGCAATTATTTACGGAGGATGAATATTCGAATAAAAATGAACATGGAAGGATTATTTATCTTTTTTCTCAAAATTATCTTTATATCAGGATCCGATCTGGATGGAGACGAATATTCCGTGATCTGGGACAACGACTTGCTGTTGGATCGTAACGAGGAACCTTTTGACTACACCGCAGATAAACCTGAGACTAAACCGATTAGTAAAGAAACCTTGGTGCTGTACGGTGTTTCTATTTTTGCTATTAATTGTGGATTGAACTTCAACCACAAGGTTTTCTTTTTTTTTTCTTTAGAATGAGGACATGGTTGATTTCTATATCAGTTATATTACGCAAGATTCAGTTGGAACAATTTCGAACTCATTTTTGTTCCAGGCAGATTTGTACGGATTGAAGTCAGAGGTAACTTTAATCTCGCTAATTTCCAAGCGACTCATTCAATTGGTGATATTAAATTGAAACAAAACTTTGAACTTTGTGACTTGTGACTGATCTTTCGACGTGTGTCCGACTGGGTTAAAGCCAACCAATAATATTTTCATTTAAATTTCCTGCCACTCCCTCTCTTACTTTTCGTGACACAAAAAGATTATTTTATTCGAGAACGTGGGGAAACTATTTAGATCAATGATTGGCAACGCTTAAACCATGTTTTACAGTGGAAAATTAAAGACAGCATTTGGGGAAATTTGAGCTGAAATCTCTTCTACAGTTCGTAGTTCACAAGTATATCATATTGAAAACGCGTAACTCCTGCAAATCCGTACATTTGAGGCATCAAGTGCACCCAGAGACTTTAGTCTCACGATGTCTGCGAAGGTGTTCGACAAAATTAGTTGCGCGTCCTCGTAAAATTGGAACACTCGTCGTGGTAGAACATTAATATCCTTCTTTAATCTGTTATTAACTTGCTTAAGGGCATTGGCCCTGGTGGAATGGAACGTGCACATAAAACCGGGCTCTAACGTACCTTGTGGAGAATAAAGCGGTCTCCACGCCGTTTTTTTAGGACGACTAGGTAAAGATGTAAGGAACTACGTTAGGTTCAGCTGTCTACTGCTCGCACTCTGCGATTTCGCTGCGGATTCTGCACTACGTCAAAATCGTGATACGCTGCCTTCAAGCCTATGATATTTATCCAATAATCTCAATTATTTTACGTAGTGGTCACTGTTGCTCTTCGACTGCTTACCGTAGCTAAGTAGCCAGCGCACCACGAAGTCGATAAAATTCGTTTTGTTACTGTCATAACTAGAATTAAGCTCAAGAGCGACATTTAGCCATAGAAATCTTATATTTCAACATCTATACATTACTTTCCTATGATTCTGATGCATCACTTATGTTTTATTATCTTTTTTAGACGATAATCCATTTCCGATGAGCCAATTGAATAAATTTGAAACACTTAATATAAATTTTCTTGAACTATTTTGAACTTAGACCAAACTCAGATGCACAGTATGCTGATAGAGGCCTGAGATTCAAAGCGGACACTCTTCCAGGTGTGCTTGCGACTAGCCAAGAAGATCTCACAAGCAGTTGATTTCACAAAAACTGGGCTACCACCACGACCTCTTGTCAAGGACTGGACAGAAGGTTTGCGAAAGTTTTGATTAAACCTTCGGCTTTTTTTTATTTTGTAACTTTTAGATGAAGAAACGGGTAAACAAATTCCTCCGGAGAAAAGCGAACGTCAACCAGACTTCCACTTTGGCAACGACTATGAACCAATCTATCGTAGTGCGCGATTGTTGGGGCAGATCTACAGGTCGATCTAAAAGCCTTCTTGAAAGCGTTAGAGGACTAATGTGTTCGGGGTTTCAGAGAGATCAAAGCCATAGAGGAAGTGCTGAAGATTTCCGAAGACATAGATGAACAGGATGTGGTGAAATGCGATAGGTATCTGATGGTTGAAGGATGGGACAAGTACAAAGAAATTGCGGAAACCCAGCTGTCCAAATATAAAGGGCGGCTGAGGGTTGGTTTTGTCGGATGTAGGAAGAATTATTAGTACACACATCTCATGGCAATTTCAGGCAATAATGGAGAACTACGGTATCAAGACGGAAGGGGAAGTATTTTCGGGCTGCATTTGTGAGATGAGAAACCGTATATCGGATAAGGATCAGGATGACATGTCGTTCTACAACACGAACGAAGTGATCGAGAGAAAGGTCACCAATCTTTTTCGTGAGTACCGAGAAGAATTCTTCCAGGTTTGTGGGTTGATTAGTTTGATGTCTCAGTTTCATAGTCATGATGGTGGGATCGGCAAGGTTTTCGTTTCCTTCGATTTCAGGAATTCGGTGGATGGGAGAGGTGCACAAAGCTGGCCGATAAGAAATTTGCAGTAGAAGGAAACATTTGTCATCGTCATGTGCAGCATCCTTCGCTGGAGATGCAACAGAAAGCCGTTGCATACTACCGCGTTTGTTATGGTGAGCATTTGATCGAAATAATATATATATATAAAAGATAAATGTTCTGCTTTCTTGGAAAAATCGAGCGCACCGTGGTCGACTTTCTATTTGTTCCATCATTAAAGCGTTAGGAGCTGCTGCCATATAGCTCGAGCAGAACTTGATCAGGGATTTGGACCTCAGCAGTGTTGTTATGTCACGAGTGTTTGTCTAGAGATCTAGTGAAGAACACCAAGAACACACGATTTCGTGCTCACCTCTTTAACACTACCATAATTCCTGCTTTGACCTATGCTTCAGAAACCTGGGCAATTCGTAAGCAGAAAAAAAAAAGGCGGTGAGCTTTTTTTTTGTGCCCAGCAAGTAACGTGAAGGAGTTGACATTGGTAACTAGTATAAGAGAACTAGTGTTGGTGCGGATTTTTTCGGTTTTTCTTAAGCATAGGAAAACTCGAACACGGGCAGTAGAAAGCAAATTGAAATTGGAGTTTCTATGGATTTCTAGCAGTAAATGAGCGTTACCAGATGTGATGATTTGAGGCTCGCGGCGCAGCCCCGCTAGATTGACGCAGACGGTTTTTTACACTCAGAATACTTTTTTTCTCTCTCTTTTCGATATTTTGTTTATTTCACAGAAACCGCACAACAAACTCTGGAAAGGATGCTGTCGTTTGCATGGTTAGCATATGACGTGCTGGCTTTGGTGAAACAAGAGCGAATTATTAACGATGAAGAACATATCCCAGCCGCGGCACCACTCTACGATGTAGGTCCTTGAATTGTCCTTCAGCCTTAAATTGTGACTGCTACGAACATGCTATATGTGCTTTAAGATGCAGTTTAGGTGCTGAAGAAGCGCATTGCGGAGTATTGCTGCCATCATAAAGCAAGATTTTTTAATTTCGTGCAATTTCCAAATGAAGAGGCTCGACAGCCACTCCGAATGTATACAGAACACTACCCAGGTACGCTTCATTTTACTTTTCATTCCCCTGATTGGAGTTTCACCGAGGCCACTTAGAAATATTACTTTCTACCAGGTCTCAGTTGTGTTATGTTCATCGTCTCCGAATGGGCGGCGCAAAATCAGCTGTTCACCGGACGACTTCAAAGCCATCACCTATGTTTGATTCTCATACTCTTTGCCATTGGACGGATTGTAGGTTGCCTTAACCGTTCGAAACCATTTCTTGAGAAGGTGAGTTGTTTATTCGGCCGTGTTATACAGTATTTGTGAGCGCGAATATATTAACAGCAGATTCAAGTACTTCTACTTAAGCTTGAAGGCATGGAAGTTTCCACTGACGACCCCGAGGAAATAGACGAGGACAATCAGATGGAATTAATTGTTGCATTTTTCGAGTGTTTGGCTTCAAGAGCTTTCCGAAAATTGCAACACATTTCTTTTGATGAGTTAGGCTATGCATCGGTGTTCCTACGTGGAGAGTGGATACCTGTGCATGAGGTTAGTGATCATACTGAGTGAATTCCGTTGCGTTTGTACCTTCAAGAGCTTTCCGAAAATTGCAACACATTTCTTTTGATGATGATGATTCTGCAGATGGCTGTGAAGACTTACTACAATATGGTGTTCAACCTGCAGTTCGATGAACTTAATGATGAACACTGGACGGATCCAGGAAGTAGTGTGACAGTACGCGAATGTGAACCATTTGTCATTGAACTTCCTGGTACGTTCCAAATTTCTGTTGTATGGAGAAAGCAGGGGAGGTGGTTTGAGGACAAAACATCTGGCATTATATATTTACTGAGTTCCGAAATGATTATGTTTCGGCCAATTACGCAGTACCGATGGTGCTGTCCCATAACGGTATACCTGACCTATTTCTTCATATAAAAATACATATATACACGACATGCTACTTTAAATTCTCCAATAATTTGCTAACTATAGCTGCAAATTCAGTGTAAAATGAGAAGAATCTCTGGCTCTCATGTCATTGCTGATACATTTGCTGGATTCTCTACTTTTGCGACCACGCAAGATCTGATGAGACTGCACCACAATTCGTAGTAAATCGTAATCCGTTCTATTAAAAGAATTAGCAGAAATGTTTGGCGTTGATCAATTACGTTGGGTGCGCGATTTCCATTGAGAATGGAAGTAAGAGCTTGCGAAGCGTGTGTGGTCTCTAAAATGATGCCTGCCGATATATCAGGTCAGAGTCCTTAACTACGGACAAGTCTGGCACCATGATATCTACCGAGGAATGAAATCTTAGCTGGTCTCGTGTTGAACCATCGACCGCAGAAACACTGTGGAACTTTTTACAACTGCGACCCCTTGCCATCAATTCCATTAGTCCATAGATGGCTACGGCATCACTCAACGAGGAACGCGTTTGAGCTGTGTCGCTACGACAAAAACACCAGAAACTTTATACTTCTACAAATGTTTGAAATATTTTCAAATTGTTTCTTAATCGTTTTTTTTTCTTATTCGAGCAGTACGATGCTCTCACATTATAAGAGACAATTACTGATGATTAAGCAGATGCCTATTTTCACAGAATCCCTAACAATTCCAGAGAACTTTGGTGATGAAGAGATCAAAAGCCAGATCAAATTGAAGACAGGCATTGAAGAAATCGTGCTGAGAAGGCTGAAGAGTCGACACCAAGATTACAGTAACATACATTATTGATATTGATTGGTCAGATTTCTACGTTACTCAGATGTCAAATTGAGGTCGAGTTGCGGTTTCTGCTCGAGGCACGGTTCAAAGTCTACGAATGCTGAGGGACCTGGTCACTGTGAAACCGCTGATTAAGACCGCCGCCCAGGGAAAAGAGATCTCTCGCCAACTTTGTACATTGATATATGAGAACATTGTAAAACGATAACATAGACATACTCATGCTTGGTCGCACTCATCGCACAATGCCACTCGGAGTGAGTGCTCGCCGATATTTTGCTGGAATGAGTCCAACGTACTTCACGTGGCTACGTCAGCTATCTGTCTTCTCAGACATGCACTCGCTCCCTTTGTAAATAAAACGGAAGTTATCTAGTTAATCGGTATGTAAAAAAAGAAGAAGATTACTTTGCGGATATCTCATTTCTGGCGGCTACTAATGCAACATTTGTATCATGCTCATTCAAGTAAGGGTTAATTTTTTGAGTTGAAGTTTCTGACTTCAATTATCTCATACGTATTGTTTTAATTGTACGGTTGCTTATACGTTGTATTATATTTCCGTTCAAGCTAAGATGGAGTATGATGCAATAGAATTTAATTTAGTTTGTTGCCGTCTTCGTCTAGTTGGTTTTAGAGGTGTTGTTTGTGTAAAAGAGTGAAGATTTAGCATCTTTTTTTGTGCTATTGTATCTTCAACTTATGAAATTAACACATTTTGCTGCAATTTGGTGTTCCTGTTTCTTCCAGTTATCAAGCTTTGTCGGGGAACTTCGATGAGGAATTGTTATTTAATGAGTCAGATTTGCTTTGATTTGCTGTCGTCGATCGAGCCTTCATTCTTTCCAGAACATTCTGGCGGTGTTTTCACATATGACTGTGTTGTCACTTGCAACAAACATCAGCTTTTTCACTCTCGTTTCAATTTTTTTGCGTGTCTTTTGTGGGTCTACAAAATGACGTGAGGGTTTACTGTGAGATCCGTAGAAACATAAAACTACCGCCAGCAAATCTCAGCGATAACTCATGCGATATCTGATACGTAGTCATGTGTGTGACCGGCCCTGTACTACTCTTAGTTGCGTAATTTCCTCATATGGCAGAGAGGCTGATTGCAAGGTATCGGGATTAGTTTATCGTATCACGTGCAGGTTGTATGATGCACAAAAGAAACTGTTTATTCGGGTAAGGAAGCGTCTAGATAGGCTCACAAGTGAAACTTTCTACCCTATCGAAGTTCACCGCGAAATACTTCATCAAAACTCCGAAATAGAAGTAGAAGATCTTATGCTAAGCGTCCGAAGTCATATCACTAAGAAAATTTGAAGCGTTTTGGATAAATCCCCAAAGTCCAGAAATCAATAGGAAGGGTGAGTGCATTGCGATCACAAAACGAACCAGCCCCGTATCATCCCAACACTCCAATACATTCGTCGCCAGAGCTTGTGAAGAGGCCTGATAGATTACACTGGATCTCATGAAGTTTCCCGGTCTACCAGTGGGACAAATAATATCGTTTGATGCTGCACAGATGATATCGTTCAAGCGGTTGCGAACTACCTGAAGCTTTAAATTGTTCGGTGGTATTTCCACAAGCGAAACATTACTATCTAAGCCACACATAACCTGCACTCTCAATCAATTGTAGTCAGACTTTTGATTCTTGTCGCTTTCATAAACCCTAACTGGTAGATTCACAGCGTTAATCCAAAAAAGTTCACGAAATCGATGGTTGCTGAGGGTCATCATCGGCGAGCTATGTATGTTCATGGTCACCATCATCGATGACTACCTCGAATAATGAGATTCTGTCCATATCTAGGTTATGGGAGGAACTCGATGACCGCTTCTAGCAATGTTCCACTTCTTCCTCGCACTGTCTCGCTCTTCATTACCAGTCGTTTAAGTGTTGCTGTTCATGTTGTTCCCCCACTCCTCCCCCATTCCACTTCGCCACTCAAATGCTGTCTCGAATACCTGCACAATTTACCCCTATAAAGTGGGTGACTAGAGACTCAGGGATTTTATTACCCTAAAGACCGAACAGACCGAAACGGTGGTTCAGTGGACTATGTTTGTTGTACAGTAGTCAGAGAATGGTGCAATTAAAGGGATCACCCCACGAATCTGAGCTGGTGCAGATTTCAGGTGGAGTATTCGTATACGGGATGGGAGACTACAGAGAAGGGGGTGATTCCGTTCATTTCTTCCTAATTGCCGTAAAAAACGGCCCGGAAGATACGGATGGGACGGAATCACCCCCCTCTCCGTAGTCTCCCATCCCGTATACGAATATTCCACCTGAAATCTGTACCACCTCAGATTCGTGGGGTGATGCCTTTAATATGAGCGAAGTAACGAGTACAACTTGGAGGGTACAAGTGGTCATGCCACGAAAGTAACCATAATAGCGAACGGTACTTTATACCACGCCCCTTATTTATCATCGGCATCTATTGTAACCCGATATACCTTCTGTTTGATGTACAGTGGGGGCGTTTGTGGCGTGAGCGGCATAGCCAGCTCACTATGAAGTGGTTTAATTAGTGAGATTTCAAGTTCATTTGATTTTTGAGCACTATTGGGAATCGGGTCAGACGGTTGCAAGGGATAGAATGAAATTTGCGCTTTATATTATAGTATGTTCTGTTACGTTCCACAACAAAGAAGTTATTTCTTGGAACGAGTGAGTCAGATTCTATTGATCGGTGTCTAGACGCAGCCTTTCGTGAACTGCACTTTTTGTTTTGGTTCCTTTTTATTCGCAAAACACGAAGAACACGAACAAGATACGCAGATCTCCATCACTATAGGGATTGAGTAGTGTTCAGAAAACGCATAAGACATAGTTGATAAAACACGATGGTGACGATTTCGAGCGAATATTTCTACTCGAAAAAAGTGTTGTGGAGCGGGTCCTACTCATTTGCTAGATTCTTTCGCATACTGTGCAGATTTCACGTGCATCGAAAGTGCAAAATAATGAATCTAGCATTTGTCATTTCATACCAAAAGACACGCAAGCGGCGCAGCGTTCGATTACGTGCTGCCGCGCTCTCTGGCTGCCTCTACCTTTCCTTTCCATTTGTTGTAAAGGTATTTATTCGATAATCTAAACAACTTAATCTTACTTCTAATCTACTAGGTAAGAAGCTTTATTCCTATAGTCACGTAAATACTGTCATTTTGAAGGTTTGCTGCGTAAAATACCCAGTAACATATCGATTACTTTCATTTTCCCCTATATACCTTTGTTTTTCTTGGAGTTTGTACACACTATGGGGATGTCTTTCAAGCGCGGCACATTCTGCGCCTAACAGCTAGAAAGAATACGATTTCTTTGAAAGATCACTCACAAAATCAGACGGATAGTGCTTTATAGAAGCATGTGTTGCAAAGGAGCTTGTCACTGTTTTGTAACCAATAACTTAAATTAGAAAACGAACTGAGTGGACATCTATGTTTTCTTGTTATGTCAACGATGTTTAGGTGAAACTTTTTTATTGGCCTGACGTTTCGACAAACTCGTCTTTTTCAAAGGCCAGTTTCACCGACTAGCGGGGCTGGTAAACCACCGCGTTCTTAAAGATTGTCACCAAGATTCGCCTTGTTTGTCGAAACGTCAGGCCAATAAAAAAGTTTCACCTAAACCTTGTTGGCATAACAAGAAAACATAAATACACTATCAAATGCCGAGGTTTCAAGAAGAGAGGACTTGGAGATTAAGTGGACAACTACTCAGTGAACTAACTACCAGGTTTATCTACATCAGCACTATTCGTTTGATATGGTAAGTGACTCTTCGAGGAAATCCCAAATGATGCTATGGGAACAGTGTAAAAAAGAGAGCTTTGGAAATATAAGGGAGCGACGTACCAGGACTTCTCAGTAAACGCTATAAAACGGGTTCATAACGTGGTAGTGATGTTCTTAGGCCCAAAGGATTTATTGCAGATCAAATTGACCCGAGGTCTAGTCTGACCTCAAGTTGGTGGTAGGACTGGCAAGAATGTTTTAAACAAAATGAAGCAAAATGGTAAAAAAAAAACAGCATGGCAACTGTAATCGGTCAAAACGACTAGCGACGAGTGATGCTAGCAAGAGTACCCTACCCGGTCCTGACCGCTGCGCAACCGCGCCGTGCTTCGTGTCGTTTTGACCCGACTATATGGTAGGGTCAAAACGACATGAAGCACGTACGCAATTGCGTACGCAGCTTCTCTCGAAGCGCTCCGGTGGAGTGTGGCGGCTAGGAGCGTGATGAAACCCTTGGTGGCACCACTCGTCGCTACAATTTCCGGTCCCAACTGCTGCCTGTACTGCGCCGTTTCCCGCGCGTACGCAAATGCACCACAACTGCATTCGCATGTCTGTTTGACCCAACTATAAGTATTCGATTTTGAAGTCTTCAAGTCACCTTCACATGACACTGACAGCTAGTTATGATGCTTAGAATTGCTATTGTGCAGTTGAGTCCTTACCCAACTACAGTTCAGCCGTATCGTTCGATAGCACGACAGAAAAAGTATACAAAAGCATACAAAAAAAGCACAGAAAAGTATACAAAAGCACCCTGGGTCAGCTGTTTCTGCATAAAACAGAAAGAGAACTTGTATTCGAATTCTATGCTTTTGAGGACGTGTGTGGCGCAGTCGATTAGAGGTCCGCTGTAACCTCACGGTGGATGGTTTGAAACCGCCCTAGTCCCAACCATGTCATTCATCCCAACTGGGTCCATAAATTGGTACCAGATCAGTCTGGGAGAATAAAAACACTGAGTTGATCACTGGCTGGCCCCCGTGAGTCATTGTAAAGGCCAACACGAGTTCCAAAGCCTCAACAATTACGAATTGCAGTAGAACGCGTTAGCGCACCCCAAATGGATTGATGGCCCACTGACTTTATAGTAGGGTCAAAACGACATGAAACGCGTACGCAATTGCGTACGCGGTTTTTCTCGAGGCGGTACGACGAAGCGTGGTAGTTAGGAGAGTAGTGGAGCTCTTACTGGTATCACCCATCGCTGCAGTTTGCGACGGTCCCACCACGGTTCCAGCTCGGTTCCACCCGCTACCTCCACTGCGCCGTTTCGAGCACGTACGCAAATGCACCGCAACTACGCTCGTGATTCATGTCGTTTTGACCCGACTATACCTTTTACTTTATTCTATGCTTCTAATGATACGGATTGCAACAGATCCAAAAGGTTCGTATCCGAATCATAGGTGCCGAGCAGGCAGCAGCCGTATTTTATCCGTGGTCCCGTTTACAAATAATTTGAGGAGCTTCCTTACGGTGGGACTTTACAACTTCGATATCCTTTTACTTACCATATTTGGGGATTTCCTCTTTTGCTGAACACATGAAAATCGATGTTGTAGCGAGTGCAATTTCTGTACGAAGATTCCAGGAAATGGAGCTTGGACGCATTAAGTTAGAGATTCCGGATCCGCTGGATGATTTGTTCCCCTCAAAACGTGGTCGGTTAATAATTGAACGGTTTCATGAGGTCAGTATTCTATTACTTAAAGTCAGTTTTTTTTTTCATATGTTCCATGGTGAGACCAGTTATAATGTAGTCCATAGCTGGTGATAATGTGTTCAGTCGAATGAAGAAAATGAGGTTTTGTGAAGGGGGTGTGACCCAGCCTTTCGAAGAGATCGACATGGGCTGCATGTGGGTAGGGTCGATATTTATGTTTACCACTATTTCATTCGCGATTTACATCCGATTGAGGTGAGGGGTGTGTCAGGCAAGAAAGAGTTTCTTACCGTGAACGCACTGCAATCATTCGGGAAGACATAAGTGTTGGCAACTGGCAAGTATATTTTATAATTAACTTCTCTTTAGATCCTCGACAAGTATGGCTTTGATTTCGAGCTGCCAACACCGATTGTCGTTCGGGATTCAGGTTGTGAGCAGCTAGTTGTGGTAGTTTATGAAGTATGTCGATCTCCTTTTACTTCCGTAGCATACCTTGTTTGTGCTGGGAGCTCGTGAATGTCTTATATATTGATTTTTGTCTGTCGCAGCTCTCATATTGCCATCATGCATGCTATAGTCGGCTTCAAACGACTTGAAGTTCGGTGCAGATACCTAAGCGGCTTGGAGCGGTGCAGTGGAGCGTAACGGTTAGGATTGAGGGAGAATTCTTGCAAGCACCACTGATTGCTGCAGTTCACGATGTTTCCACCTCGATCACAATCGCTTGCTCCACCGCGAATTTCCTATCGCAGCCGCTTACGCAGCTGCACCGAGTTCCATGTCTTTTTGACCCGACTACCCCTAATTATGTTGTCGATGTTGCACTTGACATGCTTTTGAATGTCTGAAAGCTGTCTTTCAAAGCTTAAAAACTAAAGGCGTAGAAAAATTCTCCATCCCATTTTTTAACTAATAGAAAAGGGACTAGTGTGGCGCAGTCAGTAAGAGGCTCGGCTGCATTCGGAACCGTGCCTAGTGGCAATCAAATCCTCCACCCCGATAAAGATAAAGAGACGATAAATTGGTGCCAGACTTCTTCGGGAGCTCGACTTGAAACATCGGGTCGCATCAGCAATTCGTTCTAAGGCTGCATTCACAAACTTCAAACAATTCTGGAAATGAACTCTCTTTTCTATCGTTCACTTTAGAGGAACATTCTCTCCTGATAGTGACTTGTTCTAAAGTTTTCATACTAAAAGTTCCACCGTTTTGGTTCTGGCTTCACAAGCTCGTTTTCCCATTTTTCTTCCTATTCCATTGATTACAGCTTGTTTCCCTCTTTCCCTCTTTTCCTCTCTCTCCTCTTGAGTTGATAGGAGCAAATGTAAAGTGTAAGGAATACTTTAAAACGTAACAGAACTCAGTTATTTTAGTTGAACAGTCCTCCATCCTTGCTCCTTGCTACGATTCTCTGCTTTTTCGGGAGTCTACGAAAAACACAGCTGTCATTTTATTTTTATCCTACTCTCATAATTCACTCACCGAAATATTTCTCCACCAAAATTATGTAAGTTTGCTTCTTTATATCTTACTGTTCATTCGCCTTTCAAAATAGATGTAACCACAGATCATGTCACAAGTGCGTCCCTCTAAATGCCGTTTATTTCGGTAATATACAAGGAGGTGTGTTTTTTAATCATTGGGAGGTATGATGTTTCAAATATTTGTCCCCTGACCTCATTTGGATGTGATCTCTAATTGTTTAGTTCGACACGGTATGTTCAGATCTCTTATGGCAAGATGAGCTCCAATAACAAAGGTGGTGGCAAAAGTTGCAGGAAAAGGAACGGATGTATTCTGGCGGACTTTTTATATGATCAAAGCGAAATATTAAATATCCGTTTTGAGAATCGCGAAACTATGAGTAGGTTGTCCAATATTTCATGTAGTTATGGACGTGCTTGATTGGTGCAGTTAATTATCCTAGTTGTTGCAGGTTCCAGTCGCTCTTTTGAGCAACATTTTTCTGATAAGAAGTGCTATGGAATCGCTTACTACGAAATCGGGGTAGTGTTCTTTGTGTTTGGATGTGTTTTTCTTGTTTGAATGTTTTTCATTCGCTGAGTGTCGCTCATAGACAACGTTCGCGTTTCTTCGCTGGGTAATTTCACTTCTATTACACTCTGCGCACTCCAATTCTTTTATTTGTGAGGGGTGTTTCGAATTTTCTTTGTTCTTGTATGTACTCGTATTTTTTCCCTGTAGTAGAGTCGTTATTATGGGATAGTATGTATAATACGCAGTGGTGTGGTATCACAAGCTTTTGGATTCGGCTGTGCTGGGATTTTTCGAGTTGTCATTTCCATTATAGATGTGATCCGAGGATCGTAGAATCGTTGGATCATGGATCACCGTCGTTTTAAAACCAACATATCGCAAAATTTAGGATGTTGGGATCTCTTCACGAATATATAGGATAGGGGTTGTGGTCACGATCCTGATCGCGCTCAACTTCCCTCAATTATCCAGGAAAAAAGCAGAATGGGAAAACGGCCTTGTTGCATCGGGCCCTCCTACGAGACGCCTGATAACGCACCACTGCGTTCATCCCATTCACTCGCAGATGCGGCGCGCTTCTCCCTTTCCACGTCGTTTTTCTGAACAATTTTGGAATTGAGCGTTGTAGCGCTCATGCTCATGAACTACACCCCTAACCCTATGTATTCGTGGAGAGATCCTAACACCCTCTACTTCGCAGTATGCTAAGAGCTCAAAAAGACCTCAAGATCATTAGCCTTAAGCATTTTATGTAATTAAAGAAGTGTGAATTGAAGAACTAGCTGTTGACAAACATGACAAGTTCCCAACCCTATCAGATTAATGCTGCTGTTTTAATGGAAAAGTTTTTCTTGATTTTCTGTTTTTCAATCTTCTACACAGATTGCTGTCAGATTCGCCTACCTTTCATACGTCGAATAGTGGTGGATTGTACAGCTCCAGCTACTAATGATGAAAACTACAAACGTATTTATTTTGAACTCAACTGCCCTGTCATTGTGCGGAGAGGCTTCCGCTCCCTGAACGAAGTGGGTTGCTCTTTTCGTTTCTACTAAGTTGTCACTAGAGGTGTTTGTAATTTTTTGTTGCATTTTCTCTCTTCCCAATTTCGTTAGTCTTTCATTAGTTCCGTTATAATTGGAGAAACTATTGTTTTTTATAAATTCTTCCGCCATTCATGTTTGAGATAAAGTTCTGCTTTTTGGGCAGATAAAAGTGTGCGCTCGTGTCTAAAGTTACAACCGGCTGCAGCGGTTTAGTTCCTTGAAGCGTGCGTCGCTCAGAGGACTAAATTCAAGGGACGGAATACAAATGTACAGTACAATGTAGCTACCCGTTTTCTTTGCATTTTTTAGAGGAATAGACTCGAGAGAAGTTAGAAAATGAGTGTTTTCCGTTGTTTAAGATCCGTTTTTGAATTTACGAGAAACTCTGTTGGGGTCTTTGTCTTAACCGTTCCCAACGTTCCGCTTATTCCAAGGCGCGCAATGGATAGGAAACAGCCGCCGTCTAGCAAAAATTCTTGAAATCCTCTCAGAATTGGTAAAAACTGGTCTCACTGAAATCACAGTGGTGCCTCTTGAGGCAAAACTTATGCAAAACTCCCTTAGTCTAACTTAATCTGATCACAATCGCTGCGGTACAGACACGACTCAAAATCAAGGGAAAAAGTTGTGTCATCACAACTAATGACTTCTGTGCTGGAACCCCCCTCCCCAAAGAAGTGTAGAATTAAAAGTTCTTCTATGATTTGCTTTTGAAATTCCTCTAAACAGGTATTCCTTTTTCACAAGAACTTTTTATATTAAAATATGATGTTATCAACGCTCAACGACAGCTGTTAATTTTGCCTTTCTCTCGCGCTCATAGTTCGTTGTAAGGGAAAACAGGCAAAACATTTGGGATATGTCAGGGAACTGAGATGACAGTGGTGAGCTTACCTTTCTAAAGTGGCTTCAGTTTGTTTTTCTTCTGATCTCTGAGCAGCGTATCATTCATTGTTGGCTACGGAGCTTGGGAATTTCTGTGACCATGAATAGCAATGACTTTCTCGAACAACTGCTTATTATAGCTTCGAGTTTCAGAGGAAAGATGGAATGAAGCGCGTTAGGTGGCGAACTATCTGCAGAGGACGCACCGCAAACGATGTGCCTCATGATCTCGCTATTGCTGACAGCCCCATCTTCGCAGTTGAATTTGAGTCGTTGCAGGTAAGGAAGTGAATTAACACATCTGTTACTACTCATGTTTGTATTTGTTCAGCTTGTCACCTTATATGAAATTCTCTCTCGATTTCGCATGCGAAGCGGTGTTGGAATTGAATTTGCCAGTTATCCGGTACTACGATATTAGTATCGACATTATAATAATGGATAACACTGACCACCACAACATTGTAGATGGTCGACGTCCTGTACCACATCGATAACTGCCCTTATTCGCGTTGGACAAGGGACAATTCGTGTGTTAATGCTGCCACATCACCCGAAGAAACCATATTCAAAAAATTCTTGGCCAAGGCAAGCTTTGTTTCCGAATATTTTGGTGTTGTGATGCTTCTTGAATAGTTTCCAAGTTCTTTATCCGACCACCCATCGCCGCAGTTTGCGACGGTTCCAACACGGTTCCAACTGCTGCCTCCATCGCGCCGTTTCGAGCGCGTACGCAAATGTACCGGAAATGCACTCGTGATTCATGTCGTTTTGACCCGACCATAGCTCGAGTTCTCTGATATCTCATCCAACTTCGCCCCCCATTTTTGCCAAACCTCGATATCTTTTGAAGGCAGCATACCACGTATCTGGCGTCGCGGGAAAAGCTAGGGATGAGGTTGTAAACTGAGGAATCCGGGCTGGATCCGATCTCCCCTTAGTCATCGTAAAAAACGGCATGGAAGACACCGTTTTTTACGACGATTTCACTTGCAACGCGCCACCTTTGTACACATCGCATCCAGCTAGCGGTCGAGGAGCGGTTAATGAGGTCTCATCACCATCCCATTCGAGTAAAACCAAAGAATAGGCTGCTGAGGAGAGCGGAACGTATACGGAGAGGCGCGTTCGAACGCACTTCGTAGAGACTCAAGCCGGACTCAAGCCGGAGCAGGACCCTCGCCGCTTTTTTTTAAATGACGATTAGGGAAGGGAGAAACGGAACCCGGCCGGATCCTGCAATCTACAGTTTCACCTCTAGCTTTTCCCACAGATTCTTTGACCACGTCAGATTCCTGGTGCTGCCTTTAAGCTACACTGCGCAAGGGAGCGAGGTCTAAATATTGTGCGATATCCTTTGGTAGTGGTGTATCAATAAACTGTTAAGAAAGTGGATGTGAAATAGACCCCAAATCACAGAGCGCCAGGAATGGCGAAATCGAGGAGGTTTCAAACAGTAATTCAGAGTGACGAGGTCTCACCAAAATCTCGTTGGCAAACTGCTCAGTAGATAATTACTTGGATGTACTATAGGCAGTTAGAGAAGAAGACGTTAGCTACGACCGATCGAAATACAAAGACAGGCCTGAATGGGTGAAGGATATCGTGAAAGAGCGCAAGTTCTCTCTAACATACCTCATCGAGTGCTTGATTTCGAGGTATTTTTGTAGGGAAGTATTTGCTTTAAAAATTTAGTGTTTTTCATGTTTCAGAGGTGCAGTTGTGAAGGACCAGCTTTTATTGGATGTAGCAACATGGAGAGATTTTCTAACTGTTGTGAGCTGCTGCTACCTCAGGAATAGAGAAGTGGGACTTTTCTATGCTGTTAAGAAAGTGGATGATTTTTGAAGATTGTGTCACATCTCCTCATCGTTCAATTTCCTTATTGTGAAACTTAATTTCAGCGAGTTTCTAAGAATTTTTGCGCGACTATTATCTTCCACTTTCTTTCAAATTGTTATTTTTAGTTCTTTGTATTTATTATTGCGTATATCTATCTAGTTGCCGAACACAACTATCCTGTTTACTATCTCCTCCAAAATGAATGTTGTGGTCCCGTTGCACCGCGCTGCGCTTATGCAACCACATCAGCACGTTGTAGCCAGCGGTTGCCATCGAGTTGACACCATCGCTAGTTCCACAGCTCGAGTGAGGTTACCAATACCCGCATCGCAACCACAGTGCGCGTGATTTCAAAACCGCCGGCTTGTTTAGTAACAAGTTTAGTTCAAAACAAGTATCTTATGCGGAAAGTTTGAAGGAACAACACCGACGATTGCACAGTTGAGGTCGTACTGCTTCAGATGTAGTTCATTAAATTGCGGTTGCGTGAGCGGCTGAGGTCGAATTGGCGTGATTTGGCTTTTGGTCATCTTCGCAGTCGCGAAGCTGCTGGTTTTACCTAATTCTGCTCGTATCATTCTTGGTAACTCTGCAAATGGAACAGTGATCGGATTATGATGTTCAAGACCGTATTTTTGAAAAGGTTTCATTAAAGAAATACTGTTAATACAGTGATGCTACATGGGAGTGTATTCTTTTTTCATTGAAATACCTCAATTCACTTTTTGAATTTGCGGATGCACCTAGTAGGATGTTTTGATAAGTGGTTCTAACCTTAGGTGTGTCTCTCTGCTCTTGAGCGTATTATCACAATGATTGATGGAAAGAAAAGATTAGGATCTGTTACTTTGGTAAGTGACATGGATGTTTTCTTCTACATCGGCGCTACCTTCTCTTCATTCCGGAGAGTAATCTAGTTATTTCAGACCCTGTTGAATGAGTTTGAAGAAGAATGCAAACAAGGAATAACGTCAGAACTTTCGCCAGAGGAGAACAAATTTGGCTATCGGAAAGTGCGAAAAGTGGGTAAAGTACTCGTTGAACATCGTTGATTCTTCTCAGTAATGTTCGGAAGAGTTTCATGAGGGGAAAATGCAGTCTAGCCAGAAAATTTTGATTTACGATTAAAAATTGTGCATTTAAGTGCAGAAGGAGGATTACTTGCATAACAGTGATTGCGCGGATTTCCTTCCGTTATCTTTATTTTAGCAACTAAATTGAGTTCACATTTTTTTTCGAGAGATTTGAAGGTTAAGGGTCTTCTAGTAAATCGTTACAGCTCGTGATTACTCCAACTCGCATAATTTACGTGGTGCCTGAAACTTTAATGGCAAATCGGGTGTTGAGAGGGTACGACCATGACGGAACAAGAGTGCTACGCGTCAGTTTCAGGTTCATTCGTGACTTCGCTCTGTATTGGTTGCACTTGTTACTGGTTAATTTACTTGTTTTGAATCTAGGGATGACGACAACCAGCCGATGCGTTCATTTAAAACTTCCGAATACTTGATCAAAACTACGCTAAGGAATGCCATGATCAAGGGAATAGAAATAGCTGGTGAGAGCGCGTAATTCATCCTGTGCTACTGTTATTTGCTGCTACTCTTAAAAGCAGCACATTATTCTGCTTGGATCCGTTTCTATCAGAGTCTTTTCTCTGAATAAGTAATAATGTTAATTGAACACTCTTCACATGCGGTGTAATGGAAGTTAGATAAGTAAATAAAAACGACTCACTTCATGCATTCAAAACATATGTGAAAGATGGTTGTAACAATGAAAGCTGTGGATCGCACACATCCTGAGCATGAAGATCTTTCTAGGGTTTTGTTTCAAACATACTATATAGCTGTACAACTTTCAGAAAACACTACTGAAATCTCTTCAACATTTTTGCATTCTGTGGTTTTTTGCAACTCAATTTTCCGGGTGTAAATGGCGTGACTGAGATTCGACCGTGATGAGAGCGACGCTGAAGGTTTTATCCGCATGAGAAGCTTTCAGCGTTGCTGGCTTATGTTTGTCTCAATTAAGGAATGTTATAATGTGATAGAGTTGGATTCCAAAACGACTTCTCAAGACACAACAGAAATTCAGAGTGGGTGCAACACTTCCTTCTTTTGAATGTCTGATGAAATATTTGCTTTTATTGCGGCTCATCTGCATTCGTTATAATTCCTACAGAAATCTAAACCCTTTAGTTTTTTAGTGGTAAAACTTTAGAAATTATGCACATTGATAACATACTTATTCAATAATTGATGCAGCACTTCGTGGGTTCACCTTAAATTCATCTTGTATATATTGTCGGTGCTTTCTTAACCAATTTTACCGCTGCCAAGATAAACAGTAATGCAGACAACTCATGTGTTCTGAATCGGCTGTGGGTTAAAGGCATCACCCGACGAACCTGGAGTGGTACGGATTTCCTTTGGAGTATTCGTATACGAGGTCGTAGATTATGGGGAAGAGGGTGAATCCGTTCATTTCTTCCTAATTGCCATAGAAAACGGGCCGGAAGATATGGCTTCGAGCGTTCCGGCGCACTATTTTCTACAAGGAGTTCAATTGGAGCGCGCCAGCCGTGTGCGGCGCCGCATCTTCCGGACCGTTTTTTACGGCAATTAGGAAGAAATGGACGGAACCACACTCTTCTCCATAATTTACGACCCCGTATACGAATACTACACCGGAAATCCGTACCACTCCAGATTCGTGATATGCTGTCTTTCATCAAATATAAACTCTGGTGTGCACTATTACAGGCTGCAGGCTAACTTATTCATAACTTTCTGATACTGCGACTTAGCCATTCTATTTTTTTATTTCTAGGGAGAAATTTCGGCTATTTGGGCAACTCCAACTCTCAGATGCGAGACGGGGGAGCGTATTTCATGGAGAAGTACTCATACCGTCAATGGTTGGAGTACAAAAATCAGCATGGAGAGCTACCGCCACCGACATGGCAACCGAAAATTGACCATGTCCGTCTTAGCTTGGGGAGGTGCATTGCTCGTTGCCTCTGCATGCGATGCAGCCAGTCAGCTGGGTTTTTTTCAGCTTCAAAAGAATGGAAAACATCTACAAGTTGATGGCGCGGCTTGGCCAGTGCTTCACGCAGAGCAAGGTTAACAGAAGTTGCGCATGTCTAACTAATTATCGTATTTTTTGAAGCTAACAATGCTCTACTCTTTATTCTGTAATTGCTTTTGCTTGTTAAGGAGTCGAATGTAGTTTTTGAAAGAAGTGAGTATTGTGTCATACCTGATGTTGTCGGTGGATGCAACAAAGCAGGGTATGTGATAGATGTATATATTTATTTTATTTATTTTTTTTTTAATATATTTTTATTATTATGAGGAATAGCTAGAGACTAACGGAGTATTGCCCATGTTCGACTGTCTTTGAATCTCGGCATGTTGAAACGTAGTTTTAACTGATTTCCTTGAGCTGTAGCCAAGATTGGTATCGATCTTTATTAAACAGCGGCTAACGTTTCGGCGATATCGCCTTCGTCAGAGCCTGGAAAACTCAAAGCCATTAGTGACCTATCCCCTCAAGCGCCTCATCACCCTACAGAAAGCACCCAAACGGTAAGCAAACTCAAACAGCAACACATAGGCTAGTACTTACCTCATTAGCTAGACTTGTTAACTCAGCAGACCACCACGTACCACAACTACGAGTCACAAGGGTTTTTATATAGGGACCTCACGGCCCGCCCCGTAGATCAAAACCCGCATAAGTCTTGATACGGGGATAACTCGTTTGTGATCGCAATGCACTCATCCTTCTTGTTCATTTTTGGACTTTTGGCGTTTATCCAAAAGGCCTCTAGCGTTCTGCGTGCTGTGATTTCGGGCTCGTAGGATAATATACGAACTTCTACCTCTACTTCGGAGTTTGGATGACATATTCTACGGTGTGCTCCAAGTGGGGTGAAGGTTTTTGATTTTGCGAGTCCGTCTAGATGCTCCTTGACCCTAATACACAATGGGCGTCCCGTTTCCCCTATATAATCGTCACCGCACAACCTGCACGTGATACGATACACCACTCCCGATATCATGCAATCACCCTCTCTGCCATACGGGCAAACCACGCAGCTGGGAGTTGTGCAGAGTCGATCATACACACGGTTACGTACCAGCTTCGCCTTGAGGTTTGCTGGAGGTATTTCCACAACCCTCACGTCATTCCTTAGACCCGCTTTTCGTAGACAGCCCCGTACTGCTCTGCTCATATCATCAGATATATAAGGTAAACAGAAAGGGATCTTCTCTGGGCCATCCACTACGTTGGGTCTTCGAGAGGGATACCGTGCTTGTCGGGTAGCACCATCTCCAGCTGGGTATCCATTGGACATTGCTACTTTATGGGCCACATTTATAGACCATGCTTTTTCGGGAGCCTAAATGTGGCCCATAAAGTAGCAATGTCCAATGGATACCCAGCTGGAGATGGTGCTACCCGACAAGCACGGTATCCCTCTCGAAGACCCAACGTAGTGGATGGCCCAGAGAAGATCCCTTTCTGTTTACCTTATATATCTGATGATATGAGCAGAGCAGTACGGGGCTGTCTACGAAAAGCGGGTCTAAGGAATGACGTGAGGGTTGTGGAAATACCTCCAGCAAACCTCAAGGAGAAGCTAGTACGTAACCGTGTGTATGATCGACTCTGCACAACTCCCAGCTGCGTGGTTTGCCCTTATGGCAGAGAGGGTGATTGCATGATATCGGGAGTGGTGTATCGTATCACGTGCAGGTTGTGCGGTGACGATTATATAGGGGAAACGGGACGCCCATTGTGTATTAGGGTCAAGGAGCATCTAGACGGACTCGCAAAATCAAAAACCTTCACCCCACTTGGAGCACACCGTAGAATATGTCATCCAAACTCCGAAGTAGAGGTAGAAGTTCGTATATTATCCTACGAGCCCGAAATCACAGCACGCAGAACGCTAGAGGCCTTTTGGATAAACGCCAAAAGTCCAAAAATGAACAAGAAGGATGAGTGCATTGCGATCACAAACGAGTTATCCCCGTATCAAGACTTATGCGGGTTTTGATCTACGGGGCGGGCCGTGAGGTCCCTATATAAAAACCCTTGTGACTCGTAGTTGTGGTACGTGGTGGTCTGCTGAGTTAACAAGTCTAGCTAATGAGGTAAGTACTAGCCTATGTGTTGCTGTTTGAGTTTGCTTACCGTTTGGGTGCTTTCTGTAGGGTGATGAGGCGCTTGAGGGGATAGGTCACTAATGGCTTTGAGTTTTCCAGGCTCTGACGAAGGCGATATCGCCGAAACGTTAGCCGCTGTTTAATAAAGATCGATACCAATCTTGGCTACAGCTCAAGGAAATCAGTTAAAACTAACGGAGTAGTTTTTTTTTTTTCGAGGAAGCGACTTTTTTCTATCATCCGTTCTTCATCTCATCATAATTACGACATTTCAGGGACAGTTACATATTTAGTGACGGAGTTGGTATGATGAGCAAGGGTTTTGCGCAACAAATTGCGGCTGATATGATGCTGGGGAAATGTCTGCCGAGCTGCTTCCAGGTGTGTTATTCAGAAGAAAAAAAAGGAAATATGTTATATGAGAACTGAGGAGTTTGCATGCGAGGAAATTCTGAGTATTATGTCAGGATTAAGGAAAAATTGTTTCCTGTTCTAATTTTCTCTCAGTAGTGAATTTTTCAGGATAGCTATTAGTGATCGGTGCAAGCAGTTCTCATGAGGGAACCGATCTTTCACTAAGTGATTTTTTTTAACAATCTTTTTTTCCAGTTCCGATTTCGTGGGATGAAAGGAGTTTTAGCTGTAAATCCGTTATTAGATGATGTCGCATCTTGGGCAGTGAACAACGGTTTAAGCAAGGAAGACCATTTTTTTGGCAGTTGGGTCTTGAAAATGGTTTTTCGAGAGAGTCAAGTCAAGTGAGTTGAATCAGTCTGCTGTGAAACAGATTTGGAGTATTTACGTACAGTAAACAGAAATGTTTTGGAGGGGGTAACACATCTTTCGTCCTAGTTTCCAGCAAGGATATTAGAGATATTTCCTTCCAAATCATTAGAGATTAAATAAGGGCTCATGATGGCAAAATTCGTTTTTAAACGGGCCGCTCTTTTAGATTTGATATATTGAGGTCCTCGTAGAACGGTAATTTAAAACGAGTCATTGTGGTGCTTGCTGTATGTGTGGGTTCAGCGAAACAGATATTGAACTGGGAGAGAGAAATGTTTTCATTGTTTTAATAACGTACCAAGGTGCCAAAGTAATTGATGGCTGGTACATCGGCACAGATGGCTCAAATTTTGCTGTTACGCATTTTGTTACGCATATTCCTGCTACCGCCTATTGATTTAATATTTTTTTGTGCTTGATACTGCGTACTGTAAGGTTGCAACACTGAAGCTGTGTTCACTTCGATGTATTATGCGAAAAAGAATATCTGGAAGATAGTCTGAAGACCTTGAACGCGAAAGCGAATAGCAGGATCCATCTCTTCTTTTCGTCCACCATCTATTATTTTTAGCTCTAATGTTGATTCTGGGATTATTTACGTCCAATATTTTTAGCAGGGCTGTTTTGCAGACCAACCGTATCGTTAAGGTCAGTTTTTGTTCTCTGGGTAACGATCGTTAAATACTTCGAGATTACACTGTAGGTTATCTGCAAATTGAGATGCAAAGCGACAAATAAAGGTCTGGATGGTACATTCGACAGATACTTCAAACTATTGTTGCTTTAAACAGTAATGATTGCTCGTTGTAATTTCGATGACTTCTTCATTTTAGGTTCTTAACAGATCGTGGAGAGAAGGAATCTATAGAGATTGTGAAGTACTCGGGTCCATCCGCCGTTGCTCTGAACAAGCCTCTCATATCTATCCTTGACCAGGTATTCATTTGATTTTTCAGGGTTGAAAAATAATTCGGTGGCCTTTTTGTTCAAAATCAAAACGCTTCAACTAAAAACTTAGAACTGCATGGAAATAAGAAGTATTGGCAAAGTTTCAGATCCTGTTTGATAGAAAATTTCTTGGTCATTACGACATTGTTCTGATTTCTCAGTTTCATTGATTTTTTTCTTTTGAATCATTAAATTGGAGCCTGAAGTGGAAAAAATGCGTTTTTGACATCATTTTTTCCTCGGTTAGTCGAGGCAATAAGACTGTACATTACATTTGTGCTTTATATAAAAGAGCAGTGCCTGAAAACTCCACCTGGCGTTTGTCTTAGCGCTTTAAAAATAAGAATTTTGACCTCAAAAACGGATTATATGCCGGCTCACCGATTGCCGTAAGATGAGGGGAAATTTTTTAAAATCTTTTTCTTCAAACAAATTAACCACTGCAGATAAATCGACGGTGCACTCTCCGTACTTATTCCTCTTTCCTCGCTCGCAACGCCTCCTACCCATCATTCTATAGGTTTTTTCGATGGCATGTATTCTTTACGTTGTTTTTTTTGTTCCTTTTAAGGTTCTCATGTCTCATTCAATGCCTTCGTGATGCAGTTAAAATCTCAACAACAGCTTCGACATCTCCAACATTTAGTTTAAAGGCATGACCCCACGAATCTGAGGTGGTACGGATTTCAGATGGAGTATTCGTATGCGGGATCGTAGATTATGGAGAGGTGGGTGATTCCGTCCTTTTCTTGCTAATTGGCGTAAAAAACGGCCCGGAAGGTGCGGCGTGTGCACACGGCTGGCGCGCTCCAATCGGACTCGTAGAAAATAGCGCACCAGAACGCCCAAAGCCGTATCTTCCGGGCCGTTTTTTTACGGCAATTAAGAAGAAATGGATGAAATAATCCCCTCTCCTTAATCTACGATCCCGTATACGAACACTCCACCTGAAATCCGTACCACCTCAGATTCGTGGGGTGATGCCTTCAAATGCGGAAGGCAGAGGCTGTCAAAAATGCTCCATTTTCTCATATTTATACTCCATTTTAATGACGTGAAAAAAAGAGTCTAGAAAAGTAAAAAATTAATCTCCTACTGTCTTGTAAGGCAAAAATTTACTATCTATCCAATGGTACATAACATTTTGCCAATACTTTTATTTCTGTGTGCACTTTTAGGTTTGAAAGGAAGGCGACGGATTAATTCTCGACACATGCCAACACAGTAAGTAACTACAGAAACACAAAGGCAAACTTTTAAAGCAGTTTTCCGTTCGTAACACTTAATGGTGCCTAACATCTGACTCGTAATTCTACCTGAAACGCAGCAACTTAATATCCTTCTTTCTGGCTGAAAAGACTACATTTTGCATTTTACTCTTTCATGTATGGACACATCTATCTATATTGTTTGCAATGCGGAAACAATGATAATAGGTTGAGTGTGAGTGAAAGGAGAAAAAAGGAGGAGTGCTGAATATTTGTCACTGTTAATCAAATTAATCAAGAATTTGATGCTTCATTTTTATGTTATTTTGCTTATTTAGCTTCTTATACAGTACACCACAAAAAATATTCGCCAGTAAGCAACACTGATAAGATCTGGTTTCTGCACCGTTTTGAATATTCTATTGGTAGGTATGCAAATCGTGAGGAAGGAAATTACGTATGGAAGACGACGTGCTCCTGATTTATTGTTATAGAGGAGTAGATAGAAAGCATTGGTGATGGGATGAATGTATGGAAGTGTAGTGGGTGCTCTTATACCAGATATTTAGGAAAAAGGTGTTGGAAGCCTTAACATTGACATTCTGTGATTATTATTATTATTTATTTGAAACTATTGTAAGTTTAATTTATAATTCTTAGGAGTCGTGGACTCGTCTTAGCTTCATCTTTGAACAAATCAGAAAATAAGAGAACGACAGTAGCGCTTTTGTTTTCCCTACAGTACTTGTGCTTCTAATAGCATTCCTTGGAACAAAAAGCACAGTAATGGTAGGTGTCGGAGATGCAGTCACACGAGTGTCACATCAGAGTGACTAACAGAATCGAACAATTGGCCGAGGAGCACTTAAGGAGTCTCGCTCGATCGCTACTGTACGAGAAGGAGTGCAGAAATACACTAAAGGTAAGCGTTACTTGTTTTTAAATGATTGTCTTCTATCAATTAATTGCTTTTTCAAGGAACTCCCTCTACGAATACACATAGATCGACTGTCCGTAGTGGCTGGATTCAGTCTGAGTACTGAGCCCTTCTTTCGTTCTTTGGTGAAAGCTAAAGCCAATTATTTCATCGGTGTGTTGCTTATGACGCCAGAAGAGTGATATTTGATACGGTGCTTTTTTAGTGAAGCATATGCGTAGACAGCAGTTCCCTATTCCAAATGACAAGGCGAGAACCATGTTTGGCGTCTTCGATGAAACAGGGCAACTGCAGTACGGTCAGGTATTTGTGCAATACACGGTGCACATTAATCTGAGAAATCCTCCTATATCTGCCTCGAGGAAAGTGCTGACCGGTAGGTAATGCTTTCGTATGTGTAAAACTCATCGCCTCATATCCTTGCGGGAAAATCTTAATGAACTTGTTCCCGTTTCGGAATTGTCTAAACGGTTAAGGGAAAATTATGCTGACCAAAAGCCCTTCGTTGGTAGCGGGTGATGTTCGGATTTTCGACGCTATCGATGTTCCCGATCTCCATCACTTCTGCGATGTGATAGTTTTCCCACAACATGGGCCTCGACCTCATCCGGACGAAATGGCAGGTTAGCACTACAGTGATTATTGAGTTAAATGTGTTTTTAGTAGAAACTAAGCTATCCAGTTAATTAACTAACTAGTGGCAACGATGTCGATTACTTTTTGGTCTTTCCGTTAATTAATTGGCATACATAGTGTTGATGGTGTATCACAGTCAGAAATGCGGTGACTGAGATCGCTCCCAATCATTAGAGCATCTGTTTAGGATCAGATCTCGATGGTGATGAATATGCAGTCATTTGGGACGAGGAATTAATGTTAGAGAAGAGCGAAGAGGCTTTTGACTACACTGCTGAAAAGGCGGAACAAAAGCCCATTAACAAAGAGACAATGGTATCCAGGAATAAATGAATTCACATTAGTCGCAGAATTCATCCGTGACTGTTGTGATTTTATTCTTTGCTTGTTATTTCAACCAATTTATTCAAGAGTGAAGAAATGGTGGATTTCTACACTAACTACATTATCCAAGATTCAATAGGTGTAATTGCCAATTCTTTCCAGTTCCAGTCGGATCTTTACGGAGTTAAATCGGAGGTAATTTTTTCGAGCGTTTCGGTTTTTCCTTGTGTGTTCGTAACCTTTTCTGTTTGAATATACATGCATAGATTTGCGGGGCTTTGGCAAGAAAATATTCTCAAGCGGTAGATTTTCCGAAGACTGGGCGTGCTCCATCGCCTCTAACCAGGGACTGGTCAGCGGGTAAGTGTATAGAAATTCATTGTTCATGTATGTATGCTTTTCTTCGTCCCATTTTCGTTGGTTTCAGATGGCAAACCGCCTGAAAAACATGAACGGCAGCCTGACTACCATTTCACAAACGATTTCCGCTTTCCATCATACAGAAGTGAAAGACTACTTGGGAGTGTTTACAGGTTCTGCTTTAATTTTTCAGAACACTCAGCATTAAATTGAACACCTTAATGTCGAATTCCAGAAATATTAGAGCTCTCGATGACGTGCGCAAAATGTCACAAGACGAAGGGTGGCCTGCATTAGAATGTGACGAATACATTGTTGTAGATGGTTGGACGGATGCTTTGGAACTTGCGAATTATGAACTAAGCCGTTATAACGGACGGCTTCGGGTATATAACTTTTTGCTACTCTGTTTTTATCATATTGAGTCTAAATCCTGGATGTTATGGAAAATTTTGATTATGGCGATAGAGAAATACGTCGAAGATGTTTTACACCCTCCCCCTTTACAAAAGAGCTTGGGCATCTTAGTTACCAACTGTCGCGCCTCACAAAATCTACCTTTTTTGTTAAGAGTTGTGAAGAATAAGAAGCGTACTTGAGCAATACCAAGCGAGAGACAAACTAATATGTTTAAAGTTTGAGTTAGCCAACAAGGACTCCGATTTCGTCGTGGCTCACAGACGTAGATCTTTTCTGCTAACTTTGTAATTGTTAATTGGAACTAGTAAAGGAAAAGCGGGGGTTTTGGCATTTCTAGGTTTTTAGAACGTATGTACCACTGTACATAGATTTCGTAATTTTTTAAAATAGAATTCTGAGAAGAAAAATGAGATTAATTTTTGCCTTTAGGAATTTTTTAAGAGCTAGCTCCCCGATATCCATGTAGCTATGGCCAGTAAGAGTCTGACAAGCTCGTTGTTTTCTTGAATTTCTTGGAATTTCTAACAACATCTTCCATGCTACTCTTGATATTCAAGGTCATAATGGAACACTACAGCATTAAGTCTGAAGCAGAAGTGTTCTCCGGTTGTTTTCTCGAGATTCGACATCGCATTTCGGATCGCGATCAGGACGATATGTCTTTTTTCACCACGAATGATATCATTGAGATGAAGATCACGGAACTCTTCCGGAGTTTCAGGGAGGAGTTTTTCGAAGTACTTTCGTTTTCGCAGCTTTTCTTCAGCAATACCTTCCGTCATGCGTGCTTTTCAGGAGTTTGGAGGGTGGACCAACTGCTTGGAGCAAGTTAGTAATCCGTATGAAGTGCTAGGGAATGTTCTGAATCACCACACTAACAATCCATCTTTGCGGATGCAGAAGAAAGCTGTCGCATACTATCGCGCATGTTACGGTTAGTTATGCTTTTTATTTCATCATGGAAAGCTGAAAGATTTGCCTTCAAAATCAAAAATTTTCACAAATTTCTGTGAAAAATTGGTGCAGTGAAGTTGTCCCACGTTTATTTTGAATAAATTTCAGAGCTGGCGAAAAAAAGCGGCGAACTGCTTTTATCCTTTGCATGGTTGGCATACGATGTTCTAGCCGTGGTGAAACAGCGAAATATAGTCAAGGATGAGAATTACTGTCCGTCAACATTTCCCCTATTCGAAGTGAGTGACACATTCCGTCTTTCAGAACGCTGTATGTTGGATAAATGCATTCAACGATGCAAACTAGGGTGAACCATTTCGCCGCCCCGACTTGAAATAGAAACTGGAAATCGCAATGAGCACTTCGGAATTTCCCAAAGACGAGTTATTGGTGATCGACAAAATCAAGATATTCTTAACTAACTTCGTCCAATATCCCCGAACATCAAGAAGGAAGAACCCGGACATCGTTCAACTCAGTGAACGACGTCCTACTCGCGCAGCTCTCTTAAGCCAAGCTCGTTAAAACTCTTCGGTTGAATTATTAGGTTGAGTCGAAAATTCTCGGACAATCTGGTAGTGGTGACTTCTAGAGATCATCACTCAGCAAAGAGCTAAGGAAAATGGACGCGTTAGCTACCTTTTGATCAGACAAGCAAATTACTGCGTTTTTAGTATGATTATGTGCTGTCGTTTGTCACCAGCTTTCAGTAGGAATGACTGTGTTCAACTTGCATTCGCTTTAAATGTCGGTTGTTTATTTTAAAATAATATCAGTTATATTCAGTCATTTGCGAACTAGCAGCTTCGACTTTGCAGATCCTTTCATCTCAGCTGGATATCTACTACAAACAGAATGAAGAGAAACTGAGTATCTTTGTGCAGTATGTCGCTATGAACTCACATCTACGCCGCTACATTCAGTGTTATCCCGGTGATTTATTTTCTGATTACTTCGAGTGACTTTGCTTTAAGAATAACTGTAATGAACATAACTCAATGACTTATTTTGGACAATGATCTGACAATTTCAAATTTAGCGGATCTTTTCTCTTCAGGGTTAGATCGCATATTGTTCGTGGTCGCTATGTGGGCTGTTCGTAATCGTTTGGTGGTCGGATGTCTCCACTTCGAACACTTGTGTATACTACTAGTTTTATTCGCCACTGGTAGAATTGCCGGCTCTATGAACATATTTCAACCTCTGTTGGACGTGGTAATTATGGTCCTTTCGGCGTATCACGAAGTTGAACGTGTCGGGATCTGTCCACGAATGGATATGGTAAAGGTGCAGTTTGCGAGTTCGAGCGTAATAAAACTCGATTCCTCCTAGCAATCCTGAAAAGGGCATGAGAAGCAGCGGCCTCATGTGATTTCGTCTCCCCAACGATACGCTTCATCACCGATGTGAAGAGGGATCCAGCAGAATGATATAATTTCATCCAAAATATTTACTGCCACTCTCAAGAACGCAATGCGAGTTACAAGTGTTAATATAGGGAGGGCAATCTGTAACGGACCTACGGTTGAGCGGTTGCCGCAGTTTCTACTGCTTAAGAATAAAGGATAAAGTTTCTGGCGTTAATCAATCCGCTTGGGATGCGCCACCACTTCAATTCAGAATCGTCTGAGGTTTACGAACGTGTAACTCGCCTACACAATGACTTGCGGGAGCTATCCGATGTGTCAAGTCAGTGTTTTTTTATCCTCCCAGACAAGTTTGGTACCAATTTATCGACCCCCGGAGGGATGAAAGGCTTGGTGAGCACTAGCGCGAATTCGAACCTCCGAACGGTCGTGCAGTCAGCGGAACCTCTAACCGCTACACTACGCCTACCCTTTTCTACTGCTATTAGAGTTAAATCAGTTGAATTGGAGACGTTGG
Source organism: Necator americanus (assembly GCF_031761385.1). NCBI lineage: Eukaryota > Metazoa > Nematoda > Chromadorea > Rhabditida > Ancylostomatidae > Necator > Necator americanus. Next base: position 653,921 of record NC_087371.1, read on the forward strand.
AGGACTACCACGCTCATACTTCTGTACTGCACTTTTCCATCGCTCCTGGCATCGCCAATTTCGTGATACGTCACCAATGATTAATTTATCTGGTTAATCTTGATGGATTATACACCTCGCATAGCTCGACGGGGCAGAAATCGAAGGTAACGAGCCTATTGCACCAACCAGTGAGCAGTATGTTCACATGCTCGTGTCATTCTATGAGTACTTGGCGTCGAGGGAGTTCAGAAAGCTTCCACATCTGTCCTTTACTAGTTTGGGATGCTCCTCAATATTTTTGCGAGGACAGTGGCTGCCCATACATGAAGTAAATATTTTTTAAAGTATTCTATTTCTTTTGTGTTTGATCAATGCTGCATTTTTTAAGGCAGCTGTGAGAACATATTATAATCTAGTGTTCAACATGCAGTTTGGAGAACTGACAGATATGGAACACATTGATCCCTCAAGAGATATATCAAGTCAGGAGTGGGACCCATTTGTTGTAGAATTACCAGGTTTCTTCTTTTCTACTTTCGTACAGTTTGATTTCTCTGACCTCGGATTATTCTTTATAACACTTTATAACTTTACTACGATAAAATGTAATTTGAATAATTTGGATGGGACCGCTGTCTTTCGAGTCTTTCTACTTCGGTTTTAGTTTCGTACCTGTGCCTTGCTGCTTTGCTTTTAAAAATAGTGATTGCATCTTATGAGATCATCCATCCTCATCGATGTTTGAATCCTCTGAATATCTCGATGAATATCTGGGAAATAAAGAAAAATATACTTTAAATATTCCGGACTATATTGTTTTCTTTATTTTTTTTTTTACAAAAAATGCAAAGGCAGTGCTGCTGCGCTGTTCTGATGGAAAGAATATGAAGATTTTTTAATCCAAATTTCTATTTAATGATCTCACTGTCAAGAACAGTATCCTCAGTAGAAAGAAGATCCTATATTTTTTGCCAGGAAGCAGAAATAAACAAATAAATAATTGACAAATGACAGTATTTGTTGTCGATAAATAAATAATAAAATTCCCCAAACGCCCAAGAAAATCATTTGCTAGTATTCTTGGATCGCGGTCATTCTACTTGTCACTTTTTCCTGTAGGTGAAATGAATCCAATATTGCGATCTATTTTCTGGAGAAACATCGCACAGGATGAGAAAATATTTTTTCCTTTTAGAAGATATAAATGAGCAGCTGATGAAGTTACGCATTGTGGAAAAGACCGGTGTAACAGATTTGTCTATTCGTCGTCGTTCAGGAGCGAAAAGTGGAGGTAAGCTGAAAAATCATCTCAACTTATAGATCTAGGAATACCGACAGAAAACGAGTGACTTTTTAGCATGGTTTACTGTTTCTGCACGTGGAACAGTGCACAGTCTATGTGAACTCAGAGATCTCCTCACTGCAAAGTCCCTCATTAAGACGTCTGCTCGAGGAAGAGAGATATCTGCTCTCTTACCTCAATTAGTTTATGAGAACATCATGAGTCGATAGCTTCAGCATTCGGTTATTATTGACAGTCCCAACCTTGATGAATATCGGTTGTGGACGAGACGATGTGGAGAGATGAATATCGGCAACAATAGTTTTTCTGTACACATAATAATGAGTATTCTACACATTTCATTACGGGTACTTCGTTGTTTGTTCTCTATGTACTATGTATAACGGAGTATGGTAGAAAAATAACTCGACTTGTAGTGCAAATGCCGCAAACGATTGCGTTCGCTGTAGTCACCTCACTAGCTCCAGCTAAACTGCGGAGTTGAGTGAGGGTCCCACCGCGCATTTCTGCACCGTCGGTTGCACAATTGCACCACAAATCATCTCAGGTGGTTCCGACCAGATTGTATTTAAAGGCATCACTCCACGAATCTGAGGTGGGTACGGATTTCAGGTGGAGTATTCGTATACGGGATGTGAGACTATGGAGAGGAGGGTGATTCCGTCCATTTCTTCCTAATTGCCGCAAAAAACGGCCCGGAAGATACGGCTTCAGGCGTTCCAGCGCAATATTTTCTACAAGGAGTTCGACTGGAGCGCGCCAGCTTTGTGCGGCGCTGCATAGTCTCCATAGTTTTCCATCCGGTATACGAATACTCCACCTGCCTTTAAGGCTCAAATGGTTGTGTGCTTTATCTCTCTACGATGTTTATGGTGAAGATTTTTATGATCACTGTTGTAAGAAGCCAAGCTGTTCATTCACCATTGTTTGTATTGTATTTGCTAGCTGCGTTATTTACCTAACACTTATTTGTTTACTTATATTATTCATCTTCTAAGATGTACAACTTATGGTGGAGTTACATTGTCGCCATAAAAAAAAAGAAAAATTGCAGTTCTTACTAGTCATGGGTAGATGCATAGCACTTTTTCTGAAGCTTTCTTGTTCCTATGTAATTAATGGCGTTTATACTTTCTGTATATTGTTCGATGTCATACCGTTTTGTTTTATTCCGTGATAATTGTATCAAGAGTTGTTATTAATAAAACAAAAAGTTGCAAGGGTCTCAGTAACGTCAGTTTTGTGCCACAATCAGTCTACTATGAGTTTAAATGACCAGCATCACCGCGATCCGGGATTCCAGCATTTAAAGGAGCCCAAAAAGATGATAAAGTAGGTAAAATTAGCAGCGCGAGCTCTAGCGCCGATCGAGATCGTTCGAAGGAAAGTCTCACGGTCTGTCTGTGGATACTATTGATGGGATCGAGTCAGATGTGCGAATACATAATACACCTAACGGGTCCGGATTTTGGGCTATAAGACAGGTAGAAAGAAGGAACACAAGGAAGCGACACCTAGGATGAACCGAATGAAAACAATCCGAACATCAGCCTACCACACTATGCGCTCACCTACCATTGCAACTTAGCCGTTGCTTTTAACGGCACCATTTGTTAGCTAAGTTCGGCTCACTGCACCCCTTTTTTGCATATTCAAACCTCATTTCAGGGTAGTTGCCTCCACTGCTCTGCAAGTACGGTGCGCACAAACTTTGCCTTTGTTATGGTTCCATCTCGGAATGAGAAACGTACTTTCTTAGGTGCAGAAAAATTAGTACGGAATTTCTTCGGAGGACTCTCTATTTGCTCTGATTTTTCATTTGCTCGAATAGTTGAGTAAACGATCTACGTTAAATCCTTAGTCCTTGGTAATTTGGTACTTCCTTAGAATCCCCTCCTTCCTCCGAGGTGAGACGCGGAAATTAGCAAATTGGAGGCTGGTGCCGCGTTTCAAGTAGCCAAAATGGAGAAAAATCCCGCTGTTTTTTTTTTAGAAAAAAAATGCGATTGCTAAGCGTCATTTAGAACATTTCTGTATTTCAAACAGACAGAAAAAATTCCCGCCGAAAAAATCGTCTGACGAATGTAAACAAATCAAAATCAGTCCATGGAGTTCGATATTTTTCCTGTATATGCTGCAATCCGGAAGACGAGCAGTTGTGCCAGAGAGAGACGAGAAACACAAAAACGTGAAGTCACAGAGGAACCGAAGTAAACAGGGTCCCAACGTCAGTTCATCAGACTGTCCACTGAACTTCTACTCCTGGGTCTTTTTTCTTCGAATTCCAGACTTCAGTGAAGAGGCATCTCTTTATACTCACTCCCAATGCCTTTTCCACTATTCATACCTCATTGAGGCAGCTGTCTCCATAGTCTGAATGTATTCTGAGCACCAGCTTTGAAATGGTTGCAATTTCATCGCTGGATCAGATACCAACATTTATAATGAAATAAATATTGAGTAGTTTTTTTTTGAATACTAGGAACATCCGACAGAGCTCCTTAGTAAATCCTTATCCTCAAATGTTTGAGACCGACACAAGGAGTCCAATAACGCAGTGAATCTTATCGTTGAGCAAGCGGGTAGTCAAGTCTTCAATCCTCGCCGATGAGTTTACGAAGATCTAGGACTGAACTGAGATTTTCAAAGTTTTTTTTCTAGGAGGAGGTTAAAGGCGCCACACCACGAATCTAATGTAGTGAGGAAAAGCGCTGGAAATGCTTGAGATGGGGGTTGTAGATTGCGGGATCAGGGATGTACCGCTCACCTCTCGATAATCGCTAGATTAATTCTAAAAAATGATATGAAAGGTTCCATTTCTCACGACGAGTTCGGTTGCAACGCGCCGCGTGCAGTTGCGCAGCGGTCGAAAGCCAGTGAGTTCTCTTCGACTGCCCGTTCAAGTGAAACCAATGAAAAGATTGCTGAAAAGAGCACAACGTGTACATCGAGGAGCGTTCTAACGTTCCTCGTAGAAAATAAAGTGGTTCCCATACCGTTTTTTACCACGATTAGGAAGAGATGAGCGGAGCCATGGCAGATCCGACTGGCTATTCCTCATCTCTAGCTTTTCCAACGGTCTCCCTCATCACGTCAGATTCGTGGTGTGCTGCCTTTAATTCTAAAGTATCGACACTGTTTAATTATTTCTTCGGATATTTCTTTAGGACGCCTTAAATATCAAAACTGCACTGGTAGGATTACTCTCGAGGAATGGAACTGCGCTAAAACGTGCCTAGCAGCCAATATGTCAATGATCAACACGGTGCGGGCCTCGTTGTTATCAAAATTCATTTTTGCTTCGGACCATTTTTAATATCATTTCATTCCTATGGTTATCCCAAATATTTCGGGGTATTTTATAGGGGTAGAAATAATCTGGGTTAAATTTCCTAGAAACCATGGTATTCTCATTTTGAAGCTGGCAAACCAGCTTGCACCTTCTCCTGTCATCAGTGCTCCTATGGACCCCCAACCAACGGCGGATCCTCTTTCCCCGCAGGCGAACAAGCGCCACAATTCCCTCCCCTGAAAGTGAACGAAGCGACTGGGCGGAGAACTCTCGTGCCATCAGTGGACCAAAGGTCATGTAACCCAACCCATCCGCCGGAAGAACCTGAACCCACCGGAACATTGAGGAGGAAGTGGTTGGTGGTCCGCTACATCGTAGTGGACCATGTCATCTCACACCGTACCCTAATGGATTAAACAGGCTGTGCAGCTGATAAATGATATATTGAAGTTCTTAGTTCTGGAATTTTTCCTGCAACTAAAAAGGATTAAATCTGCGGGTGATCCAATGAGACGTAATCGCTCAAAGTTCTTTTTTGATACTCTGTAGTGGTTCTAATTTTGTACCGAAGTCAAACACGCTCAAATAATTTAATAACTTCCTATTTGACCTATGTCTTTGACCTTTCATATCGATCGCGCTTGAAAGCTATTTTGACCCTAGCTGATCCTACCTTTAATCGATTTTTGCGTTCTTATTTTCGCTTTTCACATTCCCCCATTTCCTAAACGCATTTTTTTCATCAATATCAATTTACTTTCACTATTTCTGCAAATTCAGTGGTACATTGTAAAAGGTGTGTTCTTGAGATCTACTGAAGTTACGGAGAAACCACGCTTTAGTTTAAACACCTAGTATTTTTGTTAAGCTCTATTAATTTCCAAAGTTTTCTAGCTTATTTTTTCTTATTTTCGAATGTAGCCGCTTTTACTCTGTTACCTACGTCTTTCACTATTGGCTGGATGCGCAAGTTTTACTTTCGGGTATTTAATTTTTTATACTTAGAAATTGTTCTGAAAAAGCAGCTGACTAAGTCCGCCTTGGATCCCTAAGCAATGCTATTTTTCCAGAAGTTTATATAGTAACGATATTAAGTAATACTCACTTTAACGATCTCCTTAACACAATGGAACTTCCTTCTCTTTAAAATTCCCGTTCTTATTTCCAATAATCTCGATCTTCTTTGGTTTCTTTGACAAACTCTTATATTCTCGAGAAAACGGGAAAAATTTCGACGAACAGTGCAGCCGGATTCCAGCATTTCGTAGACGTAAAAAATAATTACCTGAACGAAGACGAACTCACTTCGGCTTCACCTCATGTATAGCATGAAAAAGCAACTTTCTCTAGCGTATTATAATTTTTTCATACAGTTTTAGAAAGATCAAAAAAGCCTGCAAATAAATCTGACATTTTCTTTTTTGCGTCTACGTTTCCATGGACAGGGCGACATCTTCTGCTCAGTCGCATCGCCGTTAAATCTCCAGAAATCTGTTTTGATACTAACAGAGTTCTTATAGCATATTCAGCACTTAAGCCTTCCATAGTTTCCTTCGACATTTCGTCACGCGGCGGCGATGTGTTTGTGTTTGTGTCTTCCTTGTTTACGTCTCATAATGCCCCTATAGTAGAAGCAGCTCACCGATTACAGTAACCAGTTCCGCGATTGCCCTTTCTATCCCTTATTTACACCCTTTGAGCAGTGCACGTATAGCCCAAGTGCAAAAACGTGCACGGTGCGCCCGTGTGTCGTTGTGTGCTCATGTCGCCGGCGACACGGCGCCGCCCAGCGAGCGTGAAAATAGCGTTGCGACGACGGAGCGCGACAGACATGGGCGGAAAGAGCGTCTGCGGCGTGCAGAACACAGGCACGACGTCGCCGCGACGCCGTCGTCGCGCGACGCGGTCGCCACGCCATCGCGGCCGCCACCGCCGACGAATTGATCGCTGCTGCGTTCTGCTGGCAGTCGGCTCGCAACCGTTCTTCTTAGGTGAGGTTCTACGGTGGATTCGATCAGGTTCCAAGTGATCTGCACCTGGACACGGTGCGCTTCTCGCTCCTGACGCTTGCATCGTTTGGACTTCGTCGTAGAAGCTTTCCACTTTAGTCCGTTCTTAAATCCCGCACTTTTGCTCTACTTTCGATTTCAAACGTTCTGCGGGTGACGTCAAGCTCTCCCCCAAGTCCACCTTGGGATTTATTCGGATTCATGTTCACTGTGTCAACCACTTCTACCTCCACTACACCAAGTCGGCTCTAATTGTTAACAGTAATTCCGACTACTTATTTCAGCGTGCACACATGGCCCAATGGACCGATCCATCCCGAACGTTCCTCATCCAGGAAGTCCGAGGCCGTCGGGTCAGTTTTTTGCTTTCTCGTTCTGCGATTAAATTCTCCGCTTTTTTTTGTCAAGCGGCGATAGGGCTGCAAGGAGCGGTGTTCACGAAAAGAAAGATTGTCGCCTCAGAGGAGTTCTGTTTAGGTGCTGTGGGACACGACCATCAACGACTCAAACATCAAAGCGGCCAAGGCGGCCGCGTTCGCCGAAGTCGCCAACGTGATGAACGAGGCGTTCCCGTCGAGCACAAAGTACACAGGTGAGGTGACGCACGCACGCACGGCGATCCACTCGCCCACCCCGTTTGTGGAAGAAGCGGCTCGGCCTCCCTCTGTCTGCGTCGGTCGCGGTTCTCGCCATACGTCTGCGATTTTTTGGCATGCGAACACGATTTGATCGCAAAATGAAACCCGTTCTGCGTTCTGGATCCACCGATACGGTCCATCTTTTAATGCAAAGCGAGTCCCGGGTCCTCGCCTGCACTTCCTCTGGACTCCTTAATTCAGTTTCGCCATCTTCTCTATCCTATGCGCTCTAAATTTGCCTACTCTCCCATATTTTAAGTTGATTTCCCTTCCTCATACTGTGTCTTGCTTTTTCACTCATTTTTCTCTTTATATCTGTTTTAGACGCTAACCTCTCTGCTCACGTTTTTTTCCTGCAATAGTTTTCCGTTTCTTTCTCTGTATAATCGTGCCTGTGATCGTCTGTTCGTCATTTCTTTCCTGGTTTATTCCTCTTCCCGACAATTTCTTATCTTTTTTTACAACTTCTCTTTGTTTTTTTCCCTCACTTTCTCCTTTCTTTCTCTTTTTTCGTGCATTTTCTAAACTGGTCAGATGGTCCACCTTCTTCTGTTTGTATACGAGAAGTTCATAGCACCTTCGCGTGCCTCTCTGTCAATTCGCCTGTCCCCTGACTGTTAGTCTATCCGTTTCATGTGCTCTCCTATGACTCGCCGTTCCTCAATTTTCCTCCCCTCTCTCCTTTCCTCTTATTTCTCCGCTCTTCCTTTATGTTTACTTGCACTTCCAACCACATTTGACGCTTTTATAATTGAATTTCAAGCATGTTGGTGGTCAAGAGCTGCTGTTTCCCGAAACGGTTTGATTGAGTGCTGATTTTTTCGCGCCTATTTTCTCCCGATTAGATCCGAAAACACAATTATCGACCGATTTTTAGCTGAAGACATACGATCGCAATGGAAAAACCTCAAGGACACATTTGTACGAAAACTCAGATGGGTCTCAGAAGGAAAGTAGGTTGAAATTCTATATTGCTATAGACGCTTTTTTACAGTAGGTACAATTTGGTAACGCTGAACGAGTGAGAACAGAGAGAGAATGAGGCTTAGGAGAGTGAGAGAGATCAAACTAAGTGACTGGCTTGAGTGAAGACTAAGGTAAAAAAAAGAAAATGTAGGTTGCTGTGGTTCAGTAGTTCGATGAAGTAGGATGGGTCCGTTTAGAATAAAAGAATCTATAAAAATAGAATAAAATCGAAAAGAAAACTATTAATGAGAACGAAGTAGAACATAGGCGCTTTCTTGAACGAGTGGGTGTGACGGAAGGAGAAGAGTGAGGGGGAAATTAAGGACGACGCAAGGCAGACACTAAACGAACACCATTTCCTGGAAATCAACGAATCCTTCGTCTCACCATACTGTCCACTGATTTTATATAATATATAATATGTATAATATACAGACTTATAGATACACAGACGATCCACTCAAAGAACCTACATGGAAGTTCTACCGTATGCTATCCTTCTTGGATGAAAAAGAGTCGAAGCGTTTGTCGAACGATCACCCAATATTTGATATTGCTGCATTGCAGAGGGATCATGGGTAGGTTTTCGTTCCTGGGCAGATCACATCTCTACGTTTCTGGATCATCAAAACGTCAACAAGTTGTTTAGACTGGATCTGGTGAAAAACGAACTTCATCATATTCAGTACGATGGCAGCAATCAAAGTGCAGCATCTAGTGAAGAACAGATGCTTTCGTTATTTGCACAGGTACGTCTTGTAAATTTGGTTACTGTATCGATACAGAAACGTAAAATGTATTCTCAGTCTTACTCGAACGCCGAGAAAGGGCCAACACAACTCGACTCGCCGCCGTCGCCTGCGTTACCGCCGGTTTCCGCTGCGGACACCACAGCTTCGGATAATATCGTTGCGAAAACGAATACGGCCTATTCGCACTCTATGGACGAAGAAGAGGAACCACGGAGGAAGCGGGTGAGTCGCTTTCCGCTGCCCTTCATCGTGATAAAAGCGAACCATAATGTTGGTTTATACTCACTCGCGGTCACCCAGAGTCGCCCATACCTCAATTCTCCTCATATTTCTATTCTTAATGGGACTCTATATCAAATTATGTCCAATTTCTTTTATCTTTGCCCGCCTTTAAAACTCGTTCTATTTTTTAAAGCTGTTTTCGCCAATATTTTAACGATACAAGTTGTGAGCATCGATTCGTCTAAATGATAAACGTCCTTAGCGTATGATCCGGTCTTGCTTGTACCTACACCACTCCTCTGTTGCTAAATTTATTAACTGTTCATTTTTGCTCCCTATTTTTCTCTGCATACATGAGTTTCACAATTCTCGCATCAACGATTAGAGTCACATCCATAATTTTGTTGGTCAGTAAAAAATTACGGGATGGACTGGCCATTAATATAAGCTGCCTGCTGTCACTTTTTTTGACAAGGCTACGGCAGCTGTCAATTTTTGCCACTCATGCCTGCCTCATTGTACTCTACACAATTTCAGCCGTACCACCGCCGTCATACTTTGACCACGCAACCGCAACAGGATGAATTCGAATTATTTGGAGCGATAGTTGCCACACAATTGCGCAGGTTCGCTGTCAATACTCTGACGTTTTATGTCGCGGTGCTGGAAACGCAGAACACCCCATTGCTTTAGAGTTTCGGACGAGTTCTCACGCGCTGCATCGCTACGACTACAGAAAAAGTTGAACGATGTGATTTTCGAATCACAGATGGAATTACTCGAAAACGGGAACTAATGGCAGTGCTGATCGATAAGGTATCAGTATCGGTCAATATACATAAGTATAGTAGAAGTATCAAGAAATCTTTATTAAAATATGGCAAAATGTTGTTATTGCATTGACGATAAGGTTTGTTCATATTGAGCAATTGAAAAGGCTGCAATGAAGTTTTAAAGGATGGATATTGTTAGAGAAGCAGAGAAGTTTGTTACCAGACATTTTACATTTACACAACAAATGGAGCTTCGTCTTGTAAAGCGACATCCTAACTAGAATACACCCGAGATCAGTGACCATCTCGATTACGATGCTCACGAATGGATCCGATCGATGCTTGGATGAGGATGGGGAGACACGCAGAAGTAAAGGAATCCTCAAACCGAGCGGATCCGACAATTCGAGTCTATGAATCTATGTACGCGTGATAGATCGAATCACCACAGAGGCCCAAAGGGTGAAATCCCGTAATAGCAGCGAGAAATCGTCCGCGCTTATCTGCCCAATTCGTCCACAGCGACTTCTGGACCCATTAATATGTCCTCATTGGACTCGAACACCGGGTTTTCTACACCTCCATCCGGAGTAACATCATTCAGTGGGTATCGTTCTTGTCCACCCAGCCAAGATGAGGAGTTAGTAGGAGGTGTGGAAATCATATAGAGTCTGAAACAACGAAAATCACGTATAGAAACAAAAAAAAAGTAATTAATCAATATTTTACTAATTATTCGTGGATACCCACCGATTTTTGTGGAAAAACAGCATCACCAGGGCAGAAGTAATTAACAATGCAATGACAAAGTTTCGAATTGTCGCATACTCTGAAAAATCAAAAAAGAAATGAAAGCATAGAAGAAGAAGAAAATTTTAAACCCTCTTGAGAAATTACTCTCTAAAATTTACCTATATCTCGCGTTCTCATCGGTTCCTGAATCAGGCTCACACATGCTCCGTCCTCATATCTCATACCATCACGACAAAGGCATTGATATCCTTCTGAAAAAAAAGCTATTTGCACTACGCGAGCAAGAATTGCCAGCTGTCCACGAGTAAAATTTAAAAAAAAAAAACTTTTCTCATGAGCAGCAAAACTGCAAAAGTTTAGTTTTTGTGGTCTCTCTGCTTATTTCTACACAACCAAACAACTACCATTTTCCATGCAAGCAGTGAAGGGACCCACTCGTCAGCAAGCAACTCACGTCTGGTATTAGTTGGGACGCATATCTGACTACATGTCTTGTTATTCTCACAAGGATTGTTTTCATTTTTTCTCGGCCACTTTTCTGGATGCACGATCTGAAACAGATTTCTTTGGGGGAAAAGTGAAAATTCACAAATATAGCAATGAGTAAACCTGTATGCCTTTGGGATGGCTGAATCCAGAAACTACAATGCTTCTGTCCTTCCCAAACAGTTTGTGCATTTTTTCGACGGTTCCTTTAGTGAAATCTGAGAAGTACAGGAAATCACCGAATATGTCGAGACCATACAAACCACGGCTTATTTTTCTTTGAAGCACTTGTCGATTTGCACCGTCGTAACTGCAGAAACCTGGGAATATACGAATTTTAGGTTAAGATAGGTAAAATAATCACAGTAGTCCAGTTACCTAGATAATTCAAGCCCTGGTCGATCCAATACAACCTCCTGGCGTACGGATCTACGGCCATAGCAGTTGGTCTTATCAGAGATGAATCCAACACAACGTCTACTCCTCGATCGTCGTCAATGATTGACATCCTATTCAAACTTGGCTTTTTGCCAACATCGCTCCAGAATATAGTTCTGAATAGGAAAAAATTCCTCTCCTGCTGAGATGTAGTCCAAAAAACATCGAATGAGCACCTGTGCGCACTATCGATCGCCAATGCGTATGGAAGAACGCTTGGACCTCGACGATAGACCGTCTTGATGTAGACATTGTTCTCATCTGACATCTGCAATATCGCCTTTGGCTAGTTGCAACTTGCGAATCACACTCGCCGATACAAACCATGATAGCATTTCTGGATTTCGACGTCCAGTAGATGTTTCCGGACATCTCATCCACAGCTATACCGTCCGGATCGTACACGGACGCAGAGCGAAGTATCTGGAGAACTGTATTTAGATGGTACATATAAGTAATGAATGAGCTCAAGCAGAAGATTGTAAGGGAGTTCCAAGTAAAAACCGACCACGGTAGTGCCATTGGTAAAGGTACGTCCTACCATCTCACTGTCATCGATCCAGTAGAAGGAAGGTGATCTATGATTAATTTGAACAGCCGAATGTGCAACATCACTACATGAAGTAAGGATTTACTGTTCACCTCGGGCTATAGGCGAGCACTCTTCCCGACGAAGTATTTATTGGTAACGTTTGAGTGGAATCTCTCAATGAATTCATTCGAATTGTGTCGCTTGCGATCGACACCAACATAGGTGGTACTACTGAAAAAGAAGGCTCAACATTCGTTAAAGATTTTTGTTACGACACCATGCTCACGTCTAGACTTCAACTTGCAGCCGTGCTTATCCGCTTCCAGCAAATAACCGCTCCCGCATGCACATTCGTAGCCGCCATTGCCTTTCTCGATGCAAAATTGGGAGCAGTTCGACAATGAACACTGATCACCCACTGCAACGAAGAATTGTGACTGGCAGAAGTCGGTCAGGCTGTGAAATCTCGAACAAAGAACAAAAACTGAGAAAAAAAAAGCTAGAAAAAAAAGCAAACTTATGCATCTGGCTGGATTCTTAGGATCAACAAGCTTTGGTGGCTTGCATTCACATCGGTACGCAAACGGCAGGTCAACACACTGTTCTTCACAGAGGTCGAACTCGCACTCATTCACGCCACACATTGTTTCCGTGAAATATCTCAGACTGAAAGAAGATAATTTTTATTTTTGTTGTAATGAAAAGGGTTATTTACTGTAACTGTTTCCTAATAGTTTTTGCTGCGGCGAGTTTACCTACAGCAGCTCGCCGTAGCCATCTTCGTAAATTCACAACAGCAGTTTTCGCTTCTAATAGGAGCACAAAGATCGCAGCCGAACAGACTCCTGCATGACCTCGAACTCGCACTGGTCGACACCTACTTCTCACAATCATGGCTCCGCTCACAAATGATCTCTTGCGACACACAGTATGTTCGCTCTCCCTTTACACATGCCACTTCATCCAAGGCGCATTCGGAGTATCTAGTCGAGCACAACTGAAATCAACCAATAATCCTCATAATCGTGACTAGGTGATCAATCAAAATCACCTGTTTGCTTTCGTCGCTTTCGTCAGTGCAGTCTGCTAGACCATTACAGATCCAGCCTCTAGGGATGCACTGGCCGTTGCGACAACGGAATGATGCCTCCCCACATCGTTCTGGTCGGCCTGTGATTAGTTTATTCAAGTTATTCCCTAGTTCACTCCTATCATCTGCTAAGACAAAAAGTCGATTACAGATTTTCACCCGATACCCACCACACTCCGTGCGATTCTCGTCAATTCCGCCAACACAATCAGTGAAGCCGTCGCACTGGTGAACAATGGACAGGCAAGTGCGATAACTTGTCCCTACCAGACGACAAAAGAACTCGTCCGATGTGCACGCCGCTGTCAGATCTGCGATGCTACCATTCAGTTAAAATTATGGATAAGAATGCTCAACGCATGTTGCAATGCGTTGAGAAATAAATGAGAAACGGTGTGGGAGAATGGGCAGGATGTCAGCGAAAGTAAGCGAAAAATTTCCAAAAGGAGTGATCATTCACAAGGTATGGTGGATGGACAACAGAAGAAGTACGAAGTCGCGGTGTCCGTGTATATTTCGGATGAAGAATGATGAAGATTGGGACCCAGTGATTGTGGACGGCCAACGAGTCTATAGTAGGAGGTCTGCTTTCACCTGTACAGTTAGTCTCGTCGCTGCTCAGTTCGTCCGCAGTCGCATCTGCGCAGTCGTCGGTGCCATCACAAACCCATCCGGCACTGATGCAGCGACCATTGCGACATTGGAACGAACCGTTGTTGCAGTCACTGCAATATGCGTATTTTGGGGATTTTGTGCAAGCGCATGAGGGGAAAAGTGGTGATGAAGTATACCCAACTCATGTCCCAGCTTCACGCAGTCTTTCTCGTCTTCCCCGTGAGGGCAATCCCTTACTCCATTGCATTTTTTATCGATATGAATGCAGTCGCCAGTAATGCAGGTATATTCCACACCAATCCGACAAAAATTCACTAAAATAGCACCGGTAATAGGGAAATGCTTGGAAATTCGAATTATACGGATTTAAGAGATTATAAATATTATTACTACAAAAAATGAAAGCAGCTTCAAAACTAATGTTATTCAAAAGGCTATGAATCGTATCGACGATACTAAGCGAGTTGCAATAGAGAAAAAAAGTGAAAAAAAACAACCAAAAATCAGGCAAAGAAAAAAAGTAGGTAAATATAAAGAAGAACCACAGCTTTAACTACGCATCAAAACATCAAATCAATGTACGCCAGAACGTACATTTTAAAAGTAGTGATAGTGAATGAACCAAAAGAAGCGAGAGCAAAGGTGAAGAATTGGTTTTCAAAATTTGGTGCAAAATCAGCAAAGCAGTAGTGGGATCGAGTAAAAATGTAAAATTTAATGCAGACGACTTATGAACCATAAGAACGGAATGGGAATGCAACCATTTAATTTACTTTCTGCACTGAAAATGAGTGCGAAGGCGACAACAATCTGCAAGAACCATGAAAATCCCTACTGATGCCACTATCATGACTTTCCCTCGTTCCACACTCATTTCGTTCTGCTCTACTGGTAATAATCTCTGAGCCAATGCTCTGCGATCTCACCACAGTCCATCTCATCGCTGCCGTCCGCACAGTCTTTCTGTCCGTCACAGACCCACCCACGTGGAAGACACGACCTTGTTCGACCACAAGTGAACTCGTCCGAGGAGCAGGGTCGCAACCCAGGAAGTATGGGTAGTACAATTTCTGAACAAAGGAACAAATCATCGTAGGTTCCTGGAGCAGGCCGAAAGATCAGCACCTGAGCAGTCTTTTTCGTCCGAGTTATCCCAGCAATCATTCGAACCATCGCATTTCCACTGCGGAAGAATACATTGTGTTGTTCCCTCACAGTTCACTAATCCTGGCACATCAAACTCCGTGGTATTCGAACAGTTCCGAGGGGCTTAATGAATAATTATTTATTTGTAGGGTAGTAAAAGCTCCATATTTTTAAATTTTGCGGACTTACGACAATTTTTTTCGTCGCTAGCGTCATTACAGTCGGGCTTGAAGTCACACGTGAGGTTAGCACTTATGCAGATTCCAGACTCACATCTATCCAACCAAGAGAATTAATTAAGCCAATTAAATTTTAAGGGTAATCTGACTAACTAACTATACACCTGAATTCATTTTCATTGCATTCACAATCGATTTCATCGGCGAAATTGAGACAGTCATTGTTGCGATCACATTTTTTCGACAGTGAAACACAAAGGCCGCTTCCACAGTTAAAATATCCGGGGCGACATGTGCGCTTACCTGAAAAGGCAATAAAAAAGTGCACGTTTTTTCTCGTACGCGTTTAACTGCTTTATATCAAACTAATCACTAAGGGATGATTTTTTAAAATAACCACTATTTTCAGTAGGTTATTTAATCGATTCATTTAATTATTGTAAAAGATAACATCTCGTATTTTGTTCTCACCTCACTAGTATGCTCTTCATGCTTTTAATCATCACAATCTCTAGCCCGTAAAACAAATTCATTGCTTAGCCCCATTACTTTTCAAAACTGACTTGAAGTCACTGTATGTGCGTGAGAGTTCCCGTAGTTTACATGTTGTTTAGCGCATTTTAGGGCCTACTAATGGATTTTTTTACTTTCCTTTCCAACTAACATAGTTCTCCCATATGAAATTAAGTAATCTCGTAAAAAAAAATTGAGGCCAACCACTACTCGTTCACCGGTCTGGAGCGTGTGCATGGATGTACTCAATCATGCGCTTAATTATAAATCATAGTGGAGCATTGTTAACTGCAGATAACTAAACATGAAGTAGAAAATATAGGATAAATAACGCATAGGAAAAAAGATGTCTAATAAGTTCAAACTCACTTATTCTCTTTGAAATTTATACGAATCATATAAAACCTACTACAGATATCCACATTCTCGTCTTCTGCATGCGCACAATCCGGGTATCTATCGCATGTCTCTTCGTAAGGTATGCATTTTCGGTCGAGTTTGCACAAGAACTCGTTCTCCGCACACGATTTCGTGGCGAATTCTGGAAAATCCACTAAAGAAAAATTAATAAGCATAAGATATGATTGTGGAGCCTACCACTTCCAGTGCACGTTGTATTATCCGCTTCAAGTTTACGCTCGCCATAACAGGTGCAGTGTGGCTCACCCTGCGCGCTCAAGCGACATTCGTCACTGCACCGCAATGACGCGCATGCGTTCGCGGGACCTATGAAATTAATGCGAATTATTTGCATGCAATAAGAAAAAAAACTCCTGATTCTCACATTTTCTGAAATTTTTTGCCGATATGGCTATGTATTGTACCGGTGTTGAGGTTTCGGCTACCACACGTTCACCTAGTCCATCAATTTTGTCCACCATGACTAATGCGCTGAAAGATTTTCTCTCTATCTTTTTATCCTCATAACATAGCTTTCACATATGTGGAACATACAGTGTGGAAACATACGATCCAATGTTACTGTAGATCAGCCAATCATCGTACACGGCAAGTGCGAACGGACGACGAGGGTGAGTTCGGTTTTGAGTCCCAGGTATGACCACCTGTCAAAACTCCTAGCTGAGTATATAGAACGGATAGAACTGTCACTATCCAACGAACGTCCACTAACTTCTTTGTGCTTTCCGTCAAAATCCACTCTGTAGATTTTTGCCGAGTTGATTTCCGCAAAATACAGTTTCTCTGCTGTGTAGTCGATTGATATGCGCGATTCGCCGATGATTTCGTCCTCGATGATGCGTTCCTGGAGCGTCATAGTCACCGAGAAATCTTCACAGAAGCTCTGCAATCGACATCACCAACTCACCCTTCTGTACCCACTATAATACATTCTCTCTATAGACGGGATTGTACCAGAATTTGTGAAGAAGATCAACCTAAAAGTACAGTTGTTCGATTTAACCTGATTCATGTCAAATAACTTATTACTCACATTCTACAGGAATGAACTACGATATCCTTGGGTTTATTGCCTTGTCCCAGGAATGCGACACGCGTTGGAACGACTGGATAGCTGGACGGATCATCAGCGGACATACTTAGTCGCCATATAGAGGGCGGATTTGAGCGGGTGTAATAGAGCTCACGATTGATGACATCCAGAGAGATTCCCTCAACTTCGCCCACTTCTGAAAACATCGTCAAATAATTTGAACATGGTGACTGTAATGGTAGCGGTAAGCAACTACTACGCATAAGAGGGCGTGTGTTACGGTATAACCGTGCGCTACAAACAGCGGTATATGGAAAGACGCGCCACAGCTAATTACCAAAATGACTAAGTGCAGCATGGAAGCGACTCTTGACATTTCCGGAACACCTCGCGTCCCTACTTTCCACTAAAAAAAGCCAATAAAACGGAAAAAGTTTTCTTAATACGAACATTCTACGAATTCCATCAAAAGAATACAGCGAGAACAAAACACAACACAGCAGACATAATTCTTCTTCGCTCACCCACCATCTGCCACAGAATACCAGTCGTTTGACGAGAACCGGAAAACAATAATACGATTCGAAGCACGGTCCACCAAGATCAGCTGATTACGGTCTGGATCCGATTCTATCACAGTGACACCTCTACAAAGAGTACAAATAATCAGCTCAATGTTTGCTCAACACCATAAGCGAGGAAGCATGAGCAGTGTTAAATACCTAGGTATGTCTGGAAACCGAAGAGAGCCACGAGGTACTGTAGTATTCGGTGCAATGCTGAGGAAATCCACAACCCCTCCGTAGGAATACGAAATGAAGGATGGATTCGCTGAAAGTAAAAACCCGCCGCAGAACTTCACCAAAGTTCCGGAGAAACTCTAAGACTATGGATTGCTTACTGGTACACGACCCATTAGGTTGGAGCAACGCGTGAGCGCATAGGCAGCCAGAATTTTCCTGTGAGGTAGAGACGCAAAAATGAGAACAACCACCATTGTTCTTGGAACATTCGGATAAATTACTATCTATAAAGAAAGTAAAAATTTACCGTGATAGTAAATATTCGACAGCCAAGAAGAAGAGTAGAATAGGTCAAACCGATAGGCTTCCAAGTGTAAACGGCTACTGCGCGGAATCTTAGCGTTGTCGTGGTGTTGTAGGAAAATACTTCTGTGAAATTTCCGGTTGCTTCACGTTTGTATTCTGTTACGAGAAGAAGGTTCGAAGCGCTTCGTTTTCTAAAAAAAAAAAAAAAAACTAGCACACTCTGCCACTCTACCTCATGCAACAAACATCCAACTATAACTAGTTTGGGAACTGTTTACTTCTTCATAAATTTAGCCTTCTACTTTATTTCGATTTGGCTTATTCGTAGGATGCATCAAGTGTCATTCTTGTGCTTGGTTGTGCAAAAATATAGCTTTTAACGTCGTCCAATATATTTTTGTAAAGTGTCGTGTCTAATTAACATTTAAAAAAACGAGTAATAAATTAAAAATGCAACATCCAGTAGCATAAAGAGTATTGAGACGTGAAGTCCAACGGACTCATCATCAATTATCATCGAGTATCCGAAATAGAAGAAAACACTATGAAAAGCGGAGAGTGCAGGACTTTCTAGTAACCCACGCTCTTTGCATCACAGTAAAAATTATTAAACTATGTTAGACGTCAAAATTATAGGCTAAAGTTTACAAGTCGACACAACTCTCCTAGAATCGGTACGAAGCACCTGAGATGAGAGAAAAAAAACTAGGAACTCACCTCTGCACTAAATAAAGTTTTTCGTTGCCGATAACCATCTCAGACTGAACCATGTCGACTACAGAGAAGAATGCCACCACCTAATCAATACTCATATAGCTTGACGAATAATTCTGGAAACTTCAGTAATTAGAAGCATACCTGATTATCCAACCCGTCGTAGTCCACACAACGTATTTCACCAGACTTTTCCAGGTAACAAAGCCTCGGCATCAGTGGATCCAGAGTAAATTGATTAATCGTGGTATTGACAAGACATGTGATGTTGGTACCATCATATTTGGCCTTTTTGATGCACCCTCGGGACCAGAAAATATACCTGAAAACCATTACAGTGCGACATAAAAAGGTTCTGCAGAAGATTGGAGATGAAGAAAATAAAAGGAACATTAGAAAGGCCAGTAGAAAAAAAACCTCAAAAATAGAGCCCAAGGGGATATGAACCAAAGGTAAAGTATGCGAAGAATGAGGAATTATAAATTAATGCAGCCAATAAAGAAAAAATACTAGCAGAAAGTAAAGAGACAAAAGGATGAAACATAAGAAGAATAACTGCTAGCGAGAATTAGGCACTTATTACAAAAATCACAACCAGGTTTACAGGATTGTGGTCTAGTGACCCGATGCTGTAAAAATGTTTCCCAGATTAACTAACAAAGTGCACCGAAAGTGTTCGAAACCAATCGAAGCATAACCATGGTTACGGTAACCGGTGTGACCAAAATATGACATCAATTCTGTGTTGCGGTAATGCGAAACCGTGTGTAGCATGAAAAAAGAACGGTAAGCTTTTCGTTTTCGTCTTTTTCCCGGAACTACTCACCCTCTCAAAGGGTCAACTTCCAAATGTCTGATTAATCCTTCGTTTTCTACTAATAAACGGACTCTCATGTCCTCCTTAACACGTTTAGGGTCGAGAAGAATCAGTTCGCCGGTTCGTCTTCCAATTTCGGTGCCAAGGATCACATTTCCTGAATGCACACAGGTTATGGCTGGGCTTAGAATGCGGCAGAATATTAAGTTTCAAAACAAACCTGACACACTATCAACTGTAACCGCCGTAAGGGTGTCCTCACTGCTCAAAACACGATCCGCAAAGGATCCATTCAAATGAGTCACCCATAGTTCGAAATCCGATAGTAAGTAGGCCTTTAACATAAGTAAGGTTATTTACAGATAGAGTAAGTCATTAAAGTGGCACCTACTAGTTCGTTACTGAGGTCAACTGCTATTTTCCTCCACTGTTTGTAGGCAACCGCTGGATGAAAAAGGAATGTCGAAGTAGCGCCATTAGCTGTCGCGAAGAATTTATCACCAGCTATGAGTAGCGTTTCCGAAGAAACTAGAAGAATGAATGAACAAATAAATGAATGAAAGTATGATTGAATGATAGGACGGAACGAATGAATGAGCAACCTTCACAGTTTCCTCCTTTCATGACGTATCCTTGGGGGCATAGACACTGATACTGAGTTTTAGCTGACCTCACACATAACTGCTTACAGGTTTTCAACCCGCACTAAGAATATATGGGTTAATTGTGTTTCATTAGCATGGAATACAGGGAAATGTCGATGTCATGAAACTCACCTTAGGTGCTGCAGTTCGATCCATAATAGCTGCCATTCGGAATGGATCTCTCGGGGACAATTTCGTCACGTTTTCACTAGTCCTGAGAACGGGAATAATAAAAACTATACAAATAAATAGTACGAAACGCTGTATTCCCTTAGGGCCAACCATATGTCAGTAGTATTTGATCGATACTTCTTTTTCACCAGGACATTATCAACCATTAGGAACACGTCGCCAGTCCATTGATCCACAGCCAGCGCGTTTATGCTGCTATCATTAGCGAACACGAACGGAGTCACCTAAAATAGTGAAGTTGAACTGAACTTAAACTATTAGACGTACGAATCAAGCCTTAACTATTAACAGTATATTTAGGAAAATCGCTCAACAAGCATCTGCTACCAACATTGTACATTAAAGGCATCACCCCACGAATCTGAGGTGGTGCAGATTTCAGGTGGAGTATTCGTATACGGGATCGTAGATTATGAAGAGAAGAGTGATTCCGTTCATTTCTTCCTAATTGCCATGAAAAACGGCCCGGAAGATGCGGCGCCGCACAAGACTGGCGCGCTCCAATCGAACCTCTTGTACAAAATGGTGCGCCAAAACGAATGAAGCCGTATCTTCCGGACCGTTTTTTACGGCAATTAGCAAGAAATGGACGGAATCACCTCCCTCTCCGTAGTCTCCCATCCCGTATACGAATACTCTACCTGAAATCCCCACCACCTCAGATTCGTGGGGTGATGCCTTTAAAACTCATGAGCACTCTTCCAGACAACCACATTTTTTTTTAGTTCAACAGCCAGACGTAATTCTTGGACAACATACCTTCCAAGTTTTAACGTTCATTTGCATTACTAACGATTTTCGAGTCGTCACCCAGAGTACACGGTTTCCTTGTTTGTCATAAGTCATAGCAGTAACATCATCGAGTAATTCATCAAAGGAGTCTGAACAAATCGACTTCTTCAACAAGTCTGCAGTCAGGAAGGAGTCCACCTGTATCTATTCGTGTTAGCTTGGTGCCATCTCCTTTCGATGAAAAAAAGACTGCCGGTACGTAGCCGACATCTAGCCACAGCAATGTACTAAAGTAAAATGACTTGTTACAAAGGATCTGTACTGATAAGTCAAACACACGCAAATGTATCTGACACTGGCACCAGAACAATCCAAATAAACTCACGCAGAGTTCTCCAGAAATACCAGATATTTCGGTTTTCTAAGCTCTTTACTGCTCGATGAATCAATTATTGATCGTCGAATGCCATCATTCGCGACAAAGATGGTCGCTTTTTCTTCAGAAGAACTTGTGTAATAAATTGCGCCTGACAGCGTATCCAATGCGATGCCATAGCAGTCAGATAGGCCTGAAAAAATATCAGAGCTATCCCAGAAAATTCTGCACGTGTAACCTGTTGACTCTCTTACCGCCGGTGAGCACTGTACGCTTTTCTCTGTCGGCTGTGCTATACTTCCAAAGTATGTCATCAAATGCGTCGTAAAGAAATATCTGGTCATTGCTTGCTCCAATTGCTCTGATATCTGAAAATCTGCCACAAAGTAAAGTGTAAAGTAAAGAACTTGCTATCTCTATACAGACTAAACAGTAATATTCAAAAAAGGTGTATTGACACCTCACTTAAAATAAAGAAGAGAGTTCACGCAACTACGATGACGTTAGATACAAGACATACTATACTATTTATTTCAGATGATGGTCTGGTCAACAAATGTTCACTTCCATGATGTGCAGAGAATTTTTGGCAACCAACCTTGGAATCCAGTGGCAGCGAATATTATGCTGCTGGCTGAGGCAACATTAGCACCGTATATGGTATTCTTTGTGGATAACAATAGAGCAGATTTCACTTCTAAACAACACCAATCGATAAAAGACTGATATGAAGCACTAAACCAAAAAATAGGGTAGGTAAACCAGTTCAGGCTACCATTTAATCGCAAGCTGCGGCAAAATCCTTATGGTATAAGAAATTTAAAATATTCGCACACCTTCACATGTGGAGCTGCTTCCATTTTTTAGCCTCATAAAATGTGGGCATTGGCATGAATATTCTTCTGATCCGTCGATTAAGCACAAGTGGGAACAGTTGCTTTTAGCACATGGATTCCGTAACGTCCTAGAATTTCCGGATCGAATTACTTTACTAATAGAAGAATGGTGGGATCGAAAAAAAAATACGTTATGACTCCTGTAAAAGTTGCGGCGCCCCTTGAACTCCCGCAACATTCTTTTTTTGCTCGGTTTAAGGCAAGATTTAGTCGTAATACACTTCGAATGGTACAGCAGCTATGAAAATTTATCCATTTTAAATAGGCAGAAATAAATCGCATCAACATCAAGAATTATAACGTTGGGATCCAAGGGGTTGAACGCTACTGAAGTTGCAAAACTTCATGCAACATTCTCAACATGTTTTCTCACATTTTCGAAAAATTGCCGGGATGAGGAGGCAGCTAGTATTCTGTTCTTTAATATCTCGAAGGTAAACAAGATCCCAGAAATTTCGACCAGGTTCATTCGCTCATTTACCCTCTACACGTTTGACGTCATCTACCTTTGTCTCATTCCATTACCGTACGTTATCTTACTAATCTAATTGCTTAAGTGGCTCGACATAATTAAAGGCGCGTCACCTGTACAGAAAATGTCGGCGGCGTTGTTGGTTTCGTATTTAACAACGTGAACTCAGTCATAGTCGGGTCAAAACGACATTAAGCCCAGTGCAGTTGCGTGAGCGTTCGCGCTCCAAGCGGTACGGTGGTGCAGAGCGGTTAAAATCAAAGAAACTTTGCTAGCATCACTCATTGTTGCAATTCGCGATGGTCCGATCTCGGTCCCAACCGCTAGCTTCGCTGCACCGCTTCGAGTGCAGCCACTTACGCAACTTTAGGTTCATGTCGTTGTGACCGGTTTCAACATGTATCATTCATAAAGTAGCAGAACTAAGAACCAGGTTTAAACCTTTGATTCCCGTCATATTTTTTTCAAAAATTCTTCATAATGATCTCGAATAAAAAGGATGTACGTAATCAACTTCGTTCCACGAATAGATGCCTACCTGGGCTGCTTACTACGGTGTACGACCTTCACATAGAATGGACGTATAGGAGTATGGAAAACAGCTGCTATGGAAGAGCCGTTCCATTTGTTGGCCTTAATAGCTATGTGAAAACTAGATTTAGAAATAAATAGGCAATACGTTCCTTATTTGATAGCACACGATAAAGGAAACCAAAGAGCAAAAAGATGTCGGCAACAAGTGAGCGAGAAGAATGGTAGAAAAGTGGTTTAAACCCATCTATTGCAAGAGTAAATGTGTCGTAAAGGAAAATAGCGACTGACATGAATAGAAATTCTTATGAGAGCACTGCAAAAGACGCAAGAAAAGAACAAACAGAAAAATCTTAAAGAAACTGGGTGGCAGTTGAGTAAGATAAATGAAACAGTAATGCTCACCCGTACTATCGCATTAATCCTCCAATCCGTCCAATAGACATGATTTTCGAATATATCTACTGAGAATGGGTGTGTTGAAAACACGTGATCTCTCAGCACTTCCACATGATCACTACCGTCGTACGTTACCGTGTGCACCGTATCGGACCTTGAAAATTGTTCATGAGTTGGTAGAATGGATAGAATGATAGACGGAATAGTTTACTTGGCGTCCACCCAATAGATCCTCTTCGCAATGATATCGCATACCAAACCATTTGGCCATCCTGCATTAATGATCGTAGACACCTAAACAGTTTCAGTGCAAATGGTACTGATTAATGAAATTTTGGAAATTAGGGCTTGCTTCGCACACTCCGTTCAGAAGCTTGGAAGAAAACCAACAAACCTTGAAAATAACAGTACGTCTTTTACCAGCCATTGTGGCTCGCTCTATACGTGGATTTTCTTCCTGCCAGTCGGTCCAAAACATGAGTCCCTGCCTTAAAAGACACAGTTTATGTTGCACAACCAACAAATAAGGTAATGTAAGACCTCTCTAATGTTTGAAAAAAGTGGTAGGAGGTAAATCCAGACTCGCAATGAGTTGCATTTAACTTATTGACGGTGCGTGTCAATAAGCTTCATTTGTACATTTTTTGTACCCCTGCAGATATTTCCTATAGGTCATTTCTTTCATGTGGGAGTTCAAGAAAAAAAAAGTAATACAAAATTCTTTGGAGAATCTGATTCCGCGCAGAATTGCATAATTAATTAATTGGTGACAGCAGAACTTAACTACATAAGTAATTTAGATGGCTAAGATTAGATTAGTAGGAAAGTGTGTGCTAGAATAACCACAGTCATAAAGAAGAAGAAACCGGTAAAATCACACCGTAAACAGTAATGGAGCATAGCAAAAAAATAAGGACGAACCTAGGATCGACAACGATATCACGAGGATTGTGAATATCGCCCTTAATCACTGTAGTGCGCATAGATCCGTCGATTTTGGCAACCTAAATATTGAACTATTATCGGAGTGTAGTAATGTTAAAAAGAAAAACGTTACCTGTATATGATCATGATGACTATCGGTCCAATAGATCACTTCACTAATCCAATCCACAGCTATTCCTTCCACTGTTGACAAACCGGTGGACACTATTGAACGAGGATCCGAAACAGCTGAAATATCAGTATTCTTGGAAAGTTCCTATTCTAACTTCCAGAAAGTACGGACTTTTCCCAGTGACCTCCACTCGAAATATTGTGTCCAGTGTGACGTCAGCCCAGAAAATCGATATTGTGCCGTTTACATGGTAAAGATAGTCGAATGAGACAGCATTTTCCAACTGTGGCAAAAGTGGAATGGCCCGTTCCGCTTCCGATGGCAAATACATTAGCGTGTGGCGGTCGCTGTACAACAGAAACGGTCGCCTTGAATCGATTGCCCGACAAGTGAAACTGAAAGGAGTACTGTGATTAGGTTAGAATCGGTCGAGTAAAAAGGTGGTGAAAAGAGAATGTCAAAAAACCTACTAGGATCCGAGCTGTGAAAGTACAGCACGGAATAGGAAATAGGACAGCATAAGGAGTTTCTGTCTCCGCTTCCTTCTCATAAAAATTGCAAGTCAAGTGCAAACTATCACTTACAGAAACGCATAGATGGTAAAAAAAAACCATTTCATCTCTCTCAGTATTCCTCTCTCAATTCCCCGTATCCTTTCTCTCTATCATTTTCGTCCCCTTTCTCTTTCTCCTCCATTAAACCTGCAATTTTCATCTAGTTCCTAACAAATACGAGAGCGGTGCAATGATTAGAAAAATCGGGCCCGGTGATAGGAATTAAAAAATTAGTGGGGCCACACAGATCTACTTGATCAAAAGAAAAAGCAACTTATCCTTATCCTATTATCCTCCCAAGGGAAAAAGAAAAAACTCCTAAAACTCGCAAATAAGGCATTTCTTGAAGCCTTCGTGGATTTAGAGCTTACCCGTCTGACATCATTTGATACCCATGCTCGCAGAAACAGTGTGACGTTCTGTTCGAATGAATAATGCAGTGTTGTGAGCACGAGCCAAAGTCGCACGGACGCTTTTGGGTTGCTGAAGCGTAAAAGAGTTCAATCACAAAGATCGGCTGATTTTAACATCCTTGAATTACCTTCGCACGTTCTTCCATCAACCTTCAAAGTCCTGTTAGGTGCACACCCACACACAGTTGTGTAAGTTCCGCCGTGTGGTTGGACATAACATGCGTCCTGACATTCCAAATCGATGCAGGATCTACAAAAGTTCTCCTAGCAAAGTACTTTAATATTCAAACCATTGAAGAACTCACTGCTGTTGTTCATATCCACAGAACTCCTCATCTTTGGCGTCGAAGCAATCCGGTACCCCATCGCAGATCTAAGAAAGCACTCCAATTACAACTGAGGTTTTACTCGCGACGAATCAATAATGACATACCTTGCTCGCGGACAAACAGACTATCCCTGTGAATGTTCTACACGTAATGTCCGGTGCTTTACAGCGGGCTTCAACGACTTTGGCGTCGAATGCTACAACGAAAAACGAGACTGTAATTCCGCACTGTAGGTAGCAAGCTTTTTCGTTTCAAAAGTTCTAAGACTGTAAAAATTTCGCAAAAACTTGCAATTAGTGCGAAAAAATCTTCGCACTCCAAAAGCTTGAGCGAATGCACACAATAACCTGCGATTTGTGTAAAAATACGCTTTTTCGGTAATAAAACTGTGAATAGTTGTTCGATGCAGGAAGCAAATGAATAAACGAATTGAATATAGTATCTCTACTATAAGGTGAAGTTATACAGATATAACTTCACCTTAGAGTAGAAATACTATGCATCGTTAAAAGAACATAGATAAAGAATAGAGGCGGATGAATATGAGTTCTTACAGGCAGTACAACACCAAATTGACGATGAATATGAGAGCAATACAATGACTTGCCATTGTATAGGCCAACACGCGTTCCAAAAACTCAACATTCATGAATTGCAGTAAAACGCGTTGGCACATCCCAAGTGGATTGATACGCCAGTGATTTTATCCTTCATCCTTTTTATCAGCGCAATCACGCTCAATTCGCCATAACTGTTCCGAAAAACAGCAGAGAAGCAGCCTTTTCGATTCCTACGAGTTAACTAACATCGTCTCACGCATGCGCGCCGCATCTAAGCGGGCTTGCAATCAATGGAACGCTAAAGCTGCCTCTCCCAATCGCTGGAGGACGCGGCGCATATGCCTGCGTTCGCATACGTGACATGTTGCTAGTTGCCTAGTCAGAAAATTCGATCGACATGGCCGTCTCCCACGCCGTCCTCAGAATAACTGGGAGGAATTGAGCGTGATAACGATCATACTCATGATCTACACCTTTATCTCTAATCTTCCCTGGAGAAATCCCAACATCGTCAGTTTTGTGGTATGCTGACTATCATCGAATAAAAACAGAAATCAAGTTTGACGGAGTGGCGACGACTCCAGGCGACCTAGTTGATTGAAGCATTTGCAAACTTACAGCAATGTTCGTGCTCATCACTTCCATCCGCACAATCAGTCACACCATCACATTCTAAGTGTCCCGCAACGCATTCGTCACCACTGCGGCAAGCGAATAAACCAATTCCACAAGCTTTTCCTTCTAAATCAAAGCAAGAACAAGTTTTATCTTTTTTGAAATGCTGCAGAGTAGAAGTTTTTTGCTGCACTCACTGCACTTCATTTCATCTTGACCATCCGAACAATCCACCGTACCGTCACAAACAGCACTTCTCCTAATGCAGCGCTGCTCACGTTTGCACAGGTACTCATTGAGTTTTCTGCAAAACCGCGTCGAAGCTGAAAAAAACGATGGAAGAGGTTACAAGCCGTCACCAGTGAGCACATAACCTACTGATGTTAGCGCAATCCATTTCATCGAAGCCATTTTCACAGTCAACAACCCCATCACACTTCAACGAAATATCCAGACATGCCGATGATGCTTCACAGCGGAATTCTCTTCCGGTTCGGCAACCCTGAGAATTAAGGAAATTTCCAGAAAGCAGCCGACAGAGAGCAACAGCTGAAGAACACCTCATGACAGTGCATTTCGTCTGAGCCATCTCGGCAGTTTGCACGCCCATCACAGACCCAATGCAACGGAATGCATTGTCCAGTGAGACATTGAAATTCGACAGGATTACAGTCGCGAGCTACTGAAAATTATCCACTGCTTGATCTTTTCGGCAGTAGATTAGGAATCAGTCCTACCACAGTTTTTCTCATCAGATCGATCAGGGCAGTCAACTCGGCCGTCGCATCGCCAGCTATCCGGAAGGCATTGCTTGTTGGCAGCACAGGCAAAAGTCCCATTTGCACAGTTCTGAACTCGATCTAAACGAAAATGCTGATTTTATGGGTTTATAGACTAATGATAGAGCCAATATAGGTGATTATAGCAGATGTGTGATTATAGCGTTCGATGTACCGAAGAGGCAGCAAATCATACGTCAATACTGCGAATTAGCAATATTTTAACTACAGCTCTGCACTGTAGTTGTGAAATTTTCATTAGGAAAAAAAATTGGATTGGTAGGTGAAAACAAAGCGTTGATTATATTCACCACTGAGATTATTCGAAATAATTCAGGTAATTCACGAACCCCTAAGCGACCTTGCCCCTACCGCGAGTGGATTTAAGAGACGGAACCGCAGTTTCTGCAGTCCCAGTGCTGACTTATCATACCCTTGTGTCACGAACGTTTGGAAGGCCAGAAACCTGCAACCAAGTTGAGAGTTCCAAGGAAGGACACCACATCTTCTCAAAATTGTGGGAGTAGAGGCCTGCAACCTGCTCACAGGCTTTCAAATTAAAGGCATGACACCGAAATAAGAAAGGGAACGCTTGCTACTGCAGGAAGGACGGTGTTGCAGGAGTAATCTAGGGCGCGAAAGGCTGAGAAAACGGAAAACAGCAGACATGTCGATCTGTATATACAACGGCGTCTGTTTGCAAGTTTGGAAGTTGCCATCGAAATTTTGGATGGTGCAAGCCAATGTTCTTAAGTACGTCATCCGACTGACGAGATGAGATGACGCCAATCATTGAACGCCGTGCCTGACAAAAAAGAGGGAAAAGAGAGAAACTGTTCCTAGGAACATGTGACAGTCCACCAATTGATGGAGATTGTGTTCTCCCCAACACATACATGACAATGAACATTGACTCCCTCGAACAGCTCACAACCCGAATCGGATGAGAAGATGTGGATCAACACCAGCTTTGACAATTCGTTTACACTCCAACATCAAGTTATGGTGAAGAATTGATATTTAGATTAAGAATAATAGAGTGAAAAAGATTTTGAAAAATTCTAGATCAAAAACTATCTGAAATGCAACAGGCAGACTCAAAAAAAGGAATTCAAATAACTTCAATTCTAATGAAAAAATTCTCTGCAGGAAAACTTCACCTACCTCTACACACAGTCCATTTCTCATCACTTCTATCCTCACAGTCAGCTCTACCATCACACAACAGGTATTCCGGGATACATGTCATTGAGTCGCATCGGAATTCGTCCGGTCCGCAAGAGAAGTTGCCCGCTGAAAAACGCACAAATAAAGAAAAGAAGTAAAAAAGAAATAAAGAAGAGATAAGTAATTAATAAAACTTATTATTATTCCTTAATTTCAAAGAAATAAATAATTAATCTATACCTTACCGCATATCCCTCGTAAATCTTCGTCGCTTCCATCGTAGCAATCCCATTTTCCATTACAGATTTTTTCTCTAGCAATACAGGTCTCAGTATGTTTGCACTTGAATTGTGTACTTTCATCGCATTTTGTGCTCGCACCAGATGAAAGAGCTAAAAAATTTCTAATGACAACTGCAGGTAATGACTACGAACGGAATTAGGACGGAATGAAAAGCTAAGTGAACAGACGATAACTCACGGATTAAAGTAAGCGTAAAATGCAATGGTGCTGGTGCCGGTTATATGCGACAAAATGGCGAGAGAAGAGGAAATTTAGCAGCAAAGTAGCTTGACAGCCAGTCGACACACACTTAACCCACTGAGAAGTTCATTAATCTAACCATGCATCTAACTAGGTATCCCGGAGCTAGCTGTCAAGTGCGGCATTCGCTTTGCGACAAAGAAACAGCAAGGCGAAAAGAAATTAGCAAACTTACAAGAATGAAACGCAATAAAAAAAACCTTTCCATTCCATTACGCACTATCAAGAGTAATAACGTAGAAGTTACAATGAAAATACGAAGAAAGATGGCAAGAGAGTACGACACTGGCAACGGCACAATAACCACGGAGGAATATTCTTTTCTCATTAAGTCCTTACCACTGCATTTATCTGGATTAGTTTTATCCACTATAAATCCATCAGCGCAACCGCATTTTCGAGAGATGTCATCGCAATTTTTAGCGTTTGGACAATTTACAGGATAGCACAACTGCTCACATCCGCCATTATTCTCGAGGCATTTTGATACTGCTGAAATTATAGAATAATAAGCGACACCAGACTTTAGCAACATAAGAAGCGGTGTGAATAACAAAATCAGAAATGAAGAACATACATATAGATGCATTTTCGAAAAAATACAATTGAGAGGCTACTGGTAACGAATCAATCAATATCACATCGAACTCCCCATCATTTTTAGGTGCTGCGCGGTTCACACCATAATCCTGAGAAATGTAATCTGATATTATATAATCATTCAGAAGACAAGCGAGAACTCACATCGGCCCAAATGATTTCACCGGACAGTACAGCAATCGAATGTAGCGAACGAATGGGGACAGCAAGCTTCTGTGAGCAAATACGATCACGAATTCCCAAAAGAAAAAACTATGGTAGTTACTGAACAGCACCTCCTTCTCGCCTCCTCTGAAGCCAACTCTATACAGAGAATACTGGAATGGATCCAACCAGTAGACTTTCCTTGCGGCCACATCAATCGTCATAACGATCGGATTGAAGGAGAAGAAACTTACTAGAGTCTGAAGGAAAGGAGCAAACTGTGACGAATAAGCAACAAGTATGATTACTATGACAAAGATAGACTCACTGTAGGGTCGAGATCATTTCCACCCAAACGCGCTCTAATTATGTTATGCTGGCGAAGTTGGGTAGTACATGAGTAGAATAGATATCTGAAAGTTCATAAAATAAAAGTTATAGCTACTATTTGTCTCCGATTCTAATGTCACACTGGATGAAATCGTCAATCGACTCATTCCTACTTTGCCAGTTTTCTCTTTCCTAAGAGAGGATAATCTTTTAAATGTGGGTCATGCATTGTATTTAGCAAAAAGGTTACTATTTATCAGTGGTCCCCAATGTTTACTGCAGATAATGTCCTCAACTACCTGTACAGACGGGCCAAAACGACATGAAATTCGGTGCAGTCGCGTAAGCGGCTGCGCTCATAGCGGGGCGTAGGGGCGTGAGTGTTCGCTGGAGTTAGCGATGGTCCCACCTCTCAATCTCTAGCTGCACTGCTTCGGTTCGAGCGCAGCAACTGCAAAGGGGTTCAGGTCGTTTTGACCTGACTATGCTTTTCAATCTCAAGTTCACGTTTCTCATAATTTCGCTCCAACTTCCCTGTAAATTCCGATGTATCTCTCTAGTTACGCTTTATCTTCTACCTATCTCGACGTTAGATACGGAGCGTAGTCGGGTCAAAGCGAGCCGGATCTCGGTCCGGTTGCGTAGGTGGCTGCACTCTAAGCGGGATAGTGCAACGTAACGGTTTGGATCGAATGGGGATCTTCTCAAGCACCACATATCGCTGCAGACCGAATGAAGCTAACGATGATCCTAGTTCGATCCCAACCGTTAGTTCAACCGCGCCACATCGACGCAATCACCGCTTCTGTTTCCGTTTATCTTACCGTGATTTTGAATCCACAAATATTGAATGTATTCCTCCTACAGCTTTCACTATTTGTGCTCTCAGTTCTGGTGCATCCGGTCGGAATACAGTAATTCCAGCTGGTTCAACTGAAGAAGGAATTTTTTATTGTCACCACGGATTATTAGTACATATCAACAGCATGAGAAATAAAAGCTGTTTTCACCGTTCGGTCTTGTGCCGTAGTACAAATTCCGTGATGACGAATCGAACGCCAAGCAAGTGACGTGGTGAACACCTTAGATCATGCATGTTTTGGGTGTGAGATCAGTCATGGGGGACTGGCTCACCTTTATCAGTAATTAATGTAGTATTTCCACCAAAAATAGATCGCTTGAATATAGAATGTTGGAGTTCGTCGTAATAGTAGATTTCGCCTCGGACAGGATCGACAGTGAATACGACGCCCCCTTTCAGCGAAAAGATTGGTGGTATGAATGAATCTGCCTAAAACTGGGAAAATAGAATGATTGTACAGTATGCATTCGTGACAGGTTAATTGTATCAAGTCATACCCTGAGTTTCCCTCCTTCCTCGTCTACTAACAACTGCACACCGTGGATCCACATAGGAGACTGCCGAGAATACAGTACTAAATGTTCCACTGATCCAGACACAATACATTTGTCTCCTTCCATAGCCAGACCTTCCTACAACACGGCTGATTCAAGATAGACTTGGATGCTTGGTAAAAATCACTAGAAGAGGACTCACGGGACAAAGGCATAATGCTGAGTAGTTTTTGTCTGCCACGCAAATTCCATCGCAACTCGAGCAGTTGGAAGCACCTGCAGTATGATAAACTGCAGCACACAAACTGACAATCTAAGTAAGTAAGTGGGTAACTTTAAAAAAAACTGACTTTTTCTTGAGGTGAGATTGTGGTTCACAAAGAAACTATCAACACTGGTGTGAAAATCGATAGATTCCGACTGTGAAGTAACCGTATCCACTCTAATCAGTTTATCTCGGCTAGGCACATACAGAAAATCCGAAAAGAATGTGATAGAAGTTGAATATTTGAGCTGAAAGTGAAAAAAGTACATTAATTCTTTGTTTATTCCGGGAAAAGCCTCAATTTTCTGATCTCTGTAGCTCCCAGGAGTAAGATTCGCACCAGCTGGTGACAACTACAGCACTCCAGCCTCATATCCACACATACATCTCATCATATACGTTCGATGGTCATAAAAAAAAAACTAGGCGAATCCGCACTGTTTTTTTCGAAAACACAGCAGAGCCGAAAATCAAATGCTTTCCCGACAATTCACCAAATAAGATTTGAAGATTTAATAAGATTTAAAAAATTGTGAAATGACAGAAATCTCTCACCCTTTTATCGTGTAATACACTGCGGACACTTCCATTTCTACCGTAATCGACGGCAAAAATTCGCTCGAAATACCGGTCGCTACAGTAGAGCGTTTGTGAAAATGGATCCACCGCCACTCCTGAAACGCGAGCGCGCTGACTGGAATGCCGGTATATATACCATTTGGTTACCGCACGCAGGCGAGCTGCGCTGCGCCCGGTTCGGGCGGGCGATGACGCTGCTGGAGCGCGAGAAGCTTAGTTCGGGCGGGAAAGTTAGAACACTTCGCGAATGCGTGCTTTTAACTCGTTTGTGTCGTGCTTCGTTACATAGTCATATTCTATTTGAAATTTTTTTTCCAATTTTGCTATATTTGTGAATTTGATGTTAACGGCGTTCTGTGTCTTGTCAAAGAGGCTGCACATTGTTGAAATGCTCGACAAATATCATTAAAATTTGAAGAGCAGAAAAGCATTTCAAGAGGAGATTGTTCAGAAGGTGATCAATCGATAGATCATTGTTGGAAGTAGATAGCTGATACAGTCGGGTCCCTAAGATCTAAGCGTTAACCTTAAAGCACCTATGACATGTAGGCTAAAGCTACCAAGAAGAGAGGAAGACAGAGATGGAACTACTATTGCTTTAACATTATTGAACCTTCCAAACAAGCCAGAAGTGAATAACTGACTTATATCTCTTCTGTAGTAGTATTTCCAAAGGAAAAATTGATATGTCTTGACATGTAACTATTTTTGTTCTCACATTGACTCTGTCTTCACAAGCTTACAATCCTGAAAAGACCTTCTAGATTAAGTGGTGTTTATGAAGACTTTAACGAAATTTCAAGAAATTGAATATTTCAGGCTCTATCTTCTATTCTTCTTTTTAGTCTACATGACATGGATCCTCGAAGATCAATGCTTAGGTTTTAGGGTCCTGACCGACTCAGCTATTCACTTCTAGTGATGACCTGTCGGCCGATAAACTATCCCCTTCTGAAATGGAAAAGTGACCCGTACTTTAGCGACAAATGTCAAAGTTATTTGTGACTTAAACACGGTTCTTGTCCTATATGAATGTTCTTGAGCTCAAAAGTTCTGTTCAATTAGAATATATTGATTAACTAATCATGGGTCAGTTAATGTTTAATGTTATGAATGGTTATAACAATAATGGTAATAAGACAGTTTGTGACGTGCCTACGGTTTCAAATGTCGTTAGTATTTAAAGGACGTCATCTCGGAAGAGTTAACGAATAGAAATAATAATATAAAAGTAAGCATTCTTATTATCCTAACGTGCTAACACCACTTGAAGAGCCGAGGTGGAGCTCTCATACAAAGGTGTGCGAATTGCGCGCTCCAGCAACACCATCATCGCCCGCCCGAACCAGGCGCGGCGCGGCTCGCCCGCGGTAACCCCACATGATGGTGCGTATGCCGGCATTCCGCTGACTGTCCCAAAGTACTGTCTCCGTACCTTTAAATTCCCGTAACTACGGTAGCTTACCTCCTGGCATTCGCGGAATCCTATCAGACATGCTGATTTTCGTACGATTATTGAAACTCACTTGCCATATCCCTGCGTTTCTTCCAACGGTCGAATAGAAAACCAATCTAGAATTCACGGTCAATGTACAAAACAAATATCCACTTCTTAAAGACCTTACGCATCCATTATTTCTCAGCACAGGAGTTAGGAATCACAGCGACTCCTTACTCCCTATTCAAAGCAGGAAATTTTTGGTAACTGAGTTTTCTATGTAAGCAGAAAGGGTAGTTTTCAAGAATAACTGCGAAAAAGCGAGAGAAGTCCACGAATCAGTGACCTCAGTTTACTGACGGGACAACCCTTTACATCCATGAGAATAACAAAGAGAAAAAGTACAAAGCAGGTAAATGATGAAGTGATCTGAGTAAGTCGCTAAACATTCTACAAGTGAGGAAATCCACCACAATAATTTCCAATCCATGATTTATATATACATGAAGAATTGCCAAAAATTCGCCGACAACATACCCAAAGAAAGAATCTACGACGAAATCCTCAATGTCTATGTCATCAACTACAATCCGACATTTTTCCATCTTTGGCATCTCATTCTTGCAAATAACAATTCGAGTGCGACCAACAAGAAATAACCAATTGTCGCCATTAGGATCGTGACGAATAACGCGAACTTCTTAATAAAAAAAAAACATTTGATCGCTCGAAATCCGAATAAACACTGTCTGTTACGATTTGCTGGGACAGGAATAAATTACCATCTAATGGGAAGCTCGCGGTAATGTCTGTTTTCGTAATTCTCGACGAAGCTTTTGAGATACGAGAACATTCCATGAATGAATAAGTGAGTGGGTCCTGCAAGAATTTTTTCTTCCTTGTTGTGGAACTTAAACCCGACTCAAAAAAAACAACAAACTAATACCGCTCTAACTGCTGCCATCACATAACAGATCCAATTTCTTTTACTGTCCGCAGCTGCCGTTAACAACCTCCTGTTTTGATTTATTGTTCTCTGAAACCTCATCGGGAATTCCTCCCAGTTGACGGACGAAGTCATCGCAAACGCATTACCAAGTACTGTCACATAGCTACCGACCGTATCCCCTTCAAAGTGGATATCACATAGTCACACACACAATTATCGATCGAAGTGAATGATTGATAGGTTAATTGTGACACTCACGTGGATTACAGTAACTCCCGTTTGGTTTAAAATCTTCGAAACAGTCACACTCAGTAACACCATTGGGAAGATTTTGACACAGTTGGGAACAAATTGGAGTATGCCCTAAAATTCATGATGGTCGCTGAATGGGAGTTTTGATAAATGAAAAACACACCCAAAACTCGCACCTCTCAATCTCCGCCCACATTTGTCCTCTGGCACGCATCTGTCGCCAACCGAAATTTGATCCGTAGGGCAGTAGCAAACAGGACCGTCCATCGTCAAGCCAACTCCGTAGTGACATGTTATATTGTGCCCTGAATCAGGGGTTCTTAGCACTGTATACTTGGGTCAGAACGTCCTGAAGTTCGGCGCAGTTGCGTAAGTGGCTGCGCTCGAATCGGCGCGGTTCAGCGATTGAGATCGAGGTGTCCGTGGTGGGACCGCCGCTAGCTTCACACGGACTGTAGCGATGAGTGGTGCCATCAGAGGTCCCTCGTCGATCCCAACCGCTACAATCCACCGCGCCGCTTCGAGCGCAGCTGATTACGCAATTGCACACATCGTCTCAGATTCTGACCCGACTATAAATTTAGAGTTTCTGAGAAGAGAAATACTCTATCCAGTCCCACAAATAAAACAATTTGAATACGGAAGGTGCAACAGACTAGTTCTCGTTTATACTTAAACCTTGAACCGTTTTATATCGTGCATTCGTAATATTAATTATTCAATACACCTGAGATGGGAACGCAGACATCGAAAATCCAAAAATAAATCGTCAGTGTTTTCCTACGAACTTAAAAATGTACATAGAATTAGAAAGTGCTAGCCAAATGTTATATCTCATTTGAGAAAGAATGTTTCGCTCCACACGACAATAGTGTTCTGTTCCTTTTCTCTCTAGGAAACATCTAGAATCGTTCTATTCTTGGAAAATCCAGAATTGTTTTGAACAGGTGAACATTAATATTCATCTCTACATAATCAATTTCCCTTCAGTCAAAAGTTTCGTCTGAACACTAGAATCGATAATTATTAGTAATAATATTATAATAACTCATCAAGTTTTGCCTTATAATTGCCTAGTCCGAAAAAATGTGGACCAAACATCTATTCCAAACACATTTACGTATCCATGAGGAAAATCTACCCTGCGTATCCATGAGGAAAATCTACTGCTTTTGCGCAAGTTATAGCTTCATCCATTTTTTTTTATTCTGCGCTGCATTACGGTTTTATGAACGACTTAGCCGTCGCTTACGCACCGTGACGCAGAAGAAACAAAGATCTTGGCTACTGCACCTAGTAAAGAAAACGATTTTGGACGCACCCAGAGAAATACTGAAACTCCTGTCGATCGCTGTACTATTGTTAGGGCAAAATTGAACTACTGGTCACCCATAATTTTTCTTCTTCCAAGAATTTGAATAATAAAAACATTTTAGCTGCCAAACTTACAATCTTCGCATTTACGGTGCTCATCCGAGTGGTCGTTGCAATCCACTATTCCGTTACAGAACTGCGACAGATGTATGCACCTAGCCTCATGCTGGCACGAGTAAAAATTCGGAGGACACACAGCTTTATGCAGGCCTGAAAAAACTCATATACACTTTACTACGCACAGCATCAAGAATAAGCATTGATCGGGCCGTAGAATCCCCCACATATGGATGGATCTTCATCGGAATCATCGTCCACACCATTACTGCCGCAGTCCGCGGTGCCATCGCAGAGGTAGACTTTTGGCAGACAACGTCCAGACTGGCAGCGGAACTCGTCCGAACCGCACCGTGCTAAAGCTGTAGGAAGCATGTGTGACGAAGTTAATCGACTAGAAAACCACTTTGTTTCGTACGTACTACAAAAGGCCAACTCGTCCGAGCCGTCGGCGCAATCCTGTTCACCGTCGCACTTCCATTTCAATGGTACGCAACGACCATCACATGAAAATTGACCGATGCCACAATTCGCTGGAAGGATGACAGTAAGAAAATTCTTCTTTTCCGCTTGGGACCGCTAATTATCCTTTAGTCAATCTTATGGATTTGTACGGCTTTAAATGATCATTTAAATGATCAAGCCCCATTAGCCATTAATTATGTATTGGGAGTCATTGCTAGGTATGGGTAGTGGAATTTAGCGAATGCATGGTTACAATTATTCATTTGAATTCATTTTCATATCACAAAATTGTCGTTATTGGTGTCTCTGTGGGAAAGTCGAAGGTTGAGGTGGTACATTACGAGTATGAGCGGGAACATGCTCAATTTCCCCTAATGGTCCTGAAAATCAGCGTGGGAAACGGCCTTACTCCCTACGAGGTACGTTAGAACGCGCCGCAACCAGGCGCGAACGGTCAAAGATTAATTGGCTCTCCTCACCGATCTATTCAAGTGAACCTAGTGAATAGGCTGATGAGGGGATAGAAATGTGTACATCGAGGCCCGTTCTAACGTAACTCGTAGGAACTAGAGCGGTTCCCACCCCACTTTTTTACGACGATAGGAGTGAGATTTCAGCCCGAATCCCGCAATCTACGACCCCATCTCCGGCTTTTCCCACGGGGTTCCCTTACCACATCAGACTCTTTGTATGCTCCTTTCAGCCGTTCTCAACCGTAACGCTCTCAATTCGCCGCAAGCCACAGTCACAACAACGCATTCCAGCCAACAGTCATACTAGTTCCGCTCAATCGTGGAATAAGCATCCGTTACCAACACATTATCCCATACTCTCTCAAATGATGGTTCAAATCATAGTAAACTGGCAGATATCAGTTAGATTACCTATCAGTTAGAATAAAGTCATCCACTACTCTTGGATAGCAGCAATTAGTCAACGGTCCGGAAGATGCGGCGCGTGCACAAGGCTGGCGCGCTCCAATCGAATTCGGCTTAGAAAATAGCGCGCCGGACCGCTCGAAGGCGTATCGTCCAGGCCGTTTTTTGCGGCAGTTAGGAAGAAATGGACGGAATCGCCCTTTTCTCCATAATCCCGTATACAAATACCCCACCTGAAATCCGTACCACCTCAGATTCGTGGGGTAATGCCTTTAACTTCGATCTGGGTTGACTAACCAGTTACAGCAACGCCCCCACCCAGTAGGAGCAATAAAAAGAGCACAAACTTGTGCAAATCTAGTGGAGTAGATCCCAACTATACTGAATTTAAGCCTGACTTGGATAGCCCGATTCACCCCATAGGTCGGACTCTTGTAGGTTATCATTACGTCCAGAATTCTGTGCAGAAACTATCAATCTAACGCCACCTCAGAGAACTACCAGTTAATTTTGACCCCTAGGAATGAAAGAGCGAAGAATGACGGAAAAATCGGAGACAAACGAAGTTAAACAACCTTCACTGCTGCTCCAATCGCTCTGCGCGGCGCCGCTGAACCCGTTCGGAAATGCAGCACAAAGCCAGAATAACACTAGTGAAACACCCGTATCTAACATCACCAGATATTACATCTACTCTGATTATTAAGCTACAAGGATTTATCTGAAAATATCTTCTCAAAAAAAGGATAAAGAATCACAAATGAAAAGAATCAAAAAGAACTTAAGAATAACGATGATCTTTTCTTTCAATAAGGATCACGACATAATTGTTCAAAGATGAAATAAGTTTCGAAATAACGACGTAAGACGTAAAACTCAAGAGACGAGGAGGGATAGATTTTAAAAATAGAGGTAATGAAAGAGCGAGAGAATATGTCTGACTTTCAAAAATGAAATACGCTAACATTCACAAGAAAAGGAGAAGTGAAGCTGCATGAATGAAAATTGAAAAGTCGGTTGCATAAATTGTCACTACCTTGAAAAAATAGGAAATGCCTCTTCTGCTCTAGAAAATAGAATACGAGCAAATTTTTTCAGTAGTAAAATCGAAAACAAAAAGAAAGAAAGAAAGTCCGAAAAGAAATTAATGTAGTAAACTTCAAAGTAAAATTGATGATAATCGAAAACTTTGGCGAATCGAACAGAGAGCGAAGAGGAAACAGCGAAGCCACGAAATCAGATACGTGCGGAAGACGACTCGCCCCACGGGTCCTTTTTTTGAGCAAGCTGAAGAGATGAATCGTTTTTCTTTCTCTCGCCTAACTAATGGAACGTTTAGATGGAATTCCAAGAATTTTTCGACTACTAATGTGGAAAAACCATTCTTCGGATATAATATTGTGTCCCTGTCGTTTAATAATCAAGTTGGTGATTTTAATGAAACAGAAAAAATGAAATAGAATTTGTTCACGTATCGTCGGTCCAAGGCAAAAAATAAATAAATAAGTTAATTAATTAAAAGGTGCTATTCGTTTACATTACAATTTTTATTTCGTTACTTCTTACTTAAAGATGCTATTCGTTAACTTTACTATCTTTATTTTGCTACTATTTCGTCTCATTAGATCTCATAGAGAGGTTTTATTTAATTTGATTCAGTCTGCTCTTGTGATATCTTTTCAAAATTTCCAATTTTTTTTACAGGTCATTGAAAATAATTCACCCAAAGTGCCAAAGATTAAAAGAAAAGTAACGAATTTGCTACTTCCCAGAAAGTAAATCGTACAAAATTCGGAGAGAAATAATTTGAAAAATTAAATAATCAACTGAATAAATAAAATAATATGAATAGAAATTAAATGAAATAAATAATAAACAAAATAAATAATAAGTAAAATAAATAATAAATAAAAATGAATAATCTTAATATGAATATCCTAGCTAGAAATATGTACAAGAACGGGAAATGGATTAGGCACTACGAATAATTTTAATTAGATTTAATTTCAACTGTAAAAAATCCGGAATAATAATGTTTATTATTCTAAGGCAGGCGAAGACTGGTGGTATTCAAAACATTTTATTTTATTTTATTTTATTTTATTTTTAAAGTTTCTTAAGTGAAAGTAGCAGGATCAGTAAACTTCCAGGTTAGTAGCGACTCCATTTGAGGATTCGCTTAAATTGGGCCCGTCAAAAAACTTAAACCTGGACGTGAGCAATGACGAGCGATAAAAGTGATTCATTACATGACCTTTCCTAAAAATTCCCAAAATAAATCTTGTATTGTGGAATCCGAAAGTCTTCAAGAAAGAAAACAACCTTCCAGGAACCCGGAACCCAGAAAATCGGAAAAGAAGTGTTTTGACCGTCGGGAATTGCTAATTAATGGAGAATTATACGCTGAGCAGGAGAAGAATTATGAGCAGCTGGGGTCATCTCGATCAATTCCGACCGCATGACGTGTGTTCGTTGACGCCGTCGGCATCCGCGGGACATTGGTGACCGCCGCATCCCCAGTGGGCATTCATCGACGTCCGGCAGCTTTTTTTTTATTCAGCGAATTCAACCGTCATAAATACGCCAGTTCGCAATTTTTTTCGGAAAATTCCAGAAGGGCGAGCGCAAGCAGCGCTAAACTAATCTATGAAACGAGTTACTGTGACTTCACATAGTTTATTAAACTTTAGAATAACTTACTGCTTCAACCACAATTTATTTCACTTTTCAGGATCGAATGATGCTCAAACGTGGATATAGCGTGTATTTCTATGCACAGCACTATTTTTACGGCTCTTTTGCAATGTTTCAGAACAAAACTAGTTTCAGATTGCGAGTCAAGGCGCCTCTGGAAAAAAAAGCCTATTCAATTGAATTGTAAAGACTAGAAATTAAGCCATTCAGCAGCTTCTGGGAGAGAGGAGCTATTTTTACTCACATATTGATCGTTTGCGTATTCCCACTACACGTTACAGTACCTTGTATACAGTACTTTGCAGCGATACGATGCAGCAGTGAACATCCTTATTGTGGACGATTGCAGAAAAGGTGTGACGGAATAGCTGCACTGGATTTACTTTAGTGCACAAGGCGAAGATAGGAGAGCGAGAGAGCACGAGAGTACTGACTGGTAGCGCTAATAGCGGCCGATAACTGCAAGGATGGCTGGAGAAGAATGGTCCAACTGTAGAACGACGGCGACTAACGCGAAAAGGTTTATTTTGACATCTTGGTCAGGGAGTGAACCGAAACCCTGGCACTTTCCCTTTCCCTGCTGGATGCTCTCGGCTCTAGCTGGGTCAGCCGGC
Source organism: Necator americanus (assembly GCF_031761385.1). Classification (NCBI taxonomy): domain Eukaryota; kingdom Metazoa; phylum Nematoda; class Chromadorea; order Rhabditida; family Ancylostomatidae; genus Necator; species Necator americanus. The sequence goes on from NC_087371.1 coordinate 695,897, forward strand.
TTGGGAGATTACTTTTGAGTGAGGGAAATCATGAAGCTTAGGATAGAGGAGTTTGGAGAAACATGCGAGGAACAAAATAAACTGCAATGAATAATAATAATAATAATAATAATAATAATAATAATAATAATAATAATAATAATAATAATAATAATAATAATAATAATATGAACAAAAAATGATTGAGATAGAATAGGATGGGGTCCACAAAACACAGTGACTCGCGCAGTTTTCGAAAGCAGTTCTCAGAAATCGCAACGATCCAGAAGTCGAATGATATCTTCGCGATATTCGACTGAAAATTCGCTCTGGTTGTCGCGAGATCACCCAGAAGATCGAGGATACGAACCCCAGGAATCTCGCACTGATTTGCACGTTGCTCCGAAGAGAAGAGAGACAAAGAAAAGAGACCATGCGCACGAAGATAATAAAGAACGAGGTTTTCTGAAGGATCCATGTCATATTTGTAACAATTTCTATGAATAACAGTAAGAGTTTGCAGTACATCTTCAGAACTTCAAAGGATATTCAAAAATTGCGCCACTCTCCAAAGTAACATCTCGTTTTCGGCACTAAACACTGAACAAAGACGTAGATTCGGCGGTAACGAGCCAAGGACGAGTTATTTAGCGACCGATGCAAAAAGGTGAGTGAGTGAGAAGAAGAGAACTCTACTTCGGAACAGCAAACTCGTACGCTAACCGCACCTGGCCGTCCGAAACTTTCCAACGGGGCTTGTCCGGCGGTGAGTCCGTTCGACCCCGTGCTGTGCAGCACACTTAACAGCTGACAAGGGTTTATTTATGACATTGATCGATCGATTTCGTTCAACTATTAGCAGTAGAAGGGATTTGTATGATCATAGGTGACAAGAGAAACGCGATTTTACACGCAAAACAAAAGTAGTAAACAAAAAATGATAAAATAATAAGAAAAACACAAAGCATATAGGAAATACGAATACGCAAAATATACAATAGAATATAAATCATAAAATAATTACTGCACATCCGATTATTCCATAACAAAACTGAGTAAAAAAAATCAAAAGCAAAACCTCATCTTGAGAAATGGGAATCTAGTGCGAATTTGCGGGAAGAAATCAATAACAACGGTGAGGTTTAACTAATCTTAAAGCTGTGGAATTAGCCAAAAACAGACGCAACAGTTGTTGTGTCCGCGGTCGGCGAAACAAACCAGCGATGAGCGGCGGGCGGTTAATTGGAGTTCTGACGATTTGCCAGCCACCGTGATCTCGAAGTCTCCGTCTCGAAGAGAAAGAAAGAAGACTTCGACAGAAATGAAAAATGATTAAGAATTCCCTCAAGAGGCGTGTTCGCCCCCGAAAATGTCGAAAACTCAAACAAAAGGATGTAATAGACGAGGGGAACACTGACGCTAACAAGATTTCGTCTGAGGTCAACAGAGCTCTGTCGGGATGCCGCATGCGCTTGAAGGCACCGGCCAATCCTCGGTGCCCTTAAATTTGCACGGATGGCCGCCTGATCTATAGGGCCCGAGGGGATACGGCAATCTTTAAAGTTAAACAAGCGTTTTGTTGGCAACCAGCGGCAATGAGACTCGATTGGCGCCTGTACAGAATTTGACGGATACTGTAATCAAGGGCAGCACCAACAACAGAAAGATCAGCCGTCTACAGTTTCTCAACCTATAAATAAACAGTCTAGAAAAAAAAAACACCGCCTTTTCCTTTGGTTTCTCATCGAAATGAATGAGACAACAGCAATATCGATGATCTCAAGGTTCGAGGTACTGTACGGAAAGGATCTGAGAATCTAGGATTTTGTAGGAGAGCTGGGAGAAAAGTTGCAATGGAATGGATGCCCAGTCATGGTAGCCTGTTATGGATTTCTCTTCATGCACGGAAAAATGGAAACCAACACCTCTATAAGAAAATTGCTCAAAATGTGATGTAACACGAGTAGATGTTTTATGTTTTACAAATAAAACTGAGATTTTTGCAAAAGGGCTACGATACAAATCCACAATGTGTGCATTCACGTATCAATCATATATCGGCCAAAGATGTCGGAAAGAGCACAACAAAGAGATTACCAGATCTAGTCGAGTTTATTGTAAAAGTGTTGCGCATCAAAAAAAGAAGCCCCGCCACATACGATGGACAGGCGCGCAGTGCTCTGCGCCATATGTCACCGTAGTGGCACGCATACAATTACTGCCGCGACGCAGGACCACGAAAAATCTGCGACGAATCGACGTGTGACGTCATCAATCATTCGGTTTTTCTGCGATTACGGACTTCTTCGCGAGGAGAATACTAGATTGGTTGTCAGTCATTGTGAAGAGATTCGACTTGTTTCTCGTCACTGCGCTTAATTGACCACGCTAGTGCCGCAAATTGGCGGCGTTTTCTTGTCTCGTACGTAATTTCAGAATTGGGACGTAGTTTATGGAGCGGGCAATTGATCGTACGGATCAGTATCCAAGTCAGTGGGAGCTAAGTAAACTATTGCTCAAGTGTAAAATGGAGGTAGTCACGCTCTCAGTCGAACAGCAGTTGTCCATACAAAACATAGATGCCAATTCTTTTGAGAATGCGAGCCTGGAATATACGGATCTGTACTCCATCACTCGTTTTACATGAATGGGAGGTCTTCCCATCGTGGAACCTCCGGAATCGCGCAGAAATTTTGAGAAATATGCGAAGATGTCTAAGCAAAGGAAATTTTGATTTTTAATTAATTTTTCGAATTTTAAGGCCTCCAATAGAGAAACCAGTGGTAGTCTTCCAAGGATAATGATATTTTGAGATCCTTAACAGTGCAATTTGCAGGATGGAAGTTGAAGAACGAAAGAAACGCAGAGGACCTTAGCAAAAGACCTTTGTCCCCTGAAAATTCCTCTTCGGAAATTAAACACATAGAAAGCTTGAAGGTAGTGAATTTTAAAAGGGTTTGAGATCTGGAAGTTGGATTAATGGGAATCCAAACAAATACTGAAGGGTAAAGGAATCCTGTCTAAAGCACGTCCACAGCATACAAGACATTTCTGACAAATTTTCTGGAAATGTTCTCCAATTTCCGATTTCTCAAAACGACTCTTCGAAACAAACAAAAAAAGTAGTAGGCGTTTACCCAAATTTTGAGTTGCGACTAGCTTATTACCCGTGAATGGATGTTGACTTCGTCAAAGGCTACGCTCCAAACCAGAATCTACGAAAGCCAGTTGGAAAGGAGCTGCGAGGAAGACCGTAATTGCAGACGCCGCAGCAGTATCGAGACGTCAAAACATGAAGCACGGTGCCGTTGCGGAAGCGGCTGTCCTCGAAGCGGCGCGGTGAAGCGTAGCGGTTCGGATCGTGCAAGGACCTCGCTGCCGCCACTCATCTCTGCAGTTTGCCATGGTCCCATCTCGATTCCAACCGCTGTCTCCACCGTACCGCTTTGAGCGCAGCCGCAAGTAACGATAGTCCAAGTTCACGCACGCCTAGCCACTGAGCACATTTATAATTTAAGTATACCAGATACCGTAGATAGAAAACTTTACACCGATGGGAATTAAATAACTCAAAAATTTCGTATGAGAACTTTTGCAGGACATTCTTCATCAATTACGTTGCTATTTAACTTGTCTGGATTCGCATCCGCAAACGTTCTGCAAGATTGATCTATCGAACGAAATTTTTATGGAAGTTAAATTTTCTAAATTTTCAAAAAGAACGCAAAAAAAAACATAGAGGTGAAGAACAAATGTATTCATTTCGTTTGTAATAAGGCCAAAAAAAAAATTGAGGAAAAATTGCTCTTATAGGAACGAGAAAGGTTACTTCAACATAATGTTGTGATCAGCACAATATCAGCAACTGCTGCCAGGGCAACAGCTTGCAGAGCTGCAGTGTCGTAGAGATCATGTAACCAGTGATAGGATATCAGCATTAGCTTTGCAAAAATTTATTCTAACTATTATAATTATTAAAAATATATATAACAAATATATACATCATAGCTATTATTTCAACTGTTCAAATTCTTTTGAAGGTCCTAGCATATATGGGCACATCGGAGGCAGCACACCACAAAATTGAATTTCCCTGAATCCCCTGAAAAGCGTCGTGGGAAACCGCTTTCGAGTGCGAATTTTTCTACGACGCCCCACCTCTGTACACGTGCAGAGTCTGGGAACCATTGAAAGGTGCCTGACAGGGGAAACTCAGATTCAAATCCCGTTTCTCACGCCTTTTCTCATGACTATTAGCAAGAATTGAGCGCGAACACGCTCATATTCGTAATCTAAACTCTGGATCCTTTACTATCCGTGAGACATGGTCATTTTGTGGTGTGGTCCCTTTAAATAAGAAGAATGTAGGACAACAAAAATAATAAATAAATAACAAATAATAAATGGAAATAATGCACTGGAATTACGGCTGTCAACAATAGAAAATTGTGCCCCTATAGGAACTTCTGTGATGCTCCAGGCAGCGATAATTCAAGAAAACATTTGGTATAGCTGAGCAACTAACAAATACTCCCAGTCATTTGGTTCCACACACGAAGAGCATGTCATTGATATGTCATTTTGACCTCTCAATTGTCATAACGCCATAGTCTTCACGGTTCGTTCTTAGACATAACAAAGAGGGATTTTTTGAGTCGACAACTTGCCAATGGCCGGTCACAGTTCATGGAAACGTCCCTGACGACGACGACGACGGCGCCATTCTCGACCGGTTTCTTTTCATATGTGATCGTGTGTGAAATTGTGTGCGTTGTTACGTCGTTGATCTCCGATACCGCCCAAAACTCGCCTATCCTCTGGTTTTGTCGCTTGTGGCATCGATTCCAGCATCTACGTTTCACCCTATTCATAATAGAACTCACCACTAACGAGGTTCGTGTTGATTACAGACATTTCTGTAGTTTCTTCCATGTCTTATAACCTGGATCGCTCCAGTATCTTAGCAGCCTTTTTCTACATTTCGAAAATTTCTGCATATAGAAAATTTTTCTTTTAAAAGTTCCCATCAGAAGACTCCGGCTAGCATTGTACTCCCGTTTTTTGACTGAGCAGATAAATTTGATCTACTGCGATAGATCATCCTAGCAGTAGAATTTTCTAGAGTCAAAAAAAAACAGAGCAGAAAAAACTTGTTTTAGTTTGTATAAGGATAATATTACGGATAACGCTTTTCTTGTTTGAATTGTTTGAAAAAAAAAGAAATAACAAGAAGAAAATTTTACACTTAGGTATTCGCGTGTTTCTTTTCTTAATCTTTGTTCACTTTTTTTCTTTTTTCTTCATCCATGTCTTCTACAGATCAATGCATGGTTGTACCATCACTTTTTCGTTGAAAAAACTGGAAGAGAAAAAATAGAAAAAAAGTGTAGCGAAAGTCAATTGACGGGTTTTTTGACTCGTGTCATTCGGACTGAAAAGACATCGGCAACAAAATCTCATTTCATGTTTCTTAATTTTTTTTTAGTAACACAACGAACTACTTAATACTCGTTTTTTCATTCACTCATCGAAGTGTCGGTTTCCGTTGTCGACTCATCGCTACGTACAGTACGATCAAACGACGTAAAGCACAGTGCCGTTGCGTAAGCGGCTGCGCTCGAAGCGTCGCGATGGAGCGCAGCGGTCAGGATCGAGTGGGGACCGTTGCTACCACCGTACATTGTTGCAGTTCGCGATGGTCCCACCTCGATTCCAACCGCTTCGCAGCGCAGCCGTTTACGCAACTGCACCGCAACTGTGTTTCATGTGGTTTTGACCCGACTACACATAAGTGTTTGTCAGTTGGTTTTTTTTTCCCCAACTGCTCAGTCTCTTCGCGTTGAGATCCAGTAATCGATGAATTAGTACCCCCTCTCCGTCAGCAAATCAAACAGGTTATTTCCATTCTTAGAAGAAAACTAAGGTCAGCATTCGATCTAAAAACCATCCTTATTTTGGTACTTAAATCATAAAATGAATGCAAAGAGAGGGAAGCAAAAAAAAAAGGAAATCAGTTAGGAGAGTATTTAAGGCTCTCTTAAATTACTTTACATTTCCTATTTTTGATTTACATTAATGATTCTAGTTCTGTTTTTTATCCTAGTCGTTTGAAGATTAAATATGTTTTTTTAAAAGTCGAAAAAAATTACTGATGAAAAGAAATGCAAATGAAACTGAAGATAAATGGAGAGTGAAAGGAACAAAAGTGTTTTTAATGAAAAACAAACGAAAAGGAGCTTTAAAAAACGTATGCAGATAAGGGAAAAATGTAAAAATTGTGAAATAAGAATCCTGAAAAAAAGTGATATAATTATATGTATGAAAAATTCCATAACTTCATCTAACCAATTATGAGAAAACACTCGAAAGGATAATTCTCAAAAGCGTCAGATTTTGTTACAGCGTCCATGATCGACTATCCTAGGATCATAGCACGTTGAATTTGTAGTTGTTAGGATTTTTGGTACATTTTTCCCTCACCTCATCCAGTTTTTCTTTAGACATTTCGTTAATTCTCCTCTATTTCGTTTGTAAGATGCTTCTCCTAAGATATCTTGGAATTTTTCGAAATCCAAAGCAAATTTCATTTTTACAGTCTAACTTTTATAGTAAAATACATCGTACAAACTACCGTTCTTGTTTTTTTTTTGTTTATTTCTAGCGCATTCTTGCCGTGTAATTATTTTCTCTAAGGATTTCCCAACATTTTCCAGTTTTGTCCACTTTTCACGACGACTATAAAAGTCAGCGAAGACTTCTCCACAACTAATTTTCCAGTTGTGGTTCTTTCTGATTATTTACATAGAAAACAATAAATAGAAGTAGAAATGAACCTCTCGTGGAGCTGTTTCAATTTTACTTATTTTCCAAGTTAACTCTATTGGTTTTGGATATGTTTTACGTTTTTCATGAATCCCGAACAATTTCATTTCTGTTATGTTCCAGATATTTTTTTTTTGATATGAGAAGATATTGCATTTTGGCTTTTCTCTTATTTTGCCCATGTTGTGGAAGATGAATACTAGATTTAATCAGTATCCAGTATAAGACTGCTCTACCATGGAATTCATAGAAACATCGATGATTAACACATTCATTAAAATATTTTACTGGAATATATATTTTGTCTATGTTTAGTTTATTGAAACATTCTTGTAATTTTTATGAGGAACTGCTTCATATATGAAGACGTTATTATAATAAGAATCAGAATTCGCCCCATTAAAGGATTTATCCCAGCCTCAGGCCAGCCCAACCATGTGACTGATTTCACTGCTTGCCTGTCAACCATTTCTCCCTACGTATACGAACACCGCCCCTCTAATTCATTTTTTTTTTACCGTAATTTATTCCTCTATTTTAAGAAAGATCTACAGAAAAGAATTAATTTCCTCTGAGACGTTTTTTTGTTTCACGTCTACTATGTAAGTTTTTCTCTGCTCTAGTTCACAGTTTAAATTTGCAAAAATTAGCCGAAAAATTAATTTAAAATTAATTAAACTCAAGCTCAATTTTTAATAACTCAGTTCAAGTTGTGCGAAATATTTCTCAACCTATTGCTTACTTTCTCATCATCTACATATAACTTCCATGGATTTTCAAGAAAAAAGAACTGTAAGAGAGCACTGAGTTCCTAAAATCCGTTCACAACTAGTTTTATCCCCCAGTATAAAAGAAACTATTCGGAATGTGCTTACAAAGGTGTTCATGAGTTCTGTAACACAGATAAAAACGTCACTTGCTGAAAATCTTCTCATCCTCTGAGCCAATCAAGGTGATCAATTAATATTTTTAAAAAAAAAAATTAACTGTTGATATTGTACCATTGGCCAATACGTTGAATCTTACACCACATAACCGAAGTGTCAGGAAAACTTTTTGTCAATTTCTTCGGGGATCCAACGTCAAACAGCGGGGATTTGCACATCTGACCGACTTCTGACAAGTCGAAAAAACCCGTAACTACCAACTTTTCGTCTTTTCTATAGGAGTCCATTTCAGAATGCGGATAATCGTTCTCCTGGCTGTACTGTATTCGACCCGATCGTCACCGACAAGATCAACCAACTCTGAATCAGCTGAGTCTTATGAAGACGAAGAAGAGAGTTGGGAATGTGGTACGGACGCGTTCAGCAAGTACTTCAGCGAAAATCAGATCGAATTGGATTGTCCGAAACTGAAGAGTTAGTGATTTGTAAATTTTCTGACGGACTAGAAAACCGCCGAACAACGAACAAACTGCTACCATGTTTCTGCTAAGCCTCTCTTCCTCCTCAACAAAGAAGAGAAGTCTCCTTCTATACTACGTATCGGCGGTATTCTTGAAGGAATAAAAAAAGAAAAAGAAGAAAAAGAAAGAAGTTAGCTCTAGACTATACATAGTGCAAATATATGTGTTATACTGTCTGTATAAAAGAGATTGCTTCGCCGCATCTCTCCATCTCTGCTTGTCTTGTGCACCTTACCTGGCTTGTAAGCTCATAAGCATTTTTGAAAAAAAAACCTTACCAAAATACCTATATATTTTTCCTACCTACGAAGAATTATCGGTAAATAAGTTGAAAAATAAAAAAAAGGACCAATTTGAAAAAACAATGACAAAACAATAAAAAATTACTTTAGAAACAGTGAACCAATGCTGTGTATCACACGATAAATGTTACGATGACCAACTCGGCCGGAAGCATTGCGACGACACCTTCTGCGATTGTTTAGATGTACGCTTATCGATCTTTATTGATTCCCCAATCTTTGAAAAGTGAACTCAGCAACCACTTTCCAGAGGGTAACCCGTGGATACGAGGTCTGCAACAAGGAAGATGGGCCACTGTTCTGCGGTATGGTACGGCAATTCGGTGCAGATGCTTATCTGCGATCGGGTAATCATACAGTATCACTTGAAGAGTCACAGGTGTGATAATCGTGGTTGCGTTTGTGGGTGTACTGTACAACCCCTGCCCTGTTCAGGATGAAATAATTCATGCAGCTCCCAATAACACCAATACTAACAGTTCTTCATCTCACGACTACGATTACGAGTCCGCTGTCAGGTAAAAATGAACTTACTTTCTCATACGGTAATCATTTTCGATTTGGGTGAGGCCATGGATTTTCAGCGCTAATGACACTGCCATTGAGAATTTTACACGGGAGAAAACTGATCTCTTGGAAGTTTTACTACGATCTGCATGATCTAGAAATATTGCTTTATTATTGATTATTTGTATAAATAATGAAGATTCACGACCAATAAATTAAATCAACCATCAATTGCAGTACAGGCAGAAAGAATACTTCGTTTCTATTAGGAAAACAGACGATGCTGTGAAAGAACTTATAAAAACCAAGGAAAAAACCCAAAAGTGCATATCACAGACATACAAATATCACATATCATATAAACATTGGAGAACAAATTCGAAACGAATCGACCAGACTGACTTGGGGAACACAAAGTATACACGTATTTTACACCAACAGCAATCCGCTATCGGGAAGCCAACGCCGCCTCGTTCTTTTCAGCCAAAATAGTCCTCCTAAAAATAAAAAAAGCTATTTAACATCAGTAACTAGCTACTACCAGGATTTCGGAACGCAGAACACTCACATCATCATCTTCTTCAAATGCATTTGATTCATCATACGGCGACGATTCCGCTCTGTGAAGTGAGTAACTGTTTGAAGCATTTTCCGGTAACTCGTATAGAGGAGGGTGTTGGTCAACTTCGTCCTGAGTTGTAAACTTTGACGCTGTTATTTGAGCCGATATGGACGGTCCTGGCGATTCTGGGGAATATCCTACAGCTATCTGACTTCCTAGATTCCTACTCGGTGTAGGAATCACTCCCTGAACAGCAGTAATTGTCTTAGGGTTCTAGGAACAGTGTTTTCCAATTGTCTTTAGATCTGATTTTAGACTTTTGGTTTAGAAATATTCTCAAACCATGATTATGCTCTGTCTCCTAGCTTGCTGCTCCAACAGGTCCAACTCCACTCTTGAGGTGATAATTGGCGGAGGTAGATGATGTTCGCGGAGGCGTGCCCTGGAAAACCCGTGCGTCTAAGCCAGTTATGAGGTCATAGGGCACGATTCTAACGAACCAGTCTTAATTTCTTTCGGCCTACCTCATGGACTCTCTAAACGATGAATGCCTCTGTATGGTTGTGGTGGGTTGTGCAGGTTGCACTGGTGTCAGTTGGGCTGTCTAAATGGTGATTTCGAAAATGAGGTGCGCGGAACTGACGATGATGCATGCCTGATTTCGAGGTGGATAACTCCTATATTCGTTATTTTCGTGATCACGCCGCTGAGGAAGTACAGGAACAGCTGAATTGCGGTAGTAGTTCGTCGACTCCATACTTTTAAGGCTTAATTTCGTGCAACACATCATAGTATATAACCTAGAGAAGCAACAAAATCATTACAAAATAAATCCATCAACCAAAAATGAACTCACGCGTGTCTATGGAACCACAGCACTAGTCCTACGGCTAATAAAATCACTAAAGCCACTATAGGAATAATAATCCAAAGAATCCATTCATTCCCAGTAGAAGCCGGTTGGATCTGAAGGTGAGTGATGTTACGCAGCTCGTATCATTTGTAATACTACTGAAATTTTATTCCTTACGATCTTGAACCAGAAAGTTGGTACTTAGAGTAAGTCATCACCGACAAGGATATAAATTTCTGTAGTTTTCTGTAGGAAACATGCATATGTGTGGAATGGATAGGGCATATAGGCGGAACTAGCAGCTCTTTTGCGAGCGGGTAAACTTCATGCAACCTACATATGTATTAGGCTGGTTTTGAATTTCAATTCTTCCGCATTTAAAAGAACTGTCTTGGCTGCTGAGCAGCGACTATCATTCCACAAATTAGAAGGCATGCAGTTTATAAGTAAGAAAAAAGGTTAGAATAAGTATAGAAAGGTAAAACTGACAGTAACACTCGAACATGAGTATACCCCTGCATTCGTTTTCTCACATGTCTCGCCCGTAGGACAGGAATCCGCTAGGAGCGGAGAACACCCGTTAACCAGGTCACAGTTGCTCTGCGATGTGCACGGCTTGCATTTCGTTTGGTTACTCTGGTCCTGAATGGAACGGTCAAATCAAGTAGGCATACGCAGGTGAAGGAAAAGAAAACGAACTTGATAAGTGCCTATTTCACAAGTGACACACAACGAAGAAAAAGGAGTACTAGGCGCGACTGGTGTCGGCCGATTTGTATTCACATGGGTACCGACAGGACAATTGACCACTTCACAACCTCTGTATCAAATCCATGAATGGACGAAGGGGAGACGATAACGATAAAATCACCCTATGTCTTTCGATGCTGTTGATACCGTGGTCAAACCCAGCGGGCATTCAACACATCCGGCGAATTGGTTTGTGCTCACCTTGAATTCACTTATAATCCGCAACTAACCACAAAGTGTGGGGAAAACATACCCAGTATGTCCCTCTAGCGCAAGGAACACAACGACCTTCGGCATCAAGTTCTTGGCCGGCTCCACATTTAAACGAGCAATCGGTAGCATTCTTTGCTCCCTGAATCAGTCACGCACTTGTGGAATTCGTCGCAAATTTCCGTAGCGTCTTACAATGAAACCAGTAGTGGTGTCTGCGGCGCATGGTAGACAAGAGACACTTCCTCGTTTCTCCTGGTAAGTTCCCAACGGACAAGGAAGACATTTCCTCAACCACTCATCGTAGTATTCACCAGTATCACAGATTTCTGTATAAATGAATGATAATAAAAAAAACAGAAAGAATGAAATGGTAATGAAATAAAAACTAAAGCCCTGATAGAACTCAGGAAAAAAAGCGCCAAGGACAACTGTATACTCTGAGCCGAACCCACCATGACAAGCATCTTCATTCTTTTGACCTATTAACCCTGACGTAGTAGTGTTTTCAGGACATTTGTTACATTTCTCTAAGGGATCACTTCTTCCTCTATACGTGTCTACGGGACACTCCACACAGTGATCCTCGTCCCAGTAGTGACCAGCAGAGCAGTCCGCTAAAAACGTGAATTTGCAACTTATGTTTTCAAGAATTGTACGACAACAAAACGCACCACAACTTCCTATCTCTTCATTTCGGCTGAAATGTGGATATTTCGCATCACAACTTATATCTTCATTGATTGACAAAGTTGAGTTGGGGAATTCCTTTTCTAGGGAGTTACTGATTGTGTTCTTGAGAAGATCCCTTGTGCTACTAAAGAGTAAATAACCTGCTAAGAACTAGATCGTAAAATACTCGAGAGAAAATCAAAGATGAATGCTCACTTAATATTGACGTAAAAATTAAAATTAAATAGTTGATCACGGATACTCCTGGATTTCCTCTGTGGACTTTGAACATGACAGTTGGGATTGACGAATATCTATGAAATAGAAAAAATACGCCCTATTGACTCTACAAACGGAAGAGACCGAGAAGCAGTCGATATGCATCAAAAGCACACAAAAACACAGAAACAAAGGTGAAACTGTTAACTTACTTGCCCTGTGCAGTTCCCACAATACGGTTCCAAGTCGTTCAGTAGAGAATCCAAAAGACGTTGTCGAATCTACAAAAACCAAACAATTAGATCAATTTCAAAAAAAGTAGATGAATCTTGTAAATTTACAAAGATTTGTTGACTTAACTCGATATTGATTGAGAACTGAAATAAAAGAAATAATGAGTCTCTAACCATTGTACAATTCCCGTAGTCTTCAAGCGTCCCATTTATGTTCTGCGTTGGATAGGTAGTCATACCACAAGAAGGAAAGGAATAGGTACGATTTGTTGGCCAAAAATTCGATCGGTCCCATTGGCCCTGAGGAACAGTACGATTTTAATAAAGAAATCGACTAGCACATGGGAATTTTCGTTGATTATACAATTTGTCCCTCTTTCCGATTTCTGGAACGTTTTAATAGACTGCGGAGCCGAGCAATAACAGTTCTTCTTTTTAAAAGCCCGACTCAGAAACACGAAACCACCTATAAATTCTTCTATTTCAACACTAACTCGTACTTTTGCCCGTGTCTTTCTCGTATCGTACTTTTACACTAGGATGCCGCGATGCAAGCTCGATGACGCAGTGTTCTGCTTAGGTGAAATGATGGATCGTATCATTTATTTACCCAACAGTCTTGATAAACAGACGTAGAGCTAATGGTGTTATGGGATCAATTACTTTTTCCGTACTTTACCAACAGAGATGGCAGACTCCACACATCTCAATCCAGCAGGCTGCACCTATCTATCAAGGAGATTGTCTATCAGGAACAATTAGGTGAAAATAAAAAAGTCACACTAAAAATTTCCAGCAAATCAACATTACTTACCATTATATCACAAACGTAGAACTCCGGATCAGCTCTTGGATAGTACTTATCTATGCAGTCTACTTGTGCTTTCATAATTGCATCCGTGCTATTCACGTTTTCGAATGTGGCATTGCCTTGTAACTAAATACACACTTTTAATTGTTCAGTGCAGTAGCAGTGTAGTAGCACTACGGTCCTACTTGGATATCTGCCTTAGGTATTTCACATTCCACTGGAGAAACAACTACTGAGAATGAACAGAAGGCCAAGTTCCCAGCTGCATCGCTTGCAACATAAACAACACGATAGTAGCCCCTGAACAGTCGACAACTGATCGGTGGGTTCTAGCATAAACATCAGAATAGGGCTTACCATGTAAAAGTTTGTCCACTGCGATAGTTACTCTTGATCGAAACAACTCCAACGTTATCCACGAACATATTCTTTGTGTCCCATTCAACCTTGACAAGTCGACTGGAGGATACGCTACGTATGTCACGGGGACACGATCGCACTAATGGAGGGATTTTGTCTAAATTTTCATTTTCCTAATGATGTGTATAAATATAACATATATGCATGCATCCATATATGGCATATAATAATAATATATTAAGCCTATGTAATACATAAAATCAATAGAAATGAAACGAAATGTCTCAACCTTTTGTATTACAATTGGGTCTTCCTGGCAAACAGTCAGATACATCGCATAGCCCAGGATAAAGCGCCATAACTCCAGGGTTATTTCTTTGAATGGTGGTGAAATCTGACCATCTCAACTGTAAATCTGGATGCTGTAAAGCCATCCAGTCGCGACACTGAAACGCCATTTTCGCCACCTCCACATCGCCGAGATATGAAGTGTAGAGCTGGAATTAGATACTGTGCACGTTCGGCTGATTAGATAAAACTTAGCCGGCTACCTGAACTAGACTGATTTCTCCTCTGAAACGGTTTGTTTCAAGTGGGCTAAGGTATAACTGACATCGAATGTCTGCGCTCACACTAATTTCCTCATAACTAGCGTTAGCCGCGAAAACTCCATCTAGAAATGTGGTCCATGTGGGACGTTCGTTGTACGGATAGTTTGGGCTTCGGACACAAATCTGAAAAGTATAAAACGTGCGTCAATAAAACCAGAAAAGTGTATGCTCGCACGGTCATTTCTCACCGACAAACAGCAACACGAGGATCTAGATGGACCAACTACAACATCTACAAAAATAGATTAGAAAAGGAGAATATGAAAACTAACATGATGCCATGCCATCACAGATATTGGGACAGAAATATGAAAGTTGTTATTGATCGTTACGCCAGTGTTGTCAAGTGATAAAATCGGAGCACTTAAATAAACATATTTTCAACTAAATAAAATAAATCCGAGAAAAAAACCTACCCAGCGGTGGTATTCAACTGCAAATAAGGTGACAGTTGGACATTTCCAGCAACTTGCGACTGAGGTGCGTAGAAAACCCATCCACAAAGTGTAAATTCTCTAGAAGCAAGTCCTTACAGTACTTACATCATTCCAAGAAATCCGCTTGAAACTGCGCTCACAACAACGAAGGATGAGAGAGGGGCTGTAGAAAAGTTATGTCTACTGTCTTTCGCTTTTGAGGAGCACAAAATGCTTGCGAAAGAAAAGTGATTATGTAGACGTTACTTTTAACTGCAGCAAAATAATGAGAACAATGCAACTCGTTCAACAAGAAAAAAAATGCAACTTGTTCTCTGTAAGAAAAAAAGAAGAAATCAAGAAACAATTTGTCGCGACGGTTCTAGATTCTCTAAGTACTAAAGAGCAACAGTTGTTCAAAATCTGATATCTTCTCTTGTTTAATTTATGCTTACAGCGCTCAATGACCAGACCATTAAACGTACGTATTCCGTATTGAAATGATTATCTCACCTCAAAAACGTGGATTGGAAATCTCGTGACACGACTTTCTGAGTCGATGGAAAGCCATTGAAGAAGAGATTGTAAGATGAAGTTTTCTCTGAGAACTTGGAAGTTACTTGTAGTAGAGCAGAAACGTACGAAAAATTAGCATTTACTTGTTTCACAAAACTCTCCAGTATACTCGGGTGGACAAATACAATGTCCTTGAAAATCTGTGTCGTTGAAACAAGTTCCAGAATTGCACGTGATAAAGGCGCATGATCGCTAAACCTCGCAACAGGATTAAAGAAATTTTAAAACAGAAGAAAGTAACTCTCACCCCAAAAATTTCACAGTTAGTTCCAAAAAAATCAACACTGCATTCACAACGCTGTTCATGATTAGTTACCACGCACGTTCCACCATTAAAACATTGCAATGGATTAGGAAACTCATCACACTTTATCTGAACATACGATTCTCCAATATGCATGAAGTTAGTGGCGTCACATCTCGACAAACAGTTCAGTACCCATTCTTCTTCGCAATGAGAACCACCGTATCCCGATGGACATATACATACAGCTCTGTTATCATCCTCCGCACAGGTACCATTGTTTTTGCACTCGAAACCCTCACAGAGATCCTTGACAAAAGAGAGGGTTAGCATTCTCTGCGGGTCAATGTTTTGTCATTGAGCCACTTTACCACATGCGTTTCACACCATTTTCCCGAGTAGTTCGGTTCACATTCACAAACCGCTTCACCATCTCGCTCATGACAAGTGCCACCATGCTGGCATGTCACATTCGCACAAAAGCTCTGAAGGCAAATTTGAGGAGAATCATCGTAAAGTATCCGGAAGGTGGTGATAATATAGCTCTCAAAGAAACTGTCGCGGGAAAATTTAATGGTGTCGCATAAAATTCCGACGAATACCCTCGACGCATTATTTGTACGACAATACATGTCTCAATATTTCCACACGCAGCAATCGATTTGTCAAAATGACCAACAATTTAATCTCACCAATTTCGTCTCGCAGCGGGACCCAGTGAAATATGGCTTACATTTGCAATATAGAGTGTTATTGATCACTGAACATATGCCATCATTCAAACAGTAGTTCTCAGTACACTGCAATCCACAGTAGTTCATGCACATTGTTAGCAAAAATCAACAAGTTAGCGCTTACCAGTACATTCTCACAATGTTCACCAGTACTGTTAGTGGGACACAAGCAACTTGCTCTACCGTCAACTGCAATGCAAGTCCCGCCATTTTCGCAGAAGTATTCCTCACATGGATCCTTGTGGAATAAGTCGTTGATTGGACGAAGAAAAGCGGCAGTATCGATATCGATAGACATCGATAGATCGCACAGAAGCTGTCAATAGGTCACGCTACGTGATAAACTCACCGACACATGAACTTCGCAGTGTTCTCCAGTATATTCAACAGGGCAGTAACACAATGGCTGATGATCTTTTAACACACATGTCCCATCATTCTCACAGCGCCAGTTATCGCAAAGATTGTTGATCGTTTCACAGTTCGTTCCGGTAAAACCTGGAATGTTACGACAGTGTATCCCTTCAATGACTAGTGAACAGTAACAAACGCGAAAGAAAATGATATGATTATCAAAATGCCAAAGGAAAAGTGGAAGAACTATAGAGGACCGGCCGTAATCGAGCGCGAAAGGGAGGAACATATGAAACACTAAGGATAAAATGTGGATACAACACAAGACTAATCACAAGGTCAAGTGAGCAGCAAATTTGTGAGATTTGCAGCAGCATTTATGCACGACACAATTCATTGAAATGTTTTAAAAGTATTCAGAAATAATATCTAGAAAGTTGACTGCATACAGAAGTCGAATTACAGATGCATGGATAATTTATTACCTCAGCCTGGGCGAATACGAACAACACAAAAACCCCATTAAATATACAAATACCTTCTTGACAGCTACATTTGTAGCCTTCGCTGTACAGCTCAATGCAAGATCCGTTGTTTAAACATGGACTATGGACGCAGTACTGTATCTCTCCTCCACACGATTCACCTACATAAAGAAATGAATGGATGGTAATCCTTTAAACATAGAAGTAGACCTAGTACCTCTATATCCATCCTTGCATTCACACAACCTTATGCCTGGAAATTCACCTCGACATCGTCCACCATTCAGACAAGGGTTACAAGTATTACAGAGATCTATTTGTATTTCACAATATGTGCCTGAACGGACTAAAATAAATATGCTATGATTTGGTACGAAAACTTAGTCACCTAGCCATCCCCTGGAACAATCGCACCAAAATCCACCGCTGACGTCTACACAAGTTCCCTGTTGACATGGATCCCAAACCGAACATTTGTCTACTTTCTTCTGCAGAGAAACACCTAGCACATTGAGCACGTGTATAGACCAATTCCACCCACCTGACAGTGCTCCCCTTCGTACCCTGGGGAGCAGCGACAAGAATAGCCACCTTCCGATGGCTCACAAACTCCGTGAACGCAAGTCAGATTAGCACAATGGTCAACGGGTTCACTGCAAACAACGAAGCTTTATATAGATTAGAAAAAAGAGATTTCGGAAAGAGGATGAACCTAATCTATGACAACTACATGAAAGGATTATTTGGAACAAATTTAAAGGAAATTGCTTGAGAGAAAAAAAAATTAGAAGATCGAATGAGAAGAGAGAACGAGGATGTGTTGAAATGAGTGACAGAGGATTAATGCAGATTAAGCAGTAGTATGGATTGATATTGAATGTAGCTGGTACCACAGCGATACCGTTTCTGTCGGTGTCACCCACTGCGCACTCGGTGAAGGTATGCACTGCCCCTCCCCATAGAGCGGTAGACTACTCGGAACTCCTTTCTTTTTCCATGGCTTTTTTCTCTAATTTTTTTTCTTATAACGGTGCAGCAATAGGACTGAGTAGCTGTAGAAAAGTTGTTCTCAACTAGTTTCACTGTTTTGTTTGCTGTTAGAACTCCTAATGTTTTAGGCATTGGTATTCTGTTCCATTTTTTTTTTGGCTATTTGTTCACGGATAGCATCTTTCAGAGTCTTAGCTCTAAGAGAACCTTTTCTCCTCCTATTTAATAGCTTTTTAATGGGAGGGCATCTCCTCAAAGATTTCATTCTGTGGGAGTTAGGTTATTGCTCCTCTTTCGTATAATTGCATATTGTTGACTTTCTTCTAGGATGGATTTTAGAATTTCACTATCTGCGATCACAAAAATAGCTAACCACAGCTACACGAAAAAAATAAAAGAGAAATTCGACTTCTAGAAGCAAACATCTTAGATCTTAACAGCAAAACAAACGATAAAACTAGTGGAAAAGTATTTTGCTTAGACTACTACTGATCCTGTTCGTGGATTATTTTACGAGAAAATGAGTGAAAACGACGAGGAGTAAGAAGAGGTCATTCACCGAGAACGACATGCGTCACCTCGGTAAAACACGTTTCAAGAAGACTGCACTTTCACGTAGAAGACGTACACGTGGTCAACAAAAATGCGACTGTAGATGACATGAGGATCGAAAACACTGAGGTGAGGACATGTGTGCACAGCCGAGTCTATTCATTACGAGAGCATTACGAACTTATACACGAAAAATGAACAAAGCAGAGCGAGATCAGCCCAGTAAGTGTATTCCGCGAGCAACAAAAAGTGTGCAACAGCAGGACTCACCATATCGGGGAACCACACCTAGAGATGTAGTTTCTTTTAACAATGTTATCCTGATTATTCCCACTTTTTGTTCCTTGAGAACTACAATCTTGTCCTACCCAGCCTATAAATTGATCTCACCAATATCACTTTTATCGGAAGCTGTTGCTAAGATGATCCGGACAACAAACCTTCTTCACATTCACAAGAATACCCTAAATCTGAGTCTTTATTTGGGATACATTCACTGTGCAGACTACAAGTATTGTTCTTGCATGCATCTGGTAAACATTTTGCATTTTGTCCACCTATACAGACACACTGATGCCGTACAGCATCGTCTTCTTCGGATAGTATGGGTAGGCAGAGATATGGTGCCTCACAACCCGAACATTCCTCAGACTCTCGCTCACAAAAGAGGCTACCATTAAATCCTGAATAAAAACATTTGCGAGTGTAACTAATTCGCTACATGTATGACTAGAGCAGCATCGCTGATACGTTTGAACTTTACCATTTCCACAACGACACTGTCCGGAACCATTTCGTTCGATGCATTTTCCTCTCCCTGTTGAAGCACAGAAAAAGTGTTCACATGATGACGGCTCGCAAGTTCCGTTTGAAAAATGGAAACCTTAAAGTTTGAAAGGAAAAAAAATCTAATACAAACTCAAGTACATGAGTTCATTTATGAATTACTCAAGATGTGCTACATGAGTCCTATAAACACCTGGTCTGGGTAAATTGCGTACCAAATCAAACAAAAGTAGAGGGCAACGCTGGAAGCTGTAGTGGAACGAAAATCAGAATGATAGACTTTTAGACTCCAGTAGAGGCAACGTAACATAATGCACCTGTGAAGCAGTCACACTTTTTCACACCATTCTCGATGAAACATCTCCCATTAGCGCAATCGTTATGTGTGCAAGCAACAGGATGGTCCTCTTGAACCAATGAACCTGCAATTGCAAAGGTATAGGCAACGTATGTGTAACGCACTATAAATCAAAGAAATAAAAAAAAGAACACATTGTGGACAGCACGGATTTGGTTCTTGTATCCACCATCCCGTAAGCGGCTTACAGACAGCTGTCACGATAGCTTGGTTGGAACCAAAACCACATTTCACCGGAATTTGACGAGGTTTCGAGAATGTATACGACTTGTTCAATGACAGACCACCTACAGAAGTCTAAAAAACTGTTGTAAGCGGGGTTAAAATTACGGAGTCGAATGACGGTGTAGCATCCTACCGCAAGACATTGCATGTAGAGCAGTTTTACGGACGATATCGTTGATGTTCCAGTTTTTTGAATACAAATTCGCAAGAATTTCCCAAAGCTCTCGAGGGACACCTCAATAAACCCAGGTTTCGTGGCTGTCGCCACAACATTGAAATCTTTAGGACGAGGAGTGTGTAATGAAGAGCTCGAATATGTGCCTGGAACAAAATATTCATGATATCCTGAGATTATTTCTATTGCTGATAACGTCGAACTAAACCAATTAAAACTGTTCCAACGAGTCGCTGTATGTGTACGATGATCTTCAACGAGTCACTTTTTGGAACGATAACAGGAGAGATGAGAAACCTCAAGTTACAATAATAGTGAGACACTTCGCCAAAAACTAGGAATAAAAAGAATTTAGACCCACGATTCAGGTAGAAGTGAAGAAAATCCTACCCATGATGAATTGAATCGACTCCACTGCAAAAGAAAACTCCTTTACACGCACGAAAACATTGTTCTCAAGTGGGAACATTTTTAAAATACAAAAATACCATGAATGCTCACATCGGAGGAGTGAAACCAAATGTTTGGTGGTCCTGATACTGTCCATTCTAAAATGAATAAAATGAAAGCGGTTTAGTAATCAGCTAGATGAATTTAGATGAAATGTGTCATTGATGAATATCAAAAAGAGCCTGCTATCAGATCAGCACAAATAGGTTTAAGAAATCTTTGGAAATAGAAACTAAGAACCGAAAAACAGGACTGCCGGAGAAGAGTGAGGATTGCACTCATCGGTGTGGCAATTCAATAGCAATCACAGATGCCATGATTGCAAAAAGCCAGAGCTACACAGAAGTAGGAGAGAAATGATTTTCTCGCTGATTTAGGGGGAAGAAAAAGTTTACAAGAAGATTTATAGTAAACAAAAACCATTTTTGGCAACACCCACTGTAAAATCAAAGCTCTGCGGCTAAATTTAAACGCGTACCTTCATAAGTGACGCCGGAACTGGGGAAATTTGCAGAGAAAGATGTGTTGCAAATTGGTGGTGGGGCGGACCAGACTGCACCAAACATACCTTCTGCAATAATCTACTAACTTCACGAACGTTCAGGATTTTATTTTGTAGTTAGTTTCTCAAACAGCACGATTCTTTTTTTAACACAAGGAAAGAAACCAAGAACAAGGGAACAATTTTTGACAACTAGTTCAAACCTCTGTTACAGGTGATACTACTGGGACCCTCCAAACGACCTCTAATGCATTTGAAATGAAGCGTGTTTCCAACCAGGTTCCTATCTATGTTGTCGCTGGCATAAATCTGTAGTGACTCATCAATAACTTCGTTGAGAACAGGACAATGGAGAGCTAAAAAATCGCACTAATTAATTAGACATATTCAAAAATAAACGGAATAGTAGCATCATAAAGCGTAAATTCCATAAATGAGTGAGCATGATAACAACATCACATCGCGTTCTTTTTTTTTAAATAGCTTTGTAAAAATTTTGCAAGAGTAGGTGACTGTGAAGAATTAAATGATATTCTAAATAGGGAAACAACGATAAACGATGTTTTCGAGTTTTCTGCTTTGCCTTACAACCTATAAAAATTACTGTATTAAAGAAAAGCCTGCCTCTACATATCGGCTTGGATAGCCAACGACCATGGCGACCGCAAATAATTTCTCCTGAACCAATCATAATCTGGCTGGAGTTCCTACACAGGACGTGAGCACGGTCGAAAATGGCGGCCTGACCCGTCTCGGAAATCAAATCTTCACTTCCAAAAACTTTCGCACATGTCTCTAAAAGGCAAATAATGAGGTGGTGTGGAGATACAAAGAAAAAACTAACGTATTTGTTGTTCGATTAGGAAGGACAACTTGTTAACGATGTACAAAATAACGAATGAACAAAGGATTAGACAAATTACAAGGAACTATAAAGGTCCACGAAAATCGATGTATAGATAGAAAATAGAATATTTCATCTTGTACAGAAACCAAGATAGATAAACTATCTCAAGATAGCTGCATGAAAATGCTAACACTTGAAAACTATACCCAGGCAAGGGTTCTTGGGAACTCTCCAAACACCATACGAGCAACGTGCTCTGAACTCCACAAAAAGATGATCGGACACGTTGCATAAAAATGTCGCTGACTCGGTATGCCTTAAAACTGGGAAAATAGTGGTGATACCGGCTGCTCGTGTGCAATTAGAACACATACCTGTAGTAGTCTTTCTGATCAACAGTAACCCATCCTTCGCCCTGAATCAAATCTCTATACGCACACATACTCCCTGGAAATTCCCACATCTTGCACTATCGTTACATTGCAAACGGTAACTCATTTTTACACTTACAGATGCAAGATACTCCGCTAATTAAGTAGCGCCTGTCTACATTAGTTTGATTGGTGTAGAGGATTTTCCCCGGAGGGCACACGCAAGTGTATCCGCCAGGGAGGTTTTTACATACAGCATCCGGGTCGCACATGTGATTACGACCATTACACTCGTTGATATCTGAAAGAACCATTTTGCTCATTCTTAACTCTCATCTCTTTCACCTTAGAAGCAAATATGAACGAAACAGAATGCGATACACATTAAAATTCAAATCAAACTCTTGACTGCATCCTTATAAACATCAAAAAATTTGACATCTCAGTTTAAGAATGTCCTCTAATTCAAAATGAGGCATCAAATTTGTTGATAAGGAAGGAATCAAGGATTTCATTTGAGTTGCAATGCCGTCGGCACTCACTATCGCCGCTGTTTTTTTTTGTGATGAAAGAGATGAAATGAAAGAAGCAAGAATTGTCATCCTTTATCAAGTTACAATTGAAAAATGAAATATGAACGACTACTGAAACTCATGGAATAAGTTTGCAAATGCGGCAAGATAATAGAGAGAGATGGATATATTGTCGAAAAAGGAGGCAGTCTTCACCCCGGAGCTCACCAGTACATGTAGCATTATAAAATGTCCAATCCTTTCCTCTGCACACCGGTTGCGACATAATTTCGTAACCTTTCGAACAAACTATAGAACCGTATTCACCATCGTTGTAATACTGTTTGTTGAAAAATCCATTATTCACAAGATAAGCAGGACAGACTGGCTCTGTAAAGGAAAAAACTAGCTCCGGTAAATAAATCCCCCAACAAAATTAAGTGGCTCACTGTCGAAATTAAAATTAAAGTCATTCCACACGTAAGAATCAGATGTCGAATAACAAATACGGAAAGGATTTATTGGCCCTGGCAGTGGTGGAGGGATGTAAAACGCGGACGTCAAAGCAGTCCAAGTCTCGTTTCCAGTTAAATTACGAAGTTGAACACCGCGATAGTAAGGATCTGGATCAGCACACCTGCCAACTAAAGAAGAGAGCAGCTACGGCAAGGAAAAAAGTTACGGATCAATAAGTGGACAATTTTCTCACTTGTGCAGAGGGGCGGTGGTGTCCACTCGCCATTTTCGCAAATCGCTACGGAGGCAGTTCTTACAAAGCCAAAATTGCATCCGTAGAACAATTCCGTACCAATGTTGTACGATGAATTCGAAAAAAGGGGCACCACTGAAGTAACGAAGCCATTCTGGATCACCGGAAGAGGACAGAAAGTCCGTGAATTTTCTGAAAAGAAGTGGGTGGGCTGAGTATACCACAAATCAGTAAAAGTGATACAGGCGTATGTTCAAACTTACTAGAAGTTTACATTAAACTCACTTTAACCCTCCAATTTCTTCAAATTCCTACAGTTATCATTTCAAATAGTCTTTTAGGTTTATTTGCCCTCCTTCTCAAAATATTCGGAAGTTTTAATCTACCACAGCAAAACACAGCTTTTTCAAAAGAAAATAGTTCTTTTTCGAGGACACCAATACTACGACCCCACTTCGAACGTCACGTTTTATTCGAAGGCAGATGCTTTTTTCTTTTTCGCAGTTTTTGTTTTCTTCTAAGCTATTTCTTAGAATCGTCACTATCTTCTAAGAAAATAGGTTGAAAACGAAGATCTGGTAATCACGAAGGAGGTAAAACAAACATTTCAAAGGAAATGAACTGAGGAAGGGCGAGATCGTGGAGAAATGGGCTAGATTCCAAATGTCAGGCTTGTGTACGGCACGAGTGAATACAAATAGAAGAGCTCCTACCGTCGAGAAATCTCTGACAAAAAAAATGAGTTAAACCACTTCCTATTAAAGGTTCTCTTGGGTTACACAAACCATCATACGAGTATCCTCATCCACTAAAAGTTCCCGAACTTTAATCAGTTGGATCAGCTTTAATCAAAAACAGAGATCTGCTCATTCCCTGACACAATTCTATGTCGATGAAGGGGCTGAAGAGTAGCAGAGGAATAACATGTGTGGAGAGCAAGATTTCAAAAAAAAAAAAAAAAACCTAGTTCTCAGCGAAAAGGAAGTTGATTCCTGCGGGCAGGACATAGAATTGTGTCAGGCTGAATTATCACTGGAGTGGAATGGGTAAAATAGAGAATAGAAATGAATATTGCCTGCGACCACTACGACGTCAGTTTGATCCAAGCAAACTCCAATTGATACTCGTGCCTTGTATTGGTAAGCATCAAATCAAAACAAAAACTTAGATAATATTAAAAATAATTTGATGATGGAACAATATATTGGCATACATGCAAACTTCCTAAAAAATCTCTATTTGATGAGATGCTGATGACGTAAGCCTTCACATCATAACATTTCCTAACTATATGCAGAAGTTTCCCCACTAGAATTATCTCAACATATCTCGAGTTAGACTTGTATCACTGAAAGAGCTAGCAAACTGAAAGAGAGCTCGAGCAACATGTCATCGTATCTTCCGAATCCCCCCAGGATTCCTCAACAACATCTAAATCCTCTGTTGCCTTTACTTATATTTTCTAAACTGAACTACGAAATCTTTCCCAAAAGGGATTTTTTTTTGGAAACTGTATTGACGTGAAGGGTAGGAGATGGTCGCGGTGAACACAATGTTTGCAATTTCACGTAACTACCTCGATATCACACTTTTGGTTTCATTTGCCAATTAATTTCAATTTTAGTGTAACTGGTTTATCAGAACGATACATAAGAACAAGTAAGATATCCCGATCGTATATATGCCAATATCCATGAATAAACCTCACCTTTCATGTAATAATACATGGAGAATCCCTTTGCGGTCCCGTGCACTCCACTAGAAAACTGTACTTTTAGTGAATTTGACCTGGAGACATACGAGAATGGAGTGCTGATATTCACGACCGACAGTTTCCCATCAGTTTCTTCAACAATAAGGATGTCATCGGCTGTCAACTGGACTTCCTCCACCTGGTTGGGAAAAAATCTGATATTTCTTACTAGTTTTGGCGATTAATTGGAATTTACTTACATTAAGAGTTACCACTTGACCATGTGGAGCAATAATTTCCCATTTGCAAAATGTTCTTTCGTCATAGTTTTGCGGATAATTCGGTGAGACGATCCGTCCTTTTGGTGACGTCATAGTAATATCACGACAACCATAATTTGACATGATGAGATTGCTACTCTGAATATGACTTGACAATTAGTATACAGATCCTTGGATTAATCTTTGCACATAATTTACCCGCATAGCTATTGCCGTCTTATTCTTTTCATCTGATCCGTCGCCACAATCGATGACACCGTCCATAACAGCGCTCTTTGGAACACAACGAGAGTTGTCGTTACAGCGAAATTCACCTGGACATGGATAATAGTCCAGTGGTAATTTCTAGAAGTTCAGCGTACAACAACATAACAGATGATGTGCGTCAGCTCACTTTCTAGGCATGCGAATGTTTCGCATAACACGGGCAACAGCTCGCTGCAGTTGAACATCCGCCAGCCGACGCTTCGCTCCGACAACAGGTCCAAAGCCACGCATTTTTCTCCGGATTCCCCGTGTTGAGGTTGATCGAAGGCCCATATAGGATTGTAGATGCTCGTTTCCACAAACTCCCAACTTATTTGAAGCTCATTGGGGTTTTCTGAACCTCGTAGGCCTAAAAAGACGGTATCGGAAGAAATCATGCCTTTAGGGTGGATAAAATAAAATAGCGCTCTAGGCAATCCTCTAGGGGACACAGAATATGATCAAGAGCGCGTTGGAGGATAGCAGGATTTAAAGGCATTTTGGGTTTTTTTTTTTTATGGGGGGTGTGTTTTGGGGGGGGGGGGGTTTTTTTTTTTTTTTCCCTTCTTCGAAAAAGGCCGAAAGATGCGGCTTCGAGCGTTCCGGGGCGCTATTTTCTACAACGAGTTCGATTGGAGCGCGCCAGCCTTGTGCACGCGCCGCATTTTCCGGGCGGTTTTTTACGGCAATTAGGAAGAAATGGACGGAATCAGCCTACTCATAATCTACGACCTCGCATAGGCATAACCCACCTGAAACCGGCACCACCCCAGATTCGTGGGGTGATGTCTTTAAGCCTTTGTATCCAGTTTGACGTGAAATTTGAAGAATTACTCGTTTTCGAGAAGCAACTATTCTTCACAACGGATTCTCCCCAACATCTCTGGAGGTGGAACCACCTCGTCGCTATGCACCATGCTAAGTGAGTGCCCATCCCCGGCACCATAAACGGTTAAAGTGGTGGTTTCAGCGAAGAAAGAACAAGGTCATTGTGATGAGTTGCGTTTCTTGTTCAATCGCATTGTTGTTCTACTAAGTACTGTATATCACTTAAAATTCAATAAATAATAATAATTACCTGTCCAATAAACATTACGCGGTATAGAATTCAAGAGTGATCGGGCGATTAACCAGTTTTGAAGTTTTGTACCGTAACTGTAGCTGAATCTGCAACTGTTGACGTTGTTACGAATCATCTATCAATGAAAATATGTTTAATTCACTCACACATAGTTTCTGCACATTTGATTCCCATCATACCATGTTTGATTTTTATTAAGAAATGGAAAGAAACACGATGTTCCAGCTTGTTTCCACCCTAAACAGTAATGGATCGACTTTTAAGGACAATTTCTGATACGGCCATAGCTAACCAGGATATCCTAATTCACATGTGAGATTGACATCACCAATATTCCACGAATATGGATAAGGATCGGATAATGCTTGTAATATGTATGTTAGGACCACTAAGGTCACACGCATTCAGCAAATTTGCGAATATTTTCTGAAAATAGCTTGAACCATTGATTTAAAAAAATTATACAATACTAGCAGATAAAATATTGAAAACAGAGCTTTTCTTTGAGAGAATAAAAAAAGAAAAGAATAAAAATAAAAATAACATAAATGGTGGCGTAGCTATGGGAACAAATCTCAAAAATTTCTCAGATGAGAGGAATCTAGAAAATTCAATAATTTCCTCCTAAAAAGTAGGTGTTATGCGTAATTTTTTTCACTAATCAAACGTATACAGCATAAGGCGTCTACAGGAGAACGATTATGACAATATTTTGAATTTTTTCGACGGAAAACATATTCTACCTAAAAATCGGTATTAATAAATTAGTAGAAATTTAAGAAAATTAGAAAGAAGAGAGGATAAAAAAAAATTTAGCAAATGTCGACATGCTAAAAAATTTCAGAAATGGAGCACAGAAGCTATGGTTTCAAGAAAAACACACGAAGTCCGATTTAATTATCAAGAACGCCCTTATCGCAGCCGAGACTTTAGCAAAGACTCGCTGGAAGTCGATCGATAACGGGGTTTTCAGTGAGACGTAATAACTCGTTTCCTTAAACATTTGTACAGATGACAGTGTGCATAGGCCGTTAAGGTCACTGAGGTCCTAAAATCACTTTAAAAGAGGAGGAAGAGGAGAAATTATAGGAATTATGAGCATTTGATGCTTGTCCCAGTCGTGTGCGGGTGTGTGTTCTCGAGTGAGAGGACCACTTATGACCGTTGTTATCTTCCAGAGCAAATAAATGAGAATAGCGGGGGAAATAGTGAAACGCATACTTAGTGTTCTCTTTTTTCAGAAGCAATGATTAAGAAATGCGAGGAATTCGTTGACTAATCCTATGTTAACAGAACACTTAATCACTTACAACAGCTCCTCAAACCGGAGGTATTACAGAGATCTCAGCTGGGCAAATGGGTTGAATTTTCGAAAGAAAACCTTTTGGTTCCTGACATTGAGGTCAATGGAGGGTTCTACTTAGGTTTTAGCGGCAACTGGACGTTAATCTTCAATCGTTAACAATATCTTACAATTTTTTTTTGCAAAATCGATATTCCTAGTCGATATTTCTAAAATCACACACTTAGAATCCACATCGATCCCTAAGAGTCTAAGTCTCACTTTGGCCTTCTTACTCATCCAACTTTTTATACAAGTGTCAAAACGACATGAAGCACGGACAGTTGCGCAAGCGACTGCTCTCGAAGCGGAGCGGTTGCGATCGTGAGAGGATCCTCGCTACCCCCACCTACATACTGCCTCTCCATATCTGCAGTTCCCCACAGTTCGCCATGGTCCCACCCCGATTCCAACCGCTTTCTCCACCGCACCCCTTCGAGCGCTGCCGCTTACGCGACTGTCCGTGCTTCATGTTGTTTTGACTCGACTATAGATAATAGTAGACTATTTATGGATGTGATTGCTGACATTTGAAATTACCACAATTTCCTCTCTAGTTTTTGGTGAGACATACATAGAAACGACATGAACTACTCCGGAGCTGCGTAAACGGCTGCGGCGCGGTGGAAATGGCGGTCGGAATCGAAGTGAGACCATCGCAAACTGCAGCGAAGAACTGCCTCAAGCGCTGCCGCTTACGCAACTGCATCGTATTTCATGTCTTTTTGATCTTACTGTATCATCGAGAGAATAACAAATTAGAGCATATCCGGAATATTTCTCCTTTTTTTCTCCTTGAAAAGTCCCCGAAAGATTCCTAAAAAAGACGCCGAAGATTTTCTTTTGTTTGTGCCTTCAAAAATAAGACCATGCATATGAACACGTACGAGATTTACCTGGTGATTTTTCTTCTAAATTTCGAATAAGAAACGAACGTCACGAGAGAAATCTACTGAAAAGAAATTCCGAAAGTATATTCGCTTTCCTGTAATAAAATTACTTCAAAAAAGCATGGAGAAGGTGTCAAACATGGGCTTGTGCAAAATAAACTCTTCTCTGAGGAAATTAACTTGTGACGTACACAATGACCTCCAGAACGTTGTCCCAGAATGTCAAGGTTTTCGAGGCGTAGATCTCGAAGTGGCGCCGTGTTTATCGCCCAGCTTTAGTGCGTGTTTCCATGCCGGCTCTAAATTTTGACGAGCTTCGTTTTAATACACACGCGCCAGTTGACCCTGATCCTTCGCTAAACGCCCACCTTCGTCCGTGTACGGTAGGCGGTAAGAGTGTGCGCGGACGAGGAGGGCGCAGAGTGCTGGTGCACCTCATCTCAACGAACGACGGCGTCGCGCGCAGTCAAATGCGCTCGACCACGACGGCAGATCGTCGGCCGTCACCGTACTCCTCGATGATCAGTGCACCAGAAGCTGAGCCGCTAGATGACCAGCTACTGTATTTGAGCACCGGCGAAGGACAGCGGCAGCACATAACGGGCACCCGGCGACATCTGTATTTTGGCGGATTTTACGCAAAATTTCGTCACTGGCTTATTATTTGCATTATTTTTGTGGTTGTTCATGTTGTACACAACCTTACACCTCCTCCGCCTCCTTTAAAACTGTTGCAGGTAGGAGTTTTCTGGAAATTTCCCGACATTCCTCCTTACATGGTCACGCTCTGCTGTTGACATGATTCATCTTCATACAGAAAGTTGTTCTTTCTCCCTTTTTCTCAAAGCATTTTTCTGTTGTTTTTTTTTTGTATTCATTGACTCTGAAGACTCAAGAAACTTCCTCACATTCCTTCGCTTTAGAAGTCTATAGCTTAGAAGTCGTCCGAGCTTAAAATCTTATTCATAACAATTTTCTCAATTTTATTTTTCTCAAATTTTGATGTTTGTGTAGACATCTAATACTTATTTTGGATTTTGTCTTCCTTGGAAACTAAGTGCTTGGATTCTCTTATATGACATGGATATGCAGTGAGGGGCACCGACACTGTTAAGGATCAGCTTTTCCCACTTTTGCTCAAGTGCTACAGTATGAATTCCGTTTCAAATCCACCACCTTCAACATTTATGATAAAATCCAAGACTTCTCACAATAGTTCTACAATAGGTTTGTCCCTTCAAATCCACTAAGACAATCTAAAGATTTTTAAAAAATTTAACTAAAAGAGGTGTAAAGAAAAGTATTGAGGAGGTACAAAGAATATCCACATGATTTTGGGTCAATGCCACCATAATTCGTATTCTATTAGCACCAAAGTACTTCCGCCCATGAATAAATCATTGCTGTTTTGAGAGGTGTTCACTGCAATCCCGAAAATTAAATATCTATCTTTATCTTTGGATTAAAAGCAGCGTAATGTGCTTTCGTATCACCCTGCTGTTATGCTTTCGGATGAGAAATGTCGGGATTTTACGAGGGAATCAAGCCCTTTAATCATACATTCCCCCTTAACGATGAGTCAAATAATTTTTATTATTACTATTCGACAACTGTCACAATTTGTGACAGATACGCATCGCCATTTAATTCGATCCCGCTAATGCGCTCCACAATTTCGTGAAGATTCGCGCACTACTGGCGGCGGCTCGACGACGTCGGCCATAAATGCCTGAGTCAGACGACGACAGCAGCGCGGGGAACCTGTTTTACAGTGAGTTGATGGTCTTCCGAAGGGGAGCGGCCTGCCCGTAAAATTGACTATCGCAATGCTAAACTCACAATTGCTCAGGCATGCCACTGAAACCATCGAAAGATACGGTAGCTATGCCTGATTTCCATAGCCGTCTACAGAAGAAAGAAAGACTAAGCATTCCCGTGGAAATCCTCTCAAATTTGCGTTTTTCTTGCACATAATCCAGGGGATTTTCAGAAAATAGTTGTCCCACAAATTGAACGATCCTGGATATTACAGTAAACCGCACCAGCTCTTGTTACAGTGGTTGGTTACGGAGCGCCCAACGTATAACCAGGATCATGGTTGATTGATTCAATATAAATTGATCCGGTCAACGTAATTAATCGAAGTATAAAACTAGGATGACTCACATACTACATATATCCATTGATCGATCAATAGCAATCAATCACTACTTAAGCGTTGATCTCACAGGGATGTGGCCCCGACCTGCTCCATTCGAGAAGTTATCGTTCAATTCAAGTCGCTTGTCGCACCCAGCCAGCCATCGTAATCGCAGCATTTGAAGGGATACAGGTAAGATGTGCTTACCAATTAATTTTGATCCAAAAATCCAAACGTTTGAAGGACGCAATGGCGCAATGTGCCGATCGCATGCGTTTTCAACAATGGGACTGTTCAAATGTTGGCCATATTATGCACGATCCGCCAATATTAAAATATGGTGAGTTCAGCAAAGAAAAAAAGTGTGGGTGTTCACAGAAACAACTGTGAACTCACACAATGCGAAATTAAGTATTAAATAAATAGTAAGGAGATCAAATACGCTGCACAACTGAAAAACTAAGGGAGTCGTGCTACCAAGCTCTATGTAGATGAGCGGATGAAGCGAGTATAAACGAAGCAAAGGCGAGAAATGCTGAATGCTATAGCCAGGTTAAAGCGTCATGAACCTTGCGCAGGTGACTGAGCGGTTGAACTCGAAACGTCGCGGTGAAGCTACTGGTTGGGATCGAGTTAGGACCATCACTAGATTAAGACACAGACCGCAGAGAAAACTGCTGCTAGCGAGGGTCCCACCTCGATCTCAACCGCAGCGCTTCACCGCACCGCTAAGTGCGCAACAGTTTACTTACAGTTTACAGTCAACTACACTACACACCAACTACATGCCATTTTGGCCCGACTACGCATCCATTTTGATGTAGAAGAAGGAACCAAAAAAAAAAAAACTAAAACCTAGAAGAATTCCATGATTGTCCGAAAGAAGAGCGCCGACTATCCAAAGCGATAATTACAACAACTCGAATGCGATTCAGTGTAGGTGCGCTCTTTCTGTGGATGAATGGATCCCAACTAAATCTGATCTTCGTTCGAAAAAGAAAGATGGAGCCGTGTAAAAGACCACCGTAATCAGACTCATTTTAACTCTACAGTAATTCAGGCTATCGCGAGTCGGCGTTAATTTGGGCCTTATCATCTGCTGGAGCTGCTTGGGGAGTGGCAACTGCTTGTGCACAGGGGTGGATCGACGACTGTAGCTGCGCCCACGATGGACAACCAGGATGGGAATATGGCGGGTATGTGTGTGAGACGCGTACATCAACGAACTAATTTCATCAAGCAGTACATCTCCGACCTTCAGGTGCTCATTCAGCGTACAGCATGGTATTACTGCGAGTCGAAAACTTCTCACTAAAACCCCCGTGGTTCGTACACCATTGAGAAGTGTGGAAAAACATAACTTGAAGGCTGGACGCCTAGTAAGCTGGCTGTAACTTCGAATTTGCTGCGATTATCATAATTTTGGGTAATTTTTTATGCGGTAAAAAAGACGCTGATTGCATCCTGCAAATGTCATGGAGTTTCCGGCTCATGTCAACAGAAGACGTGCTGGAAAAAGACTGCAACGCTTGACCATATCACGGATTATTTGGTGGAGAAGTAAGTGGGTGACAAGTTGTTTCGAGTTGTGGGTGCAATCGTGAAAAACATTTTATTGGAAGGTATGCTCGTGCACGGATGTTGGTTGGAGACCAGAAAGCAAAAAACGCTGACTTAGTTTTCATCGAGCTATCACCGGATCCATGTCAACAGCAGGTAGGCGCTGGATCTGTCATGCTGCCCTTGATTCAAACTTCCAAATTTTCAATTTTTCCCATTCATTTTTTTTCAAAGGTTTCGCAAATTTATGGCACAGAGGTAATGGAATGAGTACTCTCAATCGAACACCAAAGTCTCCGGACTGAAATCTGAAGAATTTTAAGCACCACCTTAATATTTGTGGACATCTATATGTCTACCTCCTTGGTGTCTTAACTAAATCGCAAAAAAAGATAACCCATCCTTGAAAATTCTTCAGAAAACTGAAACCTCCCAAAATACTGTACAAAACTTCAGGCTAAGGTTTCCTTTGTCTTTATGCTTCCTGTCTTCATCAAGCCAGAGCATTTATTAGATAGCCTTTATGAGGCATTATAATTTTTGCACACCACCTTGTTCTCGACGGTTACAATTTCCACAATCCTTACGTTCAGGAAACAAATTCTTTATGTATGCCAAAATCGATAATGTTAACAAACACCACAATAATATGTTCTGTAACTTCTCTCCAAACAATGTTTCTATAGTGTTTCCTGGCTTTTCTGGAAAGAATCAAAGGTTTTCCCCAACAATTCCATTGCTTTGTTTCATTATCAAATATTACCAAGTCTTTCCGTAGGCTTCTCTCGGATATGCCTTTCAAAGTGGTAGTTTGGGTCCCAGTTTGGGATAACCTTATTTTCGAAAACAGCTATTTGCTAAATAGTGATAATTCCTTGTCGTCGCCTCGAATCGTTACATGACAACAAGTTCTCCTTTCGATTTCTTGCGTTTTCCAATCCTGACGATAGGATCTGATACTAAATTTGAGATTTTATCCACTACAGCTCGTTAGAAGGCAGCGTACATAGCTGAAGACGTTCGAAATGCTAACGAAATCTTCTCACGAATAGATAGGGGTACGAGAGTAGGTCATAAATATGAGCGCTATAAGTTCTCCTTACCAATCCAGAAAAAGGTGTGTGTAGCAGACCCGTGTGAATTCTTCGCCTCCCCTTCACCATTCCCCCGCCCCTCGCCAAAATAAACCTTGGAACTTATCACACAATAGAACGCGGGCAACTCTATCGTTGTCCAGGGTCTCCAATTCAACTAATATAACTCAAATAGGCGGCGAAAGCCTTACCAACACCACCTGCACAAAAGAATCGTTCCGGTTGCTCCTGTTCTATTGCTTATTCTAATAAGTTCCATCGTTGGGAAGACGATATCACATAAAGCTGTTTCGCACGGCTTTTTCTGGATAACCAGAGAGAATTCAACATTATCATGCTCATATTCGTGGAATACCCTCCTACCCCTATCTAATCTTGTTGAGATCTCAACATCGTCGATTTCATGAGACGTCACCTTTAAATGGGTACTGTTGCAGCAATGTGCCTTTTCCCATTTAGACAACGTCGGGAAGAGTATGTGCTTGGCGTAACGAGACGCATACGCAAGGCGACTGTGCGAGGTTATGCTGCGGGAAAGGATTCAAGGTAATTACTTATGAAAAAAAGAACAATTTTTTGTTTTATCTCAAATCATCACACTTTCAGATTACGCATGAAGTAATCCACTACAAATGCGACTGTAAGTTCGTGTGGTGCTGTAAATTAATCTGCAAGGATTGCTTACAGCATCGATGGGTGTCAACATGTAGCTAATTCTGGCTTGTCCCAAAAGTTGTGCATGTCGTACGTACGTTTGTATATATGATCTCCTTTCGCGCTTTTTCGTGTTCCAAATACTGTGTAATCCCTAATTCTACTAGCGAGGGCCTTAGACTAGAAAGTAGAGTACGATGATGTTGAGGTTAATGCATTATCTACTGACATGCTTGTAGTTCAGTAGAAGTTCACATCACAATCCAAATATAATTGCTAACACCGGGTGTAGCTATGTGCGATCGATATTCACTAAGCGAACTAGTTAAACTGGTTCCAAACATTGTTTTATTCATGCCTTAACAACGTTGAAGTCATTGGTGGTTGATAACTGGCATTTTTGAAAGGAAGAATAATGCTATTTCTTGAATTATTTGTTTTAATGTTGGCTTTCCCCAGTGTACCAAGTACCCACAAGTCGTTCTTGAACAGAATTTGTTGTGTGCCTCCCTAATACGGGTTACTCTGTGAATAAAACTGTATTTTTGCTTTTTTTTCAATTTATGTCTTTCTACTGTATTTTTCTTCCCTCTTCAGCAAACATTTATATCAGAACATTCGCGACACGAAAGTTTGAAAGTGTTCACCATCAATCAATAACGCGGACTTGCAGGAATCAATATCGATGTTTGGTGGACGTATTGTTCAATTTCCGACGTTTTCCCGTTTTTTGCATGTACATGTCGGAGAATTCAATTAAATCGCAGCGGGTCGTCATCAGTTCAAGGCGGCCGCAACTGAATGGTGAGGGACGAATGAGGAAAGGGTTAAACGATGCTTTCTAGAGGGGGGACTTCAGCAGAATTTTGTTCAAAGGAAGCATTTAATATACCTTAAATATGGTTTTCCACTGTTTCGAATAAACTCTCCGACAGTGCTTATGGAAAATGTGATTTCTGGAAGCGAATTATGTTAGAATTGACAAACTACAACGTTAAAGGAGCGCGATCGTGGTCTTCGTGACATTAGTACAGTATACCAGAATTAAAAAGAGCATAGCAAAAAAAAACCAACGATGTTGGCGTCTCTGTGGGCAAATATAGTGCCTGGGGTGTAGACTACTAATTTGAGTGAAGTCCCTCGGAACCGATGCTCTGACCCCTTTCACTTTTGAACGGTTGGCAAAATTACCCCCTTCACTTTTGAACGGAAGGAAGGTCCGGCTTCTCCTTATCGCACCTATGACAAACACCGTTTCCCACATCGTTTTTCAGGATGATAAGGGAGAATTTAGTGGGACCACTTCCATACTTGTAATCTGCATTCCGAGCTCTGTGAATACCCCTAGAGATACAAACATCGCCAGTTTTACGCTGTCTTTTCGTGCGAATGTGATGAGTTGCTTTTACTCGTATCTTATCTCTGACGCACTTTATGCTCCTGATCCATATGTTTTCTACAATCGAAGGAAGTGTTTCGACCTTGCGATGTTTTAACACTTTCAAACTAAATTTTAAACCCTATCTAATAGCGGATAGAACTTAACATCGAAAATGTTAGGAATTTTTGCCTTCAAATGAAACATGGTTATTCCAGAAAGTGTATGAAATCACTGTGAAAAAAATCCACTTGTTATGCCTGAAGTAGAAAGAGCGAAGTCAGAGAATGCTTCTTTTATGAGTACTTCTATGAGTCCAACTTATAGTTCGAACAACCTAACTTCTGTGAAATTCGACTACTTGCTGGAGTAAGTTCTAACCGGAATATCACCACTGTTTACACGATGCATATGAAAACACGATGCACATAACAACAAACACGATGCATATAAAAACAAGGAACTCACTCTCAACTTTCATTACTCATCTACTCTGTGGTGCAATACTGCAGAACAACTCGATCAGCTGCCTGGAGTACTTCCCTGAACTCGAACTCGTTGCACTGGGAGCAGACTCAGGAACGAAGCTAGAAGATCCATCGTAAGCAGAATACGCTTCGACAATGTTAATTCACTAGTTCCTCCTGGAAAATCCCTACAGTTGGCGCCGAAATCTTTTGCCAAGACAGCCAGTCGATTAGAGCAGAGTAGTGAAAAGATGGAGATGTGAACCAAGAAGAGGGAGAATCTGCGGTGCAGTCAGCTGAGCGAAAGATTTCGTCCCAGCTGTGTATTCCTGACTTCGAAGGAATTAGTATGGAACCAGTTCTTTTCAAAATTTCAGGCTACAAGTCTCACGAAACACAACAGGGTCGCAGGATTTACAAAGTCGACGATGGTAAGGAATGGTGCCAAGCACGTGGTCGGGTCAAAACGACAAGAAGCGCCGAGCAGTTGCGTAAGCGGCTGCGTTCGAAGCGTCGAGGCGGAGAAAGCGGTTGGAATCAAGTTGCGGCCATGGTGAACTTCACCGAACCAAGGGTGGTGGCAGCAAGGGTCCTTGCTCGATCGTAACCGCAACGCTCCACCGCGCCGCTTCGACGGCAGCCGCTCACACATCTGCACCGAGCTTCACGTCGCTTTGACCGGACAGCAACATGTGAGAAGGCTCCTGATTATCTGGTAATTAACTGCTTTCCTCCCTTACATCAATTTCTAGAATGGATCTAAAGCACCGGTTAATACTGCTGAGAAGGTGCGATTAGTTCCTTCTTGCTTACTTGCGTAACGAATAAGACTATTTTTAGAAACAGGATGCTGACAAGGATTCCAAGAAGAAAGCTCGGGCTCGGAGGAAGGTGTGTTGCCACGCAGCTACTATGATTGTACATCATTATTTATTCTTCCTCTCGAGATCGAACCTCACGTAACTAAGATGCCTTGCTGGGCCAGCCTATCTCTTTCGTACGCATCTGTCTCTCCTCGTATCTACAGCTTGCAGTAAGACATCCAGGTTCCTTTCTATTATGCTGCACACGTGACGCCTTCGTCGCTTACAGCCTGGTCGAACCTGCAACCTTGCACCGCATGCATCCTGCAACGAAGACGTTGCAGTCGGTCGATGACGGAAGGTTGTACTGAAGCATATACATCAAACAAAGAAGGATAGGAAGGAACAATGGGCAAAGTGCAGTTGAGGGGAGAGGGGTACTCGTACTGTAATGAGGGGCGTACTGCGGTCTGCTACTACAGGCGCCTGCGGTACAGAACCTGCGTCAGCACCAACCGTAGCTGCTCTTGCGATTGCACCAGACTTCCTCTCGTTTTGACTGCAAGGAATCCTCCACATTGAGAATGTCTACGGTAGAACAGTTAAAAAAAACACAAAGATGCAACACTGAAGTTGTGATTTTCTATCCGGACGGTACAGGCAATAGTTCAAATTTAGCACCCTCTGACTGTAATAACTGTTCGAACACTGAAGCAACCAATGAATTTTGGAAAAAGTATAGAAAAAAAGTATGAAAACAGAAGAGGCAGATTCAAAAACTTAGTCCGTTCTTCTTTAGAGGTATTTACAAGCCCTGACATAGCATTAAGCTCATTTATTTATTATGTATAACCAAAGGAAAAAAAACAACCAGGAATAAAAGTGTAAAAGCTCTAGAACAAAATGACTTAATGGATTTTCACAAGAGGGGGATGTGTATCATGCCAGAGCAACTAGGTATATCTTTCGCAGACCTGTTAGTAATTTGCTTGGAGACAGTGCTCGAGGAGGTTTTCATCTTGTGAGGGCAGATAAATCATTTTGTCAGACGTTTTCTGCAGAAATCGTACGAGTTAACCGCTCCAAGAGCTACCGATGTCTGAAATCTTTGGGTCCGTAGCGGAGTTGCGTGTTTTCATCTTAGTTATTGTAAACTGCGATCCACTCAATTACCTTTGATGAAAGAATCCTGACTTCGAAAATTTTCCTGAGATAAACGTGAATTCTATGGTGTAATATTTCAGAAAACTACACAAAAGGAACCGAAGGGTATGTCTCAGTATCACTTACCTGACGCTTATTTGATTAAAATAGAGAAATAGAGAGCAGCTTTTTGGACTCGGTGTTCAGATTCGTCATTGACTTTGATTTTGGTAGGAATGAATGTCACAGAGACTGATACTTTCAATGTTTTCAGCTGCACCCAAAAACTCTTCCGCTCGCCAAGTATCAGACGCCTCTGGAGACAGTTCTAGTGAAGATTCGGAGGAGATTATTGTCTACGAGACCCCGGAAAATCAATCATATGAGCGTAAAGTATGCTGCCGTTGTTGTATTCATCGTTAGAAGGTCCATTGTCAAACGTCTGTCCAGGTTGTAATCGGCCATCTCAGTCGCGTCGGTTTCCGTGAGCCTTTCTGGCGCGATAAAGTCGCTGCCTTCTTTGTCATACTGTCATATTTGATCACCTACGATATTGTGGCACATTTCTTTCTTTTCACTCACGTTTTTGGAAGTGAGTTTATTCCTTTGGG
Source organism: Necator americanus (assembly GCF_031761385.1). Classification (NCBI taxonomy): domain Eukaryota; kingdom Metazoa; phylum Nematoda; class Chromadorea; order Rhabditida; family Ancylostomatidae; genus Necator; species Necator americanus. Next base: position 734,865 of record NC_087371.1, read on the forward strand.
TTTTATATGTGGCAAAAGTCGGTTATTTGCAGTTAGTTGGACGTTTACTTATGGATTTTGTATGCTTTTTATCGGATTTCCTATGTGCTATTTGGAAATGGCGCTTGGACAATACACTTCGACTGGCGTTTTCATGGTTTTTGATAGGATAACTCCAGCATTTGTGGGTGGGTTTGGTAATGTCCGTGTAAAAAAAAATGACCGAATAGCAGTTGATACGGCAGTTCGTACCCTCTTTTCCCTTACTGTTCCAGGTGTCGGAATCAGCGCACTTCTTATCAATTTCTTCGCAGCTTCAATGGATCAGGGGCTGTTTGTAAATGCCCTGTCAATAATCCGTGAAACAGTACAGATTCTAACCAGTGAAATGCCGTGGCATCACTGTCTATCGACACACGGCATGAAATGTGAGCGTTGTTGCAGTCTGCTTTTAGATTTCTCTGTATCAGTATTTTTTCCTTGTGAAGATTGCCATGTATGGTCAAGAGAGTGCTCACGATTGACGAAACAAATTGCAATACCGCAGTATCCAAAAAGACTCATTTATAAAGGTGGTAAAGAATTTGAGTTTGTGTGAGTTACACTTTTCTTTCTCAACTCCTCTAATTTTATTGCCACACCTGTTATTGCATTACTTGCTTTCCCCGAAATTCTCCACTAAGTACCACACATCCACACATCCAAATAAAAATGGTCGAAAATCCATTCGTACGAATCGCAGACGGGGCAGATAGCAAATGTTGCGCATTCCAACAGAAGTCGTGATAAGAGACAGCGTTCCGGGGCACACTGATATAGGAGGGAGATGAACGGAATCACCCTCGTCCCCACAATCTACGACCTCGTAGCTAGTTGTGATCATTAAGTCACGCCCACTCATCCCGATACTGTGATCGTGCGCCAGATTTGTATTACAGTTGCTTGCTAGAGCTGGCTTGTAGGAGGGCTCAAAAAGTGTAGTGGTCGGAGATTTTGTGATACATTTAGTCAGGACATCACCGTATTGGGCTGGGGCTTCTTACGAATACGCATCTCGATTGCCCGGACAAACGTAGGTACCAATTCCCTAGATTTTGTTCACGCTGTATATACTGGAGTGTTAGCGAGTAAAAATTATAGAGTAAGGCGGAGCTTTCGGAATTTATTTATAGTAGCTGGATCTGGTGCGGGGTTCCTTCACGGATTATCCACATCACCAACTGTAGCGTACTAACAGGCACTCATGGATTATGCTGTTTCATTCAGTCTGAAGGGCGACACTTGCGTACGACCGCCGTTACGAAGTCTTTATACCGGACTTAACGACATCGCTCCGAAGACAGAACTAGACAAGTTCAAGACAGCTTCGATGGTAAACTGGGCGTGAGTTTTTTCCGAAGCTCCCATAAGTTATGGAAATCGCATTCGTTTTCTTCTTTTAGCAACTCTGAGGTTCATGATTTTGATTCCTTCAAACAGTACACCTACTTATCCCCTACTTCTATTTTTTATACAATGCTATTCATTTTGATATGCATCTTCATTGTGTCAAGAAGTAGACGAGCAGTAGTAATTGTCAGCAGGAAGTTTCCTATCAGTAGCTATTTATAGTCCCCCAAAATTCCTTGAAATTTAGTTCCTCAACGTCAGCTTAGTCTTAACTTTCTGTGTGCTCTCGTTCTTACTACACGGAATGTTCGTAATTTTCTCGCCTAAATTTCCGTACGCGGTACCAACTACTGTGGGCTGGATCGAAGCAATAAAGGGGATTGGTCCATGGATGTGTGCTATAAGTTTGGTGTGTTTTTGGGAATTCAGAATTCTTCTTGTGCATTTCTGTATGCTGAAGATCAGAGACGGTTGTAGACAATGAGAAGTTTAAAACTTGGTCAAGGAGGTATGGTATTTCTCGGGTCCCAGAATGGGTTCCATAACAACTTGATAACGTGAGTTTCGAAAAGAGATATGTTTCAAACCGAGCCTAAATTTGATGCATGCGCAGAGATTGTCTGCTAATTACCATCGCGATGATATTTGTACCGTTTTTCTACTCAATGTTTCATATTATTGCTATTGACTCATATGTGCTTGAAATTCTGCAGGGCGATCCAAACAAGATGGACACTGCTGGTAAGAGGTCGATAATGCTCTTTGTACATCTACCTCATGTATTCATTCAGCGAGACTTCGAAAGCAAGGCACTTATCATAACCCGGCCACTATAGCCACAATCCTTCTCAACGCCAACCATATCTTCGGTGAATACGAGCCTATAGTGACGTTTTGGTATAGCATAATCATGATCAGTACTGTGATTTCCAGCAAGGTAAATGCATTGCTAATTGAAGATAATTTTACATTGTACGTGACTTCTTTAGATTGTTCGTTATGAAATCACAATTGGCGCTTTTGTTGAGAACTATGCAATTTTTACGGACGAGAGCTCGAGATTTGTACTTATCGTTATCGTAGTGCTCTTCACAACACTGCTATCATTTGCATTTAAGTATACGGCAAGTAATTTTATTGTTTGATTGTTGCGTAAGTGCTCCTCTGCTTTAATTAATAATTTCATTAGTATTTATTTCCCATTGTTTTCGCCTTAGCACATAAAGTTAGGTGATCAGGGCGAAATTTACCGCGCTAATGTTCGATCGATTATAGCCACTGTTCTACCCGCATTAATTCTACGCATTCATTACATTGCATGACGGCGGTTGAGTGCGCAATGTACGGATCGATCCTGTGGTAGATCACAATCGAAAACCTACATCTACTCTTCGTACCCTATCTCCATCAAAAGTCCAAGAGTTGTTTCAGTCACTTGTTGAAGACCATCCCCAGTTCATTGATATAGTCAAATTTCACAACTACTCTAGCTTTATTACTCCGATAGTAAAGCCGTATTGACAGTGAAGTTACCCATTTTCCCCTAATCATCCTGAAAAACAAGGCTTTTCCTTGCGAGACAGGAAAAACGCATATCACGAAATTGACAACATTGGGTCTCTGTGAGCAAATATGGGGTTCCGGGCATACGTTGCATGTAGAAGCGTGAACCCACCCAATTTCCCCTAATCTTCCTGCATTTTTTCTATGAGGTGGTTAAAAACACCTTTGTGCACGCATCGCATCCACGAGCGAGCGGTCAAAAATTAATGAGGTCTCCTCGACAGCCTATTCGAGTGAAACCAATGAATAGGCTGCTGAGGGAAATGGAGGCTGTGCAAGCGTGGAACGTTCTAACGTACTTCGTATAAAATGCGGTTCCCATGCCGTTTTTCAGAAGGGTTATGGGGAATTGAGATTGGCCACGCTCATACTCGTGATCTGCACCGCGAAATCTATATTTGCACACAAAGACCCCCATCCTTACTTTTATGATGCGCTGTGTTTAACTACATATCAGCACGGGAAGGTCGCTCCGTTTGTAACTTACTGTCCCATCGTCATTATCAGTGGTCCGGATCTAACTCGTCCTGCCGCTAGTGACGTTAAATTCTGCCAGCACATAGTCCTCGGTCGATATTCATCATTTGATAAGAGCTACGCATCGCTATCGTATCTGTGCATTATACTGGGAGCTTTGGTTGCAATATGAAGCGCAAACTTACTTTACAGGATGGATATATACGTGCAGCTAGCATTAACTTCACAGTAATACCTATCGCGAGCAGTGTCGTTGTCTTATGCGAATTGTTCGTTGTTGGAATATTTTACGGGTTTCGTGTGTTCTATTCAAATACATCATTAATGATTTTTGGAGCAGCGGTAAGTAAGCAGTTCCCACGCTATGACTAGCATACGTTGCTGTCCATACTTCTTCTTCAGAAGACAGAAGCGAAAAAATTGAAGTTGCTCGTTAACTCAATGGCGTTGGTGTTATGGACCGTTGTGATACCTGTTGCAATTCTTGTAAGTTGTTGGGAATTGAAGTTAAAACAGGATGACATTAGAGCTGATTTCTGTTCAATTTTAGTTCAGCATAGTCGCACTGATCATATACGACGCACGGAGTGATTTCACAGCGCTAGACATATACAACTGGATTCTGCTCTCTGCGATTTTACTACCAATTCCTGCAATGTGCATCTACCTAGTGAGCATTCCGAATATTTGTCACCATTCAAACAAAATCGAGAGTATAACTATGTATTATCTCAGATGTATTGTCAACATAGTCAGGGAAACAGCATTTATCCTCTGTTTAAAAGAAACCCTGATCTGTGGGGTCCGCGCACTCGAGCAAATCGCATAGAAGCCGAGCGAGCGGAAAGAATGATCCGGAAGTGGTGGTAGATATGTTTTCATACGACCTGTTGGGTAATTAACTTGAAATAAAACACGAACCTTATCACCATCCCTGACCGTTAGAATAAACGGCTTCGATTGAATAAAATTTCTCATTATCGGTAAACGACTACAACTCTCCTAGACATAATTATTTATTAGTTTTTCATGTCCGTAGTATATGTTTTAGAATCACAGTGAAGTAGATGGCAATAAATTTGGCACTGAGGTAATAGTGAACTACGTACAAATGTAGAATTAGCCATGTCAAGGAACAACTTGAACACGGCACGAGGTGAACGAAGCTGGCGCAACCAGATTTTGTTTTTTTTTTTTTGACAGAAAAAAAGTGACAAATGGTCACTGGTTGAATGAATGAAAGTATATCCCGTCATCTGAACATCATTTCTGGCAGAGGAGTTGAACTATCACTGGTGCTAAACTCTTGGCAAAATACAGGATCGCCTCAACTGGAATAAACTAGCAAAAATTCAGTAATTACACCCGACTTGCTATACAAGTGACATCGTTAAGGTGTTGGACTTATGTCGGCTTTCGCTTCTGTCATCTGGCATGGGCTTGCGAGACTTTGTCGAACATCTCGATCTGGTCGTTCATCGTGTAAGATGAGCTCTTCCATAAGAGAGTCGACGTTAGCAAGGCCGAAGAGACGCGCTAATTGCACGTCTTCCACCTGATCTCGTTTCAATTTTAACTGTTTGTTTATGAAAAAATAGAAGAGGGAAGAGACAGAGGCAACAACCTACCATTTGTTGAGCTACTGCCTGCAGAGAAGGAAGTAGCAGCAGCAGACGGCCAGGCCGGCATTCTGACGCTGTGATTAGAGCTGCTCGTTGACATCTGTGCAAAGAAGACGGTTGCTATACCAATTTTGATTATAAAGTAAGACTTGCGCTAAGAGAAATGAGATAGAATGTCCCATAGAGGTGAGATAGAATATCCTCATTTAGACTAATCTCATAAAAGCCTACATACTTCATGTAAGACAGTGAAGATTGAAGAGTACGCAAGTCAGTCGTCCCAGAGGAGGGCCCAAACCAGTTTTTGAAATCTCACTGTAGCTGTGGGCGCAACTATTATGCTCACCTATAGCGCATCCATGTTATGTGTTATATCTTGTCAAGATAACAAAACCAATGAGTACAAAACCGAATTAAAAAAAATGGGAGATCATAAAAAATAACAATAATAAAGTCATAAAATGAAAAGTGCGGCCCACTGGTGAGCAGCATTTTACCACACGTCCGAAAAAGCGCGGCTCACCGCTGTGAGCGGAGCTGTCGTCAAAAGGTTAAAGAAAGCGTTTGAGAAAATTCTTGCCATTAAATTCCAGAAATACATGAGGTTCGGATCGAAGTTTATAGGCTTCACAATGAAAACGCCAAATTTGTAAATCACTTGGATCAGGAGCATCAGAGTGATTAATTTTCAAGAAGACACAACTCATACCCGTACGGATCACAAAAAAAAGTGCAAAATGATGACTAGTGATGAAATTAAGTTGTTTCGCATCAATTGAGGTTTTTCACAAACTGACCGCAGTCGCAATTGATCGTAAAAGCTACCACTACTTGTTTACAATACGCCTTAGACAACTCAAATCTTTCAATCACCACATTCTTACGGATTCCCAGCTAATGCGAATCTTGGAAGACAATCTGTAATCACCAACCCCACTATTCGGTGAGGCTGGCCTTTGATAAAGACGAGGTTGTCGAAACGCCAGCCCAACAATTAAGCTTCACCAAAACCTCGTTAGCAAGAAAACATAAACAGGGCATGAAAACTACGAAAAAAAAAAAGAAAAAGAAGCTTTAAAAGGCTCATGATGTTTGCTGGATACGTGCCAACGGCCATCTTCACCTTTAGCACGGCGAACATTGAAAGACCATAAAAGCTAGAAAGGCTACTACTGCTAAAATGCGAGTAACAAGGATTTCGGAGCTATGGCAGATGGAGAAAATGACCATTCACAAAGAAACATTTCAGAACAGAAGTTTCCCCTACAAGAGTGTCGCTCTAAGATTGAAAAAATCCAAAAAATTATGTAAAGTTATTGTCCTCGAGTATCCTACCTACAGGCCGAAAGCGCAGTATGCAGTATTTAGGATCTGATAAATGTCCATATATTTCTAAAAAGACCTATTTCCTCAAATGGCGCATATACGACTACGCAAAAGCGAATGAATCTTGAATGATCGCCATGATCAAGTAGCGGAATTGATACAGTTACGCTTTATCTTCCTTGGAATTTCAGCACCTTGGGATCATTCAAAAGTACATGGAAGCTATTCTTAGGTAATAACTTTTTCGGTAACATTTGAGACAGCTGTGGTTTGAAAGAAAACGAAATTCAAACGCATTCGTTCAAAAAACGATTTGCGAGCAAAAATGCATAGGAAATTTGAAGAATTTCAAAACGAGTAGCAGTAAAGTACCTTCTTTCTATCGCACGTAGACATGCAATCCGGGCGTTCTCCACCGAGTGTGGGTCGGAAACATCTCTGGCCACTATGAAATCCGCGATATTTTAGTTGTAAAGAAGACTTAAGTCTTTTCCAACCTGGATTGAAAAATAGGATAGCCTTTAAGGCAACATATTCGCATAAGTCGATACCCAGACGTCGCATTGGAAGTACTAGTTCATCGATTATCCGACCAACCACACAACTGCAGGTAAGTACCACATGAAATCATGCTAAATTTCAGAAAAAAAAAACTTAAAAGCTTACTTGATGTCACCAACATTCGCAGCATGTTCCTTCGGAATGAGGGTATCGTTCGCTAAGCATATTGAGTTATCAAGTGACAGTGATCGGAATGCCACACCAAGAATGATAATCTGCGCGGCTGTAGCTTTGAGCAAAGCAGCCTGTAGGGAAAATGTATCATTCAAAACAGTGGATCGCAACAAGATGCAGTAGCACAACCTGGTCATCCATAGACAAACGCGTGAACTGTGGGAGAGATTTGGCCCATTCCACTAAGAGCACAAGTTGTTGGTGTATACTTTTACCAACGTCGTCTAACGTGGCGCGTCGATCATCCTCGATTCGCCAACATTTCACTTTCCCACAGTCATAAGAGACCTAAATAAGAGCTGAGGTAAACTAAGAGTGCTGCATAAAACGATTCAGCTAGTTCATGCCTGTTCAGTGCTCTTGATCACAGAACTTCTCAGTTGTTGACACAGTTTCTCCGACCGCAGCAAGCCGTCGAGCAACTCTTCCGTCTCCGGTTCCAGCTTCTTACGTTTTCCAATGGTGTCTCTTTCGTTTTGGATTGCTAGAAGAAGACCATGGTTCTCCCGTGAACTAATTTCTCTTTTATTTTCATAAGTGAATACTTAGATTTGTTAACTCTCAATTTCGCCGTCAGCTTATCAAAGATTTCCTAGTTCAATGAGAAGAGATATGAAATCACAATTAAACGTAAATTACCACTTAAATAACGAAATAAAGACCCCGGTACCCATATTTGCTCGGATGGTAGCGAGGCACGTTCTGTTGGAGAATTAGAACCCGGCAGCGATACTTAAAAATCACAAATTGTAAATGAGTGTTTCTCAGAAGGGTCGCGCCAACTCGGGCTAAGACAGATACCGGCGACTATAAACACTTGATATCAGAGTAGAAAAACGTTCTCTCTTACTTACCATTAGATTTCATTCCAGCCTCAATGCACTTTTGAAGCCTACATGAGCGACAGGCATTTCTTTGATCTGAAAATCTCCAGAATAACCGTTCGAAATACTTGTAAATGGCGTAGATATAGATCACTATCAATGTGCCACTGTAATTATTTAAAGCAAAAGGCTTCCTCAATTTCGACCTACCATGGAATGATAACAAAACGCTTTCGTAAATCAAATCTAATAAGCTATAGTCGGGTCAAAACGACATGAAACACGGTACAGTTGCGCAAGCGGCTGCGCTCGAAGCGTCGCGATGGAACGTAGCGGTTGGGATCGTGGTGGAACTCTTGCTAGCCCCACCCTTCGCTGCAGTTCGCGGTGTTCACACCTCGATTCCAAGCCCGTTGCCTTCACTTCACCGTTTCGAGCGCAGCCGCTTTCGCTACTGCCCGTACTTCTTGTCGTTTTGACCCGACTAAAGATTCTTTAAATCGGGACTTTAATAACTTCGAAATTAGAAGGAAAGTAATGTCAGCTATAGAACATTACAACACTACTTCAAGAAAAAAATTACAAATTATACGTTTGAGGAACATTTTGTAGAAACACCCACTTTTTGTGACATCACAGCATTTATTAAATCGACATACATAATTGTGACGTTTTCGAATACTTCTCCGGAAGAATCCTAAATTTATTTTTACGTTCACAATTATTGCAATAGAAAAATTATAGGGCTGTTTGGATCGACCTTTACATCCGTCACAACTGATCGCTCCATAATGTTTACCAGTAGCACGATCATCACAAATATGACAAATCTCCTCTACCATATTCATGTGCGTGATCAAAGATCGTTGTTAGGGCCACGTTACCCCGCCAATCTGTTGAATAATACGTAGGAGGCAGATTATAGAGGGGTAACAAGTAGCCGTTGGCAGTTTTGCTGTAAAAAAAATGGTGTGGAAGACAGAAAAATAACAAATACATGGAAAGAGAGCCTAGACAAACAGCAAAAGTTGCTACCAACAGATTTTTAAATAGAAAGATTATCTTGATATGGATGCACACGAGTAAAAATTAGAAGAGGATAAGATAGGATTAAAATCCCGGTCAGAAGAAGTATGAAATAAAAGCAATGAGCTCACAAAAGAACAGGTTAAGCAAATAAGAGAAAAAGATGAGATTGCAAGCCCTAATAAAAATACCAAATAATTTTGAATCCCAACAACTGTGTCTAAAAAATATTTAACCTTGCAGCTGATCAATTAAAACTACTGTGCTACGCTATCAAAAACGTGCTGGATACGCGATATGCGATAAATGTGCTCTGGAATGTAAGGCACCACTATGTATTATACTATAGTACTGCTGCAATCCTGATAGCAAACACCCTATCTGCATAAATTTCCCACATTAAACCATAGCTATCAAAACAGGGTGGGAGCAAGAACAAACACATGCCTTTTTTCCATTTAATAAGAGGGAGGAAGGAACGAACTGTAATCGATTACTCGCGAAAACAGATAACTTATCATTTGCGGACGGTTCTACGACGCAGAAGCTGAACGCGCACGAATCATTATGCGGTGCCAGATGGGAAACCTGATTAACGTAGAAACTCGAAAGAAATCGAATCAATCGATATAATGCGCTAAGAGGCAAAACATTCACACATTAGTATCCATGTGAAGGTACACAGAAAAACAAAGATACACGAGCCAACTGCTGCTTGTGTAAAAACGGATAAATATCTCTTTTCTAATGTCATTTGAGATATGACACTTCCACTCAATGTGAGCGGCAGTTTTTTGGGAATTGGGGAAGAAAAAAGTGTTGAAGAAAGAGAAATCTATCATGCCGACCACCTATCAAGACTCGAGCACATAGAACACTAGAAAATGACTTGTTAATCGCATACAAAACCGCATGATGCAGAAAGTGATTGATTACGGACGCAAACGAAACGATAAGCGCAAAAAAAATCGATGACTCGACGGGACCATCCGTAAGAACCCTTCGCTCACCAGTCAATTTTACAACAATCGACGAACACACCAATCGGAAAACTCGCGGCAACGGTCGCTTCGTAACAGCAGCACATTTGCTTGACCTTGTTAAAAGGCCAGTGTTGCCACCTTGGTAGGTTCCTGTTCAAACTATTCATAGGTAATTAATAACAATCAGTCTCCTGTTTCTGTCTATTTCTCTGATTACATCCTATTTCTTGTGTTTTACTGTCACTTCTTGCGATATTACGACGGTCGCAACAGAATATCTTATTCGTTCTTTGGTAACGACAACATATTCGATAAGTGCTGTGGCGAACAAAATATCAAACTCCACGAAATTTAAAGACTAAAACGCAAGCTCTACTTCTACGGAATATCCTGAGACGATGGCACAAAATTTCCCTTTGGATCGACTATTGAACGTACCGTGAAAAGATTAATCCTTCCACATGACCTTCAATTCTTAACGAACATATGGGATGTTACAGTCGTGTTAGAACGTCCTGAAGTCTGACGCAATAACGTAAGCGGTTACGATCGAGGCGTAACCTGCACTAACTCTAATCGCACTGCGTAGATGAGTAACAGAATTACTGCACCACCTCGAGAGCAGTCATTAGCTGTGGTCTACTGTATGCTAAGCAGGCAAGCGTCTTTCATGACTTTCACCCTTAAAAACGCGTTAGAAACGTCCGCACGATCCAACATCCCCAAAAAGTGTCCGGGTGTACTAAACGTATTTTATTAGTTCAGCTATCTTGTTTTCGTTGCGATTTCGAACAAACGAGATACGCAAAAGACGCACGGTGCAGACTTTAGAACGAGGAAAAATCATCAAAAGAGTGAAGTTTGGATCGTGATGCATCGTATTCTGATCATCATGAACTTTTGCGTTAATCCGGAGATTCAATTCGAGGATGCAAATTCTGACCAAATCGTTGCTGGAAACTATATTAACCTTGATTACAGTTGTGGCTTAAACTACAACTCATGTTTTGAACTCAAATCCACTTGCATTCCGCATTTTTTTATATGAGGTTATCAGCTTCATATGTAACGATATTCATTTTATTCTGAATGCTATCGCCGAGTAGAGAAAAGGTCGCGGTCACAGTTCTGTCATGCTCGTATCTTTCCATAGCTTTCGAACAAAAGAAACTAGACGCTAACTTCATAGCAGTCACACGATCCCTGCCAAATTATGACCTCATCTCATTCGTTCCATTGTCATTTCCAGAGAGTGACTTGACTGAGATGACCTATGGACGACAGCTGAACTCACGGCCTACAAGGTTAACCTGACGTCTTTATTAGAACAAACTCAGTTTTTCTCTCTTTTCTTTTTTTGCACAGAACGTAATAGTTCACTACAAAACATAAATCATAATCATAAATCATAAACACTACGTATCACAGAATGAAACGTGAAAAAAGCAACCAGTCAGCAAATGATTGAGTTATTCTGCATGATTCACGAATACAGTTTTTATAACTGAACAGAGGGCATCCTCAGTAGTATGCATCTATTAGTTTTACGATATTTTGGCTACAGTTCAGGCATATTAATGAAAAACTACGCATTCAATATGTCAAGATTCAAGGACAGTCGAACATGGCCAACACTCAGTTCTACGATTATTTTCCTCTTCGCATTCGCGTTTAGAGCAAACTTGTACGGAGATGTCGGTCTGCCGAAGTTCGATAGAAAGTTAAATAACAACCGAAGAAGACCAACGGCAAAAAAATTGTCCAGTGACTTACTCCTCTAGTTGCAGTTCGCTTCGCTTGTGGTTTACCTGACTGCAACATCTAAAAAAGGCCGCACATTTTTACTCCTCCAATGCAGCGAACTTAAGACAGTGTTCGGCTAAATGTTCGATGTTTTGGGTTCTCTCCCATAGTAGTTGGTTTGCAACTATCACAGAGAAAACTGAGAACATGTCTTACAAATCCAACAACTAGATTTCACTATTTCCAAGGGGTCTAAGGAGCTTTTCCGTTCAATAATTTCACCATTAATCCTCTTTCACATCTGTAGCTATCTTCGTGAGGCAATTGAGGCCTTTCTGAACCTGTAGAATTTCCGCTGTCGTTTTTAAAAACTACTTCGCTAACTCCAGCTGCTATCGGGATAACACGCCATCGAAAATTTCTCCGAATCCTGGCTGGGAACGCTGCAACACCGAATTCGCTGTATCATTCCACGGTCAACATCTCGTAGAATTTATGAGAACAGACCTTTGAAAATAAATCTGTCGTGGGTAACATCATCTCTTTTCCGCTAAAAACAAACGATTGGATAATCAAATGCACTGATAGATGTCCTCAACATCTGCAGTTCATAGGAAAGTACGCTGCGACAACTGCCACTTGTTATTATCAAACAAAAGTGTGCAGTGGCAGAGTATCCAGGTAGATTTTCTAATATATATTATTCAAACTACAAACCTATCGAACATGATGCTAACATTGCGATGCTTTTAGCGCTAAGAAGTTGCCTGCTCCAACTTTGAAGCAGTCAGGTCAACAAGGATATCGTCGGATAGAAACGACACGAACGTCGGTGCAGTGGGGAGAACATCCCAGAATAGCAGAACAGGAAAATGCCACAAAACCACAATATCTTGATGTGAAGGAGCTGAATTCAGAAAAATTTTGGAAAACGAAGCTCGGTGCAGTTGCGTAAGTGGCTGCGCTCGAAACGGACGATGGAGCTAGTGGCCGTCGTCGAGAATCTTTCCCTATACCACTCACTGCTGCACTTCGCGATGGCTCCACTTTGACCCCATCCATTAGCTACATCGCGTCGTTTTGAGCGCAGTGGTTTACGCAACTACATCGGGCTTCATGTTGTTTTACGCAAGGTGATTAACCCCCTTAGCGCAGTGGCTAATCCCGTATTTGTCTGCCTGCGACATTGTATATGTGTATCGGCTCCTATTCAATCGGATCAGGGTTACAAACGCTTTTCCAGGGGTAACAATTTCGTGTACTAATTTTCTTCGTCTTGTATGTGTCGGGCACGTGTTTCCGTACAACCTGTGGAACACTTTGTGTTCAGGCGCGCGCCACCCAAGTTAGTTCTACCCTTTAACGTGGCCCGCTGGATTGAGACAGAACGTTTGCCTGTGTTCCAGTCACTAAAATGACCCGTGAAGATTGGAAATTTAAGATTTTAAAAATACACACACAAAAGAACACAAAAATGATAGGAGGTCGCGTAAGGAGATGTCCAAATTGGGTTCCTTCCGCTACCATGTAGGTTGCACGAGGTAGCCTCCAAGAATGGCAGCGAAAACGCAATATGCCCCTGCAGATCAGAAATCGGAGCCTTATTATTTACTCAGACTTCCTGCATTCACACAGGGTATTCTTCGTTGCAATTACGTCCCAAACCACCATGGAAGAAAACCCAACACTTACGCAATTTCAAAACTAGTCACAAAGGATGAAAATGATCGGCAGTTCAAGTCATTATCAAATAAAAAGATATAAAACAACATACGGGAGGCCAAAAGAGGTATAGTTGTAAAAAAAACAGGAATTCTGAGCCACTTCACTTGTTCTTCCAAATCGGACTATAACCGTTCTGGATTCTTTTTTCTCCTTCCAGGTCTTTATGAATAAGATGTGTCAGCATACCGCACTTTAAACTTGTTCTTCTAGCCCGAATATAAAAAGTGGTAAATGTACGAATTATGTTCCTAACTATAGTGTCTTGACATAGCAGAACACAGAACATAGTCATTCTCTAAATATGGGAAGGCCTACTGGTTGGAACTGTAAACAAATTTTAAAATTTGTCAACTGATGCGATATCATCAGAATCATCGGGAAAAGAACATAAATAAGGAGATGACAATGTTCGGAACCGAAGTGGAATAGTTATCACAAAAGACACGCGAGGAACTTTTTGCTCTGTCTGCAAATATCTAAGCAACCAGTCCCGAAATCGAAAAAAAAATCTAAAAACTTGAGACCTGCGATGAACACATACAAAACTTATGAGTCGACGTTGTCAAAACATCTGAAATGATGCCATTTGCAAGGGTTTGTGATCATTGTCAGTTGATTGCTACACAGACGATAAATGAAGAAAACACCGACCGCTGCTAGCGGTGTTTTGAGTGCCACCAGTGGATCATCGATCGACTGGGAAAAACAATGGCAAACGCAGAAAAAACACGTTCCTATCGCGCAGTTTAAAAGAGAAACAGCACAAAATAAACAGGAACTAATCAGAGAAAGACGTACGACCTCGCATGTCCCCTCTTATATTTCTCGCTTTGAGAAACTTCACCTCGAAAGCATATTTCTCAGAAATTCTTTGTAAATCCTTTTACATTTATACTTTTTCTTCTGTCAATTCCTATCCACAAACAGAAAATTTTATTCGCTCTCATGAACGTGATTATCCAGTTCAATTTTTTTTTTCGAGAATTCAAAAAGTTCCTTGTACGCTGGTTACAAATATGTAGAACAGAAAATTGTAGCAGCATTCTGACCAAGGAGAAAGTCGTCAACGACAACGACAAAAGCACCAAATGATGGAATTAGAGAGGGAACAAATCACTCAGGGGACGCATCAACACACGTGACCCTCATTTCTTCGCTGACACAGTCAGAAAATGGTCAATGATAGCAAGAGATGTGTAGTTTGTTCCTCTTACTGCCTTGCACTAATTACCGAGAAATAGATCTTTATGAGTACTTCAAGCACAAAAGAAACCGCGGGCTCGGGACAAATAGTTATTTCTACGATCGATCGAAGATATTCTCATCTACTTCAAAAGTTCTGTTTACACAATGGACCTGCATCACTCCTTTTTAAAAGTGTTGTCCAGAACTGACAACGAATCACATGACAAAAGGGTCTGATATCAGCATGACGGATGCAAAAATGCCTCACGAGTGAGATATTTTTGAAAATTTAACTAGACTGGGAATGAGGAGGAAAATGTGCCCACGCAAGATAGCTACGTATCTTGATCCAAGATCTTCTCGAAACGTAAATTAAATGGATGAGAGTAATGTAAGAAAGAAAAATAAAGCACTTACCTAAACAACATAGAGGAAAATAACAGGCAAAACGGAACAGCAACACTTTAGCCTCCAAAAAAACTTCCTGAGAAAGACGAGATCGTTACAACTTCTAACTCATAATGTTATCAGGGCTGAGAACGTGCACAGTTTCCAAAACTAGAGTGAAGAAAATACACACCACTGAATATTTAATATAGAGTTTTGTTTCAAAGCATACCAGCGTTGTAATAGCACATTATGCGCGTTCCTGAGTAAATAAATAAACTAATAAACAAGTTCCGAATGTGATAACGGAGAACCAAAAAACCGACTCTTAAAGAAATTGATATAACTAGTGTTCGGTGTCTGAAGATAATCTTTTTTCTGCGCACACAACGAAAGACATCTTAATCAATTTCGGATAACTCCTCTAACTCTCCGCGATGTTGAAACGAATATACATATATATATATATATAATATAATATATATATATATATATATATATATATATATATATATATATATATATATATATATATATATATATATATATATATATATATATATATATACATATATATACAAGGATTTCTACTAAATTACCGGGTGCAATTGTAGTTGGGGAGGCGCTCAACACTGCTCTAATCGAACTGTACTTTCGCGCGGGAAAAAACGTTCACCGAGCAGAAAGAAAGTCTTTAACTGAAGAATGGCGTTCTCTTTTAGGAAGGTGATAGTTCATCAATCAACAGTAAGTAGGGGACTTAAATCTGAACATCAGTCTTCGAGGATCCACGACATGTAGGCTAAAGTTACTGAGAGAAAAAAAAAACGAAGATAGAGGTGGAACTAATAATGCTTTAACTCCACCAAACTCTCCAAACAGGCTTACTGGAAATGTGTGACTAATTTATATCATGTAGTACTTTTAATGATAAAAAAAAAGAATAGAGAATGGCTTGAGAATGGATTTTTCGCAATCCGCTTTTCACACATAATATATAATACACTTACGAACTATCATTGTGCTCCAGGAACGATTTTTAGGGCTCCAAGTGTTGTTCGAGTACAGTCCAATTAGAGCAGTGTTGAGTGCCCCAACTACCTTAGCACTGACCACCGTACCAACAACAACGGCATTTTAAATCATATCATACCATATCTAGTATTCCTCAAGAAACTGTATGGGTTCATTGCTTCTGGGTAGTGCTTGCTAAATTCTGCGCCCCACTCATAGTCTACTCAGCGTTTCGGGTCCCATGTTTTCACGCCACGTCATTTCTGTCGCTGAGCCACTGGCTAGCACTAGTCGAATTCAATGAAATGATTTGTAAGCGTTGTTCTTCCAGGGTGCAGTTCCACTTTTCGAGAACTGTATGGACTGTAAATAACAGCCGGAAGAAATTTTCCCAAGTCTATTCAGAGTGCTGGATAAATTGGTCAACCGAGCCCTGGTAGAAATTAGGTGGTGCGGAGTGTTCTGCACTTGATCGCGTAAATTTCACTTTTCAGCTTTTACAAGACGCAAACAGCTGGACAGATCCTTTCATAATGAGAAACGCGTCAGTTTCCCCTCTACTTACCAAAAAATAAAACACGGGAACCTTCCTTTAGCACGGACGTAGTAGGGTTTTCTTTCCTGTGCACCTGTCTTATGTGCGAATAAATACGTAAATATCAAGATCAATCAATGTCAGCATAGTTATAATGAGGTCAAAACGACGTGAAACCCGGTGTAGTTGCGTAGGCGGCCGCGCGCGAAGTTGCGCGCAACAGCTAGGGTTTGAGATTGAGATGGGGCCACAGCTAGTTCCACTCGGACTGCGACGAATACTGCCACTAGCGAGGATCAGCCTCGATCTCTATTGCTACAGCTTACGCGACTGCAAGGAACTACTGAGAGGAAAAAGTTTCCACTCCAAGAGTAACTGGGCACATCTACCGACGCGACGACGTAAAGGTACGGAAGCGAACAGAATCACAAACAAATGATAAGAAATGCAGGCGCCACTTTCCCGACCACATTTTTGGTTGTAGATTAGACAATTAGTACAATCAATTAATACAAGAATAAAGACGAATCTATAAAATTAACACGTGATTTTAATAGCAGCTTCATGAAGCAGAGTTGTGACAAGAAATCCAAAACTTATGGCCGAACACATTTCCACTGCGTGACCTATGTCATATTATTTGCTCTGCTCCGACTATCTGCTCCAATATAAACCCAGGAACGCGCGAATGTCGAGGTTCGAAGGTCCGCGGCTCATTTGATTCCTTTCCCATCGCAGAATGGTGTATGCATGTTCTTGTTCTACAGTAGTTTGGCCTAGTTTGTTTTATTTACGTTAAGATCTTCGGCCTTCGTGCTTATTCTGACCAGACTTCAGACATTGTGATAAAAGCAATTATTTGCAGAATGAAGCTAAGTGCTGCAAGACATCGTAATGTTCATTTGGAGGAAGAGAACATTGCGGCGCAAGGTATGCAGGAAGTGGTTCATACCAATTATATGGGGGAGAATGTAGCTTGAGGGGGACACTCAGTGGCTCCTTTTTTTCGACGCTATAACTTACTTTTTTCTCTTATCAACTTTAGTTTATATGCGTCATAGATCATCTAAGAGTAGTGCTTAGGTCTTAGGACCACGATTGTTTAGACTATTTACTTCGAGAAATAAGAGCACCACTGAGTGCCCCCGCAACTACATTTTGCCCCTATATGTTCACTGTCACTCCTTTGTATTCCAATAGATGTTGGGAATTACAGGCAAAAAGCAGGTCGTAAACACGCCTCGGCGAGCTCTTGGTGACAGGAAAAATGTGGTGCGTTTTTTTTTTTTTTTTATTAAATGCAATTATGCACACAGGTTAACCAGAATTTCATTTTCCCTAATGTTTATTACAAGTTCGTCTTTAGACTAAAATCTATGAAGAACTGTTTGTTTAAATCAAATCTCTGGTTCTTCTGTAATTTTCTTTTTAATTTGTCAAACAGTCTCTCGTTTAGATAACACCCGCAGGAAGTTCTCTGAAATCTGCTAACACCATCCAGAAGCCTACTGTGAGTAATGTTTTCCTTACAATTGTTCTGCTTTGACAGGTTCTCAACTTCGTCGTTTTTAATTATAAGATTCTAAGATTGCTCAATTATAGCTTCATATTGTCGATACCAATGTTGAAAACTCTACCAAACAAAGTAAGTCAGCAACAATGTTCTGCTTTTTCTCATTATTAAGGATTAATTTTAGGCTTCAGTTCCCATAAGTACACGCCTTCTCAACAACCCTTGCCTGTAAGTTTTGTCACAAGGGTTTATGCATTTAGAAAACTAGACTTTCAGTTGGCTCTTCTTTCTCGTATTATTTTTCATAGAAGCATGAGCGTTAATCTTCCTTGCATTGCTGTCGAATTGTGTAGCTTTCACAATGTTTAGGTTGTTGTTTTGAGTTTGTAGGACTTCAACAGTCATGAAACTTCACCACTTCCACTCTCTCTCAACTCCAAATCTGAGCAGATTTCTCTTTTTCTAATTTATTTAGGCACTTAAATTGGATGCTAGTGAAGAAGAATATGTAGAGCACTGCACTCTTGAAGAGGACAAATCTTTTTCCGAAAACCTTCATCACCAGGTCGGGCGTAGTAAAGAAAATAGATTAATCTCCACAAAATCATATTCATAGAGACAAAATTTCAGAACAGTGTTGTCCTCAAAGAATCAGAGAATGATATGGAATACTGGGAGAAGGTAGACTGTTTTTCTTTCCTTCAAGTTGTAGGAAACTTTGGGACTTGTTTCAGCTCTTATCGACAAACGACCTTTCCGATGTATCAGAGGAAGATGAAATAGAGATGTGTGGTCAGGAAGATGACCCTGAAGACTACACTGACATTTTAAATGTGGGATGTTTACAATCATATTTATTCCCAAAGTTTAAGAGGTAGAAATGTTATTTGGAATCTTGGAGGTTTGGGGTACAAATATCATATTTTGATAGTGCAAGGAGTGGTAGTTCCAAGTTTACCTCGCTTAAATGTTTTGCATGTTTCTGCGCCTTCTGTTTTCCAATACTTTCAATATTCATATCATCTTGTATTAGAGTTTTTTCTTTCTACACATCCGATAAGCATGTGATAATAACTTTGAGTAGTCGTCGTAGGTCTTAGTTCATTTAGAGGGTAGTTTGCATAGTTCTGTACCAAGTAGCTTACTGAGTCAATTATTTCTATCTGTTCCACGCAGACATGCTAAACGGGGCGCTCCTATGTAAAGCCCTGGGAATCCCTACAATTTAGCAGGTTTTTCAACGAAAATGAATGAGTGAGAATCCTAAAAAAAAAAACTATTATTTCAGCCTGTCGGAGGTGATGCGTTATTGACGGAGGAAGGTCCGAATTTTGTCTATGAAAAACCTGAGAGCGAAGATGTTGAAGGCTTGAGAAGGTATACTCTTGAAGAGATGGAAGAGTTGTTTGACACTTTTAGCGATGTCATCATTGTTTAATTGGAGTCGAGGCAAGGAACTACAGGTGTATTTGTTCTTTTCCATCCTAGCCTATTAATCGAAATGCAAAAGTTGTATTTCTGTGTATTTATTTTTGAAGAAGAAATTGATTATTGATGGACGATCTCATTTGCAGTATTGATGAAGATGCAGCGTTTTATCATATTTTACTAACTACTGTGATTATATGTTTCGACTATTTTAACTTTCCCAATAAACATAATTTGTATAATGTGATGCGGCAGTTGTGAGCATATATTTTCACTACCCTTCGCAACTGAGTTTTCATTTGTCTATCTGTCCATCATTCACTTGTAAAGAAAAATAATCCTAAAGATTATAAACGAAGATAAACGATCCACAAGAAAATGGACACCTAAGCAAAATGTTTATCTGCATAAATAAACAGTGTTTCGACAAACATAACTCTGCCGTCTTGACGAGGTACCTTCTCATTTAACAATTACAGTAGTGCGATTGTATGATATAATAGTATTACTTCAATAAAAGGCATTTTCTCCGTGAGTTTCAGTACATCACCAAACACACCATCCACAACGTATTGATATGTAAGGACAACTTCTACGTCACTCAACAGTCTTAAATGTGGCGACTACACTGAGCATTGCTTTAAGACAACATATCAACCCTACACTATGTATTTACGACCCGTGAACATTGCGATATTCTGATCATGCAGATATGATTGACTAAACAGTTCACAATATTCTACACAGGAACTTGTTACAGTATCGTCATCACTGTACTGCCGGACGCGTCGGCATTCACCATCAAATTGCCGCTTAGAGGAGAAATCTGAGTGAAACATTTTACAGGGATTAACATTAACAAGAGGTAGTCCTACTTCAACGGCAGTTTCTACAAAATTTCTATGTCGTTTGTCACCATCAGGCCTCCAGCTGTAATATGGATCAGCCAGCGCTTGACTTCTGCTAGCGACTATTGCTCCACACTACAGTTCAACAGGCATGTGAAGGTTAAACGGCAGTGAAAGCATCACCCCACGAATCTGGGGTGGTACGGGTTTCAGTCGGGTAATGGCTATACGGGGTAATAGATTGTGGGGAGGAGGGTGATTCTGTTCATCTCTCTCTATCAGTGTAAAAAAAAAACTATTCGGACTAATCGGGAGGGGTTGGGGGGCGCAAGGATTGCGTATTGCAACAGAAGCCGTCCTAAGAAACAGCTTTCCGAGGTCGTCCGTTTACATTGATACAAGGGGAGATGAACGGAATCGTTCTCTTCCCCACAATCTACGACCCCATATAGAAATTACACCACTGAAACCCGTAATACCCCAGATTCATGGGGTGATGCGTGTAAATGTTTGGCAGAGACAGATCTGTTCACATCCCCTAGGAGAAATCTCTTAATCAACAATAACATCTACTTACTCCAGTGGCAACTTGCGATGCTATGGAGCTCGGCAAACTAGTAGGTGAAGAGAGATGAGCCTGGAGGCTAACCGGTGCGGTGCTGTGGTCATTAATGTCGTCGAGGATGAATTCTGACAGCAAGGAGTCAACCTATAATAAAATTTAGATCCCAAACAATAAATTCGAAAGGTGCTTACTACAGAATGAGAAAGTCACCTCAGCAAGTCCGAAGAACTTTGTCAACGTCATATTCTCGATGAGCAGCTGCGTTAGGGCCTTTAGTGCCGGCGCCAATAAGAGAATGTTGCCGTACCTCAAACTTTAGAGTAGTTAATATTTCAACAATGGAACCAAGTGATTTCTCACCTTGTCGGAGCTTCATCGCGATTGTTCTCCAAAATAAAAGCGTATAAAGCTTTGAGCACCTTATTTCGTGCCTCTCTTACCAGAGTTTGACTCTGAGCAGACAATCCTTTTGCTTCTGGGTGAAGGAAGGCAAGAGCCTGGAAAGTACGTTTTTGAAAGAAAATATGTCTCTTTTAAGGTTATGAAAGTCTTAAACCAAAGCCAAAACCACTCGGAATACTATTCCATTGCCTCACCCACGTCAATGTAACCCTTCAACATAGACTCTTGGCTTAGCTACAATTTTTACTTCAATTATTCACAAACATAAGTTTCAGATTTCAGCATTAGACCAGATTCAGTCAAAACCGAAATCATTCAGATCCGGCTCCTGTCAAACACTGTCACAGGAGGCAGATCTGAATGTCATGTCATGTGGCCTTACACTTTATCGGAAGTAGATAAATAATCTTCAGAAGCGAAATCATCCTGTTGTAGCCTCAACTAGCACTTTTCTACACACGAAATAATAGTGGCCTACGAAAAACTAAGCAATTAAAATCAAATCTAAATGACAGAAATTTAACTGACCTTCAAACAAACGAACTCCTCCTCTCTCATTTGAAGTTGACGCATCGGCCACACTATCTCATCGAGAACTCTACAAGAGCAAAACACAGGTCAATTTTCTGCGAAATTTTTGACCTACCTCGGTGTGATGTTGCTCGTTTTGAACGCTGCGAATCCGTTAAGTTCAGTCGATTGATCACGACTCATGTATGTGTTGTTGAATAGACACACACGCGTCGTGTCAGGACTTCTGCAAGCGCGATGATTCACATGAAAGACATATCCAACATTACTAAAGATTACCTGAATGCGGGCATTAAGATTAGATGTTGCGGAGCGTAGTTCTTCAGCAAAATAATCTTGTCTTCCATTATTAAATTCGGGAAGGGCTGAAGAGCTTTAGCCCATTCCACCATCAGCAATAAAGTTGTACGGGAAATCTCATTCAGGTCCTGAAATATTGTCGCTGCTGAAGAAAGAATATGTGGTTGAGCTCATACACTCCACTAAAATTCTAGAGGTGTACATAATGACATAAGAACATCAACAGCGAACTCATTTTCCTCAAAACTCATTTTCCTGCACGAAAATGTTCTACACATGAGTTTTTGTTTTTAGTAAGCCTAATGTGATTTTTATAATTCGACACTAAACTGACCTCAGCAGTGCAAGGTTTGTTTGGTTGCGAGAATGCTGATGTGGATGGTTCACCATCGCTGCTTAACCCAGTTGTTGTAGCCGGTTGAATGACTGAATTACGATAACGGGCGCACATCTCCTGTAAATATAGTAGGAATAAAAAAAGTGAAGCACATTCCAGTTCCGTAAGTGGCTGCACTCGAAGCGGCGTGGTGGAGCGCAGCGGTTAGAATCGAGAGAGGAAACTTGGTAGCTCCATTCTTCGTTGCAGTTCGTGATGGTCCAACGTCGATCCGTCGATACCTTCTCCTCCACGGCGCTTCGAACGCAGCCGTTTACGCAACCTTATGCCTTATGGCACCGTGCCTTATGTAGTTTTTAACCCTTCTATACAACCATTGCGATGGCCAAAACATGTGGATACGATATGAAAGGCAAAGACATGTTAAAAAAAAGTTTCTGATTCTATGGAAAATTAAAGGCAGCATACCACAAATCTGAGGTGGTGCGGATTTCAGGTGGAGTATTCGTATATGGGGTCGTAGATTATGGAGACAGGAGTAGTTCTGCTCATCTCTCCCTGCATCACTGCAAACAGCCGCCTCCAGAATGCCGTTTTGTACTACGCCTGCGATTCGTCAAAACCAATTCGGACTTCCCGTGGTAGGCAGTAAGGGAGCAGCGCGTGCAAAGGTGGCGCGCTGCAATATAAGGCATCGTACAAAATAGTATTCAGGAGCCGGCTGCTTGCAGTGATTCAGGGAGAGATGAGTGGGACCACCCGGTCTCCATAATCTACGACCCCCATACGGATATTCCACCTGAAATCCGTACCACCCCAGATTCGTGGTATGTTGCCTTTAACTGTACACAGGCAAAGATTTTAGAGTTCAGACTATAGAACTCTGGCATCATTTTGGGAGTACCTTTTGCAACCCTTTAATCCGTTGTCTTATTTGTCATATACTACATAAATCGTAGAGAGGCCTTGCTAAGGAAAGAAAAGAAAAAAAGGTTTAGCCCGACTCTTCCTTCTTGGTTCCAGAAAATTAAGACGATTCAGCAACTCGTTTCTCAGTGTAAAATCGATGAAAATAAAGCAATCTCATTACGAATAGGTGTCTTCCCAATCGGAGAATCTGCTATTTCGGGGTTGCTCAGATAACTGACTCATCAAAAGTAAGAAGCCGTTAAAAACAGACACGTGAGCTTCAGATTATGTTATGCACGAGAACAAATGGAAGAAGAACATTATGATCTCCTCCTCGCCTGATTCACTCTACGCTCCATGTCCATAAGCGCCGCAATCACCGGTGTTTGATTCTCTGCAGCCTGCTCTGGCCCAGGAACGGGGCTTACGCGCGATCGCTTTGACGGGCTGCCGCCTGTTGGATCTCGCTCGAATTGAATAGCTAAAATTGATTGATTTGGAAAAAAAAAACTCTCGTCGAAAATTTGTTTTTTTACAGCAATTCGACCGACCTTCTCTCTTCATGCCAACTCTTACACATTTATTGAATCTGCAACATCGGCACGCACATCGCATGCTCTTATCAACCACACACTGATGTTTGAAACGGCACGTGAACTTCTGATCACGTAACACCGTGCGCCGAAAGAAGCCCTGCAAGATACTATTCAGATGAACCTATAGGATGAAGTCAGAAGCTGACAAAACAAGAAATCTTCAAGAATCACACAATAAAGGATAAAGGATAAAGTTTCTGGCGTTAATCAATCCGCTTGGGATGCGCCCCCACGTTCACTTCAATTCAGAATCGTTTGAGGTTTACGAACGTGTATCTGGCCTATACAATGACTTGCGGTGGCTAGCCGATGTGTCAAGTCAGTGTTTCTATCCTCCCAGACAAGTCTGGTACCAATAATACTGTGCGTAATTAAAACAGTTAGTTATTAAAGTAATTGAAATACTACAGTACGCAGACAGGAGTATCGCCCATACAGTGGTACTCATATCATTCGGTTTCATTCTGTTTGAACAAATATACTTAGTGGATATGCAGTTATTATTATGAAAAGCATAGCATATTTTTAGCGTAGCGCTAAGTTGTACACCATCTCCAAAGATTTCTTCGTAGACATCCTCGTTCTGTCACCTGTAACTGGCGCAAATGTTCTGCGAACGAAGCCGGTTCTATTTCGTTCACTGAACAACCTTTGTTTCAGCACAAAACGGGCTGCGCTGCCACGCCTTCGTTCACTGCAGCGAAAACTGCTTAATGAGAGACAGGAGAAAAAAGTGGATGGCTCCTGCATTGCAAGTTCGCCGTCTGTGAGCAATGATTAATAGTGAAATGGCAAAATATTGGGCAGATCAGTTGACCATAGGATTGACTCAAGAGGCTGACTGCTTGACAACTAGGGTTAATCTCAACTGTTCAGCCAACTATCCCGCAGTATCTCTGTTCAATCGATTAATACTGTTAGTGGATCCTGGTGTCAAGGTAAAGCAAACACTCGTATCGCTAAAATCACAGAGAAAGAGGATGCTCTCTAGGAACACCGAAACAAAATCCCTTATGAACTGAATAGAAAACGAGCACTCAACATTTACTTGAACAGATACCGGCTTACATGGCTAGAGAAGGTGCCAAACGCTAGTCATTCTCTAAAACTGACGTGGCAAAATCTTGAAACCCAGAAAGAAATACTCAAAAGATCAACACAGGTAATTTGAATGTCCTGCATCGGTTATAAGCATACGACAACAATCTGATCCCATAAAAATGAATACGTGCAAAGAAATGAAGAGCAAATGATAGGATTAGAAAAGTTTGCAGATTTTGGAAAGGCCCATAGTAAAGCAAAGGTAGATAGGTTCAGCAGCGGGACGTTATGTGGTGCTAATCGAAGACAACGAAGCGTCACGGACACTTTCGAAACGATTGGTGTTGGTGAGCGACTGGCTCGGCGCTGTGAGTGAACTATAAACGTTCTTAGCTCAGTCATTGTTGTCGGCATAGAGACATGAAATTCATCGAGCGTTCTCACGCCTGGTTATTCAGTGCACTATTTTGCTGCGTGCAGCTTAAGAGCTGTTTTTTCACCGTAAGCTGACACTTCACAATTCAGTTTATTTTTATAAGGAAGGACGATGCTCGCACAAAACAGTTTAAAAGCCAGATACATGAAAACTACACCAGAACGAATGCCAACTTTCTTCAGCTGAACACATTTCAGTAGAAGAAAGTTAATGAAACGAGGTGGAAAAAACGGTCATCGTAGGTCACATTCAATCTTCTCCGGAGAATTTGTGATGAAAATTGACTACTGCTTGCAATTTACCGAAGAAGAGCACATAGTACTTCCAAGTTTCTCGCGTGCTATGTTTAAAAGACAAGAACCATCTATCACACCAAAAAATCCCACTTATCCACATGTGTTTCCTCCTGCGTCTGATCATCAATGCTTCTAATCATTACCAGACCGGCATTATGGGATTCAAAGAAGAAATGCTGCTGAAAAGGAGAACTCCTACCGTACTTATTACTACTAATAACACATTACCATTATCAACATATTGCATATAGTGCACTTCAGAAAGTGGAATTCAAAATATGGGGACACCTATGCATAGCTTAAAGGCATCACCCCACGAATCTGAGGTGGTGCAGATTTCAGGTGGAGTATTCGTATACGGGATGGGAGACTACGGAGAGGGAGGTGATTCCGACCATTTCTTGGTAATTGCCGTAAAAAACGGCCCGGAAGATGCGGCGCCGCACAAGACTGGCGCGCTCCAATCGAACCTCTTGTACAAAATGGTGCGCCAAAACGAATGATGCCGTATCTTCCGGCCCGTTTTTTACGGCAATTAGGAAGAAATGGACGGAATCACCTCCCTCTCCGTAGTCTCCCATCCCGTATACGAATACTCCACCGGAAATCCGTACCACTCCAGATTCGTGGGGTGATGCCTTTAAGTCTTTCGAATCCCCAAAGATAAAGAAACGGATGAGGCGATATGGTCTCGGCTCCAACTGGAAATATTAATGGTATTAATATTAGTCCAACTGAAATTTTTCAACGGCTTAAAAACGTTTATACGAAGGCTGGCCAAGGTACTCGAAACGCAAGACTCCTGTAACTATATTTTTTCAGGCGTATGCGCCTAGAACTAGTTTGTGGAAAGCACAACAAAGAAAATAAAAAGTTTCTTCACCGGTTACGCATACGCATACCAATGTTTTAATTAGAGCTCAAAAGCGCAAAGTTAACGCGTCCTCCAACATCTTGATGGAAGTCTTAAGGATTTTCTAAACACAGAAATCAAAGGTTGCTATGGCGTTGATTAATTTCCGGTAGAGAAACTGCACTGCAGTGCGTTATCTTCCTGAATTAGCATATTTTTTCCTATTTTAAACATTACAGTGCGATAACAGGGCGGGTGTGGCGCAGTCGGTGATTGCCCCATTGATGGTTCAAAACCGCCACAGTATCAATCAATCCCTCCATCTCCTTGAGGTCAATAAATCTGTGCCAGACTTGCCTGGAAGCATTTACCGGGCAAGCAAGCGCTCCACACCCAAAATGCAAAACGCAAATTCCGAAATGCAGTAAAACGCAATGATGCATCTCAAACGGACCCCGGAGACCTTATCCTCTTAATGTGATAATACTGGAGTCAAGTACTGTAAGAAGATATTTTGCCTCCGAGTGTTAGCGGAGGTTGTTATGTCAACATTGTTCGACTAACAAATTTGCGATTTGTAAGCCGGCACATCACTTAAACAACGGTGAACAAAAACTCGTCTCTATTCGCTGCAGATGCGACCAGTGGACAAGGCAAATGGCAGTTTCACAATGCAATCAGACAGCACCACAAAGGTATGAAACAAAAAATGGCGCATATCATGCGCAGAGGCACGGTTAAAATCATGTAAACGTGGGAGTGCATACAACGCACACATCTTACACTTCCCCAAAGAAGAACAAATTCATTTGCACAGCCCTTCGAATGACCCATATTGAGTGGATGCATAGAAGCATAAGTGAACCATATCGAAACAACAGTTTATATGCACTTCATAAGATGCCCTCCTCACAGAGGATACAAAGAGCGATCAAGTAATATTTCACTCGCAGACGACCATTGAACATATGGATGCAAACAAACGAAAAATGCAGAACTTCGTTCCTAATGATCAACCAGCAACTACTCACGCTAGATTAAGTGTGAGTGGGCAGATAATTCCGTCGGATATCCTAGAGTAATGTCAGTTTCTCACAAAAAAAAAAACAAATCTCCTCAATGAAACTTTCACAGATGTATAAAAGATTGCTTTTGTTTTGTTTTAGTACGTTTTCCACGCACACATGCAATAGTTGCGTTGGCGACGTAGTAAAAAACAATTAAAGGCATCACCCCACGAATCCGAGGTAGTACCGATTTCAGGTGGAGTATTCGTATACGAGATCGTAGATTATGGAGGGGGTGGGGTGATTCCGTCCATTTCTTCCTAAAAATGGTCCGGAAGATGCGGCGCGTGCAGAAGACTGGCGCGCACCAATCGAACTCGTTGCAGAAAATAGCACGCCAGATCACTCGAATTCGTATCGTCCGGGCGTTTTTTACGAAATTAGGAAGAAATGGACGGTATCACCCCTCTCTCCATAATCTATACGTCTACTCTATACGATCCCTTCTTTAATACACTTGATAAATCACTCTTACTTTAAATTTCAATACCTGTTTTCAAGGTAGGATGTTAGTTTGGGTCATGATAATTAGAGGAAGATATATCTTAAGGTTTAAGAGACACAATTGGTTACTGTTTTCTGTTTGCTAACTTCAGCCCGAACTGGTTCCACTGCCCAGCGCACTACCGGATTGATAACCAGTGGAGTTGGACTAGATATGAGCTTTTTCTTCACTTAAGGTTTAGTTTTTGATACTTTGCAAACTACCCTAACAATAAAAAATAAAAGGAGATTATCTATGGGTTATGAATCCTAACTGTAGACCCGTACAAGAGCAATAACGTGTAAATAAATCAAAAATAAGAATACGAAAAAACAGTCTCCGCAATCCACTGCTCCGCAAAATATCGGACCAGATATTGCTGCGCATATTTAATGAATTCAAGCCATCATTCTTGTTTACAGAAAATTGCAAGTCATCTGACACTGGTAAGACTAGGTTTTTTTATGAAGAATAATTTTAATTCAAGCAATAGATTTAAAAGTAAATAAGGGCGGCAAACTACGTCCTAGTCAAGCCGATCCGATTCATAAAATATTGCGGTGCAAGTTGATGTGCCTGAAGCGAAACCGCTCGCAGATACCAAGTAATTGCAGAGTTACCATTCTTGAGCAGATTGCTACCACATCGATAACACGGTTAGCGAGGGTCCCCTTTACCAAATTTCAATAAATACGAGAAAAAGAATGTGCTCAATCATATTTAATTGACTTGACTCTTTTGACTTAATCGACGGGCTGGCATTTTTGCCTAACGCGGTTGCCCGCATTTTCGCCTCTGCTTAAACATTCTCGACCTACTGCTAAACAACAAAAAAACTCGTACAAAATCCACCCATTCCACTGTTCCACTGTTCTATATTCTGCGAGACTTTGCGTTTCGCTTGAACAGCCCAACGACACCGAATGACCCGAATACCTCGAGTGGACGATATCCGGCAGTTCAGTGTAAGGAGACGGAGAGCTGTTACCAAAGATTCCACGCCCACCTTACGTGTTCGAACTATTTAGCGTGAGTTTTGGGATTGTACTAGACAACAGCATATTTCTTCTGCTATATCTGGATTAATTCCGCCATATAACTGTGCAAGTTGTAGGGCTCGTATACTGAGCACATACTCAAATGCCCCAGTGCATTTACCATAAGCAGGACTACCGTGAGTCGGTAGCATTCAGACTCGTATAGGCGGCCCTCGTATTTGAATTATTCGTGTGTAACGAATTCTTAGGAACTGATCAATCAGAAACTAGTACAATAGTTAGACACACACCGTATCTCTGATGTTTCAGTTCTCGCATCCGAAGCGAATAAACTTTAGGTTTTTCTGCGTCGTGCTTCGCCTGGACAATATGAGTCACCGTAAACTGGACAAACAACGTTCTAGAAGACGGCTAAAATGTAGAACGACCCTAGACTTCGGAGAAAGAGAACGATCCCTTATGCTCCTTGTGTCAGATTTCTGACGAGTGAAAATAGAAGAGGGGTGACGTGTTCTCCGAAAATCGCCAATCAACCATATTAGAACCGGTTTGCAAGGCCCGAATATCCAGGCGAACAGGAGCGCCTGATTTCTTCCCTGTTATTTACAACACCACTGTTTTTCCCTCTCATATACAGTACATGGATACTTTGAAAAATTTGGGGATGAATACTCTTACAAACGACAGCTCTCATTACTCGAAGAAATTGCAATAAAAATTAACGGAACATTGTAGACATGGGAGAAATTGGAAACCGGTGAAAGCCGCATGTAAAAAGAGAAAGTTCGGACATACCTTGCAACCGTTACATGAAATCACACCATAGTGTGTTCCGGTTGACTTGTCACCGCAAACAGCGCACGGTTCGGCAAGCGGATCCACTGAAACCATCGCACTTCAATCAATCAACCAGAAATTAAGACAACGGTTTTTATAGCAAAATCAATTGACCGAGCAAAACAAAGAGAAAAAACATGAACAAACAATTCATGAAAAAACAAATTTCTTTTCATTTTCATGAATTCATTTCATGAAAAAACATGAAAGAAATGGTTAACGCGAGTATTCCGTAAAAAATTTTGACTTCTCATACATAATTAAAACGAAATTAACGAAGATCTACACTAAATCTCGGGCTAGAAAAACGGGACGGACGGAAAAGCTGACATGTTTAAGACTTCACAGTTGTCGTACATATTATGTTTGCAAATGGTGGTCAAGTGACTCAAGTTAAATTTGCTCGAATCATTTAGTGGAGTGGAGAAGGAGCGCAGCATCTGACAACATCACGCAATAATATTCGCCTTACATTGTTGTACTATTTTAAAAACAGAAAGAGGAAAAATACTGATACGGTACGATTACTAATTATTATAACTTGTTGAATTAACATTAATTGCTTCTCTTTGTGTATATAAACTATTTTTTCAATGCTCCTTTTCATATTTCATTAAAGGCATCACTCCACGAATCTGAGGTGATACGGATTTCAGGTGGAGTATTCGTACACGGAATTGTAGTTTAAGGAGAGGGGGTGATTCCGTCCATTTCTTCCTAATTGACGTAAAAAAACGGCCCGGAAGATAGGGCTTCGGGCGTTCTGGCGCATTATTTCCTACAAGGAGTTCGACTGGAGCGCGCCAGCCTTGTGGACGCGCCGCATCTTCCGGGCCGTTTTTTACGGCAATTAGGAAGAAATGGACGGAATCACCCCCCTCTCTATAATATACTATCCCATATAAGAATACTCCACCCGAAAAAATAACGAGAGAAATGGACGGAATCACCCCCTCTCTATAATCTACCATCCCATATAAGAATACTCCACCCGAAATCTGTACCACCCCAGATTCGTGGGGTGATGCCTTTAAACCAAACATGAATGTTCCACTCGCTTTGTATTCGAATTGGGATGTTCCACTTATACATTAGTTATTTCTGTGTTCTGCAGGTTTCAGATCGAAGTGAGCACGTTCGCTTCTGAAACTTGCTAAAAACAAAAAAAAAAAGGTCCGGAGCCGTCAAACTCATCAAAAAACCATCTGACTTCTTGAGTTCACAAACATTTCAGAGTTGTTGGTTGATGTGCCTCGCACGAAAATAGCTTACTTCAGCGAGGTCACACTAGAAGAAATTGGGGACTTTTTTTTTTGTTTTTCCTTCACAGTCCCTTCGGTGGTTTCACTTCACTCATTACTCTATAAGTAGAGTTTTAATCAAGGTGTAACAAACACAAACCTGGAAAAGAACACCCAAAAGGTCTAGAAAGTGAAATAACCGGATATATCTCACCCTAATAAATGATAGAACCAAAATGAATTATTAATACAATATGAATGGACACCTGACTTATCAAAGAAGCTACGCAAGCATTGAAAGCCATACCTCTTCTTCTGCATCCAAAAAAAAAAGAAAGGGAAAATAGAGATATTAGTTCATTAGAGCGACGTCATTTTTTGGGCTTTTTACAAACGTAGACTTCGTTTATTGAATGCAGGAATACTCTTCGGTAGGTTCTACTACAATTTTTTGAAGACAACTAGTGCGACCTAGGCGTGTGAAGTGTTGTCGAATCATTAAAGTTGCTTGACATGATATGGAGCTAGTATAGAGTTGTTAAACAAATTTCCACCAAAAATCCCTTTCAAAAAGAAAGGCCGATTATTGTTCAAACACTACAGAACTAGTTTCTAAAGTAAAAAAAAAAAGTCGTTTGGAACATCAAGGAACCATTATTATACTTATTGAGGTAAACAAATCAGTTAGAATAAAATGCGATCAATATAACCAATTACTTTCAGGGGTAAAAATATTCGGCTATGAAAAAATGTTCACAATAATGGTACTTTGCGCAAGATGCGATATCTACGCTATCAGAAAATTTATCTCTAGACAAGATCAAGATGCAAGATCTCTATCCACAAGGTCATGTTCAGTGCAGTGGTGAAACTTCAATGTCAGCCAGTAAGCGGCAATAATTACAGATTAATGCAATGCAATAAATTAACTAAACCGTATTAGATTATGCACGTTTGGCTTGTGGAATATGCGATTAAAAACAGAACAATTGTGAAAAACGACACGATCCGTAAGTACGATAACCCGGAAGGTCCAAATAGAACTGCAAGAGTCTGGTGAAAAGAGTAATACACAGCGCACATCTCCTTAGCATTTACAACACCCAAAATGTATCGTGTCAGACAAAGTGACATAAATCAAGGCAAATACTGGTGTCAGTGGCCTCTTGAAGACGCATTTCAAAAGGAATTAAATCAATAAACTGCAAAGTATTAGTACTCACCCAAATCAACATCCATTTCTTCTTGGGAACACCGCAGGATCGACGATTGGAAACGATCGGACTTGAGACGGCGGCGTTTGTTGCGACGACGTAGTGCGTTCGGAACGCCTGCAACGTCGCGCGCGATCGATACAACTCGTGATGCGACGACGCGCGCGGCAATCTACGTCACCGTGAGAGTGCAAAGAGCGGAAGATGAGCTAGGAAAACAATCTCTAGCTACAGATTGAGGTGTATTCACTAGTGTATCATGATTGTACAAAGGAAGAGTGTGTGAAATAAGGGAAACAAAAAGAGAGACTTATTCTTCATTCATTGACGTTTAAAATCAGCAGAGTTCATCGAGATAGAGAATAAAAAAAACATTTAAGAAACCACACGACCATGATCCCTATAATGTGATGCGGATGCGTTGGAATTTGCACCAGAATTAATTCAGCATAGGTCTTTAAAATGGAGATCCAAGTAGCATATATTAACACGTTCGCCGCCACCGATAAACGCACGACGAACTATAAACAACGGTGACTGCAATAACTTAGGATATCTTTCGGAGCCCACCGTTCTTTTTCGCCAACAACACTAACTTCAGAATACTATCTTACTAACTATCTTACTAGTAAGCAAGACAAAACTGGTTGTGAGAATCCACCGAAAAACCTGTGATGTCGAATTGTGTGTGAAACTACACAGTAAGTGCGTCTATTTGTTAACGCACTGTGGACAAAATCTATAGTAGGGTCATGAAGCACGGTGCAGTTGCGTAAGCGGCAACAATTAAAGCTTAATGGACCGTAGCGGTTAGGATCCAGAGAGGACTCTTGCTAGCACCATTCTTTGCTGCAGTTCGCAATGGCCCCACGTGAATTCCAACCGCTTTCTCTCCGCCGTGCCGCTTCAATCGTGGTCAACTGCGCTCTCTTTGGCTTCTACTTCAGAGCGCAAAAAAAGTCTATAGATCAGAAAGATCGTTCTTGAAGGCAGCATACCATGAATCTGATGTGGTGAGGGAATTCGCGGGTGAAGCTAGAGATGGGGTTGTAGATTGCGAGATTCGAAGTTTCGCTCATCTCTTCCTAACCCTCGTAAAAAGCAACGTGGAAGACGCTATTTCTTACGACGATTTCAGTTCATCAATCGACAGATCATTACTGTAAGTGAATAGTTGAGTCAGTCGAGGCCCTAAAAACTAGGCATTAGTCATGGGGCATTTACGACATGGAGGATAAAGCCAATAAGAGAAAAGAACAAAGATAGAGCTAGTGCTACTCCCTGCTAATACTTTAACTTTACCAAACTCCCAAACAAAAACTCAAGCAAGGTTACTAGAAGTGAAAGGCTAAGTCATATCATGTAGTACTTTCAACAAAAAAAAACAGCCAAAAAATTCCCACATGCAACATCTTTTATTCACATGTTGATCTGTATTTACAAGGTTGTGGCTCTGAAAAGAGTTCTTGGTTTAGGTGGGGTAGCCTTTATGAAGGGTTGTTGGGTTAAGAAATCCCTTAAGAACTGGAATACTTCGCGGCTCTATGGTCTTTTTTTTCCTTAGCACCTTCAACCTCTATGTCATGCTCCAGCCTCTATAGATCCTCGAAGACTAATGATTAAGGTTAGGTCCCTGACTCACTTAGCTATTCACTTCCAAAGATGAACTATCGCCTTCTCAAATGCTTCTCATATGGGAGACAGAAGAAGGAGACAGTTAAGAAGGATGTTTGTGATTGATTTTTTTTGAGCTCCGAAGTGCAGGTCAAAGAGAACACGACTGATTCCCAATCCAGAAATATAGTAGAGTCTAAACGACATGAAGCACGGTGCAGATCCGCAGAGGTTGCACTCAAAACGGTGCGGTGGACTATAGCGGTTAGGATCGAGTGAGGACCCGTGCTACCGCTATACTGTTGTCAAAATGACATGAAGCACGGCGCAGTTGCGTTGCACCGTTTTTCATATCGTTTTGACTGTACTATATATATATATATATATATATATATATATATATATATATATATATATATATATATATATATATATATATATATATATATATATATATATATAAAATTCCCACGGAAGTTTGCACAAGCAAACAAACCTGCGCAAACACATACTACGGACGACAGCTTGTGCATGAATCCGGATTCCGGACTTACCCATAACAGCTCGCAGGCGTTGTTGACTAACTAACCAAAGTTGAGAGCACCCATTCACCATTCATTAACACTTTTCTCTGCCTCCATTATAAAATAAATATTATGCCGAACCACAGTCTCGGTCCGTGGCCGAATAGGATATTAAGAACCCTAAATCCTTAGCGCCCACTCTATCGTCTGGTGCACGGTCGGGGAATGTCCACAGCTCCCAGGTCCAGTCCCCAAAGCAACACACGCGACATGCGATAAACCTGTGCCTTCTTGCCTGAAAATGCCAAATGAGGAAGCACGTGGAGTCAAATGTGGAAATTGTGGCCGAGGCCTGCTCCCCCTGCTCCGCTCCGCTAGGAGACCGCAGCCGCCCGCGAAGCGGCCATACAAAGAGTAAGTACAGGCTCAACGCCGGCCGCCATCAACAAGCCACCAAGCCGAGCTCGCTTCCGCCAACGTCCACGCATCACCTGCGACGCGCTAATCCACAACAGTTGAGCCGTACAAAGGAAATGATCAATCGATCTAGAAATTACTATCGTGACTTGTTCACTAGTTATATGTTTACAGTAATGACGAACAGCTATATATTATTGCAAAAAGTCCCAAGATATACAAAAAGACTAGACGAACACAGACTTTTGCGCCATTATGAAAACAAAGATTGTTAAGGTGCTGGGATGGCCGTCGCAAATGACTTCAGGTCTCGATCGATGACAAGAGCCCATAAGGTTATCAACGTCGCAGCCGTGATAAGTCAACAAAAGACCGTGGCCAGAAGGAAGCGAACTTCTCCGTGAATTTCATGACATTTGTGGGGAATTTCCGTGAAAACAGGAAGAAAAATCAGGAAATCTGAGAAGAAGGAGGCGTTTCAATGAAGATGTGAGTTAAGGCGCACTACGCGATAGTACGCTACAAACGACGCACATCTAGAAATGAAGTTGTGCACTAAACGAACTCGGTGGAATCCATCAAATAAATTATGGGATGTCCTGACAAAGTACTACAATGATGAACTCGGACATGGATTCAATCACCACACTGAAGATACACTTTCTGTAGGGAAGGGAAACTCATCGAAGCCTTACCGAAAATAGAAACAGGAAAAGCATAAATGGTTGTTGAGGTACATATTGCTGAAATATCCGACAGCACAACAAAGAGTGATTCGAATCACATTTCGATCAAAAAAAGGACGTTGCGCTTTCTTTGATGGAGTGCGATGGTCAAGAGTAGACAAGCAATGCGTCTTTTTTTTTTAGTTGCAGGCCGGCTATACAGTACAAATACGGGTTTATATAGTTTACAGTTCGGTTCAAAAACTTCGAATTATGGTGCAGGACGGTGTAAGGAATTGGGGGAAAGATCCATAGCTCGCTGCCAACGGACTCACAAAGGTGAGCAAGGGTCCTCGTCGAAGTGCTGCCGCTAACTCCACTGCGCCACTTCGACTATATCATTTTCGAGTCTTGAAAATTTCGGATTTCTGGCCAGTCGAGTCCCCATGTGTCGAACTTATTGGGATTCTCTAATGTTTGAGCTTTGCACCCTCGAATACTCACATACAGCAATACGGTGAAAATCTCCGAGAAAACGACGCTTCAGTCAAAGTGAACAAATTATTCTCACCAGTGAAAATGAACAAATGATGTGAATTCTGAATAGCAATATAAAGCAATACAGCAGTCACAAGTTCTCGGAGTTATCAGTTTTACTTCAATTTTGCCCGGTTACGTCAAAAATTAAGCAAACACACTATCTATTATAGAGAAGAGAACGAAAAAGAAATTTAAATAATCAAATAAAATGGCAAGAGATTGAGTGAGCGGATGAATAAATGTGGGAGTAAACTGTAAAGAATATTTGATATCTAAAATTGTTCCTCTTACTTTACAACAGCTCACCAATGAGCACTGAAACAAAGTGTGAAATGCTCCCTTGTATCCGTACTGGGACCAGATGTCGATAATGAGTTCTGTCCCAATCTGAAAGAACACCAAAGAGGCAAAAAGTCATCCCAGAACTTGTTTTCAGACAACGCCAAAAATACCGAAATTTTAACAAATTATGCAGAAGCCTTGTCTCTTTGGTTGCTCTTGCGACCTCAGCATGAAAATGACTGCAAGTTTGAAAACATTTGAAGGTACCTTGATGGAGAAAGTGAATCAGAGAAAAACGTTCTGACTTTTTTTTGTGCAGGTAATATACGGACGTTAACCAGTAAATGAGCCTGGTTGATCGATAGAGAGTAAGAGTGCGAGGTGAGGAAAGGCGAGGGTTGTCGTGCTCGAAAGTGCACTGTGTGCAGATGGGGAACGCGACGGGTGGAGAGAAGTTCACGGTTATATTCGATTGCCGAAAGGAAGTGAAATCAAAACAGGCGGCAAAGTGTTGTCAACAGTGCGCACGATGTGAATTACAACGTAGAAGCTCGAAGCAGCATCAAGGACACATAGCGCAAACTCACAAAGATTTCAAATATTTGTGAAAATCTCCGAGAAAACGACGCTTCAGTCAAAGTGAACAAATTATTCTCATCATTGAAAATGAACAAATGATGTGAATCGTGAATAATAAGTACTGTTTTTCCAGCTGGAGACTTGCTAATCAGAGGTTCATTGTCACACTAGAAGGGCATATGAAGTGCAAATAAGCATGAATTAGAGAAAGAACTACGTCTGAAAGGAAGAAAACATTAAACAGCTTACATAACAGATGCGGTGTCTGTCTACGTCAGCTGGACGTCGTTACTCTGCTCCATCCTCGATCATTAGTCTACGTGCCGATTTTTGCCGTCGTTATTGATCACCTCTGTCTCATTCTATTCGCAGTAATAGGTCGACCGCTTCCTGTTCCTCTGTTTCCTGATTTCAGTTCACTTCTCTACCTTAACTTATCGATTGAAATTGTACACTAAATTTGTATACTTGAACCTCTGGGGGTAAGCTGAGGCCTCCATCCGGGTCGTACAGAACCTAACCGCCAATGAATAAACATCTTCTGGAAGCTATTTCCCAGAAATTATTGTGCTTAGCACTAGTAAATCGGCAGAATATCCGGAAATAGCTCCAAAGAAGCCTCGACGATCTTTTCTGAGTCATAGTTATCTGAACTTTTCTATGATAATGTTCTTGTTCAGAGCCACCTAACCTGCCCGCTAGCTTCACTCGGACTGCAGTTATGACAACCTGCGGTTGAGATCGAGGGAAAACCCTCTCTAGCACCTCATAACTGCAATCCGAGTGAAGCTAGCGATGGTCCCACTTCGATTCTAACCACTAACTCCGCCGCTTCGAGGGATGAAGGTTTGAGAAGATTTTGTACACATTTTGTATTTTGTAGTTGAGGATTTGTTACAACTGTGCCTATTAATTCTCACCTAACTTCCCTTATTTAACTCTCATTAACCTCCACATCGTTTGACTGTTAACAAGTATTGTATATATTAGTTATATAGTACATATAGTTCATCAATATAATACAGCATGTGATTTTGGTTTTTGATCACTAAGATTTGTAGATGAAAGAGATAAGATATAGTCGGGTCAAAACGACTTGAATCACGAGTGTAGTTGTGGTGCACTTGCGTACGCGTTCGAAACGGCGCTGTGGAGACAGCAGTTGGAACCGAGGTGGGACGATCGCAAAGTGCAGCAATGTGTAGTGCCGGCAAAGGTTTTACCACGCTCTTAGCCGTTACGCTCCATCGAAATGCCTCGAGAGAAGCCCCATACGCAATTACGTATGTGCTTCATGTCGTTTTGGCCCTACTATATGTAAGGTTCACATTAATTCAGTGCTTGTATGGAAAATCAGAGGGTTTAGATGTTTTGAACGAAAACTCAGCATTTGAATGGAAAAACGAAACATAATTAAGATGGAGAGGAAATTTGCTATTATTTTTTGCAGCCATCGTTAATTTCATGTAATTCCCGTAATTATCCCTTTTCTAACTCCATACGTTATTTCTTCGCAAATCTGTTCCTTTAATGAGGGTTGATGGCCATTTTCAACTGTATAGCAGGGTTGAAACGACATGAAGCACGGCGCTGTTGCGTAAGCGACTGCGCTCGAGAAAGCGGTTCGCAAGGTGGGAAACCATCGCGAACTGCAGCGGAGAGTGGTGCTGGCGAGGGTCCCTCCTCGATCTCTCGATCGCGACTGCTCTCGAAGCGGAGCGGTTGCGATCGTGAGAGGATCCTCGCTACCCCCACTTACATACTACCTCCGCATATCTGCAGTTCGCCACAGTTCGCCATGGTCCCAGCCCGATTCCAACCGCTCTGCTCCACCGTACCCCTTCGAGCGCTGTCGCTTACATAACTGCACCGTGCTCCATGTAGTTTTAATTGTAACTATAATAATAAACTTCTCAAAAACCAATACGGGATAACATTTTCTATTAAAAAGATGAATGAAAGTAAAATGGTCAGTACTTACGCTTTACACTGTCTTATATTTGAATTTTCGCGTGTATACATCTTTTATTTGAAGAAGACCATATTTTCGGATCAACTACTATAATCTTCAGAAAGTTCAACAAGTAACAGGTAACAGTCAACAACAACAAGAAAACAATCAAAACGGCTGATTTTTTAAATCACATCGTCTTCAACCACGAATTCTGTGAAAATAAATCCCTAACAGTTTTGTCATCTCATGCAACTCCTTTGGACAACATTGCTAATTACAGTTTTTAAAGCGCTGATTATGTTGATAACTACACACCTCAAACCTATACATCAGCATTTTTGATGAAAATGAGAAAAACACTCAGTTCTTACCACGGAATCATTTGGAATCAAGCTAAGTACTACTTATTTCAAGAGAGTAGTAAATGTAACTCATTAACCAGTCCAATCTACTTATTCTTCTTCAAATTCCGCTGCTTTTCCGCGGACACGACAATGACGTCATCTGTTGACAATCCTTTCCTGCGTCTTACAGCATCCATATATCCACGAGCATGGTTGGGAGAATCTCCTTTTACTCCAAACTCCTCCATTTCTTCCAATGTCGATGGTTGCCAATATGGGTCCTGCGATGAGAGTCATTCGGTCAGAAACAGCGCGTAACTGGTATCAATGGCCGCCAAACCTCATCTATGAGCTGCCAATGGCTGAATTCTAGTTGAGCACTAGCCATTCCAGATGTATTC
Organism: Necator americanus; assembly: GCF_031761385.1. Taxonomy (NCBI): domain Eukaryota; kingdom Metazoa; phylum Nematoda; class Chromadorea; order Rhabditida; family Ancylostomatidae; genus Necator; species Necator americanus. Next base: position 774,594 of record NC_087371.1, read on the forward strand.
TTCCTAAGGTGGTCACAAAACGAAAACGATTCCACTACCGGCATTAATGCTGTCACTTCAAAGAGACCGGTTGCCTCGTTTATGTCCTCGTTGAGGACCTATATTAATAAACATAGCGAAATAAGTGGGGAAACAGGAAGAAAAACACTTGTAGAAAATCAAGAGGAGAAGCATATTTTCTATAGTGTATCTCACCAAAATATTAAAATTAAAATAACAGTGAATTTTCCTCGCTCGCTATCATGTAGATACACAATTTTGAGGAAAAAAAAAAACAGACGAGCGCTGATAATAACACATCGTACAAAGTAAAGTAACCATTGTAGCTAAAAGTGACCAAAAATATTGTATAAATCACCTTAGACTTTCGCTGGGCAAGGACAGCATGGACTTTCCCGAGTGCTTGGCTTGCAGTGGTCACAGTGCATCTGAACTTTATTATCAATACGGGCATTTCAACCGACTAGACATTCATTGAACTGATTAATTGGCAGAAGCAGACAATGGCTCAATAATGTGCTCATAAATGGGACTAGTAAATAAATGAATGAGCATAGTTGCAAAAACCTACTTGTACATCGCAGCGACCAATCGCAAAGCCAATTTTTCCGCTCCAGCCCTGCATGTGGCGCGCATCGCTGTCATCAGTTGACCAGCTACAGCGGCGTCCTGTAAAATTTGCAGAAAATAATGAGTTAAAATTCTGAAACACACCCAATGAGGCCGTCTAGTGTTCAGCACGTGTACTCACATCCTCATTCACTTTCCACTCTTCCACGATTACGGCCACCCCTCTCATCACTTCATGACATAACGGACCAGCTGTTACAAACAACTCGAAACCAGATATGATAGCCTGATCAAACGGACGACATCGTGATTCGGATCCTAAAGTCGTAAACTAACATTCATAAGACAACAGAAAAAAGTGTGATTAAATACTGCTAGGAATTTTTGTGCGAAGTCCGAAACCGAAACCGAAAAATAGCCATAGAGCTTAATTACATACAAAAGTTAAGGATACCTCCAAAATAAGCACCCAGATAAACAATATATGCAAGCAAAAACGCACTCACTAGTTTCCCAAATGGATTTCCTCTGATAATCCGGGATTCCGTTGAACAAGATGTTGGCCTTAGCTCGGTCAGGACCAAAACTCCAAATCTATTTTTAAATAAACCGAGGCGAAAAATCTCAAAGATTATTCTTTTGAAGCCTACGTTTTCTATGATTTCGGTGATCTCCGCTTTGCTCTTCCTGTACCACCATGATCCTCGAAATGAAGGTAGATGTTGCTCGCAAACAGCCAATAGTTTCGATCTGAAAACGAAATTTGGGATCAGATCTGAATCTACTCAACACCTGCGCACTGTATCGTTGCCAGTTAACCGAGTCTGTAATCCTTCGACGAGAGTGAGGATCTTCGGTTAAAATCAAATGAATACTGAGATTGTTTTGGTTTTTCTCGAACCTGAGTAACCAACAGAGTAGGTGTAATACCCGCTCAGTCCGCCAGCGTGCTATTGTCCAGGACAGCACTCACTGAGATGCTTTTTCTAAAACTGTTCCTTTTACAGTGAGTACAACCGTGTACTCAGTTCCTGTCCGCATCCATCTACTGTTTTGCCATCGGAGATGAGTTACTTGCGGAGACGTTTATGAAGCCTACACTGCTCCTTATAACGTAAGGTTGTGACATCTACAGGAGCAGTGTTGAGGTTGGCAAGATCTTCAATGATTCCTGCCTCGTGTGGCCTTAAGCATGCATATTCTACTAAACTACCAATAAGTAATCTCAACTACGTAGACCGAACTGCTCATCTTCGATACGTCTAAACAATTAATTGTTCTTAGTCACTAACTTAATCTAGCCATTAAACTCGACTTGCATTTAGCCCTTGTTAGCAAGCTAGGAGCAAGGAAGCTAGGAAGTTTTGAAAGCTTTTTGTGTTCAGGAACGACAAGTTTCTTTAATCTTTTTTTTCTCTTGAAAAGAGGCAATGAGAAGGAGAGGTTCTCAGTGATTCTCGAGTTTGTCGGTGGGACCTGAGCAGAGAGGTTCGAACAACCTCTCGACCATAGCTCTATCGTACTATCGTAAGATTCCCATATTCCACATTACGCTGGTTTCTTAGATGTAGAGATCTGACTTGTCATTAAACTCAAAGGTAATACAATTTAGATGCGATAAGACTTGAAATACTAGGTGGAATTGAATCATGCATTGATATCAAACTACCGATAAACAGTGAACCTGCTGAAAGCTGCAGTGAGCAGGAATAATTTAAGTTCCCACCAATCCCAATTCAAAGACACCACATATCAGAAAGGTGCCATCTGTTCAACCCCACTAAAACTCAGTACAGTGGATTGTAGAGGGAATAAGGGAATTTAGCAGAGAATAGATTAGGGTACGCACAAAGTGAATACACAATTGCATCAGCGATGGAACTCCCTAGAATGATAGAAAGGAAATTTCCTTCACTGTGGGTAAATCTCTCATCGCTGCATCTTCTTGCAAGCTTCGTTAACGTTGTTGGCGCGGACAAAAAAAAAATGGAGGAGACCGCAAATTTGCAAAGGCAAAAACATAATGTAGGAATTGTAAAACAGCTATACCTGAATGCTACCAACGAATCATCATCAACATTTCCTCTTTTTATGGCTTGAAGAATTTCACTGGACTTCTCCATCAGAGAAACTATCTCATCCGGAAGAGGCGCAACTCTCAGACGAATATATAACGAGTCACCTCGGAGATGACATTCCTGAAATTCAGTGTTTTGCAGTGCTTCTGACTTTTTCTTCAAGTAATGACTCGAACAAAGAAATACAGTTTATATGCAACAACTTACCGTGCATTGTTCTTGAATTTGGGCACCTGTCAGTGGTGGATCTGGAACAATCGTCTCCAAAAATGGTACTACTGGCTTGGAGACCTAGAAGTTGACAAGTGCATTTGGCGCAAAATAAAGTGCACATGAGAAGAAAAGAAAAACAAAATCTGTTTGTCTCACTAGTCCTTTTTTTCACAGAAAAAACAGACATTTTTGGAAAAGAGCATCCAACCACCTGCAAATCAGTAAATCCAAATTCCTCCAAGTCTTTCAAGCATTTCTGCAGATGCACCTCACCAGCTGTAATCATGGTTAGCTCTCCGTTATCTAGTTCAAGAACCTGAATCCCACAATACACAAGTAGCTTTCGATTGAAATTCATGTGGTTGGTTCAAATGTGTATGCGCAACTTAATTTGTCCAGGAGCGCAGTAACTTACCCTCAGACTCGAATCTAAGACTGCAAGCACTTTTAGGTCTTCCTTAAGCCTATCCATGTCGTCCAAATTGGCGGTGTTAACCGAGACTCTCACCAACGGTTCTCCCCGTTTTACGCCGACATCCAGCCCTTCGCTAACTTGTTCACTACATAAGGTAGCATTCTGAAAAAGATTCGAATCGCAAACTATCAGAGGTCGTCTCCACCCACTATGATACCTGAACCAATCCATGCGCTTCAATGGCACAGATCACACCTGATGTCGCCGATTTGAGGGGTAGGAGGTCGCGACCACGTAGTGCCCATACACTTTCCACGATAATTTTTGGTATTTCTGTGCCTTCTTTAAGACCCTAAAAATGCTCGAGCTCAACATATCTACTCCTTATAGCGAAACAGAAGCCATTTTATGCTACCACCTTCGTCCTATGCAATACATTAAATAAATCCTAACCTTTGCACTGAATTAAAACTGTTTGGAGTGTAGTGAATACAAGGGACTGTTAAGGGAAAACACTAACAATGAGATTACTATTATAAAGAATTTAGAATAAGCCAACCACGTAATGATTGTTAGCGATAGCTGAAACGTAAACTCATTATTTTACCTTTCTTCCCAGCAAATACAGTTCATCTCCAGCAGCAATTTTTCCACTAAAAACTCGGCAAATCGCGAATTTTCGGCCTTCTGTACGCATAAACTTTACGACAAGCAGAACAGTAACACCTGTAAGAAGAGGATGATTAGAAGAAAACTCCATTCCATGAATAGAATACGTCAGAAGATAAACCTGTAGGTGAGCATTCTTGGATGGAGATGCCGAGCGGGTGGTTGCCACTGTTCCCGACGAGGTATTGCATTCTGTTAAGATTTGAAAAATTCGCGCTTGCGTACAACTAAGGAAATTAACTGAAATTACTGAAAACATAATATCCTCAAATAAGTGTGGGGTCCCCACCTATGGTTGTTACGAAAAGCAGTTCGAGCCGAAGGTGCCCGGGCACAAGCTCGGAAACACGAGCGCGGAAGCGGAAGCCACGCCCTCATTGCCTCATCAAATGCCTCCAAGATACGACGTGATTTTATCTGGACTCCTAATTTACCTACAAAACAATATTATTAGAGAAAGAATTTATTCTACTAAAAATTTCCCATGAATAGAAAAGAACTAAGGCCTGCAGACTACTTCTAGCCACAAAATTCTGGGGAAGACAAACTAACTGGTCAGCTCGACCAACTTCGGCAGGTCATTGGAAATCAGCCCACAGTCGTGCAGTGTCCACAGAGGTTCCAGTACGAGTTGAACGAATAGCGGTTTTTTGCCGTGAGATGTAGCTTCGTTCTGAATGAGAAAATATATGAACGATGTTTATTTATCTGAATCATTTCTTAGACACCTTAATCTTGCCCCCGGCAATGTAGAAATTTCCAAATAATGCCGCGGTCAAATCAGCTTTCGGAATTTTCAATTTTTCTGTGTAGATTTCGGAGAAGTCTTCCACTCCGAAGCAATACCCATGCACAGCCGAGGAAAATAAGACGTTACCTTAAATATTCGTATTGCACTTTGAAAAATTTATTTCACCATCTTCCTCACATCAGGATAATCTTAGCCTTTCATATCCAAGAAAAGCTGGTTAGAAAGCAAAAAAAAAAAAGAAAAAGTTTAAAAAAGACAGCTTAAATCTTTTCCTAACATCATCATTTTCCTAACAATTTCGAAGACTGACAATCACAAGAATTCGACCGTAAATTCTAATATACGCGCGGCAGTACTGAGCGCAATGCATAAAAATTTGTGAACCATCAGTATATTCCTGTGTACAAGGGTCATGAATGGACAAAATTGCAGGACATTATGCTATTCTTATAAAAGATGTTCACAATCTACACCCATGTAAGCTATGTTCTATAACTTCATATCTTGTAGAGTAACTCCAATATTTTAAAAGTAGGAGCGTAACAACTCAGTTAGATAGAAATTGCGAGATTTCCATTAAAAAAAAACAACAACTACAGAGATATTGTCTAAATGTGCGGATTGTTTAAAACACTTAGAATCTAGTTTAAAATACAAACCTATACCACAATTTTTTTTACACTTTAATGTAGTTCAGTATTGAACACTACGATTGGACTGAACTACACCTTGAGTAGGATTGAAATACAGCGCGGCCTCAATTTCTTCAATGTTACTCGCCGAATCGTCCTCAAGCATCATGCACTGCACCACCTGCAATCGTTCAGAGTAAATAATTATCAGACAGGCCGGACTTCGATCACTGCGCACTGTTTATTCCATTTGTTTACAGTCGGTTTCTGATCACTAAGAAGATACACGTCGGGTCAGCTTTTCAAACAGAGCTCTTACACTCAATACTGGGTGCATTCGACGAAAACTTAAAAATTTTGGAAACCGAAACTCGGCACAATTGCGTAGGCGGCTGTGCTCCAAGTGGCACGGTGAAGCTTGCGGCTGGGATCGAGATGGGAGCATTGCGAACTGCAGCGATGAATGGTGCTAGTAAGAGTCCCTCTCGATCCTAACCGCTACGCTCAGTCACACCACTCCGAGCGCAAGCCGCTTGTGCAACTGCAGCGAACCTCATGTCGTTTGGCCCGACTATATTCGTTGCATTCTAACTTGATTGTGTAGACGAGGCATGATGCATCTCTACCAGCAGTCAAACTACTACTGACGCCGATACAAAAAGGAGGAAGAAAAGACAGTAATCTGTTAGTCTTAAACAATTAGTACAGATACAATGGAAAAGGCCCAAGAACGAACTTAAAGAAACAAAAACGAACAAGGAGAATTAATGGCTTTCAAAGTAGAGTAGAAACGCAAGAAAAAATACTAACCTGACTAACACAACTATTAATAGCTTCAAGAAGTCGAACAATATGAGTATACGCTTCCGATGCTTCCAATTTTAGTTCCACACATAGTCTAAATATTATTTAGCTCAAGTGATACCATGTGTCATCATTTGTTGGCCATACCTATCCATTTTGTTAATGACTAAAATGACCGTTTGTCCATGAGTAATAGACTGTCGCAGTAAGGCTTGAGTTTGTGAGCATACTCCCTCAACCTGAATTCGCTTCACATTTTCCTCAAATGAGTCCTTAAGACCTTGAGTTACGTAATTAAACTCACAACATCAACTAGTAGTAATGCAATGTCAGAAAGTAATAGAGCCGAAGTAACTTCTGAGGAAAAATCAACGTGACCTTAAAGATCACAATGAAGAAATAAGACAGTCCCAAGATAAGCAAGAAAGCACTTTTACTGCAAGGAACTAACCGGGACTATCCATGAGATTCACTAACATTGGACCATATAGTAATGAAATTCCACTGGCTTTCATTGTGATTCCACGAGTCTGTTCATCCTCGCGACTGTCCAAAAATCGTAGCTTTCCAGCCATTCTAGCTGGAACAACGAAAAATGTGGTACACGAGGCAAACACAAATGGCAACTGTTAGGAGCAGTAATAAGATGATGGGAAAAGGTTCAAATACCAAAAAATCATCAAAATAAGACTGTTTTCGAATAAAATCACTAAGATATATGTAGAAAAAAAAGAACATTTCAACATGCTAAGAAATCGAAGAAACTAACCGGATATGATAGCGTTTGTTGAGACTAGAGAATCAGCGAAGCTCGTTTTACCATGATCAACATGAGCAATTAGACAGACGTTGCGGATTTCATCTGGGGATTTCTAAACACAGCATTTTAAAAAGTTTGCTAGAGAGTAGTGAAGGTTACTGAAGGCTGTGTTAAGTGCCTTTCACCTAAAATATTTGATTGCTCAGAAATCACACAAAGATATCACTTTGCTCCATCTGGTACAAAAAGGCTTTCGCACTGGTAACTAACACAACTGGTACCGTAGAATCCTCGAAATTTCCGACAAACAAAGGCGGTTAGTGGAGTGTTCACTAACCGCTGACTATCTTGATGTTGACTGAACGGTAGAAAAGACTTAAAAATCGATTGAATGCATTATTAAAACGTTGTAGGACTTTGAAGAGCACAGAGCTGTTAAACACGGAGAAAATTGAAGTACGACTTTTAATAGTACACTCGGGTGAAAACGACATGAAACACGGTGCAGTTTTGTAAGCGGCTGCGCTCGAAACGGCGCAGTTCAGACAGTGGTTGGAATCGAGGTGGGACCATCGCAAGCTGCAGCAATGAACGGTGCTAGCAGGGGTACTCACTTGATCCTAACCGCTACGCTCCACCGCTCGCTTCTTGCGAATCGCTTACGCAACTGCACCGTGCTTCACGTCATTTTTGCTTTACTATAGAACCAAAATCATATTTAGTTAAATGGCAATAAAATAAATTCGTTTCAACTGATTCCTAACCATTCAATCAATTTTTACTCAAATGCGTCCATGAAAACGCTCAAAATGAGGAACCGATCATGTTTAAAAGACGAAAATGAATGGCGCAAAATAATTTCCTGAACTACGTCATTGTGTGTCACCTCGGGTCATTTAAGTATCTAAATAAGCACACAATAATATCCCTTATTCTGGAATTATTGGTATCATCCAAAGCACAGTTAGTTAATTTTGGCACTTATTCAAATGTTAGATACCATCTACCTATTCAGTCTAGAGTAGCTTCTCCTGAACTGAAAAATTTACAGTTAAGGGTAATATAAACATAATCATAGACTACATATTCTATGATATATATTATTCTATTCTAGATATGGAACTGTTCATTTCCGTCTCCTCAGCGAACAAAAAATAAATAAGAGTTTTTACTTCTCATATGCAGGAGAACATTCTAAAGTAGAATCTATCAGTCAAATAGAGACATCATCTTAAAAACTACATAAGCTCTTACAATTTATAGAGAGGTCCTATCGGCCCGGAGCATTACAAGTTAGAGTACCCGTAGGACAATCTTTTCCCCGAAAACAGTCCTCATTCCTTCCACAGATGGGCCAGTTAACGAAAAAGTGGCAACATTGCTAGGTAGTCCTAGGAACTCTTTCAAGAAATCGGTAACCAACCGAACTCATCGCCTCTGATAACGCCTCTGTCAACGAACTCATGATGCCAATCGAAAAGGACTACAACAAATATGTTCTAAATCCAAATATTTCACCTTTTCTTCAGAGATAAAAAAATTCAAGTCACCAACATAATGAACACCGCAACATGCACAGATTGAATGAGTTTATTTAGGTCACAACTTTTGCCGTCCAACACAAGCATTCATACAACAACCCGAGAACTACAATCGTATCCAGTGGCAAAGCTGCGACCATGCACAGAAAGGGATTTTCAGTAGGGTTGTGGATGTGCCCCAATCCGTTACTCGCTGGTCCAAGCATGACATGGTCACCACGATCATTCGCATATCAACAACATAATGCCTATACAATGCATAAGATGGGAGGAACAATACTCAAGTATATGGGGTATAAAATAAGTGGAATTTTTTAAGAATACAAAACCAATGAAATCAATGAAGAAAAAACAGGCGGTGATCGGAGGAGAATATGCAAAATATCGCGTGGGAGGTATGATGTGATTTGTCAACGGTAGGTCGAACAAGTGAAAATAAGAACAAGCGTATAAATACACAAGACGTCCCCGTAAAAAGCAGCGTGTTGTTGTCGTCGGGATTACCGCAGTCATATGTACTTCATATATCAGGAAAATAAAGGCATACGGTGATCGCGACGATATATATTACACAGTAACAAAGGTACAGCAACACTTCAGAGGTCAATACAAGGAGGCGACTCGATCATTTGTATAAAACGCTTCACGTGCCACGAGGTGTACTCTGTACAAGGTGGGATGCATTCTCAAGTTGGGCGCCCGCAGAGTCACAGCCGGAGGTGCGGCGCCGTCTTCCGGCTCCAGCAGTTGGCGATTATCAACGGCGGGAACCGCCAACGAAAAACGGTCATCGATAACCACCACTCGCTAGGATCGCCTGGATGTGACTTTGCTGGCCGTAGATGACAGCAGTTTCATCGATTGCATCACGACGCGGTTTTGCACAACTGCTTACTGTGTTCGAAAAGTGCTCAATTCCACGACACAATCAGAAACATCAAACGAGCCAACCAGCTACAGAACCACTAAGCTCTAAATAGTTTAACAACACGCGCGAGCAAATTAAATAGGGAACAGAGGTATTTGAAGATAATAACATCGTATTTTAAGTTTCCTTAAGATACTGTGAACATACTGCAGTCACTAACACTAACATACATAGCAATATCGTATCCCGTTATTGGTAGTATTTACCTGAATTTTAGTTTTGCTAGCCGATTTCAATAACCTGGTACTTGGTACAATTGCAAACTGCGTAAAAATGCAAGCGTAAAGGAAGATGACAGGAAAAAACTGTTATGCAGAGAATAATATTTAACAAAGAAACGCCGTATTATCCACTCGGGTCAATAGGATGGTTGCCATTAACTGGGATGGAATTTGACCTGAAAGTCGAAATAATGAGAATTGCTGAAAGAAAATCGACAAGTACATTAGGACACCTCTATGTTGCTATCCGCTATGCAAAATACAATTTTATTGGCTGAAAAAAAAGATTCTATGAAATCTTGGAAGGATCGTTGAAGAGAAAATTCCAACAACTTATTTTCTTGGAGTTTATAAAATGCATGAAAGGCTGAACATCCCAAAGTAAAAGAAGAATAGCGTACTGACATCTCCTGTCTAGAATTTCGTCTGTATAACCTATCTCATAAACACACAACAAGAAGGTCCTTTTCTTGAATGAGAATAAAAAAATTCGTCTAGCTTATTGAAGCAATCATGCTGATTTAACCCTCCTTTTTCTTTTTTCCTCTTCTTTTCAAAAAAAAGCTAGTCGCTGAGAGAATGTTCTATAACAAAGCACAATCTTTCTCTTTTTTCGTTTTTCATAGGAAGCAACTAACGCAGATAACGGAGTAGCCTGAAGATGATGCAAGGGAAGTCATACTAGGAACACAAACAACTTACAAATCGATGGGTTCGGCGGATGGATCACCCACTTCAGCACCTCTCTCCTCGGAATCCACGAGCGGCGTGGTTTCCGTCACTACTTTAGCAGCTTCTTGAGCGGCTACATTCGCGGCTACCGCATCCAAATGGGACCAGTCGAGTTCCAGCTGCAAAATCAACACTTCAAATGCAATTCAAAGATTGCAATTACGAATACTACGATTAAAACGGTTTGTTACAAAAGTCCCACCTTCCCAAGATTAGCCCTCTCGGCTATTTCCGCTGCTTGTCGTAAAGCATCCAGGTGATGGTCCATTTGCTGCAGCGGTTCACCCATTGCCTATTAAACAGCAAATTCTATTTCCGACCACACCACTTGCTTCTGAGAGAATGAGACATGAAACACCAGACGTACCTCTCTGTACTTCTGACTAATGAGAGAGAACGGTAGATACAATGCCCAACAAACTGTGGCCAGGGCAGTAGCGCGAGCTTCCAGCACACGAATGTCGACCTGCAATGCAATAACTTGTGGAGGTTTCTACAAAAATTCACTAACATACGAAAATTCGAGTGTTTCCATGGTGTGTATTAAGGGGATAATTAATTAAGAGGTTCCATCGTCGTTGCAGCGAGGATCGACTCCGCCCTAATGCCACCAAAGCCTTAAATCCCTGCGGCGCATCCCAAGCGGATTGATTCACGTCAAAGTCAAAGTACAAAAGCAGAGTCATTTAAGTGCATTCAAGTCAAATGATCGAAAGAAGACAGACATGTACAGATGTTGTATGGTTCGCAACATTTGCAAGAAAGAAATTCTATTCCTAACTATTCCGGCTACAAAGAAAGGCAATCGGCCAGTTTTTTAGGCTTTTTGTTTTTAGCGGCAGATTCGAAACAGTATAAAAGTTTATCCTGCTTTCAAAGACCCCATAAACAGAAACAGATTTAACAAAACTTGAAATGCAATTGAAATGCAGCAAGATACGATACAGGATGATCATTATTGCGTCAAAGATTACTAACAGATACCACTCAACACAAAATTCCTGAAAACATGGCGTTATCAATAAGAGAAGATGACTACTTTTACTCACCGATGGGCTTGCAACTGCGCTGAGCAGATCGTCAAAACGTGGCATAATGCGCAATGTTGCTTGACACAACATGTGGCTGAGTTGTGGCGACGCATGTTGCAGCGGAACGGCAGCGAGTTGATCGGTGAGCTGATGGCAGAGGCGAAGTACAGCGACGCAGTGTTGCAGTAGACCGGTCACGTCGTAAACCCAAGCGTTTTTATCGAGAACTTGAGCTAAAAATAGTGGAAAATAACAGCAGTGTTTTGAAACAAATTTATCAGCCTTAGTAGCCCTTCAAACGATATCAAAGAATTAAAAACAAGCTGTTTTCACTTCTATTTTCAAAGTTTTTACAAATATATAAGCAGAAAAACTTAAAATGGCAGAACTGGAAATAGTGTGACGGTGACTAAGAACTGAACTTCACAAAAAAGTAGTAAGGGACCTGGGACTGTAGACCTTTGAACAGAATCATATGGAAACGGGTAACGGGTAAGGCAAATGCCACGGAACAAAATATTCTAGTAAAATGTTCGGTGGAAATCGTATTGTAAAGCTCGGTTAGACTAAACGCGAACTAAAATGATAAAATCCTGGAAAATTTTGATGTCAAAGCGCTTCAAAACCATGGAATGCGCTCGCGTTTCAATCCTTACAACAGTGTTTACAATGCTCCTAGCAGTTAAGGTTATTCAAGACTTTCCTGGAATACGGATTTACGATTGAAGGTTAGTTAGTCAGTAAATTAATTAATCAATACCTGCATCCTCTGAAATGGGGAATGCAAAGTTTCGTTGAGTTAAAGAAAACATGTATTTAATCCACGAAAACAATAAACAATAGGAGAAAAAATGGGGAACGGTAAAAGCGTGACAAAAAACATAACCGCATCACTGACTTATTAAGCTTTGAAGGAAATTGGACCTAAGTAAACATTAAAGAGAATTCTCCAATTTTTTTTACTTATTCTTCCTATTGTTTGAAATGTAGTGATGAAGTATAGGTGAAGCAACCTTTTTAAGACAGAGAAATATACTCAGTCTTGTTCTTGCAAATAAATCAATCTTGCATTTTCTTTCCTCTTTTCCCAATCCGATGACACGATATCCAGGTATATTCTTACTTAGAAGTCAATAACCGCAACCTCTTGTTGCACACATCGTAAATTCTTCCTATAATTTTTGTACTTTCAAAAATAATGGTCGCAAAATACGAACAGCGCGGTTCGTCTGATTGTGGCATGACATGACAGTATGCATGATCGTCCAAACCTTGTGCTCTTTCCTCTTTTTCGATAGCTGAGCGATACAGTGTTAACCGAACTTTCAAAGACAATTTTGTGGAAATAAAATAGTCGGCCCAAATAAGAAAAAAAAACCGCAAATCACGCCTGCACTTCCAGAAATGGCTGAAGTTGCCCTGACGATGAATTCAGAGAATGTTAATTGGCAGAGCTTTCGCTCTTCAGAATCCGATCAGATGACAACTTATTATTACGTTACCGCACTCGTAATTCGCTACGAGAATGTTTGAGCTGATTAGGACTGAGAGCGAAAAGTTATAAGCCATCGGAATCGAACAGCAGCTTAACGACTGATGGAATCTCCTCAAGATCTTCTCCTTCTAATTGAGAAATTCAAAGCGCTCCTCCTTTGCAAGTTCTGCATTTCCATTATAAATATCAGAAACCTAAGACGTCACTCAGTGTTAAAACAGTGTTAAAACGCCTGTCCAACATCATTTCAATCACAAGCATCCAATCACAGCATTCACGTTCTTTTCCGGGTGTTTCGTCGTCTCTTCCATAAACTGCTCTCGTTGTGCCCACTTCTTCCGTCTCGTGATTCCGACGGTTTAGTCATTAGTTATCCTGATGTGATTCGTTCGATGTCTTATGTGAGCATTTGACATTTTTACTTGCGTTACGTAGCTCATTAGAAAAGAGCAGATATATCGAAACATCATGTCCAATTGTAAGAGGCAGATGTATTGCTGCACCGCCAGCCACGCACCTGGATTCCCCCGCAACAAGAGTTATATCAATAGAAAGGTAACCCTTTGCTTCAACAAATCTCAGTCGCAAACAAATTTAAGACGTTGTAAACTATCACTGTCTAAGACTGCAGGCCTAGAAATTTCAAAACAAGACTGAAGCACAGAGATAGAGAAGCTCCCTTGTCGAATCGGATGAGTGACTGCAAGTCCTCGTCCTTCGAAAGAACGATAGATTTTAGAGTTCCTTTTCTTAAGCTACAGCCTCTATCACTTAAAAACTGACGTTTTTCTCGCATGAAGTCTTTTTCATAGTCTCATATTGCAGATAAAGTCCGGAGGATTATATCGAAATGTAACGCTTAAGTAATATTTGCTTAGATGTTAGTCATCTAAGACTATTTTTTTCCCTGAAAAAACCGATGCTATCTAGTCATGCTATTCTCCGCAGACTAGAATTTCTATTTTTCTTCATCAGATCTTTAAGGCTCTACCGCCTACTGGTGATCGGTGGTGATTACTGGTGACTCCTTAGAAGTGTTCGGCGGGTCAACATGAGCGTGTAACTAACCCTTCAGATTCCTTTCACACCGAGTTGTTTCTGGTGTAGAAGTTGGCAAAAAAAAAGATCCAATTGCTAGCATATGTGGCACTTGGCTAGCACAATGACATACAAAAATGTACATGAAATCTGAGTGGAGGCTCGGTTTGGGAACACTTCAAATGAGTGACTGGAAATCCTCGTCCTTCAAAAGAACGGAAGAATTTAAAGTTCTGCATACATTTATCTGTTTTTTTTTAAACAAATTAAAGCAAATGGAATAGTTCAGTTACAAACGTGTCCTTGCAACTTTTATTTCTTTTTCGAGAAGATCCATGAAAACCTGAAGTTCCGAAGTGTGAAGCTACTAAACTATCACTTTAATTTTTGTTCAGCCCCGTCTCGAAGACCACCGATGCACATTCCCTGCGCTAACAAAACTCAATGCCAATCACATATTCGCCGTGCATATACAAGAGCACGCGATGACAAAAACCCTTTGACACCCAGTGTGCGCATGTGAAAGAGAGAGCGCAGCCACCTCTGCCGCCACATCGCGCTAGATGTCCTCGATAGTGGGGTGCGCAGGGATGCTCTGCTAGCCATTTGGACTCTACAGTAACCCACTCGTGCCGTTGCTACCGCGACGAAACGGCAGTTCCGAAGTGTCTTGGCAATCGGCCAGAGACCTTGAAAGGAACAACACAACCGGTTTGTTACACGCTACTGCTGCTGTATTGTACGAGCCTCCTTCCCATTGCCATCATAGGAGTCACTTCCAAAAGAACGAATCACCTGTACGTAAAAGTGGAGCATGTAGAATTACTTGTTGGTGAGCCTACATCCTTACAGCTGACATCCATTAAATGGAGGTGGCACTGCGTCATTTTTGGCGGGACTTTTGCGCATAGAAGTTCCAAGCTTCAAAAAGTCGAACACTAATTGCCTGATGGGATGGGTAGGACTTAGTGCTTACAAAATGTGTCTCATCATATAAATCTTCGAACTGTCTTTTTTTTTTGCAAATCCCGCGTCTAAAGATATAAAGCGGTCCTGTGTCGAGAGCGGCAAATTCTTGCAAAACCGGCTCCCTTAAGTACGTTGGAATGGCATCAACCGCACTTCTGCTGTTTTTTTCTATATTTTGCTGGCAAAAAAAAAATGTCAAACTACTGGAAATTTGATAAGGGATAGCACTGAAAAGTAAGCGATCGAAGATTATCTTTCCAATTCGCACTTCGGGTGTCGCAAACACTTCAAGCTCACTAGAATCATGCAACATGCTAGTGTGCATTCTTACAGAGAAACTGGATAACCAAAGAACTGGGCGTTCAACGAGTTTAAGCTTCATGACTGTCCAGATAAATAGTTCCAGGGTGAAGACTGAAGAACATGAGAGTTGGAAAAATCGGAAAACAGAAGAATTCAGATCACTGCTAAGTGAAGGTGGGCTATGATGAATGCAACGAAGAAAATCTGCAGTATGGAATCTTGGGCTCTGCTTCACATTACTCATCGACAAAACTATTAAAATGTTTCAAGTATAGGGTTACAACGGTTCACCAAAACAGAAGAATGCAGATCACTGCAAAGTGAACGCGTTTGTTATGTGGTTCAGCTGGCGATTCCTCTATTACTCGAGCACGTATCGTAGCGATAGCTCCTACCAAATATTTTGCCAACAACATCCGATGATCTCTGCGACGATCTACTTAACTTCATCTTGATGAGAATGACCGCAGGTGTGTTACGGGAGAAGCTGATGGGTCATAGTTAAAGGATAAAGTGAATAAAGTGCAAAATGACCAATCCCTATCGGGTGCGCCTACGTGTTCGACTTCGACTCAGACTTCGTTTGAGGTTTACGAACGCGCATGCAGGTTTACAATGACGGGGGCTAGGCGATGAATCAAGTCAGTGTTTTTATCCTTTCAGACAAGTGCGGTACTAATTTATCGAGTAAGAAGGCATGAAATGCTTGGTTGGCACTTGGGAGGATGCGAACTTCCCAACAATCGAACAACCAAAGCGAAACCTGTTACTGACTGCGTAGGTTCATATATGCCAAAACTCAATTTCAGTATATAGGATAGTAAGTTTTTCGCGTTTTAAGGGAAGTTTAATAGAAAAAATCCAGCGCAAAAAATGGCAGTGTGCAATTCCACGATCGTCACTTGCTGAAGCCTACAATCAGTGTACTTCGGTGAAAACGCGATCATTGAACTCTACCGAACCTCAAACATTTTCGAGATGCCGCCAATGATACATGCAAAGAAGTCGAGGATTTTTCAAAAAAGAAAAAACTGCAAGAAATCACGTGTAAATCACAAAGAACCTCGTTCCCGCCAGCATTCAACAAAGACGATTCGCAAGCGTTTTTGTGCCATTGAAAAACACTGGTAATTTCCTCTGTAGCCGATGGAAAAGAATCGAAAGACACATCGTAGGCGGCGTACAATTACTCACGTTTGCCAGGCACAGCTTTTCGATTTGCAACCAATGTCTGGTTCGTTGATAAATGAAAACAAATTGGAAGTTAAACTATTTTGGAAATAATTATTGCAATGACAGAACAATTAAGGTGTAATGAAAATGTAGTCGCCAAGTACTCGAATGGTAATCGCTCGCACCTTTGGGAATGTCTCTCCGAGTTTGGGCTTACAGCCAGATAGAAACTCCGACTTCCAGCTCGTTCATCTCATTTTAAACCGAGAAACATCAAATTCTGTTTTTGTTTAGTGTTCAATGCTATTGAAAGAACTACCAAGGTGTATCAATACAGGAAAGTGGATGTATGATCCATCACATGCATAAGCTTACACCGTCAACTCCTTTCGCAAAGTGAAAAATGTAAGCGTTAAAATTTTGCATGATTGCACCGACGCAAAAAATAAGCGTTTACTTTTTGCCTCACTGTTGCCTCAACCGCAAAAGTGCAGTGCTGCAACATAGCTTCAACAAATTCCACCATAATCTACCGTAGCTGATGACCAAAAGGTTGTGAATCATTGAATAAAGTAAATTATCTTTCGTCTTTCCATTCAAGCCCTCGTTTCCTTAACGTTGCGTCAGGGAACGGTTGGTAATTAGCGGAGCAGCGGCCAGTTCGTCGCCATGGAAATAATTACACACAAAGGAGAAGCATCACACATGAAAGGCGCTGCAATCACATTTGAGCGTTCAGATTGAAAGTAATTAAGCTGAGGTCAACGATCAATTGGGAGCTACTCCATAGCTAAGAGGGGAAACCGTGGTTCCACAGGAAAAATCAATCCAGTGAACTCTTGCGGCAAATCAAGGACTTGGACATTTTTTTACATGGAGAGACAACTATTGTAGAGTACAAAAAACAACCAGATTCAATGTAAAACGACTACTTTCTGGTACCAATCTGTGATCATGGTTATCCACCGGATGTATGTCTAATCAATCGCTCTTCACATCATGAATGACTTTACACTTCCTCAAGTTTCAATCTATGAACACCAAAACTGCGAACTGGAGAGTGCTGGAACGTTATTCCAAATTTTCCTTTAATTTCCATTCTTTAGCTCCTCGAAAACCAACACGTGTCTTACTCCCCTTCAAAATCACCTGACTTTTTCAAATGCAATAATTACATAAAATAAAGTAACACATAAATATACACAATAAAAGGAAAACCAAAATCTAAGCATGCGATAGAGGAAAAGAATACAGTCTGGATGCCACGGTCGTAGTATCAATTCTAGCCGTCCTGGTTCATTTACAAAGAACAATTCAGAGCACAAAAAATATTCGGGCTGAAACCAGCGAGCTTCCGGTCCAACAATATGTCGTGAACGGCTTCCTCACGATGTATTTGAGTTTCATAAGAGCGATATAATAGAGAAACAGTTAAACAAAATAACTGTCGTTTTAATTACAGCTTTATTTCTACCCACGCTACTTGAGAATACTATTTTCTCGAGTCTTCTCTGTTTTTTTTTTCCTTCTGAATGTCCATAGGTTTTTTCAAACTACTGCTGGTTTTCTTACACGATAAACTAGTAGATGATTTGAAAAACACAATATATGAGCATAAGAATCTAGCATACATATTTTAAGAGAATTTCCACTATCTAAGCAGAGTACAAAAGCAATGTCCAATTATTCCACAAGATGGCACGACAGAAGCATTAAAAGCAGAAGAAAATCGCAATCTTACAGTGAATGCAAAGGAACAAAGAAAAAAAAACAGAAATAATGGAAATAAATGCAGTTCTTACCAATAAGCGGGCTGAGTTGCATGATGTGACCATCGAGATTCTCGTTACGTAATTTCGAAAACCCTGGGCTGGCAGTGGCGAGCTGTAATCCATCCGAAAAATAAACCAGGGCAGAGAAAACCGTGGAATAAAATCTAACAACTACTGAGCCCACCTTAAAACTTCTGATTTGCATGCGGCGACGTTGACACATCACTATTAGGACCAGTAGCGAGACTATGAACACTGCAGCTAGTACCGCTAATGCCAAAAAGACGACCGTATCCATCGTTTAACGCAAAACAGCACCACGTACGATCGTGTCACACATTCACTGTGGCTACTTCCTGCAAAAGCACAGACTTCTGGAAAGTCATTTAAAGAAGCATTTTCACATCGGATAGCATTGGAGATGCGGAAAGAATATAATTTGTAAACACAAAACAAAATCCTACTAACAACGGAGCAGAATGAGAAAAACCCTGGCAACGCAATAGAAAAAGACGATAGCATTGCGACCACACACGGACAGTAGCAAATCGCATGAACATCGGGCGCACATAAATCGAATCGATATCAGTTTACTATACAAACGGATGCTATTGCAAAGAGAATGACGGGCAGAATTACAAACGTAACTCCGTCTGTCCTCCCTTAGCTGAAATGTGCAGATTCTCGGGGGGAACAGTGCTGCTGTGATTCATACTTGAATGGCAATGATCCTAGCATTTCCATATGTAGTTCGAGCCATGCAAAGACAGTTTAAACATACCAAAAGCGAGCAAGTCTAGATACGAAAATTCAACAATAAAGCAATTTTGTTGGCTGAAGCGACTCATAACTTCTATATACACACTTCTTTCTGAGAATAAACTTATTTTCAAAACAGCGACCACATAATAGTGTAGTCATAGAATGAAAGAAGCAGAGAGTTGAGAATGCTCGTGAAAAGATGGAGGAGGATGGAGGAGGAGAGAAAGAGGCCACCAGGGTGGAGCTGAAGGTCAACGCTCCTCCCTAGACATTCTAGAAAATCGAAGTGCGCTTTCTTCTAAACTTAAGATCACCACTACTGCATCGGCATAAGGAGTGACCAGAGGAACTACTTGAGCGGATGGACAGGAAGTGAAGTGCGATTAGGAAGAAGATTTTGGAAATATGACCGGACAAAAGATAGTACCGAACAGCAGCATATCGATATTACCCCACCGTCAAAATGTTCCACAATGTGTTAAAGCTATTTTATTGTGAGCCGCACGGTCTGCGCTTTCATTTATTTGTTTAGTGCACTGGTTATTGCAACTGCAAACAAATGACAAAAAAAAACAAGCATAAACGCGTCGAAATCATACGCATATGAATTCATAATGATTCGTTTACTTTGTTTTATGAAGTACACATCAAATGCCAAAAATCCAGACGCATTATAAAAAAAAATAACTGGCTATAACACCAAATAAACATTGAAGTAAAGCTGAAACCCATGTCTGTAAAAGAAATGCACTCGAGTATTTGTGGATGTTTGTAACGGAAAATTCGAGAGAAAAAAGTGCGAAATTCTCATGGGAGAAAATTTCAGGGAAGTTCTTCTGCAGAAAAGTACAAACAGCAATGAAACTGATAACATGTAGTTAGGAAAGTGAAAAACATTGCATTTTATTTAGATAAGGCAATATAAAGATGAGCTTTTAAGCAAAAAAAAAACAACAACAAGGAAATGAGAAAAACGGAAGTCCCTGAAGCAATCAGAATAAAAACATGCTTTCGCTCTAAATGCACTACTTATACCATTAGAGCAAAATATAGAACAAATATCTATAAGTAAGCTCATAGAGAGATCTTTGAGATTTCTTAAAATAAGACTTCCTGTTCTTTCTCTAAATTACAAGTTTATAACTAAAAAAAATAACTATTGGCATATAACTTTCTTTATCAAATCAAAAGGTACTAGTTTGATGCTAACGTTTCTTGAATTTCTAAATTTGCTGTCCGAAAAAAAACTTTCAACTTGCAACAATCAATTACTTGATACTTATAAACAATGTAAATCGCACTTCGTAACAGTAGTTAAAAATATCAATTATGTAAAATAGAAGTTCCCCTAGCTAGTGAGAGAAGTATCCAAGATCTCTACTCTTGAATTCCGTTTTATTTAATTTTTCACACTATTTCGAGCATGTGTACGATATAAGCGCAATAGTGTAGCGAGCTACGAAATCGAAAAGCAAAGGTTGCCTGAGTTCATACTTTGCCTCCTTTGGCTTCTCAGTCAGTTAGAAACAAACAAAAACAGTTTACTCTAAAAAGTTAGACAACAGATGTCCTACCCCACGAATAAGATTCATGGTCTTTACTCAGAATATTTTGTACCTTTCTGTTGGTCTTCTTCCCAGGAAAAAAATTCAAAAATTCTCCATCAAATAGTAGATTAATTGAATACTACGGTATTCATGTGGCACAAAGAAAACTTTAACACTTCTTCAAGCACAGAAGAACAACAGATGATGTACAGGATTTGAAAATTATGAAAAGTACGTAGATATGCATGCGCCTTTCCAAATACAACAAACTTTTCACAGAAAATATTTCGCAAACTGAAGTAGAAGAACACGGAACTAAACAGTCACAAAGCAGTCGTACTTCTCTTTCTTTGACGCAGCAACGGTTTGTGTATACACGGAAAAGTTTTGACATTGTGTGCCTTACGTCTAATAATCGACAATGCGCGTTTTGCACAATGTTGGTGCGGATTATGTTCTACTAAACCTCCATTCGTAGCTTGTTTTTGCCGCAGAACCCCATTTTCATGTGCTGACAGCACACACACAATAGATAACAGCTTGAACGCATCGCTGGGTCACTGTTTCGTTTATTTTAGTTCCTATCCTCCCCCATATCCATGCAGTCGTGCAATAAACAGGTTACAGCAGTATGCGGAATTGCACTATTCGATTGAGAGGGGTCTGCATTTCTGCAAAGACAGCGCTAAATCACCGGGAAGAAACGGGCGGCTCTACCTACCGATGTATAGTGGTTGTACAAATAACTATAAGCGTGACCTGGAAGAATAGCAAGCAATGAAATTAAGGAACCCTCAAGGAGGTTCACCTGCATGGTGACTTCTTAGAAAAATACCCAGAAACGAAGATGCACACGGAGAGGGACACAAATTGGATGACGACTGAAGCGAAAGAACAAAGTGCACAACGGGGAAGCAAAAGGGCGGCGACCATAACAAACTCATTAACTGACTAGTTGAGGATGCACGATGCACGGAAATGTACCGATCTCAACAGCAAAAAGACGACTTAGAATAACCAAACGGAAAACAGCTGTTAAAAATAAGGTGAACGGAAGGAATGGCCGTTCGAACTGCTCTCATCTGCCGCTCTCATTGCCTCCACGGTCAATGGCCAATGAACACGATGTGGCTGAGGCTTCGAGAACGAGGAACGCCCGTCCAGCAGCAGCGGATGAGGCGCTTTGCCATTCGAAATTAATCGCCGCGACGCCCAGCGTCAGTCACACGAGCCTAAAGATCGAATTCGCACAAGCAACACACGAACACCAACACAATCGCATAATAATAGGAGGGGTTTGCATGCGAAACAAGGCCGCCGACGAAGCAGGCATCAACTCCAACCGCCAAAAAGTGTTCCTGTTCGGCGAGAACGTACAACAACACGAAGGGTTGATCTAGAATGATGCAAACAAGGAAGCAATGCTTCAGAAGGAAATCGTAGAAGTGAAAAATTCAAGGGAGGACAGAGAAGTTCGTTGCGAAAAAAGCTATTTTTCAAGTTGTCCCAGCTACCAAAACAAAAATCCTCCTTTATCTGATCTAATAGTGGTTGCAATCTGACTCGGTGGGGGTCAATCCTCCTTTGCAATAGGCAAAAGTTATTATGGCGAGGGCTAGAGCTACTAAGGTGTGATGTTAAGCTATCAAGGTCGAGACCCTAAAAGCCGTTGCATTTAGACCAAAGCTATGAAAGTGTAGTGTGGAATAACTCCCATACACTACCCTTACCACCGAGGCACACCGCGAATTATGGAGATGAACAAAAGAAAATAAAAAAAGAAATTGAACTCTTGTACTGTTTATGGCAACCAATGTTTGAGAATTTTCTTCTTTGAGTATGGTATATAGCTCCCGGAAACAGGAGAAAAGATAGCAGTAAACAAAGAAAAAATAGGCAGAGTCGAGTTAAAACGACATAAAGCACGGTGCAGTTGCGTAAGCGGTTCCGCGAGAAACGAGCGGTGGAGCGTAGCGGTTAGGATCGAGTGAGGAACCCTGCTACTACCGTTCATTGCTGCAGTTCGCGATGGTTCCGCCTCGATTCCAAACGCCATCTCCACCGCACCGCTTCGAGCGCAACCGCTTACGCAACTGCACCGTGCTTCATGTCGCTTTGTCCTTTACATATTTCGTGGTAAATGCTACAGAAGCAGTGGGAACAATTCGACGATTCATTTCTCTTGAATAGGTTTCGAAAAGAATGACCCAATACAAGGAATTGCGCCGCTGCATACAACAATTGAGGTCATGCTCTGACAATGAAAAAAACTGTAATTTGTGGATGTCGACATGGGAAAATTTTTACAAACGGCGCTCGCAGAAAAAAAAAAATCCAAAGAACTTCTATTTGACCTACAAGGCGATTCGAAACGGAAAAGCGTCATTAGTATGGGAGAATAAGACATGGAGTGTAGCGGTTTAAGATTACTTAACAAATCTTGAGGCAAGGAGAGATTAGCGGAACAAATGTGCACAATAGTCATGCCATGTTGCGAAAACCTGGGAGGTAGTTCAAAAAGTCGTTGATGTGTTTGGATAGGTCAACAAGATTCCTTTTCAGTTTGAAATTCCGCACAATAACCCGACCGACAACAGTATTTTAGAGAAGGAATGCAGAGCTTGACAAACATGCAATGAAGGTTAACCAAATATACATAAGCAGACTCATCTTTAGTTGCTCGTTCATGTACGAGACGAGGAGAATAAAGATGCAAAATTTAATTTGTTGGCTGATGTGCAACTAGAATATAGATATGAGTCTAAGCTCAGGAAATTTTGGAAAAAAAGGTACATTCTCAAGCGAAATTTCGAGGAAAAGAAGCAGGAGTTATAGCTAGTAGCTGAAAAGAAGACAGGACGATATGAGACACAAAGGACCAAGTCATATGCTATGGTGGGTAGACACAAACAGAGCAGCAGAAGTTATATATGGCAACGAGACAGTTCTTCTCATGAGTTTCTTTTCTCAACCCTCAAAATACGTGAGCGTTTGCAATTCATTGGACAATGTAGGAAAGACAGAAGTGTGAAGTAATAAAAAATATAAGGAGATAAAGGATAAAGTTTCTAAGATTACTCAATCGGCCGGGAGGCGCCACCGGGTTCACTTCAATTCAGAATCGTTTGAGGTTTACGAACTCGAGTTTAGCCTATACAAATAATTGCGGTCACCCGATGTATCAAATCGTACTTTTATTCTCCCAAACAAATCCGGTTCCAATGTATCGAACCCGGAGGGATGAACGAGTGGGTTGGCGATAGAGCGGTTTCGAACCATCGATCGATCGTAGAGATGCAGCGGAACCCCTAACCGACTGCGCCACAACCGGCCAATAAAAATATACAACAGTGAGAACAGACTGAAATGGTACTAAAAAACAAGTTAGGAGAAGCGCAAAAGAAATAAGAAAACCAAGCATAGACTGCGCAGCAAATCCATGTTCGCAACGTTTTTTATTTATTATTAGCACTTAGCGCACCATTTGTACTCGCTAAAGGCGGTAGATCGCGAAAGTGATAATTTTTGAATCTTTTCACGTATCTATAATGTCAGAAGTGCAATTCACGAATATGTGGCAACGTTAAATTCCTCCAAGTCATCCCGAAAAAAGCATATGTCCCGACGATGAGAGCAAACGAAAGTCACATTATCGTCAGAAGACCACGAGAAAAATGCGAATTAATTCGAATGGATTTCTCTTGCAACTGATTTCGTGATGATTCACTTCTCTTGCGACGGGCGATTTCTTAGCGAGATTATTTTAGAGAGACCTCATCGAAATGCAGACATATAAACGAAGAATAATGACTACCAGATGAACGGCAGTGGCTAGAAGAGCTTTTTGTACGAGTTGTCCAGCTTTTTTCTCAATCGACAAACAGAAGACAGCATTGTTGCCAGCGCTGATAACAGTCTAATAGGCCGGTGGGCGAAAAAAGATCGCAGAGGGGTTCCAAAAGTAGGGAAGAACGCTGCTGGATTCAGTCAGCTGGTAAATTAGTAATGAGCCAGAATGTAATTTAATTCCGTAGGCTGCTTGAGGGTGATAGAAAAAAAAAACAGTGAACCGAAAACAGCAGCGGTGATTTCTGAATGAGAGGAAGAATAGCTGATGAACGAGGTGAGAAGAACGGTACGGGCGCAGCGGTCACTGTATACGATAACCTGTGCCTTTAAAATGCACGAGCATTCGAAATGGTTCAGCTCGCGTGCAGAAGCAAGGAATAAACACACACAGCAAATACACGATGAAAAACTGGGCGAGTTCCTCCTTCTGCTGAAGGTGACAGAAAAAACGGAACGACAAATGGCGATCGATCGATCGGAGCAAGCAGCAGGAACGGACGAAATGCAAGCACAGCACGCATGCACGCATACCAGAGCCCACCTGACCGAATCAATACGATCAATGCCGGTGATCAATAGCGACCGTACCTGCGCGGTACGGTCACAGTGGCGCGAGGCACGTGAGCCATGCAGTTGCCGGCTGTCTCCCTGCGCCCTCCACCCGTGCGACACGCCGAGGCGCTGATACTCATCCATCCGTACGCAGTCAAATTCTTGAGTGCCGATGATCGATACTGAGTGCTGCCATTTTGCTGCGTTTTCATTTTCCTGTTCCACCTTTAGTCACTGGATTTCCGGTTATTTTGGCCGAATGGAGGAGGGTGGTTGCATGTTTCTCCGTTGGCAGGGATCTCTTGGTTTTTGAGAGTTACGGGCTTTTGCTCATGAAGACCTGCATGATTCATGAAGTTAAGCGCGTAGAATTCTTGCCTGTTTTCAATCCTCTCATTTCTATTCCCTCATCGTTATACCCATTCTTTCCAGGATATAATTGCAGAAAAGTTCCTCCAATTTGGCGACACTTGCAAATGTTGTCCATGCGTTCTTGCTGTCAAGTTGTAGTCGGTTGATTTGCCAAGCATTTTTATTACTGAGCTACGTAAATTCGTAACATCGTTTTCTCATCTATTCTTTTTTTAGCATAGTATGTGATATGTTTGAATTCTTCCGACAAACTCACTACTTTATTGGAAGTTTCGACAATTATTATTTTTGAGATTCTGTGATAATCCAGGAGTCGGGAAACCCTGTAATTCATTTGTAGCGCGTTAGAGTTTGCAATAAACACTGCGTTTTCATCTAACGTTTGCCACAAGGAATCTGTAAATCTGCCGTGTGCTGGATCCTGATCCCTTATAAAATTTCAATTCACACATTCCACGGACTTCCACTATTGGGGCAAAGTTGCTCCATCCACAGCACGATTTCCTCAATTTTCGACGATCAGCGAGCCATTCGCCTTCGATCTAAACTCCGGTCAAGTGGTTATCAGTAATCTGAGTGAAATCGCGAAGAGTCAGCAAGTTGGAGGCAGTCATTATGCAAATGAAATGGTTCAACGACGAGAACGGTTAACGTGTTCTATGGACGTCTTTGCGCCTGTCGTGCTCCATAACCGTTTTCGCGCTCTGAGTGCAGGTACCGGCACAGTGGAAGTTCCCGTCACGAATCACCTCAAATAATCGCATCAAATACAGTAGCAAAGCAGTTCGATTTAGGTGCGTCAGATTGCTCCCTCCCCCCAACATTTTACCCTTTCCTTAGTTCATAATGATCATAAAGTGTCCGGGATGCTCACACAAGGTGGGCTTTCTTTTTGGAAACAAAAACACTGCAGCTCAGAAACCGTCATTTCTGTGTATGTCATCTTCAAGTGAACAGGTGATAAACGCTGTGATCGTGATAGAAGCTGATAGCGTCCAACGATAGACAACTCGAAGGGCATATCCGTATAAAACAGTATCCAAGATATATCCGACTAAGTCGAAAAGCGACACTCCTAAAGCGTCCCTTGTCTTAGTCTTATACTTAGTCGGATATATCTTGGACACTGCTTTAATTTATTAATCTTATGGTCGAATTGTATCTGCGGATAGAATTTTTGAGTAGAGTAAATATTCGCTTGCCTAAAGAAATGAGTAAAAGTACACTTAACATCCAAAAAACGCTGTAGTAGAAGAAAATAAATCGAAGAGTAAAATTAAATAGATAAAAATAATATAATATCAATAAAGAATAGATCAGAGCAAGAAAAATCTCTATATTTGAGAAGATTTGTCACGCGAAATAAGAAGGGAAGTTGCCGAATTCTTCAAATTTCGTGGAACGATACCCCATATTGGATCCATCAATGGCATCGGTCTACCACATCTCTGACTCAAATACACACAACATCGACAGCGTTTCTAAGGCATTAAAGTATAGTGGCGTTAAAGTAGGAACTGCCGCCATGAACTGTTGGCTACGTCCCTATTCACGAGTCATCCGAGATGATGTCTAGCTGTTCGTGTCGCTACATGGCGAGTCACAGAGTATAAATGCGACTTGATGGCAACACATCACGAAATTGACGTAGTACGGAGAACTCAGGCAACCCGTAACGTTTGGGTTGTAGATTATGGAACACAGCGTGACTCCGCTCAAATTCCCCTAATCGTCGCAAAAAAATGGTGTGGAATACGGCGTTCTATACTACAAGGTTAATTATAACGCAGCTCCCCTGTGAACGCGCCGCATACACAAGAGAGCGATCGAAGATCAGTGATGCTATGCATCCTCGTCAGCCTATTCAAGTGAAACCAATGAATAGGCTGCTGAGGGACCGGAACATCTACAGGGGAACGTGTTGTAACGTACTTCACAGGAATAAACACCATTCCCACCCCGTTTTTTTTTTACGACGATTATGGGAAGTTGAGCGGAGCTGCGCTGGGTTCCGTAATCTACGACCGGGACTCTACGGGTTCCTTGAAGTTCCCGTATATCATCAGTTTGGCGATACGCTGCCTTTAACTATCAGTTCAATCCCGTTTTGCGGCTATTCTCTAGATGAGATGTTCCATAGTTTATATTTCCTGAAAGGCAACATGTTCACTTGTACAGAGTATCATGCCACTTCCGTGACGTATTAGTTGTTATAGTAACAGCGACTAATACGTAGCCTCATTACCCTCTGTTACTTTGTAATTTCTTTGGTCGGTCGGCGAAAACAAGCTCGTCTGCGTAAGCTTCCCCTTATAACCGTGCTTGAGTTGTCATTTACAGATTACCTAGTCTTACCAGTTGTGGTCCTATCCTAATAACCAATAAAATTCGTCTCTCTTTCTTGGAATAGAGCGGTCTCAGTTTCCGTCTTTGCTTTCTTTTACGTAGTTGCAAAAGGCTGTTCCATGTTCGTTTGTATTTTCATTTAATTGATTCTAAAGTGGGCGAGTGTAGTGGAGTGGCGAGAGGTTCCACTGTGTCTGCACGTTCGATGGTTCGGAACCGCCCTAATACCAATCCTTTCGTCCCTTCGTAGCCAATCATTTGGTACCACACTTGTTCGGAAGAATGAAAACATCAACCTGCTACATCGGTTGGCCCCGCAATTCACTGTATAGGCTGCATAAGCGTTCGTCAACTCAACAATTTTGAAGTCGAACTTGTTGGCGCATTTTAAGGGGACTGATTGACACTAAATATTTCATCAGTTTTTGCTTCTGAAGTTCGAGCTTAGTCGTGCTGAATTATTTTTACCTATCCAATTTTTTTTGTCTATTACAAGTCGACCGTCATGTAAGAATCCTTGGTTTGTTTGGTTTTTAGCAGTTGAATAACTTTTTGAAGAAGTGAGTCATTTTTTGCTAATATCTATGTTTTTTTAGAGCTTTCAAGAAAAAACTCTTCTTAGTTTTTTTTTTTTTTAGGGAGACTCTAAGTTCATCTATTCTCTTTCACGGAATGGACGAAAACGTGTTATCTCCTTTTCTACTTCTAGTTGGTTTTTGAACGATGTGTTCTAACTTGGGAACTGGAGCGCATTTCTTGCATATATTAGCAATTTCAACTTCAACTAAGTTTTTTCATTTCCCTTATTTTCTGGTCTTATGCCACACACCTCTGCCTATTTGTTGTCCTCTCACTGGAGTACTTTGATTCCAACATCTGTGATTATTTAAGAAAGATATGATTGAGCGTTAGTACTTCCCGATTATACGGTACCAACTGGTAGAGAATGGAAGACTTTTCTACCAGTTGGTACCACATAATTTTTTGCTGTTTCCGTGTTGGACACAAGTTTTTACTGCAGTTTGTTTGATAACGACGGTGATGAGGACCAATCCAGCGGTAATGAGGGCTGCGGAGACCTATTTGATTTTTCAAACGGAACAGTTGGACAATTTAGTTATTGGGTCTACTTGTCCCAGTCTGTCGTAACGTAACTTGTTTTTCGAGGGAATGAGTCACGAAAACCTCGCGTACTGAGACATTTCTGTTGGATGTATCACTCTTTCTTTAAATAATTGTAACTGTAATGATGATGTAGCAACGTTCAACGTTACCCTTTTTCTTCTTTGTATATTTGGAAGATTTTGGATACCTTGAAGAATAAGATGGGATTTTGTCTTCTAGAATGTGGTGAGTAATGTAATGGTGTGGTGGGTACAGTCTACCCTCCAATTTTTGTTTTATCACAAACATCCTACGCGTATCCGCCAACGTCGAAGAACTAGCCACCTACCTACTGCTACCGTCGTCATAACAGCTGCCGAAAGGTCCCAATGATTATGAATAATCCTGTCAATGAACTTCATTATTACTGCTCTGATTCGGTGAAGTCATGTGAATTTTGTTTGGTGACGGAAAAAGTATGATAGAGCGCAATATAATAGCAAGAAAGACAAAAAACGACGGCGTTCACGTGATCTATCGAGCGCAGTCAAACGTTACACGTCGTTCGGCGCGCTAGCCATCCAGTCCAGGTCATGTTCTGGCCTTATCGCGTCGTGCGTTTTGATTAGCACCGTGAATGTAACCTGCTCCTTTCGCACTCACACCCATCGATGGTTGGCATGTCATAATAAGTTAATTTGGATTTGGAGTTAATTATGGAATTGTGGATGTGTTCATGAATTGGTTGCATTTGCCTCACTTTTGATTATGTCTGTTTCGCCAGTTTCCTTGCAACTTTCATACACACAATCACCACTACATCTTGCACTTCAGGGCGGATGTAACGCATTAGAAGGAGATTCCACGTCGTTCATTTTCAATAGTTCAGAACCGCTCCCAATTAGAGTCGAAAGTGACGTAACGTATCCGAATAGGACTAATCAAAGTTTAGCTCCCCACCAATTTCATGCTCTCTTGCCTTGTTATTCCATTGGATCAAGTTGCTCGTTTAATATGTTGAATTTTACGAGACCTCTGACTTTGCATCTTGTAGATATCAATGAAGATGTGATTCGTGAAGAGTGAAGGTGGGTAGGTTGCGGAACCTAATCCTAGTCGTAGCGAGTATTCACGTTGAAGTTCTTTTAATTCTCTAATATATATATATATATATATATATATATATATATAATATAATCTGATTCTGATTTGTTAAACCACTTATTTTCTTGTGCGGTCGCGGTAAGACTAGTGATGAGCGATTTCTCTGTCGAATTTTAGTTTGATCACTATCTTTACGCATCTGTTACTTCATTACCTTACCATTACTAGATTTTTTAATGTTCGGTCAATTTTGAAGCTCTTGGGTGTAAGAATTCATTTCTTTTTGCATGTTTTCACGAGATATTGGCGTTACCGAGACTTAACACCCTATTTAATGGTTGGTTTGGTTCTTTACATTTTTCCTGTCATCTAAAGTTCTAAAATAAGTGACATTTGGAACAGGTCTGGTGCTGCCAGGTTAGCTTTATGAAAATATATTCAGCTTAGAAAAGGATCTCATATTTATAGTCGGATCAATCACGACATGAATCACGAGTGTAGTTGCGGTGCAGTTGCGTACGCGCTCGAAACGGCGCGGTGGAGACAAAAGTTGAGTACGAGTTGGGACCGTCGCAAACTGCAGCGATAGGTAGTGTCAGCAAAAGTTTCACCACACTCCTAGCCGCTACGCTCCACCTACGCGCCTGGAGAGAAGCCGCTTACGCAATTGCGTACGTGCTTCATGTTGTTTTGGCCCTACTATACATCACATCACCTGTTTTTGTCCTATGAGGGCACCGTCGATGTCGATCAAGTTCTTTGAGGAAGCAGAACCAATATATTCGACACAGATGGATTCGATTGAAAAAATTTCGGGAAGTTACTCAAACACCGCAGTCATGAAGATGATTTTACTGAATACTGAAATTGCTACTCGAATGGAGAAATAAAGATTTTAATGTAACCCAGCACCTACTAATGGGTGGTACTCCCTCCTGTTTGGATCCTGTGCAGTTCTTGTAAAACGTTGCTGTACTGCTGAAGGTATCTGCAATATCATTCTCTAACGTTCTTTCGTAGTAAAGTGTTGCTTGCATTTTGCCTGCCTCGTTTCACGAGCGCTTCCTCTGAGTTAACTCCATTGGGCAGCGATTTCGCTAACCGTTGACTTAGCGCACTGACGTGTCGGCAGCTGTGTCGGTAGTTTTAAATGTCTCGTTCCAATTTTTGTTTGTTTATTTTGCTGTGTTGCTTAGTCTCGAAACTCGCTTATGTAAATGTGATTAAGTTTTTACGCCATGATTGTAGCCATCTAGTTACTACTGTGGTTCATAACTAGTGCATCGAGTGCTGCTTACCGTAACAAAGTTAGAATGGAGCCATAGTGTTTCAATATCATCGAGGTACGGAAGTCGGGATAGACTATCGTTTATCTGGCGAAAATGAGGTGAAAATGCGGCTCATACTCCCCATGAGGTTTCTTTCACATTTTTTTTCGGTCATGTGCTTACTCCGATCGGGTTCACGTGCGTTGTTCCGTTACATTTATTACTTCTTATACGAGAGCGCTAGATTTCTTTGAAGGAACACTGTTGCATAATTTTCGTAAGGATCTGACAATTGTTCCATATGTTTGTGCAGCCTTGCAAAGTCGCCCACAACTTATCTCCTTCTTAGTGCATTACTTCCATATTTAACTCAATTGCCACGTTATATGTTAGTGTATTACAAAATCTTCTTAGTATTTTTCTTCTCATTGATCTAACTATTATGAGATAGCCCCAACAGTGCGCCGTCTTTAAACATCGGTCAATCGTGCAATCACGCAGGAACTCCCCACATAAACCTTCGCTTGCAGTCCGATAGGCTTTTTCTACCAGTTGTTTCTATTTTAAGCGGTGAGCTGAAGTTCGGCTATGAGCGAAAAGGCATATTTTGCGACCTGCGTGACCCGGACGACCCAAAGCTCCGTGCGGTAGGAGAGGTAAAGTCTCTTGGGGTTTTTCCCGGAAGTGGATGAGTCTCATGAATGAGTCAAGTCACAATCAATTCTCGAAATAATGACTGAATTGATGACTAAGAGCGGCTGGTATTTTCGCGCAGTCGCAGTAATGAATCAGCAACTTCGTGTCTGCTAACGCAGATATCATTGCGAGCGCGATTAGGACGGGTTGTACCTGCAATCGAAAGCAATGGCAGGTCTTAAGAAGCTGAGTGAAGGAGGCGTTTGGTCGTCCTCTAAGGCCGCATGCGACTATCCATTCTCTTTTGAATGTTACATTGTATTTTGTCGTCAGGATAAAAATTAACTAGTTATATGATTTCGTGTTTAGTGAAAGGGTGAGACGCCGTGATCCTTTTCACGTTATCTATTCCTTTTGCAACATAGTTTTTTTGCTAACCCTTTTCGTGGAAAAAAATTTTTGACTGTGATGTCCTCGGTATAGTTGGGTTCTCAACTTCTCAACACTGTTCGGATTTTGTAATTGTGGGTGTTAATTCCTGGCTTTCTCGCGTTATTCGTTTTATCGATAAATGCGGGTCTAAGGGGTTTGTTCCAGATCATGCGGAGCGAGGTAAGCGGTGAGGTGCCTGAGGACCTAGCCGAGGGTCTTTCAGTGGAGAAGCAACAGGAACAACAGCTGATGAATAAGCTGGCCGCTCAGGGACGTTTGCCTGCTAGACCTGCGTCCTCGTTTCTTCAGAAAAAATTACAGCAAAGGGTAAACAGTAGTTTGTTCTTTGCAGTTTGGTTGGTTAGTTGATGCATTGCTTAGGTACATGCCTTTCTAGAAGTTTTTCGACTCCGGTGATTATGCCATGGATAAGGATCGCAGTAAACAAGCGGTACCAGGCCGTCTGCCTCATCCGATGGCTGCTCCAGTAGCAGTCGCAGCGCCAGTGGCGAGATCGCCCTCGGTGGGTGCAACTGAACCGGTCTCTCCCGACGCGGAGACTAACTTGCAGGTCAGTTCGAGGCTCATTTACCTCTTGATTCTTATGGTGTAATAGTGAATATATTGCAATCTATAGATCCCTCGTCCGGATACTGTACCACAGAGAAAAGCTTCTATCATCAATCCTACAGTGCATTGCAAACTTAGCCCGATGCCGCATGTACAGGTCCCTAACGTTTTATTGCCATTGCTTTATTTTGTCTTATCTTTTTTTCTTTTCTTTCATTTTTCTATCACTATTATTTTAATTTTAATTGCCGTCAATTTTCCATCACAAAATACCTTCAGAACAATGTTGAAGGTGTTGTTCCTGATCTGGTTTTTTTTTTAATGTGAGAATAATCACACTGATAAGCCCTGCTGCAGTCAGTTTTCTTTCACTGTTGTACTTCCATGAAACGTTGTTTTAGCACCGCTAAAGAAATCATGCCAGCTGTTCTGCACCTGCACTCTGAAGAACAACCTTGCACGATTTCGTTTCCCGGAGTAAAACCACACGAAATTCTCACAAAAAAAAAAAACCATTCGGTTCGGTATTTGACATCTCAACTGAGAAAACCGGTGCCAATATTTAAACCACAGAATTTGGTAATCGGTAACAAGACACCTCAAATGTCCTCAAACACTTGTTTTCCCCTACTACATCTTCTCATTTTATATTGACTAGTTAAGAAGTCTCCCATTGCTTCCTTTCATTACTTGGGAACACCATGACAGTTACTTAATATTTTGACGATATGAAATAACTATCATATTAGTTAGTTGAGTTACGTTCCATATGACGATCCTCTTTCCTCAGTGTTATCGAACTGGAAAAAAGAAACGTTTAAATTGATTAGGACAGGTTTCCACATGAAAATTAAAGAAGTGAACATCACTTTGTGAGTTTCGTATTTTCAGCACCACGATGGTCAGCCTACACAGCTACCGTCCATGGAGTAGCAGCAGAACGGTGCGTGACCGGAACGAGCCTGACCGCATAATCACGTACACTGTCCACACAATCGTCTCTTCTCCTATATTTTCGTTTTGTAGTGTTCCGCCTCGCTGTCCTCGCTGACTGTTTCCTTCAAATCCCCCGAACTATTTATATATTCTTCGTCAGCTCTATCCTTTCCGATTCTCGCTTTCCATCCTTTATCATCATTTACCTTTTCGTGGTTATTGATCCGTGATATCACGTTCGACTATCAAGTATCATCGATATTTGTTTGTTGAGGTCGGCGTGTCGATACGTACTTTTGCGTACTGTGTCCTTTATATGTAGTTATTTTGTACAGATAACGCATGACTGTGGTCGGGTGAAAAGGACCTGAAGCCGTGGTGCAGTCGGCTGCACTCGAAGCGGCGTGGTGGAACCAGTGGTTGTGATCGAGGAGGGACCATCGCGAAATGCAGTGATAAGTGGTACTAGCAAGGATTCGCCGATCCCAACCGCTGGCTCCACCGTGCCGCAACGAGCGCAGCCGATTGTACTAGGGCTTAAAGTCGTTTTGACCTCACTATGTGACTACTGCAACGGTTGAATGAAGAGTCATGTGTTGAATTTCGTTGAAATCGACGTTATACTGCCCATTGGTAATCAGGAATCGTACTGAACTATCGTTAGAAATTGTTTTTTTTTTCAAGTACTGCTTGACAAGAAACAGGTGAACCGATTACTATCTATCCTCATGTGATAGAAATTATTACATCTTTATTTAAATTTTGTTTTGTTCTACGTTTGTAACTAGAATTGAGCAGTCTGCTCTTATTTTACATAGGGCAACCACCATTACTGGGACAATCGCGAATTCACATAGTTTCGATTTTAGTTTTATGACCTTACCGGACTTAGGCTTAAGGCTATAGGCTTTAAAAGCTTTTTTAGGCTTTAAAAGTCTTACTGCAAGCAAGAGAGCCGGCAAGATGAACATATGTGCGAATGTTCAAAGATTGCTTCTACAGCCTAGCATCGGATTATTGCTGTTCTTGTATCAAAATAATCGTTCAATGTATGCAACATTTCCTATCGAACAACGATAGTAACTGCGATTTCTGACAAAACGCTATCCGTTGATTCGTTCAAATGGAGTTACTGTTGGAGCCATCATATGCGCTTTTCACCTCCGTTTCCTTAGGCTAATGGTGCGCAGACTCTTGGCAATCGTGTGCGAGAGGCATTTTCTGACGGCAACAGAACATTATGATCTGGTTCAGCTTTGCTACGGGGTAAGCTTGAACCACAGAAGGGAAAAGAATAAAGGTTTCTTAAACAAAAGAAGTAATCCGCTGACATTACATGAGTTTCAAACTATCAGCCTTATT
The DNA here is from genome assembly GCF_031761385.1 of Necator americanus. NCBI lineage: Eukaryota > Metazoa > Nematoda > Chromadorea > Rhabditida > Ancylostomatidae > Necator > Necator americanus. The sequence goes on from NC_087371.1 coordinate 809,529, forward strand.
TTCTTAAATACACAAACATATCCTGGTCACAAAATCGAAAATTGTTTCTTGTTTATTTTACAAAATAACAAACAACGTCAATACACAGGTTATCTGATCTAGAGGAATTCTGAACAATTTGTTTAAACTGAAATGAGCATCCACGGCGAAGAGACTATAGTTTAAAAAATATCATGGAAAACGTGCAATGAGGACGATTCTACACTGAAAGAGAACAATAGGGAGGAGTACTGGAGTCTGTAAATGTTAAAATGGACATAATTGCAGAACATGGTGTTTAAGAGTAAAAAAAGTTAGTGTACAAGGCCATGGGAATAATGAGGCAGTCAGAAAATGCGGCGCTTCTTTATCCATCATGATGTCATTCTTGAGAAAAGTATCGGGATCTGAAGATAGCGTCAACCTAATAGTAATCTCTATGGAAAGCAATCAGATGAGACGACTTACTGTCTGTTCTGCCGTCGTTTCCTAATTTCACAAAAGCCAATGACTAAGAATAGTACCAACAGTATGATGAATATGACCGCTAGAGGATATAACCACGCCAATTCACCTAGAAGTAGAAATGTGCAACAATTCAGAATGGAGAAGAAGAAATATAAAGGAAAGAAAATAAAAAAAAGAACAAGATGAAAAAGAAATTTCTCATTTCCTGTACTTGAATAGTTCTTTTAATTCTTAACAAGCATTAGAATTGTATGGAAATGATCTGAATGTTGCTATTGTTACGTATTGTTCTGAGGGGACCGGAGGGCTTACAAGGTGTATGAGTTCTAACGTACCTCGTAGGAACAAAAGCCATTCGTACACCGTTCCTTTTTTTAAACGAGGATTAGGGAAAGTTGAGCGGAGCCATAATCTACAAACCGAACTCTACGGGTTCCTTAGGGTTTCCGTACTATGTTAATTTCGTGATACGCTGTCTTCGCAGCAATTGCACAAAAGAGCATGAATTCCGATATAAAAGTCAGGATTTCCTCGCAAGTATTTCATTGCCGTTGAATGCGTAAGCGCATTAGTTCTTACTAAGGCTTAGCTGGACAAATATGCACTTGTATAAGCAAAGCTTAGCTTCAGATCTCTTATTAAAGGACTTTGGCGAGCAGCTTCTTTATTTTCTTCCTGAACATATAACATCTATGAAAACCATTCCTCAATCTTAGGAAAAGAACCATGTCTTCTGTAAAAGTTTTTGAAAACCAAACGTACTTTTTACGTCGAGCATCCTGTCGATAACAATAAGTGGTTTACTGGTTTTTCCTCCAGCTGTGTATTCGTTCACTGCTTCGCAGGTGTACAAACCAGCGTGGTGATAGTCAGCTTCGGAGATCAACAAGGCGACGCCCTCGAGACTTATCTTATCGCTGAGTTCTGTAATACATAATTTGTACAAAGAAGTAAAAATTTGGAAAAAAAGGTATGGTTAAAATTTGACATAAAAAAAATCATCAACAAGTTTTTATGTTCATGGTTAGACATGAGGTAATTCTAAAATCAAATAAGTTAAGTAATAAGTTACTATTTCGAAGGGTGTAGTGTAACGGTTAGAGGTTCCGCTGCCTGCGAGATCTATCGGAGGTTCAAATCCTAGTGTTCACCAAGCTTTTCATCCCTCCGGGGTCGATAAATTGGTACCAGACTTGTCTGGGAGAACAAAAACACTGAGTTGACACATCGGCCACTTTATATCATTTCAAAAATAATCTGGGGTTAGCCAGTGGTGGGTGCAGGAAAATAAGTCGCAAAACTTCAGACAGAAAAGAAATTCCTCGTTCAGCGCATTAATGATACCGTGTTTAGGGTTAACATTATTATTAGTGAACCATGAGATTTGTTTGGTGAACCTCGTTAGAATCCAGGCAGAGCAAAACGCAGCGAACTGGTGTTGTTTGACGAAAATCCGAAGGGATTTAAATGGAGAATCAGTGAAAAACCGTCGGTGACAGGTCTCAACTATAACTGGTTTTTGGGAGTGGCGGACGTTAATCCTAAAAAGGCCCTTCGATTGCTAATTAACATAGGTAGGTTAAGATAATTTGGCATGCTAAGATTAGATCTATGAGGCATGGACCCCTCCCTTTCCCCCGCTCTGCATGGATTCGTTGTCATTCTAGATGAAACACTTATAGGTAGAATAGAATATTAAAATAAAAATAAAAGAATCTTCGAGAGAATATGGGGATTAAGGTAGGACGAGTTGCACTGACCAAGTGGATTCCCATCCTTAGTCCATTTAATACCTGGAGTTGGATAGCCGAACACAGGACAAGTGATATTCGTTGCATCTCCTCGCTAAAAAAAAAGATTTCAATTCTCGTGACTCAAGCTTGTAATGTAACTGGATGGGTTTCCGTTAGTAGCATCTGTATATTTATTTATTACTTGATTATTCTTTTGTGTTTGAGTTTATAATCCTCCAAAATGACAACACGTATAAGCCATAAGCTTAGAAAGAATAGTAAATTGCAAAGTGAAGAGAACAAACGAAGAGTAACAGCAACGAAGTTGCAGATCCTATGATTTACACAGAACTACATACTCTATCCATATCACTATGGTCACTTTTGTCATAAATTGCATCGAAAATTACCTGAACATATCGTCGTTCTGCTTCCAAGTGAAACTCATTGTTGTCCTTCACAGTGAAGTGGTCGTTGTCCGCAACTGCCACTGGTCGTGCTGAAGCGATTACTGCTGGCGCAAGCAGAACTAATTGAAAATGTGATGAAAATAGCATGCAAGTACCCATAGAGTTTAGAGAGTTATGGCGGTGGTAGTCAGCCATGAGATCCAGGAACATTCAGTCAGCAACCATTACTTTTTCTAATGTACTTATTTCTTTGCAGTTGTTAACGACTAAGAAGCCTATTATTTAGAGTTCGTAAAACTAATCCCAAGTCATAAGCATAAGTTAGCACTCTTTTAACAGCACGTTATTTTTAGTGTTTTTATTCAAAAATGACACTAGAAGGGAACAAATTTATGTTCTCAGATATGGATTAATCGTGCAGATGTGCATAATACATTCATGTTGCTTGGATTTCTCCTGATAAGAAGTGAGAGAGTCGTCTTTACACAAAAAAGCGGACAGGAAAATGAACGTCTGCTCAAGAAGTATAGTTAAGAAGTTTAGTTTATACAACCCTTTGTGATTTTTTTCTTTGCACTGAAAGAAAAAGTAGCAAGATTTTGGCATGTGTCAGTATCGCAATGATCATCACTCATATATACCAACGACGCACCGAAAAAAAGAAACCATATTTTGACAGAGTCAAAAAAAAGAAAAAATCCCACAATTATTTATTTATTTGATTATTTTGCAAAGAAAGATGGCGCAATTCCTCTGGCAGATAAACAGATGATCTGGTTGTTCTCGTCCTACGAAGGTGAAAGATCCTCAAATGAGATATGTTCCCCTAATCTAGATCTCTCCGTAATAGTCTACTTACTTATCCCCCAGGGGTTGGAAGACCAATTTAACCTTAGGCGAGAGGACCAAGTTGGGACCCTGAACGGATCTGTCTGGGAATCTTAAGCAAGACTATCCACCAACTTCCGTGATCCTTGGACGACTAACCATCACGAAGGCAATGATATGAGGTTTATACAGAATCAATTGAAAACGGAGACAATAGCAAGAATCATATTTTGAAAAACACAGTAACTTCAAAACGTTGTGCTTTGTTAGTGAGTGAATTTCAACACGCAAACAAGTGTGTATGGATGGGAGGGAAAAGCGGCCACGCTGCTAGCTGGAAAAGATGAGCGTTACGAAGCTGTTTTTATGGAAGAAATGTCCAGAACATTTTAAAGAAATGCTAGTGTTTTGCAAAATTTCCTACATGAATTCCAGTAACTGCTGACATTTTAAACTGAAGCATATGGTCCAAATGGAGTTGACTGAACTACAAAAAAACAACCATATTCCAAATGCCGAGGTTTCAAGAAGAGAGGACTTGGAGATTGAAAACAACCATACTTATCATACTTTCGAGTCCTTTAGTAACGACCAGTTTGTAATACTTAGCATACTTTCATATTGGTAGTACCTGCTTCATTCCTTCTATTTCTCTCTTCTCGTATTCCCTTTTTTTCTTGTGTGATCATGTTTTAATTTACTATTTGTAAGTTTGCAATGCATATTCGGCAGTCACTGTTTTTGGTGAATAGTTAACCAGAACTATTGCTGTTTGCTGAGGCTACGCCAGCCCAAGAAAGGGCACATCTTCGTCACAACAATTAAGATGGTGTTAATATTGCAGAGGGGAAATGTAGCGCAGTCGGCGCGAGGTTCCCGCTGTGGCTGCAGCATGATCTATCGGAGTTCGATCCCTCACTAGTGCCAACTGAGCCCTCCAAGGTCGATAAATTGGTACCAGACTTATGTGGAAGGACACCAAAACCACTGTTAGAGAAAAACTAAACAGATTGCAGGTAGAAAGACGATTAGTTTAAACCATTGAACTTGAACCTTTCCCAACGTTTCTAACACCTAACACCTTCCTTAAATCTGAGAAGTGCTGTATTTCAAACGATTTGGCGGGAAAAACTTGGTTGAAATTGTAGACCATGTTGCACGACCACTGTTAGAGACTAAAGTTCATGCAGAAGTGATATATGAAACTGTGATCCCCGCAAATAAACGGGTAGTCGTATCGAGGGGCCGATTTTGCCATCTGGCGCAGAGGCCGTGCGAAACGGCGATCTAAGGGTCGCCGTTGTAAAAAAAAAACGATGAACGCCTGTTTGTTCGCTTTTTGGCCTCATCGTTGAGGATTAGTTCTAAAAACGCCTTCCTAGTTCTCAGCAAACTACTTAGATCTCATTTATGTCTTCAATGCATAACTCAAATTCAGAAAAACCCAGCAGGAGAGACAGTTACTGACGAGGAGCTGCGAAGAAACCGGCATATGAACAACCATTATTCGTTTATTGCTTATGCATTCATGGAATGAGTAATTGGTTACGCGCCCCTCGCAGGACAAATATTTATAAGGTCCTCATAAATCTAGTCCATAACTACGAAACTAGGCCTGACGTTCCTACGAATAATCGAACCAAAAAGAAGTAATAATCCTTTTTAGTGGTCTTGTAATTTATGCGAAGACCTAACTTCAGCAAAAAAAGTGGAGTTTAGTTTCTCAGGAACTAAACTCCACTTTTTTACCTCTATGTTTTGCATAAGCTGCATTTTAGGAGAAGAATATTTTATGCGCTTAGTTGCCCAAATAAACTATTTAACTATCACTTGGATGGCAACCTGAGGACGCGGTGGCTCACTAGTCCGGCTCGCGGGAAAGTGAATAATCAGTTGTTTTCTTGTCGGGGATTCTTGCGTAGTGTAGCGATATGCATAGGATCAGTGACGTCGAGCCACTTTTACGCCTTTCATAAAGACGAGACAGTCGAAACGTCAGGCCAAAAATAACAATAAAAATAATAATAAATAATTAACCAGTAACTCGTTGGAAAGACAAGAAAACATGAATCCGGGGTCAATCTGCTCACTCTTCATCCGTGCCAATCGTTGCAGCCGAAACCATCTGTCCACAGCGACCCATCCTTCCTCCGCAGTTTCCGCTTCCGCACTACGAGCAGAAAACCAGCTGTCAAAAATCAAATGTGCCTAGTTGGTATCGCACGCTTTTTTCTTTCAAATTTCTACTCGGCTTCGCGGCGGCTGTTTTTGATGCCAAAATCGTTTTGTTTCCAATACATGTTTTCAAGAAAGAAACACCTCATTACTTCAGGAATTAGAATAGGCGCCCCGCAGTTATCGACTTGTTGCTAGTGGCTGAACACCCTCACACGACGTCTGTTACCGTGGCAACCGAAATTGAAGGGGAAAAAACGGCAGAGGAAATGGAAACGCTGCGGCTAGGTCCAAAGACAACAACAAAACTAATGTTAGTGAAATATAGTTACTAATGCTCCAAGAAGGAAAGAAAAAAGTAATAGTGGAGCAAGAAAATGTAGCTATAAAAATCAAACGCGATTGTTAACTGAGAATAACGAGTAGGAACAAGGTGGCCTGCACGAATTCCAAGGATCTTGTTTATACTGCAGCGAAACCTTACACCGTATGCCATTAACAATGTTTATTCCCTATTAATGTGTGCTATGTGCAAATTTTATGGCATGAGAAGAGGATATCGGAAACTGGAGGCCTTCAAAACCTCAAAATTCTACAAAAGTTCTCAATTTACACACTATGTCTACTCTTAGCATGAAAAAAAGTTCCTAGATTTTGTCTGTTGGGAAATAAGAAATACTTTCGTTCACTCAGACGATTTTCATTGAGACAACTGGAATCACTGCAAAATTTTCAAATGAAACATGCAGAACTTATGAGCTTCTTATAAGTTTTGATTATGAGACTCCTACAAATGTTGTTCTTTTTCCTGTACATACATAAGTACATGCATACTTTATGTCAAAATTTATAAATAATGATAGTCAAAAATAGTTAAATTGAGTTAAAAAGCTTTAACTTTGATTTTCGCGAAAACTCGAGCATAGTTCTTTTGCTATTCTGACAGATTAGACGCAAATACTGCATCAAGGGCGTAAGAGGAAGACAAAAACGAAATGTGGGAGGGTGCAGGGATGTAAAAGATCGAAAGACGGCTAGCAAAGATGGTGGCTAATCACACGCTGCTTCCCTAATTACCATGATTTTGTGCTCGGCAACGGCGCGATCGAAAGCCCTGCACTGAGCTCCCATCAAGCACGACCTGCTGGGGCATTGATTCTTGTCACTGACGCTTTCAAAAGCTCTCAAGGGTATGCGTAAGGGCGTGAAAGTATAAGAAGTGGAGAAAGTTGCTAAAAACCAAACGGCGACAGTATCTGTTTCCCTAAGAAGCAGGATACACTCAACATTCGATAACTAGTTACTCCCTGTAATTGGAATTGAGTGCGAATTGTTTGCGTTTTATAAGTGCAGTTAAAAGCAAAAAAACTTCGCGCTATGCTCAAATTCATGCTGTGGAAAGTACAAGCAAGTTTCGCAGCTCAATATTAGAACGATTTTTCAAAAAAGCTTACTTAAAAGATATAATTTAATTATATTATTTGTGATCGTTGCACTAAAATACATTAAAATAACAATCCTACTCAAAAATAAACTAAATTCTACCATCATTTTGATCAAACAGTGACTCATCATTTAAGTGTTAATTCAACGCGGTTTTCTGAAGAAGAAAAGTAGTGGGGAGTGGCACAAGGCGGTTACAAATAGAGATAGTGGCCCATTTTACTCGACTTCATCGTTAAAATGGCTTAACTTACTTACAAGGTAGAAATACTTGAAAAAGTATGATTCGCTGCGTTTAAAATATTTGAAAGCGGAAGACTTTCTTCCCCATTTAAATTAATGGTGCAAGAATTGAAATCGACGTACGATTCTGACCTCATTTAGATCAAAAATCTAGCATCGGCACCACGACAATGGCAATACAGGCGACGGCAAGGAAAGAGGAACAATTGAAGAAGAGTCTAATACTAAAACCAAGAAAAAAAAACGTCTCACAAATGTAGAAGTCCCGAAACAGTACTAATAAAAGGAAATGGAATAGTTTGTCCTTGCTAATCACTTACCATACAAGTGTATTTGATTGATGAGACGTCCGTGCTGTGTGTCCAACTCACACGTGTACTCCCCCGCATCGCCAATAGTTGGAGATGTGAGTGTGAGGGTGGCGTTTTTCTTATTTGCACTTAATTGCGCTTCGAAACGTTTCTTGTCTCGTTTCCGAACGAACCACGCTTTTCGGATTGTGACCTACAAATATCAGTGTTATATAGAGCTGCTAATTTCACTTCGGCTGCAAGCGACATTCGTACAGCAACCTTCTCACGGTGAAAACGAGGCTCGGCAGCTGTGATCGATGTTTTTAGTGATTTAAGTCAAGCAGGACAGAAAGTGTGAAGCTATCGTTTCCAAAAGCTTTTTCTTCCATATTTCGTCAAACAAAAATCTCTTCTGCGTTTGTGTGAGATTATATTTCCTGTCGAAAACCTTGAATCGAACTTCCGCATGGAAACGAAGGTTCCGCATTCTTATAATTTCTCTTCGAATTCGTTTTTTTTTTCTCTCAGAAAAAAAAATGGACTTCTAGTCATTTCTCCAAACCTTTGAGACTTTCCTGGAAACACTAAGCAGTTGTAGATCTAGCGTTTTATCTTTGAACTATGAAATTCTTTCCATACATTTTTTTTATTGTTTTCATCATCGAGTAAAATGAAGCATACGGCAAGACGGAATAATTACTTTAAGAGACATTTCATGCCAATCCCATGCAAAACTCTGTCAACAACGACTTGCAAGAGATACGCTTAATTTCGTCGTTGATCTCATGTTCTTCATCCCCTAATTCCTTACTATTCTAATCCTCATATGGAAGTGGTTTTGAAAAGTAACACCCATATCAAAGATCGTACGGCAGCGAAGACTATGCGTTTGCCTATGGGAGCTCGATGGCAGTGTACCACCGGCAGAAACGATGACCACGCGGTGCCCGTTACACTCACCTGGAGATTGTCCGGTGCACACCATAGTGTCACCTCCTCGGAAGCGTGTAATGGATGCAAAGCAGATGTCCTCGCGGTCTGCACATGCAGCACGGCAGCAGGGGCACGAGCGGAGAGTCCCGCAACGAAGGCAGGACGTGCTGTTAGCACCACTAGTAAAGTAGCGAGCAGCCGCAACAGCCACATTCGAGACGACGCTCCGGCGATGGGCGTGGTTTAGGCGGACGGCCGTAGGGTCGTAGTGGTTCGGCTCGTTCCCGTGGACGAGTCGCCACTCCCACCGCTGCTTCCGACTGGCGAAGTGTGATCGGAAGAGTCCTGCAGTTGCTTCATCCTACAGAACTTTTGGTGTGCTAAAATCGATGGAGGGGCGGGCTTCGAGCAGCACGCGAGGAACCATGAATTCCGGATAACAATGGACGGGACGGAGGCAAATTAAGCACTAACGCGTCATCGAGCGTCATCTGGATTGAATTACGGAGTGTTGAGAGCTATAGAGATGGTTGCATATCGCTTTCGGAGTGCCCCGCATTCTTGCATTTCCCCACGTCTGCTTAGCTGCCAGATTATCCTTCAAGTTCGGACATCTTGCAGCTGACTGGGTAAACCCAGGTGATTGAGTACTGGATGCAAGGAGCGTGTTGAGAATATTGCACTTGACTTCATTTTTGACCTATTTGGAACTAAAGGTGTAGAATCTTCATTCTGCCCACAGTTTACGCCTATATCTTACTTGATTAACCTTTGAAATGTTTGCTGTTAAAATCACATTTCTACTTTGTTTCATCTAATTAGTTCTAACTCCATAATGTGATATGTTTGCTCTTAAAACTAGTACTTTAATCTTGTACCACTGAAAATTCCGAAGCAATGGGATCGCCTTTCTTCTCGTCATGTGGAAATTTGAGAACATATTCATCTGAGGGAAATCTGTCTCGCGTTTGTAAGTTAGTGACGATGAGTAAATCTCTAGGCATCGGGATATTTAATGATGAACTGAACCAACGAACTCATTACTGCTGGTAATCTTCAGAAATCTAATCCATTACTTGACTAAGGTTTTCTTTTATCGAACTCTTGTTTACTACACATTGATCTTTTTTTTTCATCCAAAGATTGATCATCTAACCAGCTGCATGCACACTTTACATCTTTATTTGTTTTAAGAATAAAAGTAATGTTCATAGAAATTAAGTGTTCTTTCTTTCCAGAAATGAATCAATAATTGAATGTCCTTCATCTGTTTAGTGCATCATTATCTTATAAATTAGTGGCATTTAGGACATATGTCATTTTCGCGGCATGTGCATCTCCTGGAGCACCTCATTGTTCCTCGTTGTACTATCTTTTTTAGCGCTCAGCGTCGCATTTCTAGGATTTACGCCCCGGTTGGCTTCAAGTATAAATGACAACTGTCCCCCAAGGGACCGTACACGTTGCGGACGACGCTTAACTGCTGCATAACACTCAGAAATTGGTAGGTTGGGCACTATTTGAGGTACAATTCCGTTTCATTCCACGTACATTTTATTATCGGATTTCTGAACAAGAGCTATTCACTGCCATGAACTTCGGCTTTTTTTTTTGCAAATTCGATTCATGGCAGCAGAAAGCCAGTCAAATTTCACTTCATTTTGATGCTCGTGTTCTCAATTCTATGAGAGTCTCCAACGTCAGTTGAAAAAGCGTCATCTCATTATCGTTGTCGCGATGTCTAGTCTAGTAGACACAGTCACAATCCCTACTGGGCAATTCGCATAGTTCGGACAGAAGTTGCATTTTCTTTTCACGTAAGCAATGTTTTTTTTTTTTTTTTGAACAAAGTCTATCATAGAAGCTGTAATCATGAAATACCGTACAGGATCTGGTTTTAATAGGAAGAGGATTCAAATCACCTTGCACATGTATTTCTTGGAGAGCGGTTATCGCTTCCCTTTGATTCTGCACAGTGAAAGAAATAATTCTTAAGTGTTTGTACCGTAGTTTCACTGGTTCAATTATTAACAAAATACTATTCCAACCAGATCTCACAACAATGTTTAGGCATAGAGGATAACGTGGAATTGCTGGCAAAATCTTCTGGTGAAGTCAAGAATAGTGCAGATTTGAACTGACATAGTAAGCTGCTAATTTGCAAATCTAGCTAATACATACATAATCTAAAAATTCTTCAAAAGGAAAAGTCTAAAAAATCCAAAATTTACATATTCGAAGGAAAAACAGTAACATGTCTTCTTCTTCCAACTGAACAATGGATATAGTAAGGTCAAAACCACGGGAAGCACCCTGCAGCTGCGTAAGCGCCTACGCACGAAGCGGTTAGGTGCAGCGTGGCGTAGCACCACTCGTCGGAACAGTTCGCGATTATCCTATTTGGATTTCAACCGCTCTCTCAACTGCGCCGATTCTAGCGCAACCGCTTGCCCGCTACACCGCGCTTCATATCGTTTTGATCCGAGCAAGGAATTGGTTTGTGCATCAATGTCCACTCTTCAATACATGAGCTGCTCTATTGTTATAAGTGTTTTACTTCTTGTTAAGGACGCATAATATCTATCTTCTCATTTTTATTTCCAGCTGTACACAAAGCGGTCAGTAAAAGATAATTTTATAAACCAATATTTCCAATTTGATCGAATTCAAAGTTTCTTGTCATGTGAAATACAATATGTCCATAGGCAAAAACAATAATTAACAATAACGAAGGTCAAAATTTGGTCAGGAAGAGAATCTCCCAAAGCCTGTAGTGTTTTCATGTCTAGATGGCCAAATTGCGGTTAAAGTTAAATCAAGTATTTTTTCACAAATAACTTCACCAAAAGAAATACAGCGTTAGGACCAACTATTGGAAACAGTAAGTGAGAAAAAAAGAAACAAATGAGAACATTGGATTGCAATAAACCGGCATTTTGAGAGGATTTTCAAGAAACTTGAGTAGGGGCATTATTTAGCGTTAAGCTCCAATTGTTCTTGTACCTCATCTGATAGTGCTTGCACATGTAAGGTGTGGTAACGGTCCAGTTTCTTGGAGTCGAGTTCGCATGCCTGCAAAAGTGGACAGAAATTTGGCTAATTGTTCCTTTCGAAGTGCTAAATATCCTACCTGATACGCTAGAAACTTCGTCGCAAAGGTTACAGTCGCTTTGTCTTGTGCTATTGTCACCCCAGTAACTTTCATTCCGGGGAATAACTGAGCCACACCAAATTCGTTAAGAGAGGACGGAAATCCTGACACCAAAACAGCGGATTCCTCTCGGTGTACTACAATACTTCTATACAAAATCCTTGTATTAATCAACAGACGTAGTTTGAGCTAAGGGAACTCACGTGGGAGCATACGTTGTGAGCCGCAAAGAACTGTATTCACAGCTGTCTGGACGGCATCCTGGTCAATTTTTACGTTTCCAGGAATTGCGACACCGGAACCCACACGGAGATCGTAAGGTCTGTTTACACTGCAAAGCATATTGAAGAGGTGAACTCAAAAAAAAAAAACTTGAAAGCGATGTAAAATTATGTTTGGAAATGGTGATGGAATGATACAACTTACGGATCTTTATCGAGACATAGTTTGCTTGTAGCGCGTGAAACCCATTGAGCAACATTACTGAAATCAACTAAAAGAGATGCTGAATATGATAGAACCATTGAAAGAACTAGAACTGCCAATATCAAATTGTCAACTAAAAAAGCTTTTTCTCACTATACTACTTCGCAAACGAGCGGAAAAACAGAATAAGAGCAAGGGACAGAAGAGAGCGGGAAGAAAACAAAGAATCTTAACTGATTACAGGTTCCTAAATGTGTTGCCTTCAAAGTAATCGAAGAAAACTTCGGCCTATTTACTGCTTCTTTTCTGGCGCGGTTTATATTTCACTTGGTTACAGTGTTAAGATGCCTTAAGTGTTAATCATTACATATGCACAAATTTTCAATCTTGAGATGAACATAGACTTTATCTAACAGATTTTTATCTGTACAGAAACTATAAGATGTGGGATTCTGCAGCAAAATTGAGTTAGGTTCAAAAAATAAAGGAGGATGTTGGAGCGAGAAGGTTGTTGTTATTAGGTTGAATGGATAATGGAAGGGTATGATAGAAATTGACTTCGAAATCATTGGGTTTTTTTTTTCAAAAGGAAAAGTTTGTATCATATAGAGAGGATGGTGGAACAAAACTACACAAATCATTATTGGAAGAGTTTTGGTTTGAACCTCATAGATTAATGCACGAGCAGTTCATAAAGTTTAAGAGCAAGAAAAACTCACCTAAATACAGAGAACAGTTCGTCACCTTGTTGAGCGACACTGGCAAACTTGTCCAGTGCATTTTCCAGTAGCACTCCTTGTCGGACAAAGCCATGTGCAGCACTGAGGCTGCGCATCCATTCATATTCAGAGGCATTTTTTTCAGGAAGAATGTGCAAAACGAACATCACCGCTGGCCAGTTCTACAAAAAATACGTGATAGCACGACTTTTATAGGGAAAGGTTACGTTTTGAAAAAAAAGATTGCATTAGGTGCATAGCTTACGCAAAAAAAATAACAACGACAAAACATAACCACGTTAAAATAGTCTTAATTATCATCGCGGAATGTCCTAGATTGGACACTAATAGAAAAAAAATCCTGTTGAAATCCGCACTCTCCTAATCCTCTCGTACGCGACAGCACACGCTTCAAAATCTCCGACAGGCACATGCATAGCAACTTTGGGCCGATCTTCAAACCTAGCGTAGATGTTCAGTTTACCAGCCACTTTTGTAACTTCAGTAAGGAACCATGAAGAGAATTTGCTGAAACCCACATATTTAAGCGAAAGTGAGTTTGAATAGAGCAAAGAAGAGTAAAGACCTCAGATAGTCGACCGTAGAAGGATCGGGTACAGAGCACACAAGAGCCCAACGCATTCGTAGAGCGTCATCTTCTTCTACGAAGATCATAGCTGAAAATCAAAAACTTTGAGGTCCCAAAAACTCGGTGGTTACAATTGTATTGAAGAGGAAACTGTCGAAAAGAAGTAAGGAATGCTTAGAGAGAAGAATGACTGCTGAATTGTTCTCAAACGGACCCTCACACACACTTCTCCTACTTTTGAGATTTTACTATGACTTCGACTAAGAAAAAGCGCCAATCGTTTCAGAATACAGTATGAAAAAATTAGAGATGAATTGAATCCCTACAAATTAAGACCTTAGAGGGAGCAGCTAGGAACAATACTAACGGAGAAGAACTTTGTTAAGACTGTATAAATCTGTTCGTGCATTATTATGCGACAAAAAATTCTGAAGAACATAAGAAGCAGAGTTCAGGGGAGCTTTCTTCATACTGTAGAGTGAGTTCTGTGCACGACTTCACGAAGGGCGTGTTGCGTCGTGGTCTTATACGTCTTACACCTAACCTATAACCTGTATTTAGTTTTATTTCTATTGCTGTCGCCACCTAGACACCCAGAAAAGGACCGCATTATGGGATTGTACAGTTTTGAGACTTTGATCCAAACAATCACTGAAGAGAATCAACAAGCAATTTTACCTAACAAAAATATCTGAAACAGCGTACGCGGAGATACATCTCAGGAACTCTAGAAACCTGTAGCCATTCCAAGAAGAAATGCTAAAGAAATTGGGAAACAGGTGAAAATCTAGTATACGTCACTCCTCCCAACATTAGAATGTAGTTCAATTAATAGAATTAGAGGATTTGGCCACAACAGAGACTCCCAAATACCAACACACCGACAAGAACCCAATCAAAGGCAAAACAACCAGAAAGTTAGCCAATGTTAGCGCCTCCACGTCCTTTCAAAATGCACGGATTCGCGCACAGTGTTACCTGATTGGAGCGCAAAACTCCTTTGGAGCTGCGAATCTCGTATATTGAATTGCAAGAATAGCGAAATCAGGTTTACAGTAGTTTATATGTCTTTGATCTATGTATATGTCTTTGATCTGACACTTACAGTTCAGTTTTGCTTTTCAAGTACCCATGGATGGATTGAGGTGACAAGAATGTGTTTACCTTAGGTATTAACTGTTAAAAGCCTTGGATAGGAACAACAGTCAATACATGACACGTCCGATAGCCTTTGAGGTAAAAGTGGCTCAATGTACAATAATCTGATCAGGAACAAACAAAAATGATGTGAAGTCAAGTTTGAAGATATCTAATGTTCATATCAGTACTTTTCATTCGTGGATTTCGTTCAGGAAGGTTCATTTTTCTAAGCTGCTGGTCATGGTTGAGAAGGTTCTTTTGGGTCTGTAAATCTGTTGCTGACAATTTCGATAAAGCGCTGACTTTCGCAGAGGAAAGAAATCAAGAAAGAGAAGAAGGAAACGTTGAAAGTGCGCTCAACAGTTCAATCTGTGTACATGACAGAGGATATGACTGCTCCTATTACTGCAACCTCCACTACATCGGAAACACAGTTCGACACGGGACCTATTGTCGCTGGTACTCCTGAGAAGAAAAAAAGGTGAGCTGTTGCCACTTATTTAAGATTGAAAGGAAGTTTAAAGAGAACTAAATGAGGAGAGGTTTCTACTGGGCAAAAAATGAGTGCGACTCCCGCGTGAACCAATCTAAAAGGATTTTGAAGATCTTCACATGAACACCGATTATTAGGACGTTTCATGATTCCATTCTTACTTATGCGCTATACTTACCAGACCTCCAGTGACTGTGAAGTATAGCCGTGTGTGACTCAGAGGACGGTAAGGGGGCTCTTGAAGATTGTTTCGCTATTGTCTGAGATATAACGTATCCAGTGGATATGCTAGAGGAAACGCCAACATGCATCGGCGGAGCCACACTCCAGTGGTTCTTGGAAACACAGACAACTCCAGGATGCTCTCCTGATTGTAAAGACGTAGGGAAATACTTATAAGGCACCATGAGAAGAAGAATGCATAATGAGAGTTATCAAAATCGTTCAATCAAGTAGAACAACAACAAGAATAACTACAAGTTACGAGCTTACGTACAGTACACTCGTAATTCTCTGTATGTATAGTCGGATCAAAAAGACATGAAGCTCGGTGCAATTGCGCCCACGGCCGCGCTCAAAACTGTGGAGTGCTAAGGGTCCAGGTCGAACCATAGTGAACTGGAGCTCCATTTTAACCACATTCAGCATAGCCATCTACGTAACTTGACCAAGCTTCAGGTCGCTTTGACCTGACAATATGTACTTAATACTACATGACGTATCCAATAGTGCGGTGGTTCCCTGAGAGTGAAGGAGAGATTCATATCTAGAAATCATCTTTAAGATGTTTAGAAATATAGTATCGCGTGAGGCAATACGGTCTATTTAGACGTATTCATAAGGGATAAAAGTGCATGTTGTTAATCAGTCCCCTCACGGATGCAGCTATACGCGTTCGACTTCAACTCGGAATCGCTTGAGGTTTATGAAAGGTAATTATGTGCAGGCTTACAGTCACTTGTGGGGGAGGGGGTAGTCGATGTATTACTGTTTCTATCCCCCAGACAAGTCTGATACCAATTCATCGCCCTGGGAGAAGAAGTGGCTTGGAGAACACTGGGGTGGTTCCGAACCATCGATCGATCGTGAAATCACACCCCGACCTGTTACCGACTGCGCTACACCTACACTAAAGTGTGACACTACACGAATTGTAATCCAAAACATAGCCATTGTTGCTGATCACTTTGCTGGCGCTCTTCATTTGATGATCTTTATCATGCGATGTTATTTCATGATTATAGGTTGGAAGGGAAAATTTCACCGAGGAAGGGGTGAGTGTAAAGTTTTCAATCATGTCTCTCAGAAAAGATCTCAAAAAATCTCTGATAAGACTTCATGCGAACTTAATTTCAGAGCAAGATCACCAAAGCTGTGGGTTTCCAGTCATTTCTGTGGACTTTCTAACTTTGATTTTTTCTTGGCTTGTCTCGGAGTTTCTGCAGTATCAGTGCTGCTGTAAACGGCTGGAACATGTGAAAGGATCCCTGATCTCGGTCGCACACATCTGCCACGCGCGGTATTTTGAGGATACCGCTTGAACCCAGATAGTCAGGGTGGTGAGGCAGATCAAGATAGCATGTTGTGTGTCTGGGGAAAATGATGAACACGACCTCATGACGGCAGACGTTGCAAAACGGTGGGAAGATGAATACGGTGAAAAATGAGTAAAGATTAGCCAACTGGACTTGATTCTTTTTTGTGTTCTAACCATTCGCACCTTTAATTGTGTTCGTAAACAACATGCTAAAAAGGTCCCTATGACCACATTATGGGGTTTCGAGGATTTTGAAAGGGAATCTACAGCTTGGATCACATCAGCAATGCTACGATTCGTTCTGTGATAAAGATGGAAAAGCTGTGAACAAATTAAAAAATTTGTTATCAAATTCCTTAGCATTGCTTATCCCATGACTCCTTACATGAGGACTCTTAAGAAGAAAAGAGTGAATAGGGTTAATTAGGAATTAATTTAAACATCTACTTCTTTTCAGAGGCAAAAAAGTGCTTGGACAGAAAGGGTTTGTCATCTTTGATTCTCTGTGAAAATTAGTTGTGCACCTTCCCACGTTTCCAGAGAGAAGAAAGATCCTAAAAAGGATGCAACAACAGAGGCCAAATCCACGACTCGGACAAAAGGGTACTAAAGTGAACACAGATGATTTCTTAGGAGAAAAACGCTAGAGTTCCAGAGCACAAGACACTGTGGAAGTTGAGCCGACAATTTTAAAGCGACAAGATAAAGTCTCTCAACAAGTCTCACCAAAAAGCGAGTTTAGGAAACTTTTTTAAAACAATGGAAATATTTCCTTGAAAAGAAAAAAACTTTAGAAACTCGTCAAAAAACAAAACTAAAAAGTCGACCAATGGCCGAACACTCGTTAATAGAACTTGCTGCAAAGGTGAAGAAACGAAAGGAGCCGAAATCACGACCGTCAGATGTGAGGAGAACTTTATTTCAGCAATACAAGACATTTTTAGCAAAGTGCAACAGCAAAAGTATATATTCAGAGTAAAATATAAGAGATTAAGATCTTAAATTTTTCCACTCATACCTACGTCCACAAAGAAGAAATCGTACTGAAAAAGGTTTATTTTTTAAAGCAGAAGTGACTTCTCCTACAGCTTCCTCTGGAGCAGAAGAGACGCCTAATGTCCCTTTTTATTTTTTTTTTCAGCTTTCATGTAGGTTCGGTGGCACTTCTTTTACTGTGATCGTTTTATAGAAACCGAAAAGCGTTGATGAAGACCCATTTCCACGCCCACAACCGGGAAAGAAAGGCAAGAAGAAGCGCACAAAGCTACCGAAGACCGAGGAATTCGTTCCAAAAATAGATTCCGCTTGGTTGTTGCCTGAGGCGAACATGTTTGGATCCGGAGAAAAATCTGTAGAGCTTGCACTACAACCAACTGCGAACACTTTACCGTATACAGGATTACCAATAGTTCGTGGAAATAACAATAATAACGGTGTGATCATTATGGACGGACAACCGTTTTGGGTCACCAACATTCCACCGGTGGGTATTTTTCGAAGGGGCATAGCCAACAATGGTCGGATTTACTTTATTGCTTCACCTACATAGATCACACAGTTACTCGATGCATTCCAGGATGACACTGACGATGAACTCGTAATGAATGCTGCTGTTCTAATAGATGTGCTAGAGAATCGCTTGAAATTAGTGCCAATGCCAGATATTGAGTAGGTTTTCTGGATCTCTCGGGAACCACTTGATTTTACGGTGTGATCCGTCGGAATTTATAGATTTCTTTAAGAATTGCATTCCAGGATAGTACTGGACCCTATGGAAGAAACAACAGCGCTAGCAGCTCGGGACAGTTCATGCTACACTAAAGAAGTTATTTTTGGCAACACGGTCCGCAGTATGGTGAATTTGAACGGTGATTTTTATTTCTACCATAAAATTACTCCACTACATAGATCTTATGCTGTTGATTTCCAGAATTGTCAGTACGTACACTTTCGCTTAAAGGACGCAAAAAATCCGTTGCCCAGGTATATCCAGACGACCTAAAACAGCTGGTTATGCAAGAACCTACAGTTATGAATACGTACAATGTAAGATTTTGAAAAATTGTCAAAAAAAACGAGTGGTTATAGAGCAAATGGAAATTTTTAAGTTCTTTTTTTTCGGAAAATAATGGATGTGTAGGTTTTTTTCGTATTTGAAGTTAAGCAGAAAACAAATTCAAATGCTCCAAGGGAAATTTTGTTCATACTACGGCGGAGTGAAGCGAAAAAAAAAGAGAAAAAAAAAGTATAACGGTCGGAGGAGAGAACAGTTTCCACGACCACTCCAACAAGTTCAATCTCAACTAAACAAACTTGATTTCAGCCAGTCAATTTTAACTTTTTATTTTCAGCGAAAAACGTACAACCGTTCACAAACGACTCCTTTCACGAAATCACCAAAACCACCCACAACACCTCCTTCGTGTACAGACGGACTAGAAGTAGCCGTACCTGTACCGAAAGGTCAAACTCACCCAATACAAATATCGTCTGCTTTGAAGAAATAACCACAATCAGTTGATCAATTACGAATTTTATTGCTATTGATATATCGGTGTGTTCAGAGTTGAAATGCAATGCAACGTTTATAAATACTTAAAAGATTATTTATCGATTATTTCCTGAAATTTTTCCACATTTTTCCACTTAACCACATGTCTGATCTGATACGGCAGCGAAATTTGCAAAGAAAAACGACGAAATCCACGTCTTCTGAATATAGTGAACATATTCAAAGTCCATACAAAGTCACATCCTGAAAAACATCTACGAGGTGGCACTGGAAACTAGTGCGCATCTCTGAAAATGGCAAAGAAATCATCATGATATCGTGCCACGTTGATGTAAAGGGCAGAGCAACTCTGTTATTTCTGTCTTCCCGACATTTTATACTTTTGGTCGTCGGGCGTAGGCGGCACAACCGAGTACCAGTCCAATTTCCGACGGTAGATTATGGAATGCAGGCCTCGAAAACTAGAAGTTTCGTACATTTGCGCAGGCAGCTGCGCTTGATGCAGAAAAAAGGGAGCTGGATCTGGACCCGCCTACACGAATCCGTTGCGGATTCTCGATAAAGAGGCCCATTATCTTTTTTTTTTCGTTGCTGGGTTTTCTATTGTTTATTTGTATTCATTCCTTGCCTCTTACTGTGGGCACGCCTTTGAGCGTAATAAATAAATAAGCAACTAAATAAATATTTTACTCACCTGGAGCTACTCAGATTGTAGTGGATTAGATGGTAATAATTAGTATTTTTACATTTAAATTGAAGTACTTAAAGGAAATTAATCGAAATCAATGTAATGCGGAAACCCCAAGGAAAACGTAGAGTTCGGATTGTGGAGGAAAGCACGACAAATTCGTGATACGGTTTCTTTAATGAATATCGACGAGATTTGCTTCTCTTATACCTTGTAGAATAGAGTTGTTACAATGATCTACAGTAAGTTTCTGTCCCAAACATTCGCCAGATGCGAGCGACAAGGAATCATCATCTCGAGTATAGAAGGTGTCGTTGTACCTCACTGCTATCGACCTGGATATCTGTGATCGACTGGGCAGTTCTTCCAGGGCACTGAAGATGCTGGCTGTTGCCGCACCTAAAGTTCCTTATAACTCACACGTTCTTAGAATGATTTTTTAAGAGGTTTAATCGCTCCGACTAGTTAGCTCCTACTCAAGAATCATGTTTGCGACCTCTCCGAGCGTAATTAGAATGCTAAGCTCGGACGGATCCGTCACACAATGAAAAAGTCCAGGAAGAACCACAAGGAGGATCTCAAACTTCTTTGATGGAGACCGCTATGAGGTGTGGTATGGTGATCGCAGCGTGGACGGAAAAGTTGAACACCCTCGTGTACGACTCAGCGATCTGGATTTCCTCGTCACTGGACAAATCATCATCAGGCGATGACTGCTAAGTAAACAAACAAATGTCTACCTAAATAAACATTCCATAATTCAATTGTGCCATTTGATCTGTATCTACCGCTCTGATTATTTCAAGTCCACGAAGTCAAAATACCTTAAGGAAGCCTATGCGGCAGACTGGATTCTCGGATCATCTTCATTTCCTAAAAACAGACATTGTTTACTTGGACTCGGCTCAAGGGAAGTTCCCGCGCTCTGTCGCCAAATCGCGGTCGAAACAAACCACCATGGTTTTGATTTTCAGTTGGAATTTGTTGCGTCACCTTGTTGTTTATTTTGATGCTCTCCTTTCTGCTGTTTTAGACGTTACTTCCAACATTCTTTCTCCGTTTCTTTCTTTCTATGCCCGAAATAATCTTGGGTAATTTTTGCGCAAAATTTGTTGGATTTTTGAGCATATGGGAATTCAGTCACTCCTCCTGATGAATCCGGAGAAAATCCCCACTGAAAATGGAGTTGCATACGAAGATTTGCATCGTAGTCGTGTTCCATCGGTAGGAAGTCATTCGAAAGCAGGTCAGTGATATTTTTAAGAACATTTTTGACCCTCTTGAATGCGTTAAGCGTTTGTTGTGCTCCTCTGTTTCCCTTCTGTTGCTTTTCTTTTCTTGCACACAACATTTCACATTGCTGACGTAGATTAGTCGAGAAAATCTGTATATTGCCATATTCCTTAGTTCCGTATATCGCTACTTTTTTTTTTTTTCTTTTAGATGATAATTCGGTTATCATTTTATGTTGTTTTACTATCTCTCCATATTCTTCGTTTGTTATGTTCGAGGTTATGGTTAAGACCAAATTTTTAACGTTACAGCTATTGAGTGTAGCAGCTTATTTTCTTTTACCTTAGCGGGTGTAGCTATTCTACACCCATTTATTTTTGCATTGTTTTAACACATCAAAAGTTTGGAACTGTGGCCTGCTGAAACCTGGAGGAATTTCTGCTTGAAGTGGAATCCTTATGGTTTCTTCCTTCGCTTCTAGATCTCTAAAATTGTGAACTAATGTATTGTATGAATGGAGTTATAGGATTTTTCTGCCGAATATATAGACAAGAAGCGGCGATTAGTAACATCGAGAAATGGGTGATGCATAATACTCTAAGTGGTAATCTTAGAATTTGTCACTTAAGGAAAGCATATCACGAAATTGACGCAGTATGGGAACCTCAGAGAATACGTAGAGTTCGACGTATATACTACAGAACGCAGTGTGGATCCGCATAACTTCCCCTAATAGTTCGTTAAAAAACAGCGTGGAAGACACCGTTCTTTCCTACGAAATCAGTTCGCGCCATCCTTGTGCATGCGATGCATCCACGAGCGATCGAAGATCAGTGATGCCTGCTTACCAGCCTCTTCAAGTAAAATAAATGAATAGACTACTGATGGAACCAGAGCGTGTACATGGGGACGTGTTCTAACGTGCCTCGTAGGAAGAAACGCCATTCCCACACCTGTTTTGCGACGATTATGGAAAATTGAGCATAGCCACGCTGGGTTCCGTAATTCGCAACCCGAACGCTATGGGTTTCCCGAGGTTCCCATACTACGCCAATTTCGTGATACGCTGCCTTTAATGTCGCCGTTTGTTACGTTGTGTATGTTTTATTTTGTTGTTATATTTAGCTTTAGCGTTAGCTCATTTTTGCAGATTATTTTCCTGGTAGGTTTATCCTATCTTCTTTTGAAATCAGCACGTATTGCGAATTCTGATTTTCAAAGGTTCAGCTGCTTGGTTTCGTGAGCATATAAATGTCCTAGAGTCGAATTTCAATGTTTTCTTAGGTGTATCACTTTCAGATTCCTCTTGTGGGGTAGAATTGCGTGTATTGACGTTAAATGTTTGGTGTCTACCTCAGCCGTGGCCTATCGGGAGCAAAGATAGAAAGTATCGACTGAAAAAATTAGCTGAGGCGATACTCGAAGAGAATTATGACATTATAGGTCTGCAGGTAGCATTTAGTTGATTTTCCGTGGTTTTTGTCAGAACATTGATAAAAGGTTTTTATTCAAGAACTACTTCTTATTATTTTAGGAAGTGTGGAGCGAGAACGACTACCTGGACATGGTAGATCGCTTGTCCAGCACGTTTCGATTCCATCACTATTTTCACTCAGGATTCACCGGGAGTGGTGTTTGCGTGTTTAGTCGTCATCCTATAGTATCTACTCTTACTCACAGGTAATCTGCTCTGGAGCTAGGAAGAAATCTGAATCATGACCAATGAACTGTTTTAAGGTATTCTTTGAACGGTTTTGCTCATCATATTCATCGTGGTGATTGGTTTGGTGGCAAGGTATTTTTTTAGATCTTTGATGAGACACGAAGATTATTTATGTTTTGAGCTGTGCTCATATCACTCATTATGATTTCTTATAAATTAGTAACTGTTGCTGAATTACCACCAAACTTCATCAAGCGCTCAAGAGGAAAAAAAGATGGAAATATAAAGCTGCTAAAGATCCTTTTGTTTGAATAAATTGTTCAAACAATCCATAAATGCCATAAATAGTAACAGTAATGGTAAAAACAGTAGTAACTGTAACATAAGCGTACTGGTATTTGGCAGAGGTTTCTATGTTAGCTGGAATGTTCTTACCAGTACGCTTATGTTACTGTTACTATTGTTTTTACCATTACTGTTACTATTTATGGTATTTATGGATTGTTTGAACAATTTATCTCTTTCTTATATTTGACTGCGCGAGAACACGAAAAATCCTATTGTTGAGCATGTCTAGAAATGTTCACGAGGTCAAATTTTCAAAAGTATTCCTTGTTTCACGAATATTTCAGGTAGTTGGACTCGTTGAGTTAGAAGTGGGCGAAATTCGAGTAAATTTTTATACCACACATCTCCACGCCGAATACGATAGAGAAAATGATCTATATCTGCCACATAGGTGGGTAAATTAAGCTTGTTTTGGAACTAGGTTCTGTCGTTCGAATTCCTCACATTTCCCCTAATTTTACTTTCATTATTTACTTCCCTGGTTTTTTTTTTCTTCTGTCAAAATAACTTTCACCATCTACATACAACAAAAACATTTAGTTATATTAGATATACTATGTATACTTAATTTGGATGAACATGCTTACCTGTATTGTATATTTCATATCGGAGAGATTACATATATTTTTATTATTCAGAACCTCGCAGTCATTCGAACTAAGCCAGTTTGTTCGACATACTGCTCATGGAGCTGACATTGTGATAGTGACAGGCGATTTAAATATGGAGCCAGAGGATCTTGGATTGAGGTAACAGGGGAGCTGTATTCGATTTTGACGGTTTTGTTTAATTCTAATCACTTATTTTTCTTCCTTATTTCAGTCACATTTCATTAACTTCGTTCTTTTTATGTGTTCGAAAGTTATTAGTGTTGTCCCGGGCTACTGTTTATTTTGGAATTCTCATCTGTTTTCTAATGAGTTACACGTTCCTCATTTAGTCATTTAATTCTCTGTACTTAGCGGAGTATCTGATGAGATACGTTTTCAGTTTTCCTAAGTGGAGAAGGCACTGTCACTTTTGAGCACTGTTTAATGCTGTGACACGTGGAGCAAACGTGTGACAATAAATTGATCGAAATGATTCACAATACTGCGTGCAGCAGAACTTTGTTGGGCGTTGGCTTCTTAGGAATTCTTAGCACTCTTTTTAAAATTTTCATTTGCTTATTGCTTAGAATATTTGTGGAATTTGTGGTATTATAGAATTTTATCTCCAATCATCACATTGTTTTTTTTTTCTAATAATCGTAAAACGTTCACATTAGCTAAAATTTCTTATTCTCAGGTTGATATTATCGCAAGTTCGTCTTTTTGATGCCTGGCGGCTCGCCCATCCATCCTCTCCTGGTGACAGCGTATCTTCGAATTCGTTAAGTCGATGTCGTGGCGTAGATCATGGTGCAACCTGTGATCGTCCTGACAACTGTTATTCTAGTCAAAAATTTAAGGATAATGTGAGCATTGCGCCTCAAGTGCAGAATCCTTTCTTATCATAGAATCAAAGTCCTTTTTTTGTTTAGGATGAGAGCAAAAGGATCGATTATATTTTGTTTAAGAGCGGCAGAATGTCAGTTTGTTTGGAAAAATGTGAGATTACGATGAATAAGGTGTGCTAATTTTATTTTTCTTCATTCTTGAATGTAGCTCTATTACCGTTGTTAATATAGATACCTGAAGAAAATCTTAATTATTCGGATCACGTGGGGCTAGTAGCGCAATTCAGTATACAAAACGATCTGCGTCAGGTTAGTTATTCTTTCCTACTTATATTTCAGGGAAGATAAGGTCAGGGCTTTTTTCCCCCGTATTCCTGTTCTTCTTGTTAAGAATATTGATGTGTTAGCAAAACAACAAGCGGTCAAGTAAAAGCATCCTCAATTTATTTTATACTGAAGTAGTTTTTTCTGGTTGTCTCTTCCAGCAACATAAGCTCGCAGCAAACAAAGGTACATAGTCATGGTGAGAAAATCAATGTCATTCTGTGTAATAAAAAAATAATGCATTCTTATGTTTTGCTTGTTCATTCTCCAAGAGAACAACTGTAAAATTCCAACATTTGGATTGGCTTCGATCAAACTTTGCTTTCCGTGTGTGTTAGGCGAGCAGGTAAACTTCTCATAAGAAGCCATAAATTCAATTATCAGTTATTTTAGTCGCTTTCTATTTTAGTTTTTTTGAAATATATTTTACTGTCAGTTATCCTCTTCTTCCGTCTTGGTTCTATTTGTGATCAGAGAGTGATGAAAGAATGCCGAGTTTACAGTTGGAAGTTTTGCACAAAACTAAAAAGTATTCTGGGCATATTTATAAAAAGTATAGGACACTCTAGGGTCCTTTTAACATCATGAATACCATCTGTTGTTAATATGTAAGAATATAATACTTGATATTCAAGATGATATAAAGCAACTATTATTCTGAAGAAGATCTCTCAGTGATCTGAACTAGAACGTTTCTTTTGGACCGTGGTCATCTCCATCTTTTCAAAATAAAATAGTTTTCCTTATTTGTGAAATGAAACTGCGAGATTACACACTTGAACATAATAGATTGGTTCTTGAAAACCAAAAGCGTAAAGAAGATCATATGATGATTTCGATATCAATGTATTTTATACAGCAATCATGCGAATGGGAGCCAAACAGGCCGCTGCTGATCGAAGCGATTGGCATCGTCTCTGGCGGGCAGCGGAGGGCTCGCTCCGATCGTACGTGGTTCATTTGCCTAGCAGCGTTCTTGTTCGTGGTTATAGCGCTTTCGTTATTCCTTGATCCAGTGCTTCCGTTTATGTCAGCGGTACTGTCTGTTTTCAGGTGAGTACTTCCCATATATTTTCCTTTTTATTTCGACAATCTCTTGAGTTTACTGTTGGGATTTTCTCTAATTTCGGCAAAATACCCTATTGTTAGGTAGTTAGTAGTTCTGTTTCTTGATTAATTTCTTATACCAATTACAAGAGGAGCTCAGTGGCTACCATTTAGATTGGTTGCCAGTTTTGTAACAAAACGACAACTTTCTTTGTTTCTTATTTTGTTGCATTATTTTGTCTTTGTTCTGTTGGATGATAATACCAAATATAATGGTAGCAAATTAGCATTCGCTTGAGAAATTTATTTGATTGTTTCGGCGAAAATAAATTCATACGTTGTTGCTGCCGAAAGGCAAAATCAGTTTAGTCTTTGGTTCTTTTGGATTGCTATGAGAAAAAGAAGTTAGCTGAGTTTTACTTTAATGCTGGAGAAAGTTTTGAAATAAATTGTGCTTTCCCTCTCCAGTGGTCCTCAACGATTAACAGCTTTGACTATGAGTGGAGTTTCCATAACTTTTCCCAACTATCACTAGCATGATTACGCAAAGTTTTCTTCCTGAGATTTGGATGCTGTGAAGTGCTGGTTGATCAACAGTTTGTGTAGAATTGGTATATTTCACCAGCTACGCCTTGCCTTCAGATTAATACGAGTTATTTTCAGATTCACACTAACTGTTATATTTGCATTTTGTGTATGGCAAGGATTAATAGGATTAACACTTGAGCGTAAAGCTCTTAAGGCTGCCAAGCAGTCTATGCAACAGTTGCTGAACGATTAGAAATTGGAAATTATTGGAGATTGGAAATTTCCCGTGATATTTCTAGTTGACTGCCCTCTTTTAGGAACAGATGTTCTCGGCCTTTGTAATTATTAGCACCGTTTGGGTACTTGTGAGTGTTAAGAAAGAATTGCTCCCATCGAGGTCGACTTCTCACATAGTTGTATCCAGCGGGTGATGAAACACACTGTCTGATGTTGTCATCACTTTTATTTCGTAGTTTTTCTATTTCTCTACTTGCTACAGTGCTGTATAGGGATTTACTGAATCCAGTGATGTTTAACTGTGCAATTCCATTAAACGAAGGTATCATCGGATGATTATGGCTCTTTACTAAAAATTAACTCCATATTCGAACCTATTTAATATTGTTTTTCTTCTGTCAGATACCGGTAGCTGAGCTTCTATGTATTCCCTTGTTTACAAATATGATAACTTGTTACTTCTGGAATGTTTCGGTCAACTGTGAAATTGTTTTATCTAAAATTTATCAGAAGGATGCAGTATAAATTGCCTGTAGTAGATGTCTTCAAACAAAGTTACTGCCTGTTCATTTGTCGATGTCTTTCTCGAAACCGTTTAGCGGTCATTGCGCTGTACTTGCAATTTCCTTTTCTGCAATCATTTTCTGTTCGTTTTGTGTGAAAATGTGGTTAAGGTGATGAATCGAGTTCTCAACTGGATCAAAACTAGAGCCGATCACAATGTAGTGTCATACTCGAGGTTTGGATTACCAGGTGAAGTTTTGCGTGTGCTATCAGTGAATCCGCTGTTCCGTTTTCTTTTAATTTAAAAGTACGGTACGTTCCGTTTCTTTCCATTGCTTGGAATCGGCTTACGACAGCAAGTTTTATGGTTCGAATATTTAAGACATTAGAACTAATGTATTTTTGAATTTCTGTACTCTTCGGTTTTTTTTTTTGTTATGATGGATGGTTATGCATTCAGGCGATGAATTAGACGATCGCCCTCCTCCAACAACCATTCATGTCGCTCCGTTTCGTGAAGATAGTCCGGAATTCATGGCATTTGGAACACATGCACAACGAGCTGCAGTGGTGAGTCTCAGAATATTTCGCTGTGGATAATAATAATTGAGTCTTTTTTAGATATCAGCTGGTGTTGGTCTTTCATTGGTAATCTTCATATTTTTGTCGGTTTTCTTCGAATTTGATTGGTATCACCATGAAAAAGGCGTTGATATTGGGGCACTGAGTAAGCTGCGTTTGTTTCCATGATTTTTAAAGAAGTTCCCCTTCATTTCAGTTCTCCTCTCTGAGTACACTGATTTCAGTTGGTCTTCTACTATTCCTACTCGTTGGTATGTCCATTCACTGGCATGTTGTTCGGGGAATAAAGCTTAAGCAACCGCGATATCTTGTCCCCTTCATTATTATATATACTATGACACTAGTTGTTGAGGCAATTTTCTTCGTATTTGTGGTGTAAGCAGTTTTTTTGGCTACCAAAATTCTCATTTCTACCGAAAGACGCTTCGTTTCATTGCAGTAATCACATTGTTGTGCTTAGTTATTTGAAGACGATGCCTCCACAGAGTTCTTCGGTGGGTTTTGCTACTTCTGCTTCGAATTATTTTTCTTACAAGTTATTTGCTCCACCTTTCAGGGCTATATACTGGTTACAGCTATGTTTATTTTTGCTATGGGAGTTCAGGCGGTCATGCTGACATCTGTAATAAGGTACGTTTGTCAGATGGTATTGTGTATTGTTAAGGGAGCCGAGGAGTTTTCATTAAATGGCTTATTGAAACGTCTCTGTCCTACCTTGAGCCTGTCCGGAGAGATCACAGCAAGTATGTACGCCAGCTCAAATATCGTGTGATTATGCCAAGCCAGATTAAAAGGCGCCAAAATGAGGAGAGCCGCTATTGAAGCAGAGGGAGAGATAAAGAAGTTGTGGGGCAATGTCTTTCAATGCCATTCATCTGGCACCACACTGCAAGGTTTTGTGTGGTATCCAGGTATAGTCGGGTCCCGAAGCTCGATGCAGTTGCGGCCCGCTGAAGCGTAGCGGTTAGGATCGTGGTGGGATCATCGCTAGGTTCATTTGGTTTGCAGTGTTCAGTGAAGAACCTCTCTTGCAGCGCAAGCGCTTACGCAATTACACCAAGCTTCAGTTCGTTTTGGCTCGACTATTTAAAAGGCAACAGAGAATGTTTTTTTCTGATAATTCTGGACCAAAGTTTGGCGAGTTGTGATTTGTGTGTTTCTTACTGTGGAGTTAGACATCGTCAAAACCATCACTGAATTTATATTTTCCAAAATAGCGGGTTCGTAAATTAGCAATTTTACCGCCTTCTACAAGATTTGAGCGCTGCAAGTTGCTTACGAGCAGAGACAGTGATAAAATCCACGAAGTACTTCTAGCGAATATTCTGGAAGTGGGACGGCATTCCGTTAATTATTGATTGTTTTCCTGCTGTTGAATAGGTGTATGCTTAAGGTGTCGGAATTACCTTGAAAAGCTACAGATCCACGATTTGGAGATGCGCGTTGCTGAGAAAAGTGTAAGTGAAAGCTAAACCCTTTTCTTTCTTTCCTTCATGTCAGTAGTATTTTGCAGAAACTACAACATCCTGGAATACTAATAGTATTTGGTCCTGGCAATCCAAGCGCGTCCAATGGCTCGACAACGCTGAATATAGTCAACGTACCAGACGCTCCTCCATCGTACGAGCATGCTACTCAGGCAGCAAATGGAACCGCTCAATCAGCACCTGCGCAACCACCGCAGCGCACGGTGCTGCAAGCCGAAGATGGGATACTTTAAGTTTTGATACGCTGAGCGCTTGTGCTTTTCATGGCTTTATTGAGAATTCTTTAGAAAACATCATTTCTGCACATAATACGAGTTAGTCACAAAATATCCTTGTTCGATTGTAGATATAGTATCTTCGTGTTCAAAAACTGTGTGTTGTATTTATGTAGCATTTAAAAACCAGTTTCATAAGGTATTGTATATAGCAGATTGTGGGTAGTAACGGTACGCATAATTATTTCTTAAATACTTGACTACTTTAACCAAAAATACGCATATGAGAGGTTCAGCTTCGGTAGATGTATGGATCACTAATAGTTCTGTCTTTTTTATTTTATTTTGAGAAGTTGTAGTTGTACGCACCGGATAAATGTAGCGACTTTGTTTTCATGACTCATTATCAAGGTTCTCTATCACAAATTTATAATGAAAGTCTGAGGAATGAGTGTGGTTCAGTTCGTTTCGCCCTAACACCAAAAATGGTATGAGGTCCCTTTAGCTAATAAAACTGAATGCGGTTTTTAACTTCGAGGATGCGTTAAATTCTGTTCAGAATCCGTCTGATGGTAAAAAACCGCTGAAAGCAAAGAAAACAGGATCGGAGTCTCCACGCAGAACGAAGTCAGTTAGTAACATTCCAGGAGCTGACAGAAATGAAATAACCAGTGTTTACAGAGCGGAAGAAAGAAAATCGATAGGAACTTCAACCGAATCAGGATCTTTTGAACCAATTAATGAATTGAAACAAATCGAAAGTGTGTGGACCTCCGTATATAAATTTTTACTAATGGTATAGTAGTTAATTTAGAAATGCTTGATGGGACCTTACCAAGGAAGTTGAGAAGTGAGCCACTGTATATGAAAGGAGCAGTTGCATTAGCAGAAAAAGTGAAAGGAAGGAAACCGTTGAAACCAGGCAGTCGTGTGAGACACAAACACTTCCAGTTCTGATTCTGTGTTCCGATGACTTTATGGATCATAGTCGTGATCATCTCTCGTCTTACTATCCATCAATATGCGCTAAACAATGGAGTAATGCGTGCCAGAAATACTAAAGGAAGTGATCTCTATTTGTTGCGGGAATACTGATTAGCAATAAAAATTACATTGGGAATGACGAAATCAAGCATGAGAACAGCAATTTCGTTTTTCCCCGAGATCGATTGTTTGCGGAGCGATCTTAGCCCCGCCTACTTCCGACCGCTCCCAATCAATACCTATCGAAAATGAATGCGCCATCGTAAGTATTAGTAATCGTAAAAGTAACGATATGATGTGTAGCGTCAGCCTATAGATGGTTAGGGGTTAGAAAGTGTACCCGATGTATACAGATGGCGATGATACCGTACCCCGAAGAGACCTCTGCAGCTGCTGAGTGTCTGTTTAACCGTTTTTGATCCCTTTGATTTTGATTTGATTTTTGATCAGTGGTTCCCACGTGATTGAGTTAGGAGCAAATCCAGACATATGCTCATGGATAAGGGTAGGAAAAAGTCGCTCATTCCAGACATTAAAAAGATATTTTCCCCGGTCAGTGGCAAAAGAGACTGGCGTATCAGCACTTGTTTATTTGTTACAAATTTTCAAAGCGGATAATAGCTAGATCCGGCGCGAACTTTAAATATCTTTTCATTGGAATATTCTCTTCTCGTAAGAAAATGCTTCCTACCAAATTACGATTAGTTTCATTCATTTTTTTTGTAGGAAAGTCTCAGTTCGGATGAAATCATTTACCCATTTTCTTACGATGAAAATGTCAAGAAGAAAAGTGTGAAGAAGAGAGTGGTAGAGGTAAAGAAATCAATGTAATGTCAGGAATTGATGAAGTCCGTCTATTGATTATTTCAGCCATTTCCACCGGGGATTGTGCCATTTCTAAAGGATGACACTTGTGCCGGAATCGTAGAAATGAAAGGTGTTCGAGTCACACGACTTCCATACAGTAGGATGCCGATAGTTACTAGCAATAATTGCAATAATAACCAACTTTTCGTTGACAACATGCCTTTTTGGTGGGATCCGATGCCATCGGTGAGTTGAGTCGAAGAAATAAAATTGACAGATTGATTTGATTATTTTTAATTTGTAATTTTTTCTATAAATATTCCAGGATATCACGGACGATGAAATCGTGATGAACGCTGCTGTTATTATAGAAGTACTTGAGAATCGCTTAGATCTCGTTCCAATGCCGGATATCGAGTGAGTGGAGTGCTCCAAGGAGAAAAAATCAAATTTAATTTACTTCCTAGAATTTTCTTTTTTTAGAATTGTCCTCGATCCAATGCAGGAAGTTTCCATACTGCAGAGACGTGATGCTCAGTGCTTCACCAAGGATATTGTTTTTGGGAACACTGTTCGTAGTATGGTGAATATGAATGGTATGTATTTGGAGGAAATTTTACAAAATCTCGGTGTTGACGTCAAATATTCACCATTTCAGAATTGTCGTTGCGAGAACTGCAAGAACGAAGCGTAAGGAAATTCCGGAAGAAATCTTTCCCCATAAATCCGAACAAGAATGAACTTGAGACATTACATATAAAGGAACCAATAAGATATACTTTGTACAGTGTAAGAATAAAAGAGAAATCAAATTTTATTTAGTTTTAATTTTTTTTTTGCCCATAAAAAGCTAATTCTTATTAGATAATTGCGATTTTAGCGTAACGACTACAACGAAAAATCCGTCGAGGATTTCACGCCGACAAAACGTGGACGATATTCCAAAGAAATGGTGAATTTCAGCTGAAAAAAAAAACCCGTGACGATTGAAAATGTGAAAAAATCTCTCTTATAGAAATGCACTTCATTAATTGTGTTCAGTAGTAGTTAACGGAAAAAACAAGTAAATTTTTCTTGGAATTTTCTTTCTACTGGTTTTGTATGGATTTATAGGCGTGCGATCTTAATATCAGCTCTATTGTTTCGCTGCTGCCTGGTACTTTGCTCAGTGCCGAACATAGTCGCCCTGACTTATGTCCACCTGGATGACCACAAGCGTCTGCCGCAACACACGCGCTCCCTCTGCTTCTTTTTGCTCCATTGCCACGTTTCAATCAAATTCGCCTCACATAACGCAGTATGTGTGACACTCTAGATGTCTGTTTATTTATTTTTGTTTATTTATTCAAGTTTGGGAATCTACAGCTTTGATCGGCCATCCTTCATCATTGGCCCGAGGTATTTCTCAAACGTAGGCAATACCTAAAAATAGGAGATTGCTGTAAATCGTGGATTTACGAAAACACCTCGATAATCACCTCAGTTCTGTTCAATTGGCTTTTCTGTGCCCATTCCAGTAAAGCCGGATAGACATTTCCGTCGCGGCGTCCAAGAACCTCAAGCAAAGATTTGCTCTACTATGACGTTTTAAATCTTTTTTTTTTTCCTCATAGAAAAAATTCCACCAACTGAATGCAGCTCAGCATCGTCGAAATCCCAACTGTCCACAAGAGACACGGCATTTGGCCGTAACCGTTCCAGACATCGATAAATTCCTTCTCGAACAGCATCCGCTTGAATGTCGGACATAAATCCGCCCTGAATAAGGGAACGTTTGAGGCTGTGGTGAAATCAAGGTAGGAGAACCCACGCCTGACCTTCGTGAACTCTCCTTGACTGGCTGTTATCAAATCGAATACGTATAAGGTGGCTAGATCGGTCAACGGAGCTCTGAGTGACGGTTCTGAGGTGGTGGCGATTTTTTGTAGGAAGGTCTTCACGAGGTAGAGGCGAACATGCATCTAAAATTGAAACCGTGCAAGTTTTTAGTTATGGCCAACTCTTCAACAGTTTTCATTAAATGTGAAGAAATGTTTTAATTAATTCACAGGATTATTCGTTCTCATCTGTGGATCGCAATTCGCACCAATGCTATGAACGGTGACGGGTATCTCTCATTCAGTTGTATTAATTTTAAATATTCTTTGCTTTGGCCCTACCCGCGATGCCTTGCACAGTTCTATGGAAGCACGATTCCATCCCTCCTCAGGTGTCGATTCTCGCTGGTGTCGTTTTAGGGCATTGTAGGCACGGAATACCTGCAAGTATTAGTATAGTCGGGTCAAAACGACCTGAAGCTCGGTCCAGTTGCGTAGGCGGCTGCGCTCGAAGCGATGCGGTGGAGCGTAGCGGTTAGAGTCAATCAGAGACCGTTGCTAGCACTACTCATCACTACACTTCGCGATGGTTCCACCTGGATATCAAGCCCTGCCGCTTACGCTACTGCACCGCGCATCATGCCGTCCTGACCCGACCGTATTGCAGGCGGTTCCCGTGGCGGAGACATCCGAATGGATGCAGTTAATACCTGCTTTCTAGCCACATGCTCGAAATCGTGCACGATATCCGCATCCGAATAGTTGTCCCACGTAGTAAATCGGGACCGGACAGATTCTGGCTTACCGATGTATCCACATATCGCTGCCAGATGAGCGCTCCCACCACGCACCTCCTCAGCAGCCTTCATTAGGAACCTACAGCGAACGTTTGAGAATCCAGGAATGTTCCGCTACACACTCTCTTCAACATACCTGGCGACTTGAAGCAGCATCACAATATTTTCACCCTCATACGTACAGCCACCGACTGAATAGGCATAAATTTCTGGAAAAGCAGAAGCTAGAGAGTAACCATGTCCTCCGCAAGCCAGTCGGCACTGTTCAATGCCCTGAAGTGGGGTATTTAATGGAATTTTTTTTAAAGCGAAACGCTCGCTTCGAACTCACCTGCGCTGCTTCCCACGAGACGACGGACTTCAGCCCCGATGACAGCGCGTGGATTTCTGGCAGGAGCTCAGTGTTCCCTTGCGTTAATTGCTCAGTTACCTTAAATATGATGCGGAGTGCGACACCTTATTCCGAAAAACTGGCAGAATCTCCGGAGATCTCCATCACCTTCATGTACAGATCTCGGATTTCGTATGCTGCGAACATGAAGGCGAACGCACGTGCGAGTTGTGGCAGGAGACGGAACTGTTGGGTTTGGTAGTCGAGGATTTGCACTTCTCCACATCTATAGGCTCATATTTTGATCTCATTTCCATCCCACCGTTCATTATGGACAACTACCACAATTTTTTCTGCAAGAGACCCACCCTTGTGAAATTTCTCCTTGCCTTCGAATTGCCGAGTAACGAATCGCTATACAAGTGGCTGCAGCGAGTTGTGTAGCCTGATCTTTGATCATTATCGATCTGACGAATACCATCGTTCCGTAGTTTAACTTGGAATGCTTGGGTGCTATGAAAGTACCGTCCTCTTCAACCTGAAAAGTGAGTGACCATGAGGCGCTGGTCAGCAAAATTCTGCGCGGATGGTGTTCTACCTTTGAATGCCTCATAAGCATGTGGTTCCGCGGTATCCTGTAGTTATCGAATAGTAGGAATCCATTGTCACTGGAGTTGAATCCGAATTTGGGACCTATGTCGCCAACTCGTACTCCTTAAATACTAACTACAATAGATATGGACTAAAATGCTATACTTAAAGGCAGCGTACCATGAATCTGACCTGGTGAGGCAATATGCAGGAAAAGTTAGAGATGGGGTTGTAGATAGCAGAATCCAGGTGATTCCGCTCATCTGTCCCTAACTGTCGTAAAAAAAAACGCCGTGGGAACCGTTCTAATTCCTACGAGGTACGTTAGAACACTTCTTTGTACGCACGTTTCGGTCCACATAGCAGCCTACTAATTGGTTTCGCTTGAATAGGCTGATAAGAAGACATCATTGATCTTCGAGCGGACCTGGCTCGTGCGTTTTTTTTAACGACAATTAGGGAGCGATGAGTGTAACTACGGATCCTGCAATCGACAACCCCATCTCTAGCTTTTTCCACGGATTCCCTCAGATTCCCTGCTTATGCTGTTTTTGCGTGGCAATTTCAACTTCAGACGCTATTGTCCCTGATTACAGTACCTTTTAAGGGTTTGTGAGTCTCCAGATCCCTCAGTTGTACTATAAACGGATGTGGCCCGCGGCAAACGCCTTGAGTGTACAGCTGAGCCACAACTACAGCATAATTCGAGGATTTTCCTAACGCACCTGGCCACCATCTGTAATAGAACATCTAGGACGATTCGCAGATTTTTTCAGGAGGAAGAGTTTTCAATGTGGGACTGACTTGGCTGAGGTTATGGTTGGTGAGTTGATGATGAACTCTTTGGTCTTTGGATCATAGGTGGCTGTCGTTTCCAGATTCTTCAAATTCGTTCCTGGAAAGAATTAGGCCAGGTCAACGGTATAACATCACAATGGGGTATGTTCGGATCAAAACGATCCGGAACTTGGTGCAGTCCCGTAAGAGGCCGCGCAGGAAGTATTCGAGCTGGCGATTGCGATCAGATGGGACCTTTCCTGGCTCCACTGACTTCGCCTACGCAACTGTACCAGGCTGCAGGTCGGTTTGACCCAGCTATACAATGCTCACCGTGTCCAAGTTCGGTCTGTGCGTAGGTCCCAATGATTCCCCGAGCAATCGCTAAGGACAGCCATTCATCCAGCTGTTCATCCGTTGTCTGCCCCTGTAGCGTCGGAATGAACATCACAAAGTGCAGTGATA
This sequence comes from Necator americanus, assembly GCF_031761385.1. Classification (NCBI taxonomy): domain Eukaryota; kingdom Metazoa; phylum Nematoda; class Chromadorea; order Rhabditida; family Ancylostomatidae; genus Necator; species Necator americanus. The sequence goes on from NC_087371.1 coordinate 845,464, forward strand.
GCGGATGTAGGTCACGGCCCATGATCAGACTGGAATGCTCTGCTCTCGGTCTCAGCACGAATCAATGTTTGCGCGGTGGGACTCACGATTGAAAGTACATTCCTTCGCCGAAGAAGTCCGACGCGTCGATCTGCTCCAGGTTGTCCGTCATTGCAACAATCTAATAATCGAACGTTAACAGCGAAGAATCCTTCAAATTCGGGAACATTGCCCAACCTTCCTGGCCGCGTTATCGATTCGTTCCTCGCGAGTCATAAACTCCACTGGAGTTGGGTCCTGCAGCTCGGGTTTCGACTTCACGAACGTCAGAATCTCCGCTCGTCGCTGGAATTTTTTTCGTTCAGTTTTTTGCACATCCTGGATTTGTGGTCATTTCATTTCACCTGCAGTTTCTCGTCACCATCGTAGAGAAAGCTCGCCATTTTACGTACATCGAAGGTGCCGGCATGTCGTTCTTTTGTAATATCTGGATTATCTCCTGGTTGTATTAGAGGGTTACTCATCCTTGAAAGAGAAAAAAAGGAATGTGTAGGTTTAAGAGAGTTCTGATGCGATATCGACGACCCCGTTCAAAGCAATCACAGAAGTTGTACGAGTTCCAGAATCCCAGAATTCAGAAAAAGATAAGGATTTAGTAGAGTGGGGGTTGTGGAGGATTTATTGTTATAGCGATATTATTGGCTGCACATTTATATTGAGCTGGTTTAGTTCGGCACGAAAATATGACATAAATAAAAATAAATACAAATACATAAATATCAATAATATAACAACATAATAGTGTAATATAGTATATATATATATATATATATATATATATATATATACGCAAAAATAAAATATGACAGAATTTCTTTCGTATTTTGCACAAAGTTATGACCTGCTGATCAACTGTGAACGATCGATAATCGATAACGCGGCATAGCAGGATGATCAACGAACATGATACGAATGTAAGATTAAATTACAATGCATTATACACAATATATCGATCCTGGACCGTGATACTCGTAGTAATGATGGAAATGGTGAAAGAAATGTCTTTGGCAGCGTTCTTTTTTTCCAAACCTCTATTGAAATCCACAAATGAGTGCTGTTATCGAAACAAATAAAGGATTAACGTAAAATACAATCGATCCTACACAGTAAAACTTGTGATAGTGGACGTTACTGTCAAAGAACAGTCTTTACAAGTGTTTTTTTTTTCAAACGTTTTTTGAATTGCAAAAATAAGAGGAGATATCGAATATAACAGGAGAAATTTTACTCCGCTCTGCGTGATCACGCGATATTGATTATTTTTGATCTTTTTTGAACACAATAATGGACATAAATTGAGTTCCGGTTTTAATAGAGTTTGTAATTTTTTTTGGTGTTCGTAAGATTCTCGGACTCAGACAAAGTTAACAGTGTTCCATTTTTTAGTCTTTCTTTTCTGGTGCACCATTGCTGTATGTGAACAAATAAATAAACAAGTAAATAAACAAAATAATAGCCAAGTCTTAGCGGGAATAGACAGCAAAATGACCATTACAGGATTCACGTGGTCCCAACGCCAAATGTCGGTGTTTATACGTGATATCATTCGAGCAAAGTAGACTACGTTGTACGTACGTTGCACGTACACCACCGCTACACTACGTATGTTATCGAAGAAAAAAAAGGAGACACCAAGCGAAATCGTCTGGTTATATATACAAGGAAAATTCCCTCACGGACACAACACAAATGTAGTAGATGAATTTTTTTCTCCATCTGGAAAAAATTTGAAAACCAAATCTCATATCGTTCTGGATTGGGGGGGGGGGGTAGATGTCCTGAGAGGACTCTTCACTTTCTGGAGTAGGAGAACGACATGTTGATGCGTTTCCGCCACGAAAAGGATTGCGTCAGGCCCCACTCACAATAAGTTTGCCGACTTTTTCTTAACTATCCTGACATAGACAAATGTGTTTTTTTTCTCTTTTTGGTGCACTATCTGTGCATGCGAATAAATAAATAAATAAATATCGTTTTAAAGTGCTATTCTAGCGGCGTAAATTCCCCCACATTACGCTGAATTTTGGAGAAACCACTCCAACCATCATTCTTCATTTTAGTTTACTGCATTTAGATTTAAAGTCATTTATCACATCTTTACTGTAATTGCACCATTTTCGGGAATTTATAGCAGTGTTTCTGATGATTTTGCGAACTCTAGGCCAGTGCTAGGTGAACCGCCAAATTGTTCCAGAATTTCTGAGCAATTCTTACCTCCGGAGAACAATGACCGAGGAAAAAAGGGATCAGATAGAAATCATTGAACAAATTTTCACAAGAGACCAAAATAACAGCAATTTAACACGAAACGACAAAAAACAAAACAAAACAAAAAGAAATGATGGAAAGTGATAGGAGTCTCAAAAGAAAAAAAGGACGGAAGAATGTCTTTATTTATATTCTTATTAACTGAGAACTGGTTTTCCTGATGATTCCCGTTTGTCTCCGTTTATATGTATTGGTTCTTAGTATTTTCAGTCCCTGATACCTTTTTTTTAAATTCTGGAGACCATTTTGCAAAAAATCCCATGAATTCAGGTTTTTTAGTGGCGAACGTGATGAGAATTACTCCCTAGATGTTTAGTTTAATGGTGAAGGAACAAAGAAGGAACACAGAACAGCGGTGGGAGTTCTCGTATCGATTGATTGCTGGCTGATAAGAGTTCACCACACCCCGACATATGTGATTCGATAGGAAACAGGTTTAAGTGACAAATTTAATGGATGTTATCCGGAGAAAGTAAGCTGCTTCCTGAAAATCAACGGAACGGCGGGGATCCACATTGGTGTCAAAGGTGTCAGGAGTTCCTCCTTACTCGCGTGGATAGGTAGATCAAACAGTAGGGTCGATGGTGATCTCCGCACATGTTCCACATCAGCTTTTTTTCCACGTTTTCCAATCGAAATGATGGGAATGGGCTGAATTTGTTCGATTTTTGCGTTCTCGGTCTCCCCTTCCGATGTTCTCCGTCTTCGTTTATGGATTTTTTTCCTCCTTTTTCATTTTCCTTTGTGTTCTTATACTTCCTTTCAAATTTATTTATTTATTTACTTATTCATATATACACCAAAGTAAAGAAGAAGAGAATAAAATAAATCAGTAAATTACAGAAATCTTTCTCGAACATCATCGGATAAATAGTCTAAGAACTGCAATCTTACGAATTTTTGCTTTAAAACTGGCGGGCGAAAAGGAGGTCCCAACGCGCATACGATTTTTTTTTTGAAAAAATTGTTTCCAAATAAACATTCGGTTTTTGTAGCAATTAATAAATAAGTCTGGAATACAGTGAGAATTGCAATGCTCTTCGTTTAGTTTTTTCTTTGTAGAACTAAAATTTGACAATCTGGGACCCATCTCAACCTTTTTCGTCATCTTCGTCATTGCCAGTCAGTATATCTTTCTTAATTATTCATTAGGAGATCAGTGAAACTCAAGGATTCCTCAAACGTTAGACTCAAATGGCATAAGAGACGTGGTAAGTTATTTAGTTATTTATTTTAATTTTTATTTTTTCAATTATTTGGCATTTATTATCTATTTAGCAAGCTAATTAGTTGAGGTAATTAATTAATAATTAGCAATTAGTTAGGGCTTTTAAAACCACCAAAATGGCTAGGAAAAACGTTATAATTTTTCAAAAAATATGCTTGACAGTTTATTTCGAAGATTTTCAACAATGCAGCGAATTCCGCATTGACAGTGAGATTGACGTATCTCCGACAAATTATGGATATTATGACGAAAATGGCATGATGGATGTGCAGCTGCAATCAGTTACTTTAATATCCGAGCACTATATAAACCCTTACTGCTTGTTAAAAATCAATAGAACATATTATTATGCTGAAGTTCATTGAAAATCGAACTTTTCGATCAAATCTGTACAGTTCTAGTTTTCTTTTTTTTACAGAAAGGAAAGCTGATATTTCTGGATGGCAGCGAAAATTGCGTATCCTCGTGGTCTCCAAGCCCCCTCAGATCGATTGGGCATACAATTTGGGAATAATTGAGGTACGTTATGTTTCCATACGCTCGCAGTGACCTTCTTTGAACTGCGTCAGATGTTTCACTGAATCTCCAGTACCTATGAAGCTTCCTGATCGATTAGGTTGATCCTGACTACGTAGTCATTCAAGTTATCGACGAAGAATGCAAAAAATGACTTGCCTGGAGTTAAAATGTGTGGATTACTCGACTCTCTGATCTCTTTGGTCTCACATGGAAGAGCTGGATTTGTGGATTAAAACTGTAAGTGAGGCGAATGGGTAGCAGAAGCGTCCAAATAGCAGAGGGGTTCACAACAGAAACATTATAAAATTTGAAATGACAATCAAAAGTAATAGAACGCCTAGCGTTTGAAGATTCTGTAGCTTACCAGAGGAAGGGGGAAGCGACGGTCACTTAAAGTTGACCTGAGAAGACCTGTGGTGCAATTGCGGTGCGAACGTCACTCATCTCCGGAGTCCAGCGAGCTGTGAACCGCCGGCACAAATACACCACTGGTCGGGTCGCTTTGACCAGATTCTCCATGCGGTATCCAGGCGAGGAAAACAAATAATGTCACTGTCCCTATCAGAGTCTCCGTACATTCACCTTCAACGTCTATTTATTTGTTTATTTATTTATTTATTTATTTATTTATTTAATTTATTTATTTATTTATTTATCTATTTATTTATTGAAAACACCTGCAGGTGTGCCGTAAAACATAAAAAAAAACAAGATGTCTATGATAACTCCGCCTGATTTTCTCGCTTCACCTTGGATGATTAGCTTTGACACTAAGTTGTGCCATGGGATCCATGGAAAAGGAAAACATGCGAGAGTTATCGAAACGATACCGAAATCCATAATACTAGTGCGGAAAAATTCTAAGGTGTGCGAAGAAAATCGGGAGGTTTTGATCTGAAGAGAAAACAGCTCAAAAATTTTCCAACATATGCGACATTACGGCGGTGATTCGTGGTTTATTCAGGATATCAGCCAGTCATTACAATCATTGTATTTATTTTTCTATTTCTTCTTTTCCTTACAACCAATGGTGTTAACGAACTGTGAGAATTATTGATTTTTTAGACTGCGATTTAGCTGGAAGTGCTGAAGTACTGTTTTGTATGGATCGCATTTATTTCCTGACAGATTTTGTCCTCAAAGTACGAGTGTAGAGGTTTATACTATAACATCATACGCTTTTGTGGTAAGCACCAGGTTAAACTAGGGCTCTTAAAGTTATTTTGCTTCTAAGAGGTTCTAAGAAGTCAGAGGAAGGAAACTGTCCTTTTGTGTGTATTTTTGTTTCCAAAAAGTTTTCGAGAAGGGCAACTTCTTCTTAGGCCCCAAGTGCGCTGAACTAAGTAAACGAAAAAGCAAATTAGCGAGAAATTGTGGTTGATTCACAGAAAGGAACTCGTTTGTAACTCTTCCGCTTCTGAAGGATTTTGTGTGAAAGGAACAGATACGTACGGTATGATTTATTCTCATTCCGGAGGAATTTGCGAAAAAGCGGGAATTAGATCTTCTTCACCTTCTTCTTCATCTTCTTCGCTTTTCTGTATCCAGAATCAGGTGGGGCCGCATACCCAGCAGGGCGGGATTCTACATATGCGCTGCGACGAGGACATGGGCAGTACGCGGCGTCCTTGCCCGGACGTCCACGCGATCCAGGCGAGCCGGGCTGACCATCGTTTCCTCTCTGACCTGGTGTGCCAGGAAGTCCATTTGGTCCAGGTCTGCCGGGAGTTCCAGGTATGCCATCCTTGCCACGCAAGCCAGGTTTTCCTTGTGAACCAGGACGACCAAGTGCGCCCGACTTTCCAGGTGCTCCTCTGCCACGGCGGCCATCTTGACCTTTCATTCCAGGCTGACCAGGTGGTCCAGGTAAGGCTGCAGGTCCAGCGGCTCCAGGTGGACCCTGAGCTCCAGGTACTCCATGCTCTCCCTTTCGCCCTGGTTGTCCGGGATGGCCAGTTGGTCCTGGATTTCCTGGTGGACCAGGCGGCCCTGGTAGTCCCGGTGGTCCAGGAGGGCACCTGATGCAGGCACTGGGTGGTGGAGGACAGTGGATAGGAGCATACACAGTCGTGTCATCTCTTCCAGGAGGGCCTGGACGACCGGGGTTCCCTAAACAAATTCTGCTTAGTTGCCGAGTCATTTTTGAAGACAGATAGTCCAACTAACCTGGGGGTCCAGGTCTGCCGGGAGGTCCTGGAGGTCCCGGAGGACACGTGATAGTGATTGGTGTACAGATGCACCATGGTGGCAAACCTTGTCGCTTCTGACGGAAAATCGAATTGAACGGATTTTCGCGTCGCTTCGACGGCGGTGTCACAAGCAGCTGCACATCCATCATGTCGATCCATGCTGAGTCGGTTTCGGTGCGGAAAACGGCCACACTGCTGAGGACCTGCAGAAGTTCTTATTTGGAATGCGACGAAGCACTTCTCAGAACACCTGTACACTTAGAATGTACTATTTCTGTACGGTAGTGTTAGTGGGGGAAGTAATCGATATGCATTGTATGTACCGCTTACCATGTCGTGAATTTCGTTGATTTCTCTGTACAGCGTGGGAATGGAGAGGAGGCAGGCGAGGGTGGCCAGGATGGCACCCGTGGACGCCACCGCCATGACGGGTTTCTCGACACCCATTATTCGCAGCGCTGAATAGCAGTCGAACGCACACTCCTTTTAAGAGCGTTCCGATTAGTAGTTAACTAGTTCTGCGAAAATTCACTTCGGTTTTAAAGTGCTCAAAAACACCGATCGAACGGTTTTGCGCAGGTTTGCATATTGCAGCATGAAATGATTTCACATTCGTGGAAACCTGTTCGGAAATATTAGCCTCTATTAACGGACCTCCCACGAATGCTCAACATTCGACGCGAGCGCGAACGCGAGATGGCCCCATAAATACGAAAAAGCCAAAGATTGTAAGATTAGTGAGTGTTCTTGCTGCTCCACTGCTCCCCGTACGTAATTCGGAGACTGTGTACCTTTATCGTCCGAGTTTATGTTACACAGCTATTCCGGACATGGCGACGCGGATGCGCTGGCCGTTCTCCATTTCTCGGTAGGATCCGTCCGGCTCAGGGCGGTCAAATTACGGATGGTCAACGCAGCTGCTTCGTAGTGTCCATTTGTGTCGCAGATTGCATTTTTCATCATTTTTCACCGTCATCTTCCTCATTTCGAGAAACTACTCTGGAAAACGATTGTGATACAGTAATCCTCCTCAAATTTCAGTCGTAAATCCTCACTCTCAGATCCATCCATTCAATTGGTGAGGTTCAGACTTAATTTTGTGCCTAGGAGGGATCCAGAACAAAGTGTTCGAGTGATTGCTCTTCCCCAGTTGTTGTTACGCAAAATCTTTTAACTTTGTAGCGATAGTACACTGACCTATACCGTAAAATTCACAAGCAAATAATGAGGGATTCCCTGAACCTCATAAAATTTCACTATCCCCGGTGGACGTGCCTGACTTAGCTCGATAGCCTGACTGAAATCCACCCCGACTCCCTGCCTTCTGCCTAGTTTATTGTTTTCGTAACTCTTCTACGAACATGAGGCCTCAAAAACAGACCAGTCTCATTATTTCAAGGAAAGTGTGAGAAAATGTGCAAATCATGGATTTAGTAGGTGAGATTCGCCTCAATTTATGCCCTTTATTTCTCCTGGTACTCGCGGATTTTGCTGAAAATGAGGATTGTTTGAATTTCTTTTGGGTAAATTAGCATATTTGGTTCAAAAGTAATTTAGAAAAGCGATGCATAACGGCTGTCTTGCTTGTCTTGATACTTACTTGAAATAAGTTTCAGGTGCTGCACCGGTGCCTCACTTAGTCGTGAACGCTGCGGATCTGTCGCCGTTTTGATTTTTTACATGCTTTTGATTCACAGATTTGCGTTTTTTTTTCTTACCACGTTGTATCCGAAGAGAACTGCGTTGTGTTCAGTATTTCCCACATTACTTCCGTCTTCTGTTGTTAATCAAAGAGTAGAAACACCAAAATAAGTAAATATAAACACTATTTAGTATTTATTTTTTATTTTTATTTATTTAGCCCGAAAAGGTGAAATAAATTACAATTCATCCTTCTAAAAGATTTGTATGCTCTACAGAAAAAGATGACATCCATATATGTTGAATTTTATGCTTAGTTTTATCAAAGATTTAATCCAAATTATCCAAATTTTTAATTTTATCGAAAAGAGTTTTTTCTTCAAATTCTGATAAGCGTTTAGACGAGGCTTCTTCTGCATAGTTTGCACAGTTTTTTTTTTTACCTTTTTTGAAGTAGAAGGGACCAATTGATATTTTACGCTTCCATTCTAATGATTCTTTTTAGTTTCACAGTTTCTTTCATATATATTGTGCTATAGCTATGATCAATTACGGAAAAGATGTGGAAAAAGAGGAAAAGGGATGGATCCCTAAAATAATTATTCTTTTTATTTCTAATATTAAAAGTTTGATGACCTTCTCCCACATAGGATAGGTTTTTGAAATTGTAAATTAATTCAATTTTTAGTGGTTCGATCGTGATCTCACGAGCATTCGTCCATCCGTGACGTCTTCGCAGCGTTAGGACTCGCTCGCTCAGCGCAGAACATCAGCCATGTCGGTTGAACCGCGCGCTTCTCCTCCACTTGAGATTTTTCTGGCATTTTCGAGGAAGACACGCCAGTCAGAAGCTTTGTTGAGAAGAAATTCGTTGAAAGGAGCAAGCAGCTCATCCTAAAAACGCTGAAGTAGGCAGACGTGCATTAGACCGAACCACTTGAAAATGTTATAGTTGACGGAGTTTTATGTTCCTCAAAGAGGAACCACACCTAATGCATCTCCCAAGTTCTTTTGTTAGGGAAGTAATTGGCTGCCTTAAGCAGTAAAGTAACATTCTCTGTTTAGGACGTGGTTAACGAAGGAATCTCTGGAATGTTTTTCCTCTCTCAAATAACCGGAGAGAAATAAGCGAACTCTCATTTGTGCCATGTGATCCAACAAACCTTTGAAGTTTTATTTCATTCCCTTTTCTAGAAAGGGTCCACTTTTTTTCGAGATGACAGAAACGTCACAACTCCAGAGTGCATTATGGAAGTGTGAACAATTTGTTACCGCAAGTTTTTCCAGTCGCACGGTTGTCAAAGTTTCCGTAATTACTTATGTCTTATGTCTGCTTTACTCAATTAAAGTCGTACTGTTGTTCGAAAAAAGGAGTCTGAGAGTGTCTACTGTCAAACAAACAAAATGCTATGGGAATATGAGGCTTAGAAATATTCCAAATATTTATCGGTAAAAAAATGAGGGTAATATGTCTGGGATGTCAATTCGCCAGGGATATGCCAACGTCTCTGTGTCGAAGTTTATTTTAGAACTGTTTTAGGTTTGTCGATAGCGCAATTTAAGGAAGAGCCAAGATTGTTAACAAACTTTATTACGGCTAACTTTTCGGCGTCGTCGCCTTCGTCAGACTCTGGAAAGTCCGATCATTTGTGATTTATTCTCTCAAATGCCTCATCCAGAACGAGTCATCATTGTCATTGTTTTAGGTTTTTGTGAAAGTACCGTATGCAGCCACTTACGAGGGCTAGTCGGCGTATTTAGTCAGTGCTTCTATCTACACAAACAAGTTTGGTAGCAGTTTTTTTGGAGCCAAGAGGGATGAATCTTGTTGGCACTAGAGCGGTTTCGAACTATTTAGTGCGTGATCGCAGCCGAACCTCTTACCAATCGCGCTACACATGCTCTCCATGCATCTATAATATTATTGTACTGATTTTGTTTTGATGCCCCAAAGACTTTATCATTTTCCTTTTCGTACATAGAAACTATAAACCTATTTTTCAACCACTAACGTAGTCACTGCACTAAATGCTCGACTTGAATTGCAGAAGCGTAGTAGCGGCCGCTCGCTGATGAATCTCGAGAACGATTGATTCGAAGGTCCCATTCAGATCAACTGAGATATGGTGCGACTTCCTGCGTAATCGAGATATATTCTTCCTTGTGATTCATTTTAAAGATAGATCCAGGACGCTTCCAGCGATTTTTGAGGCAACTCTTCAGATTCGTGCTCCAAGAATTGTACCTCGACTCCAAAAGTGCCTGCTTTGGTTTTGTGTTCTATTTCCACCTATAGATGCTGATTCCGGTGAATTATTCTTACCATTCGCTCTTTGTCACGAATGTATAGGGTATTTGGCAGCAAATTTGTCATCATAACCTATTCAAGAAATAAGGTTAATCAAAATTAAAAATGATTAACAGTTCTGCTTAACAACATTTTCTGCGCGATAAAAACCGTTTGCAATGGACCTGAGGAGAAAAGAGAGCCTTGGCTCACGAGGTTTCTGAGGTTATGGAATTCGAATGTCCAGAACGAAACGAGAGAGGGAGCACGACAGTTCAAAACCTCCGCCGAACGGATAGGATTTCTGCTTCGCTTACATCTTCGATGAAGTGAGCGTTGTCATTAGATGATGTCTAAGGAGAGCAGACTGAGACAGCTCCGTTTCGGTTGTGGAAACACTGTCGAACAGTTCAGAACTTCACCTAGTTCGGAACTGTTTCTACGATACCATCTGTACAACATCAGACCGTATTATTTGTCCCACAAGTAGACTAGGAAATTGAATGAGATCCGATGTAATCTACCTGATTTCTTGCACGAGCTGTGGCGACGCATGCGGTGGTGAAACTGCGCGACCGCTATTCATTCGTTTTAAAGAACGTGCGAATGGCAGAAATAAGTCGCGAGAACCGACACCTTTAAGCGCCCATAGAGCGCAAAAACACGATGGAGCCAATTTCGATATTCGGGTTCAAATCTTAGCACACGAATCCAAAAGATTGGGTCGAAATTCGTTGGAATCGTCTTGGAACTACGCCAGAAACCCTATGATGAGTCGAAACGAAAAATAGCTCTCGATTACTTGGGAACAAGTGGGTTGTCTCGGATGGCTCTTCTGATTTGAGTGAGACATTCGTTTGAATGAGACGTTCAGGGAAAATCGCCCTTGTGGTCGATCTCGCAGCGGTCACTTCCAGGCTTCTTTAATCTAAGGTGACCATATAGTGCAGTAGCGATATTAACGAATGAAAAGTAGGCTTATAGTGTGTTTGTATAGTTCTGGAGAAATTTGTCCGCTTCGATCGTGAATTGAATCGCCGATTTCAGGTTCTGAAGAAGGCCATTTGCCAAAACATCATCCAAAAAACAATAAAAAAATTCATGTTCTCTTGTTTTGCCAACGAGGTTTAGGTGAAACTTTTGCGACAAACTCCTTTTCAAAGAAGTTCGAGGCTGTCCACCCCCCCCCAAGGAAAACGACCAGTTTCCGCTAGCGGGGTTGGCAAACCACGCGTTCTTAAATATTGGCCTGACGTTTCGACAAACTCGTCTTTTTCAAATGCCTGAAAGTTAAATGTATGAAAAAAAGTTTTTTTCCACTGGTAAATAAAAAAATTTTTTCTCTGTATGGAAAAAATTTTTAATACAAATTTTTAAATGTTGATTGGATTCTAGCATTCGTTTCCCAGTGCTGACTTTACTTTGTGATCATTAAAAACGAAATTATCGAAGTTTATCCCACTCAAAGCAGATATGAATAAAAAATGGTATGTTCCTTCTTCTGTTATATGTTCTTCCATTTTATTGTCGTTCCGTTAAATCGAGGTCAAAATCCACAGTATCGCTGGTTACAGACAATATTTTTCAGGAAAACGGGGCGTGATTAGGAAATATTAAGTTGCGATTGGGTGTGTTTCGGTAGATCACCTCATTTTCTGCAGTCCAATGACTTTCGACAGCTTCAAGCTGCGCGTTATGAGAGCAACGTTCGCTACTCAAGCAATGGTGAGGTAGAGGTGCACGTGAGGTAAGCTCTCCGCCCTGGCGTTTAATGATCCCCCGTGAGGGTCCCGCGGACGTGAACGTTCCGAGAGGAGCATCAGTTCTGGAATAACATACGGGAAGATGTGTTCTAAATAATAAAGTGAATATAGGTCGCAATGTGGCAGCACGTGGAACAAAAATTTTGGTATGGACCATGCGCTAACGTTTTCAGATGCGAGCGCACACATTGTTTAGAGTCCCATTGCGATGTTAGTGAAATTTGTGGGCATTTATGGATTGTCCGTGTCCAACGCTGAACTCGTTTGAGTAGATGTTCTTTTAGTTGAAGGCAGCCTCCCCAGAGGTGAGGTTTCCTCAAATTTGGTGGCTTGAAGAGGCTGGAGGGACCGCTATTAGTTCAGTGTTCAGTGTGACTCGTGCTTTTATGACAGTATAATCTAGTCAAAAAGATTCCGGTTGCGATCGAGCTGGGACCATCGCTAGCCCCAATCGGACTGCACAGATCGGTGGAGCTAGCGGTGGTCCCAACACGATCGCAACCGTGCAGCTTCGGACGCAGCCGCTTCCGCAACTACGCCGAGCTTCGGTCTTGTTTTTAGTCGACTATATCAAGTGCATCAGTTCTTTACAGACTCAACGAGTCCGCTAAGAACTGATTCACTTGATCAATTAGATCAATTCTCGTGTAGACGTCCATGTACGCATTCGTAAAAAATATTCTGTGATGTGATAATGCGGTAAACTCGTCCTTTGGTTCGATCGGACGTGAATTTGAAAATAGAATCAAATAACAAATCGAAGGGTTTTTAAGCGATATCAATTTCTATTAACGCTTTTTTGTTCCCTTTCCAACTTCTGACTCTCCACAATGAACGACCCGATCCTTGATACAATCTTTAAAAATAAATACTAAAAAGCACCTTCGAACTGTATTTATGTTTTCTTATTATGTCAAATAACAGTGAGAATAAAAAAAAAGGAAAAGTAGAATTATTAAATTGAATTAAATAGGAAATATAAATAAAAATCTATAGGGGGAAACAGCAAATTTTAGTAATCTGCAAGTCCCCTCTTCTCGAAACCTCGGGATTTGGGAGTGTATTTATGTTTTCTTGTTATGCCAAACATATGACTTTTCAATGCTAATGGGAATTCTATTCGATGAATATTCGAAAATTCCAGATTTGCGACTCGTAAATCAATGGCGGTCTTGGACCATCCTCTAGAATATGACGTAACTCTCAGATCTGTCCTTGGATTTCGCTCATTCATTTCCCTTCAGTTTGATATTGTGAGGGTTTTATTGAAACTTTTGCATGGATTATAAATTTAAGAATGAGTGGAGTCGATATTTCACTGGTCTTCGGATAATTTTCGCTAGAAGTTTGTGAAAAACTAGTCGTTTGGTGCTTCTGAGTCCTTCCTCCCCTCTGAAGAGACCTCCTCCGTCACCTCCTTCATGCTTGGCAGTATGTCATAAAAGAGCAGGCAGCACATGTCACCCAAAGCCTACCCGGGAAGGAGTCTGCAATAAATTCCTAGAAACACTACAAGCAAAAGTATGAATGAACTACTTACTGTAATCTGATTTAATTTCCCCTAAAATCATCTCGTTTTATAGTGGAATACATTTCCCATCTTGAATTCTTACAAATCTGAAGATATTTTGGGAATATATTTTTCTTCTACAAAAATATACAGTATGGTGGAATGCTTTATTTGCTCGAAGTACCGTAAACTACCTAGATCTTCTTCTTCTTCTTCTTGGCAGCCACATCGACAGCAACGCTTCGACGAGGGCAAGGACAGTAAGTGGCGTCCTTGCCAGGGCGTCCACGCTGTCCGGGAGCTCCCGGATGACCATCGTTTCCTCTTTGTCCCGGCATCCCCGACTGGCCGGGTGGTCCACGTGGTCCACCCTGCCCAGGAGTGCCATCGTTTCCACGAGCGCCAGCTTTTCCAGGTTCTCCGCGCATACCAGGCATTCCGGGCATTCCCGGCGCACCAGTTCCCTTTCGGCCGTCTTGACCAGGTGGCCCAGGTCGCCCATCCATTCCAGGGTGACCATCTTGTCCTGGATCTCCAGGAGGCCCCGTAGATCCTGGTTTGCCATCATTTCCGCGCTGTCCCGGGGTGCCTGGCCGTCCATCTTGTCCAGGATGGCCTGGAGGACCGTCTGGTCCAGGAGGCCCTATTGGTCCAGGCGGACACCTGATGCAGGCTCGAGGTGGAGCCGGACAGTGAATCGGGGCGTAAACGGTCGTGTCGTCTCTACCAGGTGGGCCTGGTGGGCCAGGATTTCCTTTAAAAAATTCCGAGATAACAGTGGTCTATAGAACCAGGGAAAGAACTGGAAAAGTTTTACCTGGTTGTCCTGGTTGTCCCGGAGGACCAGGTGGTCCTGGTAAACAAGTGACGGGTTCTGGTACACAATGGCACCATGCTGGCAATCCTTGCCTCTTCTGTCGGAAGATGGAGTCGAAGGGATTCTTTCGAGGTCGTGATGGTGGCGTTACGCGCACTTGCACGTCCATCATCTCGATCCATGCGGAGTCGGTCTCGGTGCGGAACACTGCCACCGCGTCGAGCACCTGGCGGAGGAGATTCGAAGAGCGTTAGAGAAACAAGCGCCTTAAAAGCTCACCAGATCGTGGATTTCGTTGATCTCGCTGTACAGGGATGGAATCACTGCGAGACATGCTGCAATTGCCAGCAGTGAGCCTATGGACGAGACTGTGACGATCTGCTTCTCCACGAGCATTGCCAGATGACCCCGTCGGCGAGGGCGCCACCTTTATAGTGCCGTCTCGCAAAACCGTTCTCGTTTAAAGTAACCCAACTGACGTTCTCCGCCCTAGCGTGGAGGAAAAAAGGCGGCGAACGAGTAGGGGGGAATTGTTGATGGCATTGATCATTACGCACTCATAGCTCTGCTCAGAAAGCACAGAAAAAATGACGGCGGGCCGCGGAACCGAAGCGTTCCCATTCGAACAGGTTTTCAAAAACGATTTCGTTTTTTCGGCGGGTAATATTGTCCTTGAAGGTGAGACCGTTATGAAGTTAGGAAGTAGACGGCGACTTTAATGATTCGACGAATGAATAGCATCCGACAGTGTGTGCGAATAATAAAAATTCTCGTCATTTTTACTCTGCCGCCTTTCAGCTGTAGGCGCAGTATTTGTTGACCTTAAATTCTTACGACATTCTATGCAATTCAGAGTGTTGTTTTAATTTCTCGTTCGTTTCGAAGCATCCGAACTACGCAACCTATGTGTACTCCAAGACAACTCCTAAGGGAGGTTTTCAGTTCTCTGGTCGCCTTCATTCATTTTTTATTATCATGGAAGAAGTGAAAGAATACAAATTTTCTTTTCCACATCAAACCTCCCCTCTGTCATTGCAAATCGAACTAACAGTATGAGCAGTTTTGCAATTTTCTGCACAAATAATCAGGAACTTCTTTTTTTTCTGGAAGTTAATGCAACGACATTGGTTTCTCCTAATTCGAAAACTTTGCTAGAAACCCCGAACCTCCACGGAGCAATTAATTTTATTATCATTCTATGTAGATTGGACACATTTCTGTCTCCAGGACTTTCCTAACCATCGATCGGAATGAAAGGAAAGAGAGGAGAAGCAGGAAAGGTCCATGTTTGGTTCTGGCTTAGATCCTTTTCCTTAAACCTGGGGGTGAAAGCGCCTACGCCCCGGATCCACACGGATCCGCGAAATTTTCTACGTGACATGAGGAGTTTTCCTAACAAATACAGAAACTATATGTGTAGGGAAAATTCTTCATAGTCATCTTAAGAGATTTTTTTTAATAAATAGAAATGTTTCCTTAGAGAAAATGATGAGTGGAGTCTACCGCCAGATACCTCATAAATTAACTACAGTGTCGTAGATTTAAATAGCACTGATGTGCGCTACAGGCGCTACAGGTGAAACATTGATGAAAATTTCGTGTTGGGACCCGCGGTAAGCACGCGACTGAAATCAAGTTCCTAAGTTGAGAGTGCGATTATGAGTGAAACTGGGATCGCTGACCCGGGAGCTAAAAGTCTGGACATTTGGATGCGGAAAAATTGGTACGAGACAATTTTAACTTTCTTCCTTTGCCTTCATTTCTCATCCATATTTTTTGCTTACGAGATCATGCCCCAACACATTTGCATAGAGTCAAATAACCCGCAGATGTGGATATTTCTTCCTTTTATCGCGGTAGCAAACGAAAACATTGTTTCTCCCAACAATTCCTGGTTTTAAGTTTTAATTCGCTACTTTGTGAAGAAAACAGAAGTTTTCCTGGACAGGGGTGAACCTTCAAAAGTACACATTCTTCAATTACATTGCACATCAACCGTTCGTTCTCCCCGAAAAAAAGAGAATGAAGAAAAAAATGGTGGAGAGAGATCATGATGAGATAATGCTTGTCTGCACACATCGTCACTAATTTTTGCTTATGACGTAGAAAGGAGAGTGGGAGAGGACTCCATTAGATGATCCTCATCATCTTAACCGCAGCCACTTCTCAATAGGAGTGTGTTTTGAATTTTTTAGTGGATTCCATAGTGGAAATGAAAAGTCTGAGGTTTCTCACAGGGAAGTCCGAAGGGGGGAAATGTTTTTTTTTTAGTTCGGGACTGCATAAGAACCGCAGGATTTAGTTGGGATCACATCCCTGCGGTCCGATCGCAGCGTTCGAAGGTGGTCGAGCCGTTGTTCACTTCTTCTGCGCAGTCATCCTGATTTTCTTCTGACATCAGAACATCGGACGCCACCCGTCATCAGATGGACGTCTACTGCGGCGCACTCTTTTCGAATGTTTAGGCTGAGTTTAGTAACTGTTTATATTGTGTAATGTTTTGTTTTGTTTACTGGTTTCAGTAGTGACGAGTTTGACTCCCACTGGAAATTCCTCCTGAACCCAGCCATCATCCAAAATGTCAAAATAAGAGTGATATGAGGTTCACGTCGGTTCATTGTTGCACCTTTTCCCCGTTTTTCTTCTTCTCAGATGTCGTAACTTTTTCCTCGTTAATTATACTACTTCTCATCGCATTTATTTGATTAATTTCCAGTCCATTTCTTATTTCTTGCGTTGAAGTTTGATCAGAATACGCTCATTGTGTCTGACCTTGAGTGCTGACGAAAAACGTGAGAGAAGAAAGGCGTTTTTTCGGCGAAGAAAAACGTAGTGTGCCATTAAACAATTAAAATATCATTATCTGTCGCAGTGGTGAAATTTGCAGCGCATCATTGAAAAAAAAAGAACGTTTCGTTCCAGAAAACTTCGATTCCGCGCCGAATCGTCAAAAAGGTGCGCATCGCGAGCGGCAGAGCATTTTATCGGCCGGGAACGAAAGGCTGTGAAAGTGGTTGTTCGAGCGGAATACGCTTTAAAAAGTAGCGCTAATTATCTGGTTGCTAATGCTATCGGGATTTTTTTCCGCATCATGGTTACGTCTCGCGTGTTCTATGCTTTCTCTGCTTTTTTTCGCGGTCGTTTTTCGAATCTCTAATGAGAAAACGCATTTAGTAATTAGTTTCGACGAACACGTTTTCCGATTCCAATTCAAAAGTGGTTCCTTTTCGGGGTCCGCAAGATCTTTTTCCTGATCGAACGAAAAACTCCTACAGGTATGGTAGGATTGGAATGGTTGAAGTGAAAAGTTCAAAGATGAGTGAAATTTCGGAAAGTTCTCTCGAGAAGCGTTTCTTTGAATGTTTGACGCGATGTTTGACGCGTATCCGCCACAAGAAAAAAGACTGCGCCAGGCCGCGCTGACAATAAGTTCGCCGATTTTTCCTTCGATGTTTTCACAGAGAAAAATGTGTTTCTTCTTCTTTTCCTGGTGCACCATTCGTGTATTTGAAGAAATAAATAAGAAATAAAAAGAAGCAGCAGCAAATTATTGACGTTCTACGATAACTGTGTGAAACTACCGGTGATTTACAATCAGAAAATCTCGAAAAGTGAAGATTTTCTCATCCACATAGTCTGATAAACATAAATTTTATAATAATTGGTCCATAAATATAAATGACATAAATATAATAATGATATAAATATAATAATAACATAAATATAATAATAAGAGTGTTTATATTTAAGCAAATTTATTATTGCTAAATTTACCATTATTATTGTCAGCACTCGTTTATTTCACCTTTGCGACTAAGAAGTCTTAAAAGAGATCTACGCAGGAAATGGACTTTACGCATCATAAGAAGTGAGAAAGAATTTTGTGATATCAGTGGCCAGGGAGGGGAGAGTCAGTTGGAACTGTTTGCCCGGGATGAGGCCAAATGGACCTCGCCAGTGGCTCAACGTCAGCTCGTATCATTCTTATTTTCATCCCATAAGCCGAGTCACCGAGTCACGAGGGAGAGTCCATTTTTGTTCATACCGCGGTAGCTAACGGAGGGTCTCTGACGCAGGGCTCCAGGACATTGTCTCCGTTCTTCATTTACGTCACCGTCAGTTTTGATCGTTTTGGATTCTGTAGAGGAAAAAACGAGTAATTCTAGCATCATTGTAGCTTGTTCTCCAAAAATCCAACTATCCGAAATATTGTTGCCAGCTTTAGCAAATCCGCGATTTCTCACAACTTCAAGATCCTCGAAGGTATGGTTTATGCATAGATTCAGTCGTCTTTTGAACAGATTCAGATTTTCCATGGAATAAATATTTGGTGGAATAGGAAGTAATGGAAAAAGTAATGAAACAGTTGTTGCATGGGTAACGCTGCGTGTAATGGTCGACCTTGAAGCAAATACTGCTCAGAGTTCGGCGATCATGCAAAACTTCTGAGCAATAGCTGCAGAAATCCAGAAATTTATATGTGATGAGACATGGATTGCAGAGTCGTACAAGAATTTGAGATTGTAAATCAGTAGTTCCTAATAAGATGTGACCGTTAGGTGTTTATCCTGGCTATTCTTGACGCTGCAATTCTTGGAGGAGGCAGATATTCTGGAATTTTTCACCGAGTTACTGTATGCGTGGGTGTTCAAATCACAAAGGGTTGAAAATCCATGGCCCCATATCAAGCAAGCAGTGGAAAAGAAAAGAAAATAGCACAAATAGTATGATCATTTTCTGGGATCTGTTTGAAACAACAACAACAACAACAACAACAACCAACACAAGGACGGGGACCGAAACTTTGCTTGTTTCACTTCATCTTCTAGCATCATTCATTTCTCCTTCCGCGGTCACCATACGAAATTTTCATTAAAATGAGTTTCATCACGAAATTTCTGCTGAAATCCAGGCAGCGATCGATTGCGCGAGTTACCGTACGCGAACTGTCGGATTGTGAGCAGCCGAATCGCACGATGCAGCCACGGGTGCAGTCCTTCGCCCTCTCGGGGTTCGCTTTGTACATTTCCCATCTCTACGTGCGACCGCCAGATCTTACTGTGTCGGAAAAAATAGCCGATGTTCTTATCAAGAACGATTCCTGCGAGAGACTGTTCTGAGTTGGTTGGTTGCTAATTTCTTTGCGATTCGAGAGAGATAATGAGTTCAGATGTGGTGAACGTGGTGAAACGTTCTCTGAAAGACACAGATGTGCACGCTTATGGAGCTGGAGTGAATGCTGACGTCAAAAAATAAAGGAACAAAATGCTTGGAGCATTCGAAACCTTAGACGCAGTGAGGTCAGAGGCTAGGAAAAGGTTGTGGAAATTTGTGCAAAGCTTTCAGTCGTCGAACAGCTCCTTGCTCCTGTATGTACTTATTTCTCTTCTCCTGTTCTTGTGGCTTACGGACGGTGGTAGCGCAGCAGATCCCAGTGCTAGCAGTAAACGTCCACCAGCTATAACGAAAGGGAAATGAAGTCGCGTTTGTTAAGGTTGTTCCTCGTCGCAGAAGACGGGCGAGTACAGCGATAGGCTTGACGATTTTTGACATTTATGGGAGACCCCAGGCATATCCGTCCTCTTCAGACGGTGGAGAGGCAAGTGGATGTGATTGTTGAAGAGGAAGACGTGGATGACTTTCACCACTACCTCGCCTATCCAATGATTTTCAAACTTAGCTGAGTCTAATCTGGGCAGTTACCTTCATTTTGTAATTGACTGTGTTCCTTAGGGCCAAGTAAGGAAATGAAGGATCTCCTGGATCATGAGACTCTTCATGGGATTCTTTGGAGACTCTAATAACCTTGCAGATTTTAAGCGATTCTCCATAGCTTCTCCGACTCCGCATAGCTTCCACTTGCTCAGGAATATCTTTTGTTTTCACCATATTCAGTCAGAAATCATAATGGTCAGGATGCGAGTGTCTCTTATCACATCGACTAACTTATCGATCCCCAGCTTTTCCATGGTATTTCCATGATTTCCATGACGTAATGGAAACCAATTTCTGGAGTCTACTCTGAATAGCATACCTTCCACCCTCAGTCACTCGATTGATGGCTTCCATGGACGATAAACTCTACAGAGGTCACCTGAGCGTTCACGCTCATATTTGGAAATATGAGTCAATTTTGGCTTGTAGGAAAGAGGCAATCCCTCGTGTGAACCGATGTGCACTTCAGGACCGGGATGCGGTCGTTTTTTCTTTGCGCTTAAGAGCAACATATCAGAAAACCCATGTGGAACCTACGTGGAACGAATTAGAGTTCGGAGCGTAGATTACAAACATGGAAGAGGCTCGACTTCTCCTAGTCGTGCTGAAAAACGTCGTGGGAATGGCGTTTGTTCCTACGGAGTACGTTAGAACGCTCCGGTCTTCTTGTATACGCCCCGGTCCCTCAGCAGCCTCTTCATTCGCTCTACATCAACTTGACTTGACTACGCTGGCGAGGAGACCTCACCGACTTCTGATCGCTCGCTCAGTGACGCGGCACGGCACGTTTGTCCCTACGAGGCACGTGAAAACGCGGGTGAAGCGTTTTCACGTGCCTCGTAGGGACAAACGCTGTTTCCAACGCCGTTTTTCATGACGATTGGAGGGAAGTAAGTGTGTCCGTTTATTCTTATTTGTAATCTAGAACCCGAACTCTATATGGCTCCACAGAGAACCCAATATCGTGAACTTTGTGATGTGTTGCTTTAACCTCAATCCTCTACTCTTAAACCCCTTGCAAATACATGACTGAGAGCGCTCGGAGGGGACGCAAAAACGGGATCTAATAAGCTTTTAATTTTACAGGAGTCCATATTTCAATGTATTTGACGACGCTAATTATTGTTATGACACCAATATCGCTGTTGTTTGGTGTAGAAGCAGGTAGCGATTCAGGTGAGCCCTTCTGGTGATGGCGGCGAAATTGGAGAACGGTAAAGAGGGTCCCGGTGGGTTTTTCGTCGAACGCCTCCGAGACATTTCGTGTCCAGCGAATATGCTGGGAGATACGCGAACCTACCTCGACGAGGCCACGCTCGAGTCGTTCATGATGGCGCAGATAGCCGTCATAGATGCTCTTCTGGCCATAGAGACGCAAAGAACTACACAGTTATAAGGAAATACGTAAAGAAAAATGGTGTTAACTGTCAGAACTACACAGTTATAAGGAAATACGTTAAAGAAAAATGCCTGTGTGTTATCGGAATTACTGAATAAGTTAAGGATCAATGTAGTAAAAAGCACATATCAGTTTGTGCGGTGTCCTAATAGGAGAACGGGAGCGAGTTTTGTCTAGATATTACCTTCAGAAAGACTTATTAAATAAACTCAGTTTCTTTCACTAGGTCAGAGATGCATAAGGTCGCTCTGTCCGAAAATAAAATTTTTGAAATCTGTAGTGTTCCCTGCCTCCAACGAAAATCTTCATATATATTACAAAATTTCAATGTATGTTTCGGATTCTCCGTAACAATTTAGTGGCTCGTGAATTATAGTCGGTTCAAAACGACATGAAG
This sequence comes from Necator americanus, assembly GCF_031761385.1. Classification (NCBI taxonomy): domain Eukaryota; kingdom Metazoa; phylum Nematoda; class Chromadorea; order Rhabditida; family Ancylostomatidae; genus Necator; species Necator americanus. Next base: position 867,236 of record NC_087371.1, read on the forward strand.
CACGGTGCATTCGCATACGCGCTCGAAACGGCGCCGTGGATGCAGCAGTTGGAACCGAGGTAGCACCATCGGTTCCACCAAGAGTTCCAGTACGCTTCACCGCACCGCCTCGAGAGAAGCCACGTACGCAATTGCACCGTGGTTCATTTCGTTTTGATCCTACTGTATATCCTAGTCGGTGATGCAGCGTTCGATTAGCGATGGGTAAGCAGTGTGAGCTACAATATGTCGAGTCAAAACGACAGGGAGCACGGACAGTTGCGCAAACGGCTGCGCTCGAAGCGGAGCGGTGGAGCGTAGCTGTTGGAATCGTGTAAGGACTCTCGCCACCAAGCTCTGCAATTCGCATGGTCCCACCCCGATTCCAACCGCTGTCTCCACCGCATCGCTTCCGAGCGCAACCGCTCGCGCAACTGTAGCGGTTGGGACGGTGCCTTCTATTGGAGCGCGCCACCCTTGCACGCGTAGCGTCCGTTACGGCCTATCGGCGCAGTCCGAATTGGTTTTGACGAATCGCAGGCGGCGCAAAGGGTGGAGCATTGCAATATATGGCGTAGTACAAAACAGCATTCAGAGGCCGGCTGCTTGCACTGATTCAGGGAGAGATGAGCGGAACAACCCCGGTCTCCGTAATCTACGACCCCGTATACGGATACTCCACCTGAAATCCGTACCACCCCAGATTCGTGGTGTGCTACCTTCAAGATATAGTTGACATGAAACACTGACCGTTGCGCAAGCGACCGCGCTCGGAAGCGGTGCGGTGGAGACAGCGGTTGGAATCGAGGTGGGACCATGGCGAACAGCAGAGGTGTGTGGCGGTAGCGTGGATCCTTACACGAGCCCAACCGCTACGCTCCTCCGCTCCGCTTTGAGCGCAGCCGCTTGCGCAAATGTCCGTGTTTCATATCGTTTTGACTATACATACCATCGCTAGTTGCTCTGCCGAGGCATGACCAGGGCACGCTCGAGAACCCGCCGGGACCATCTTTGCGTGCAGCCCTGCTAAGCAGCAGAGATCCTGCTACAATTTATATATGTTCTCCGCTTGGCGCTCCTCCTCTTCCCGATGCTCCCATCGAGGGAGCAACGGGACAACGTACTTCTTCTGGATTTACACCTAACAATCTGAACTACTAACTGTTTCAGATAAAGCAGATTCCAACACTGCATTGAGCGAAGATCAGCGATTCACAGTCGGTAAGAGCCATCTTTTCTCCCATAGAAATCTGGATAGCTCTGTTTAAAGACGAAGAAGTTGTCTTCTTGTCTACATCTCTGATCATAAAATGGATTGTCGTAGCCGAAGACTGCGATTCACCCTAAAACTTGCAGCAATTAATTAAAAGTACTGACTTGACACATCGGTTAGCCAGCGCAAGTCATTGTATGGGCCAGTTACACGTTCGTGAACCTCGCCAGGAACTTTATCCTTTATCCTTTATCCATGCGGATTTTTTAGTGTTAATACACGCACATAAATACATAATGTTTCCTCTCTAACACATTTGGTGATTCGTATTGAGATTAAAGTGTTTAGATTGCGACGGAAAGGTGATTCATGTGAAGACGTTGATGGATCGTCGACTTTTTCCCAATTTATGTGCAAATCCTAGAGAACAAGTACTTGTTCAGCCCAAAGTGTTTCCGTTGAGAGGTCTACGTTCTTCCGAGTTCAGCAGCATTGTTACTGCTAAATATTTACGCATGTGTATACATATTGAAATGTCTACAGTGAAGTTGCTGGACTTCGGTTTCGTCAAAAATATCACACCAACATGTGAAGGTGGGTGCGTAGCCATAGCCAGACATAAATGGGAGGACACTGCTTTTGGAGAGCGAATTGATAGAGGGGTGACTGGCAGAATGAATGCTATGCAAAGGAAGCTAAGCACGAGTCCTCAGCTTCCTTGATATGTCTACTTTCGTTCTTAGCCATCCATTGCTCTATCGCGGCGGTGGAGTTAACAAGTGTCCCGTCGCCGAATCCACGATTCGCAAAGCAGTCTCTTACGCCCATTTCTGCAGAAACTAAGCATACTTCCTACCGGCCTTCCTGCGGTTCGGTGCTAACGTGCTTGTCCTGACTTACCTTAAGATGCTAAGTTAATATGATTAGAATATTACGTTAGTCCGAAAGTCTTGCACCAAATTTCACATTTTTTTTTCAAACAACTATAACTGATTCATAACTTGATTGTCCATAGATTTCAATCAGTTACAATAATGACTGTCATAACCCATTACGTATTAACAGTTCACAAGACACAAGACTTCCAGAAGTCCGACAGAACTCCGGCAGCTGCGAGTCGAGCCGTAAGTTCTGTCACTTGAAGTCGGAAATTGTCATGAAGTAAAGCAATATGGCCTATTTTCTTGAGCTTCACGCGAACTGCGTCCGCCAATCTCTGCAATTCAGATGGGTGGACGTGAGCGGTCACGGTGTACCCGATGCGAGCAGTTCATAGTACACCTTTCCTTCGGAATCCCATCAACAACACAGCAAAAACTTCTTCCCGTGCACTCCTCCGAACGACTCTCCTGGAGGTGTTTGGCCACGCGAAGCCAACTTTTCTGTCGTGTAAATATTAACTCCTGACACCCAACTCTCATCTCCAGTAATGATTTTGCGAAGAAATTCCCGCCTGTTTGGGCGCAGAAGCAAAGGCGCACACACCCTCACTATTGTCTCCAACTCCGAAGCACTTAACTCGTGGATGACCCGAATCGACGTCACTTTTCTGTAACCCAGAGCTTAGAGACGCCTGACGATTGTTGAACGGCCGCACCCAAGTGTCATCGACTGTTCGGCGTAGCGGCATTGGGCTCGTCTCTCAAAGCTTCACGCGAAGGCTCATCGTTCCAGTCAGTCGGGCAGCCAGAGAGAGGTCGAACTTCAAGCAAAGTATCTCCTCGCTCACCTCGAACCGTTGCAACAAAACGGGCGACGGTTTATCCGGGATACCACCTGTCTCTTGAACGAGCACAGGTGTGAGCAGTGGCGGCGCATGCGTTGTGACCTCGCAGGAATTCGTAGTACACGATGGTTCGAGCTTGACTTTGATTTATTGAAGACATGTTTGAATACCAGTGAAATGCAGGTTCTTATAAACCCCTCTGGTGTAAGTTTCTAGAAGATTCTACCATGTTCAAATGCCAAAATTTCAATTGAAGACCTGTGAAAGTCTGGATCGAAAAGTAAATTTTGTTGCAAGACTTTCGAACCAACCGAATACATTTTGCTCGTGGTGACTAGAATCGATTATTTCTGATTTTCCTGTCCACTTTTGGCCTCGAGACCTCGTGCAGTACAGTGGATGAAGACGACTTGAAACCTGGTGCAGTTGCGTGGGCGGCACGGTGGAGCCAGCAGTTGTGATCGCGGGGCGAGCACCGCTAGCTTCACTCGGAGTGAGTTGAGCTGGCCGGTGGCGAGCTCCGTCGCGCAGCTTCGAGCTTCAGCGCGGCCGGTCAAGCGGCTTTCAGCATCGAGCTTCAGATCGCTTTTGACCCATTTGTAGTGAACTTTTGTTACGTTTAACATGCACTTCTTTCCTTATCCTGCTTTTTCTCATTTGCAGGTCCAGCAATCTTAATCGCTCAAAATCCGGCGTTGAAAGAAGTCATTTTTAATGTGGACTTCCTTAACAATGTTCCCCCAAAAACTATATTTATTCGAGGAAACAGAAAGCTTAGAAGAGGAACCATCGATCACTTCAATAGGCATGCTTCAGGGCAGGATTTTCAGATATACGGTGGTGTGTTTCAAATCGTTCCCGGTTGAGCGGATCAGCGATGTGGCTGCACGTGAACGCGGCTCGCTTCTTCAAACCGGTGCAGCTTTTCAGAGTGCTCGATGCCATCAGCGTTTTGGTCCTTCGAGCAGTTGTCCAACTGCACTTCTGTGTACGGAACGCTGTTCGTGAACGACACAACCGTGGAGATTCCCGCTGCCAAGAACAACATTTCATTCACTGGATGCATTCTAATAGTCGACTCACTGCTTAAAAATGTTGATTTTCTGGATAATTTTGTCGGATTTGAATACGAACGGAGGCTTTGCGATCATGGTGAGTAGTTCGTGGTTCGGGTTTTTAATTGCTACAGCACCTAGAGACGGTGTTGTCCAGGGACTGATACTGGATGCAAAAGGTAGTGTGTTAAAAGTACTACGCCGTTCTCTTCCGCTGCGGACGCAAACGCCTACGTCCGCAGCGGAAGAGAACGACACAGTCTCTCGCCTACAACTGCCGGACTGGCCCCTTCTGAAAATGATTATCGTAGTAGTCTAATGTAGACATTAGAAGAGATTTTTGTTTAGAAATTTCTGGCAACAAAGACTTGTGCATCAAGGAACCTATGGAACTAAGGAAGAGATTTCGTGGTGTTTTGATCGAACAGCCGCGGCACACGGATTGTAGTATGACTTTTTTTCGTGGGATTTGAGAGATTTGAGCAAAATACTCCGCTGAATTCACAGCGACAACTTGCGGTGGAGGAGAAGTGGACGACCAGTACTTACTGTTAGTTGATGGGTGCGATATAATCCAAGGCGACATGGTTATTTACAATTGGACAGGTATTGTTGACGAATTTCGTCTCAAAAAAGTCGAAAAGATTTCGTTCCCATAAAATCAAAACTTTGCAGCTCTTCCGAAAAACGTTGACAACTTGAGATCAGTACGTCAAATAAATGGTTCTCTGAGGATCGCCAACACAAGCAATCTCGGAACGTTCGATTACTTTTCAAACCTTGAAGAAGTTGGCAGTACAAGTGAAGGTGATGGTGAGCAGGATCCTCAAATTTTGCAGGAAAAGTTATTTCTCGGTTTTTCCTTAGAAACTTTTCGTTTCAGATTTGGAATCTGTTCCCGCGGTTGAGGTGATCGGAAACGAGGCACTCGACGCGTTCAAATTGCCGCTTCTGAAGAAGGTTCACTCAACGAATCCGAATAAAATTGTAATCATAGAGAATCCATCGTTGGGTATGAAAAGAAGCGAAGTGTTGCACTACTATGAGGTTGCAGACGGTCCAAACCATGTTTTATTGGAATATCGGGACACAACCACGTTCCTTGACGGTAGGAAATTTTCAGTAAATGTGTACGTGTGAGGTTATTTGATGTCCCGTTCGGGTCCCGAACGTTCCCGTTCAGAAGTCCTCAGCAATGGATGGTTTTTCGTTCGCGCCTTCTTCATACTTCTTCTACTACTCCTACTCGTTTTTATGGCAATGATGGTCGTTAGAGAAAAGTTGAAATTTATGACGCTTCCACCGCCACCATACATTTTAAGCAAGAAGTCTCGAACGCTTCTGGAATGTCTGGTGAAGGTATTTTTCCTGCGAAAAACAAAATTCGCAGAGATCGCTTCGAACGCCGTACACACGGATGTTCTTGGGAACATTTTCCAGGAAATTGTAACCTGCAACCCGTTAATTTGGCGCTGCAACGATCGTGAATTTGTCTGGGGTTATCAACAACCGGAAGCAGCTCGTGAGTGCATTTCACGGGCACCTCGCTCCTTTTTCAGGATTTTTTTTTACGTTGATTCTGCGAAGACATCTTGCAAATATCGTAAGCGTTCGGATACAGGATTTTTCCAGATGCCGATGTGAACGTGCTGGTCGCAAACAACGAAACGTTCCTGAAATCATACATGCTGACATTAGCTCCCGTACGTTTTCCTCTTGCAAACCTAAGAGACTCCACCCTCAAACCATTGCCCCCCGTGCGTGTTAACTCTTCGGGACTACCGCAGTGTCCACAGCATTTCGTGCAAAATCATGAGTTTCTGTTTTAGAACGGTTTCCTGCCAAAAAACAACAAATCGCTGACATTCGAAAGAGTGAAGGCGCTCATGTCCAACGATGTGTGCATAGTGATCGGGAACGAGAAGTGTCCTGATTGTGTGATTGAGAATTTACCGATAAAACCTGCAGGGGAACACTCGTACATATGTAGGTGCTTTTTCCTCCCAGGAAAAATACTGTCCTTAGGATCTGTATTGCGGTTTTTTTTTCAGACTCGGGCAACAAGTACTCGTTTAAGCTGAAAAAAGTAAAACAGATGGGTCCCTGTACTACCGGTTACCTATACTTGGTGAAATATGGACCAAAGGAGGCATCAGTATCGGAAGGAAAGAAATCAAAAAAAGAAGAAAAGCGTAAAATGGTCCTAGTGCACTACTATCAGTGGTGAGTGCATGAGCAAACAGTACAATAATCCGCCCATTTTTATGGATTGTTTCCAGGGATAATGGAGTTATGCCGCAAGGTTTGCATGAGATTTTACAGCTGGCTGTGCTTTGCGAACCGGGAAAAGCGGTGCGACTTTTGAAATCCTTCGTTATCTCGTAGATTTCGCTTCTGATACTCAAATCCGTTCAAAGTAAACAAAATAAAGGGGTCTAATAAAAATAGAAAAAGGGAAATGAGATGGAATGGGTGAAATGACACAAACTGAAAGGCGCTTTTCATCTGTTTAACTCATGTGAGTCGAAAAATCCACTAAAACCACTTTTCTGACTGATAGGACTAGGTTTGATCCTGAGCTCGCATCGGTTCATTGTCATTCTGTCCTAGTGACTGCGATAAAATTTCCTTCCATCGTGATTTTTAAAAGTCGGTTTGTAAAAGTGAGAAGGCACAATATTTTGAGAAGCAGCCAGATCATAAATTCACAAAAACTCCATATCAGAGCTGCAGGTTAATTGCTAACTTTGAAGGAACAGCTTTGGCTGAATCATAGTGTTTTGACATAGAAATCAAAGTATTCCCATAATTCTAAAATATTACATAATATTTGCAAGAGAATTTCTCGCTTTATACGGTAGTTGTGTTCTCGTTAATGGTACCGTACCACAAATCCGATGTGGTCTGGATTTTCCATGGAAAGTTTCTACACTGGGTCATAGATTGTGAAAAACCAGGGGGTTTCTCCGTAGCAGCTGTAAAAAAAACGGGTCTGAGGCTGTTGTAGAAAAAAAATACGGTGGAATCATCCTGAAGTTCGGATTCAGATTCAGATTTCAGATTTGCATCAGCAATCGACGAAAGGAGGTCTTCTCAATGATACACATGTTCTTCACCTACATTTACGTCATCAAGGAAACAATTGGTTTAAAGGATGCCTTCCAGTTACATACCGGTATATCTACTTCCAGAAACATTTTTTAAATTGCTTTCTTTTCTTTTTCTTTTCCTCAATATTCACGTTATATCGCGGAAGCTGTTGGGTCTTGGACGGATGTTACATCGTTGTTTTTAAAGTTTTCTTTTTCTGTCCTGCAGGAATATTCATAAATTTCTCTGTTCTCGCTTTCTGCATTTATTTATTTTTTTGAAGGAAATCCTTGTGTTCACTTTTAGGGGCTTCCCTGATCTTAAGACCCTAAGTCTTTGAGTCATTCAACTTGGATAATCTCCTGGTTTTCAGTACGTTAAATGTACTAAGCCATCTAAGAGCTTGCACATCGAGCTTTCGACCTTAGTCTTTCCAGAAAATACCATTTTTCCCTTTACCTTAATTCTCGTTTTTTTTTCACAAGTTTTCAGCACTTTTTTAAATTGAATGAGACCAAACTGGACGCACCATAGTTGAATTTAAAATTTTATGGTTCCACTGTCACAATCGACATGATAATTTCACTGGGTTATAGAATTCGAGGGTCCCACAGGAGCACAGCAAATATAAAAAGGGAATAGTGTGCAGTAATCACTGGCGCCATTAAATCGTGAATTTTCATGCTCAGAAAAATGTAACGGTTCGATTATGGATCGAACAGAGATGCTATTTGTGATGGCGATTATCATGGAATGGGCCTATCAGACACGTTCAATCCCAGAAACTCTGATCAAGGTTCTACTGGTTGTCGAACATTTTTCCTTTGGGCTGAATTTTTCCTATATTGGGGTTATAGCAATCCCTTGTTCGATAGGCCCTACAGTTTGTTGTGAATATGTTTCAGAAACACACTGAATGGTGTCAAACTTATTCAATTATGAACATTTTTATGAAAGAGAATAAAAATATGTAAGTTACCTTATGGGTGGAATTTTTTTCCGAGAAAAAAGCATTTTTTTGCAGTAAATGTGGTATTGATTCTTTGAGGGACGGCTGGGAAAACTCTAAATGTTACTGATTCAGAAAACTGATTCATCCTGATTACTTAACAAAATTAGACCCGGAGGTGAAGCAAGAAGTGCTCAGTGTGGCCTACTTAGCAGCTCCCAGATTCTCGAACAGAGAATTCGGTGCCGTTAAGGATGCGTTCCATAGGAAGCCAGTTGCAGAACGTCCGAAACCGGCAGCGAAGCCTGGAAAAGACACACCAAAAGGGGAAGATGAGTCGGAGGTTGCGTTTCACTCGAATTTAACAGGGAATTTCGCAAAGTTCTATGGAGTTCAGGCTGATCCAGTGTGCATAACGGACGAAAATCCTGAATTTTGGAACGAAACCATGAAAACCAGCGTTACGGGAACACCTGCAGCAGCAAAAGCATGAAACCTCGTGACATAAGACAAGATATTTGATATTATCTAGTATTATCCTAGAATGTGAACACAAAACAATGTTTTATTATATGTCAACATTTCCTATTACAAAGTTACTTCTATTGAAATTTTTATTGAAAGACAACTGGATAAAGTATCGCCATTCGTCTGCGCTTCTCACAATTACACTGGAAAGAAGACGTTAGGAACAATTTTAACAAAATTGTAATTTTCCTCTCTAAATTGTATTGTTTCAAGCGTTGTTTTTGCAGTGAACTGAGAACTCCACGAAGTTATTTGTTGCTTTGTGTGCCACAGTTTTGAGTTCCGGTCAAGCCTCCAAAGCCACAACTAAGTACAGTATCTTTTGGATGAAAAAAGGGACTGAAAAAAATCACTAGGATGAGAAATTCCCTTCAGAAGCCAAACCATCGAGATGAGTAAATTCTCTGGAGGAAAATGTGCTCAAAGGCATCACCCCACGAATCTGGGGTGGGGTTTCAGGCGGGTAATGCCTATACGGGGTTGTAGATTGTCGGGGAAGGAGGTTGATTCCGTCCATCTCTCCCTGTATCAGTGCGGAAGATCCCAGAACGCTGTTTCCTGCGACGTCTTCTCTTGCAATGCGCAACCATTGCGCCCCGCCCCCGCCTGCGATTCGTCCGAATCGGATTTCGACGAATCGCACAGGCGTTACCCGCCTGAAACCCGCACCACCCCAGATCCCAGTAGATGTCATAAGAGGACTGTTCACCTTCTGAACGTCTGACATTTTCGACTTGTTATCAGCCACAAAAAAAGACAGCGCCAATTTCCTCTGCCAATAAATTGGGTACCGGTTTTATTAAATTTTGTGAATTTTTTTTTTGTTCATAGGATTTTCTGACTCAGACAAAGTGTGTTCCATTGTTTATTTTTCTTTTCTGGTGCACCACTCATTTATGTAAATAAATAGAAATAAATAAATAAATTCATTAGGTGATGCCTTTAACTATGCTTCACCACACAATGACCAACAATCTTTAGCGTCTAACGCACCATAACATCAGTAACTAATTTCATATTATTATTTATTTTATTATTATTTTGTTTTAGTACCCATTCTTGAGCACTCAAATTATCTGTAGCATATTTTGCACTTCTGTAACTGAGCAAAAATCTGGGCCTCATATCACAACCGAAACAAAATCATCGAAGCGAGAACTTCAACTCGAAAGATTTCGCTGGCAATTAGCACTAATATTAGGTAAAGGGATTAGAAAATTCTGAGCGTTTTCTCTAGAAGCCTTTATTGAGATATCTATATCCATATCTGACTATGTAAACATCGGGTCGTGCCATACGGCGATTTCGAGGTGAAATTACGAGAAAAAACGAAAACTGAAAAAGAAGAAGTGGTCAAATCGCGTTGAGCCGGGCTAAACGATCGCCAGGATTAACGGCCGAGAAGGTTCTGCTGTGTGTTTGGTGCGATTGGGAGCGAATCGTCCACTGTGAGTTCCTCCCATTGGGCCAAACACTCAATTCGGACCTCTACTGGCCAGATTACGGTAGGCGATCGACCAGAAGTGACTACTGGGGAAGTTGTTCTCTTCCATGGGATGGTTCTACCGCTCCTGCCGCATAGTCTAGACCTGGCACCAAGCTATTATCACCTTTTCAAGAATTTGCAAAATTTTCTGGATGATACAAAACTGGCCTCAAGGAAGACTTGTGAAGATGAATTTGTGGAGCTTTTTTTTTGCCAATAAGGACTAGGACTTTCCTAATTGCGGAATTATGGAATTCCCCTCAAAATGGACAAAAGTTATCGAATAAAACGGCGCAGAATTGATCTAAATCGGTCACTCCTAACTATTTTAATTTCATCGTTGAAATAAAGTAAAAAAAAAACGCTCAGAACGTTCTACTTCACCTAATATTAATTCGAATATTTAATTTTATTGCAACGAAATTGTGAAGAAAAACAGTGGGAGATGATTTGTGTTTGATGCCCAGATAAAAACGTTCGAACGGCTGGAACTTGAAGAAACTTAGGAGGCGCCATGTTCTCGCTCACATTGTAGTGTAACGAAAACTTGATACTAGTAGAACCCAAATTCCTACAACAAAAAAAGCCGAGTGATAGGAAGTCCGCAGCGTAAAGTGGATTGTCGTCTTCGTTTTTCTTTTTTGTTATCTTTTCACACCACAATTTCGCGTTGGAATGATGAGTAATTTTTCTTGCATACCCATAGATTTCAACGTTATACACTGGCACGTTCCTTTGCGAAGAAAATCATTCCAGAAGCTTATTGGAATCATTATAGAAACAAATAATTATTTTATATCTATATAATTTTGTATATGATCATATATATCTTACGGAACACCACCTTCTACTTTTATTAAAGGACCACTTTTACACATTGTACATTAGATTTGTTACTCGAAGCGTGAACATCGTGCATTATTCGTTCCTGCTCACAACCAGTGAAATTAACCTGATATTGTAGTGTTCCTAATCAGTGCTTTTGTGTAGCTTTTTTCGTGAACAAAAACAATTTCTGCAAAAGAAATTGAATCTGATTATTACATTTTTACAATTATACCATTCTTATGACTCCAATACTTGAATCTGAATTTTCTAGGACGATATTTTGCGAAAGCTGTACGGTTCTTTTTAAGCAGACCAGAATTCGCGAAAAACAAGGATTTTTCCTACTATTGAAGTCAGTCAAAGTGGGTGGGGGTGAGAGTGAAATGAAAGTCAATGGAAGATTTTCAGGATCCTAACCAGGAATGTGGAAGTTTACACTACATCGACAACTACAGTACCGTCCGCGAACGGCGCCAATGTCGAACGTCAGGTCCCATGACTTTTCCACGATGCATGGCATGGCATCCACTTATAAGGCAATTATGGCTGCTAACAGCATCAACGAGTAAGACAATTGTACCACCACACATTCCAGAAACGTAGCAGGATGAGAACAAAAGAAAACGACGGCAACGATGCGTCCATGACCACTCGTTAGCTAGTTCCGCTTCCGATAATGTTGTCTTTTATGAGAAATGCTTGAGTAAATGAGTACGGGCATGAATTTTTTCTGCACGAACGGTTCCGCACGTTCCTATTTTCATCTTGGGAAATTGACTCGTTCATAGACCAACAAACGACTATGTATGGCTACAGAACTGGTGGGTAGTTTAAGAACGTCCTCAGTTTCTGGAAAAAAAAGCGATGAAAGTAGCAAAGACGCTTTTCTGGAAACGAAATTACAGTTACCCGCATGCAAACATGAAAGAATGTCACCAACTTAGGTTAAATCCGCTCAAATTCGTCAGAAAAAAATTCCCATTCCCATTAAATCCTTCGAAGTGTACAATTCTCCGAGGAGAGAAAAAAAGCATTAGAAAAGGCAAAATTATGTACGGGAACAGAATGTGACAACAAATGCTGGCAAAATTGCTTCAAAAACCACACAGAAACAATATCGACCGAAGAAATGTCTTTTTTCAAACAAATAGTGCAAACAGTGTAAAGTGACCCTCAGGAAGCCTATTTAAGCCAGGACACACTTGGAAGTCGAATGCACTTCACAACCACCTCGTGAATTCATCCACTCCACACAGTAACAGGGCTGTGACGAACTGAACCACGCGGAGACGATTGTTCCCTGGAATGTCGGTCACTACGGTGCTGAAGGCGACGGCCGGCGTATGTGCTGTGACTACGGTCCTCAGCGTAGTGACGGTCGTATTCCTGGCCATCGACGTCAACCGATTTCACAACAACGCCATCGACGAATTCAAAGAAGTCCAGGTACAGATCCAAGCTGAAGTGTTCGTTTCGCCGCTTGCAGCACTCCTTTTTTCAGGACATGGCCAACGAAGTTTGGTACCAGATGAGACCTTCCCTATCCGAAGCGGTTCGGTGGAGGAGAGCGACTCATTTCCGCCTGCACGGCTCTTCGCGAACTCACCGTCGCCAGACAGATTTCGAACAAACGTGTTTGTGCGGAAGACCAGATAATCTATGCCTGCCTGGACCGCCTGGGCCTCCAGGACCGCCAGGAGAACCCGGAGAGCCCGGAGTTCCTGGTTTACAAGGCCGAAAAGGAAACGATGGAATAACTATCTCTCGTGCAGGCGGAGCCGGTGGATGCATCAGGTGTCCGCGTGGCCCGCGGGGACCTCCAGGCCCAGACGGACCTCCAGGAATGCAAGGACGTCCGGGAAAGCCAGGATCGGCTGTTCTTCAGGAGGAGCACGGACCCCCCGGTCCAGAAGGTCCGATGGGAGACGTTGGTGAACCAGGAAAACCTGGTGTCCCTGGTCAGCGAGGAAGAGGTGGCGCCCATGCCGTGAGCGTGATCGGATTGCCCGGTCCTCCAGGACCGCCTGGACCACCAGGACCGATGGGACCACCGGGTGAGGCAGGTGAATCCGTTGGCATTGCAATGCCTGGTCCTGCAGGACCACCGGGTCCACCTGGTAAACCAGGAATTAAGGGAGATGATGGGCCGCCCGGAGAACCCGGAGTTCCAGGAGGTGCTGGAAGTGACGCTTCGTACTGTCCCTGTCCTCCAAGAGTCATGAACACCGCAGTTCTCAAACAAAATGCCAATATTGTATAGAGGGATGAGGGAGATGCGATAAAAGCGCCAGCAGAATCAGGGAGGAATGTTTACGTGAGCGTTCAATACACCACATTTATAGAATTATGTACAATTTGTATGAGATCGATAAAGATATTCACTTTTGACTTCACTTCTAACAGTAGCATTAATTTTTTTTTCAATTAATTCTACGTCTTAATTGCACTCCTAAATCCGATGTGTAATTTCACTAACTATACGAAGCTTATCCACCAACATGTTCTTTTACAAATCCAGTGAAATTTTTCAAGTTTAGTAGCAGAAATTTCAAATCACCTGCGAGGTCAGGATGAAAATTTTTCGCCTCATTTTTTTCTTCCTGTGAAAAGGAGAAGAAGACATCCATTGTGAGGAGTTGTCATTTATTATCGGAAGTGGTTTTTGTGATAAGGAAAGCCCATTGATTTCAGCGCATTTGCGTTTTGTGGCGAAAAAAAAACTCGCACATATTCCGGAATTTTTGTAGCTCCTTTCGTTTTTCATTCAGCGCTTACAAAAGAAATCTTTGTTCATACTGTATGTTTGCTTGTAATGGCATACTGTAGCATTTGCTCGATCAAACTCAAATCGTTTTTTTAGGGTTAATTTCTCTTTTGCGCAACTTTTATGACGCAACAGAGGTTCCGCAAGTTGCAGTCTATTAACACACATAACAGCAGCAATAAAGAACGGAACACGTTTCCACCTCTCCGGCAAACTGAGACGTAGATTTTTTCCGGCTGGAAAAAGTGATGTTGTTTCCTGGTATAACAACTTCTTCTTATCACAAGAAAAAAAATTCCAACACATCGATAAATATTGGATTAGGGAAACAAGGGGACAGTGAATAGTTCTGGGATCATTTGGAGATTTTTCAGTGGAATTCTAAAGTGAAATTTCGGAGTCAGATGCTGTCCATACATATTCAAATAGTAAGTGAAAATTATCCAGTGGAAAAAATGCAAAAAACCCTCTCATGCCAAGAAAAAAACTTTTCCAATCTGGGGAAAAACATTTTTTCAAGTATATCATTGAAATAAAAAAAAACAAAGTAATAAATGTTAAAACAGAGACGAGTTGAATGGAAATTGTCATTGACAGTCAATGTTGACCCATTCCTATCCACTAAGTCACATTTTTGCAATCTCACACCTTTTCGGAGTTATGAATCCTGGAAAGATTGCTCCTGCAACGAATGGGAAGATTTAGAGTTCCGACAGAGCCGTCCATTCATCCGCTGTAGAAATGTTTTGCTCTTCTTATCTACGACAATCTTGGATTCTCCACTTAGTTTTCGTCTCTCCTTTCTTTCTTTTTCTTTTTTCGTTTCTCTTGTCACTTTTGCTATTTTTCACTATGGTGGGCAGGCGAACGACAACAATCAAATCGAAAATGGATGGGTGGTATTGTTTTACGTGGATCAACGCTTCACAATCAATCACGTTCTGGAGTGTTGCCTGCAATCGTAAAATGTCGCCAAACTTCATGCATTCATCATAGAATGCGTGATGTTCAACCTTTCCTGGACATCACCAGTCCCTACCCCAAGGCGGTTGTCCGAACTCTAACTGTTGGTCGGGAACTGCTAAAGTAAACGGTGCTAGAAATGGAATTCAATCGAATCCGAACTGATTAGTTCCTGATAACCAGCTCTGCTGTCGTTTGACCATTGCTTTCACGGACCAACACAAGAAAAAAACGATCGTCATTGCTTTCGGAATGTGGTCGTAAAATTAGAGGCCTGTACCGTAAGAACAGGTCTCAAGGGTCGACGCTAGCTTCTTTCGGTGCTAACTGCGTACGAACGATTCTTGACCGTTTTTCCAGCTGGTGGTGATTCAGAAACGTCGGAGAAAATGAACATTGACTCATTACACCTTTTTCTTCGGCTTTTGACCCGTTTAGTGGTGGGGGCTACTTTTCTGGATACCTGACCCCATTTTCCCTTGGGTGGATCGGATCAAGCCGTTATAATCGAATTTGAAAACATCGGATGATCTCGAAATCCTTGAACAAGTTCCGTGAAAGTTGAACAGTTTATTAGGATGTCAATGAAATATTTACGCTCGTGTTCAGTCCTTTCGACCGAAAATAATTGTGATCATTTGAAAAATGCGCATAGTAAGAAAAGCGCAGCCCCTGCGCGTTCCGTTCGCCTGCTGACCACAGCTGAACAGTTCCAAGACTTTTTTACAAGCATCAAACGGGTGTTGTGGGTATTTACTCAGGCAGAAATCGCGATGGCACTACCAGTTTACATTGGAATGACGAGCAAGTTCACCGCCGGGGTTTGGAGACGCGCAAGGGCAAACATTAAGTGCGAAGTCGTGCCTGTACCATGCCGCAGTGGCACCGATTGATACGACGAATACCATGCCGCATGCGGCGCTGAACACACAACGATCCGGTGAATAAGCTATGAAAGTTGCAGTTACGTTGCAGGATCAAATCATGCGAAACGCTGGAAAAAGCATTTTTTCGGACAGAGACAGCAGACAGCCAGTGAATGGACTGTACACATACAAGGGTGAATGTGTTTGAGCGCATGGATCACTGTGGAGTTCACATATGGAGTTGGATGCAGTGAGCCACGGTAACGGTAGTAAATGTGCTGTAAGATATCGCAAAAAGCGAGGGGAGCATCGTTCCGTCCTGCCCTGGAGCCTGGTGCTCGTTTCTCCACGAAATTCCCAGGACTACCGGAGCGAATGCGATCGACGCAGAATCCGTGCGCTCTCAAGCAGCTAACTGTAAGGCGATCTGTACGATACAAAACCGAGGTCGTGCACTTCGAACTTGAAAAACTCGAGAAGGAAACGGAAGAAGCTTCGTCCAACACTTCCGATACGCGTTTTGTTTGTATTTCATCTCTGCTGCAGTGAGAATGTCCGAAAAAAGTGACGCAGTGGAGCTGGTCAGGCGAACGTCGACAGCGCTGTAACATCGATGAGCATGCGAGGTTTGGGAAATATCCACAGCGTTCCACAAAAGGCGGCAACCTCTCTCTCACAGAGACTGTTCAGTAAATATTTTTGTCAACCTTGTCGCTTATTTGACATGTGTCAATACGGATTTCCATAAACAAGCGACTGTATTTGCACAAAGTGAAAGACCAATGAACATCTGGTATAACTGTAACATGCACTGGGAGGTAGCACTTTCAGGTCAGAGAAGTACGAACACACAAACTTTGCTTATTTTTCTTTCAGAGTTTGAGTGAGACTTGCTGCAGCTGAGCCGTCTATGTGTGCGGTAGAACTTGAAAACGATGAATTCATTGAAAATCGTTGAATTTCTTTATGCAAATTCCATGGATTCCACTGCCCTTTTTTGGCAGTAGAGAGGGGAAAATTGGGAAGGCAACCATTTATTTATGAGAAATCTTTGATAGATTCGGTAAATTACTCTTTGTGGCATCTAATTTGCTGTTATGGAACTTCAAATTTTACGTCTCTGCTAAGAAAAAATCGTCGTGAATTGTGAAAATGATCGTTGCAGTCAATAAATACTTTGCAAACCTCCTTTTAGGGCAGCTTATTCTTCCGAATATCCCGGAAATATTCAGTATGTATATGTACAGCTTTCGAAGGAAGTTATCCGAGAAACTTGGGGCAGTTTTCCTCTAGGAAAAATCTTCTTTCCCTCCTTTTTTGTCGCTCCTAACAGGGAATCAGCGCTTCTCTACTACCAGATGAGTCTCTTCTCCCGGTTGATTATCAGGAATGTTTCAAGCCAGCACAGACTAACTCCAGGTTATCAGCACGTTTGATAAGCAAACGCTTCACCAAATTTCAGACAGACAGAATTTCTGACGGTTGAACAACATTTTCATTGAAAAGTGTTCGGTTCCTGGTAAACGATGTCCACATGCATTAAAATCAATGAAACACGTTTAGCAGGGAAGTAATAGCGTCGAGTTGAAATTTACAAAAAAAAAACTGTCGCTGACTGTTTATTATTCCAACTGTTGAAGCCCATCTATTGAAAAGTGCATCCTGGGATGTGGAAAAAAGAGTTGATGCACATTTTTGATGGAAGTTTATTTCGTTGACATCTTCCCTTGGCAAACATTCGCATGTTTTTCTCTTGTTCGAGTTCATTTGATGCCATTCGTTGATTTTCTTAAATGCGATTAGGTGTATATCCCTAAATAATTAGGATTTAAGTGCACTGTAGGTTGGGGACAACAGTCAAGTGACGGCATCTCTTCGACCAAGATCAGCACAGCGTCAGCACAGTCTCCGATATGCTGAAGGTCTGAAATTTCGCCCGATCCGCTAGCGTAACGCTGCGGCGCTGCGGATACGATCAGCCACACCTTGACACCTCCCGGATTGAGGCAGATAGTAGTGGAACGAACATGATAATGTTTTCCTGCAAATATGTGCGATGTTAGTGAGTTCGTCAACAATATTGGTCTATTTACGCGACATTACACAAGCTGACACAGACACAGTATTTTCACCGCGCACACAAACGACTGACTGTTTTCTCAAACTACCAGATCGCCATAGATGAGATTCACTCAACGCACGAAAATAGCGCACCCGTATGGCGTGCTTCGAGTGATCGTCGCGCAATCACGCGCCAGGATAAACATTGCAAAAACCAGGAAGTGACGAGACGCTCTTGGAGCGGGTGGACAAGAGGACGTGGACTCCGAATTTCTGTGTATTTATCCGAATGAAATGGAGATTCCGCCTTGATTTTGGAGCAATCAGTACGAGGGATTCGACATCGAAATCCAACCGCGAGCGTTCACGATCGCTTCGCCTGAACCCCTGGCAGCGGTTCGCTGTCACCTGATGTCGTGTGGCATTCCTCAGAAGTTTCTTTGCGCTGATAGTGAGCTGCCTTCTGGGCGAAGAAGCACGTTTCCAGCGGTTTTCTTATCAGCAGTGCCAGGTTCTGCGCCTGTGTACTTGCGATAGGGTGCACTTTTATCGGAATTGCATAACTCAGCAAAGAGATTCGGAAGAATCGTCGTGAATGCTACGCGTCTGCGATCATACCGTGGCAACAAACACTTACATTTGCACTTCAACTCAGCTCACTTCAACGGTTGTTCTTGTTTCAAACCCAATCATCGTCTTCCCCTTAAACTCACATCCCATAATGGGACCCTAATCGTTGCTATGAGCATGAAATTTTGGCTTTTAGTGATGGTGCAGCCATAGCAACAATTTAATTGATAATTTAGTAATATTATAATATATAATAGTAACAATTTTTGTGAAGTTTTTTTTTATATTCAGATGCCTTTTCGAATCAGTCAATAGTTTGCTAAAATATTCTTTCTTTTCAGACTTCGTTAGCTAAACTTCCCTTGTAGAGCGGGCCTCATTTTAATTATGAATATTTTTCTGTGTTGAGTTTCAACAGTTATAAATTTTTCGTTGGACAGCTCCAAGGAGATTTGAACCACAAATTTGGTGAGATCACCTACACTTGAAATGACATAACTTCCTGAAAACAATGTGATGTGAAAAAACAACGTCACTTAAACTTTCGCGGTGCAAAGGCGGCTTTTAAAATTCCTGTGAATTTATTTTTTAAGCTTAGAAAACCCTCATGAAAACAAAAAAAGTTCACTAGGCTCTTCTGTGGTAACTAAAAAGAAATGGTCACCATGAATTCTGTTGAAATTCTCGCAACCGCTCGCATTGCTACGCTTTTTCCATAACTATAAAGGATTGTCGGTGGTTAAAAGCAAACATTTGGAAGCATAATCAAGAATTTCTGCTTTGGTGGCCCGTGGAGTGCTCAAGATATGCCCAGACACGGCCTCCTGAACGAAATGCCTATCTGGGTGAAGAGGATCGGGGTCAGCATGTACGTGTATGGCCCAATCTACACCGAGAGTTGCAAGAGCCTCGAACGAGAGCAAACAACGCGAAAAGTTTGCGATCAAGCGGAAGTGCGAGTGTACGATGTAGATATTTACCTTCGGTTTTTTTTTCAACCAAGTCTCTCCGAAAAATGACCGCCGCGCCGCCGAGCTCGGCAAACAGGTGGCTGGAGCCAACAGGCACTGACCCCGGCCACCTTGGTGTGTTGGAGCTCATTCTCATCGTCAGACGCCATCCACAACGGTCACATCCGAGTTTTCATGAGCGCGGTTGCTGCTGCTCCCAGCCGAGCGCCTCACTCAAGACGTCACAGGGTTCAACGTCTGGTCGAGATATCAGTGATCCATCGAGTTAAACCCACCATGAACCTCCGGAATGCACATTGCGACTGTTGCACTTCTGTACTTGTACTTCTGTTGCACTAACTAGCAGCTGCGTTTTGATAGGATTCTTTTTGTTCGGCGGCAGCTTATTTTGGAATTATCCTACATCTCCTATGCATTTTCAGTTTCATGACAGCTGGTGCTCCAAATTTCAACCTAAAGCTCCCTATTTTGTATCCGACAGACCCTCATCATCCTCATTATGACGTGATTCTTTTTTAAATTTGCTTTTTTTCAGAAATTGGATGGAAAAAATGGTTGAGATGAGCAGCGTTTGTCCGTCACCATCCACGCCAACATTTGATTTGGCAACCTTTCTCTCTGGAGCGCTCCAAATAAAAAAAGATGCTCATTTTATCAGTAAATTTGCTACTTTGCCAACAACACCTGCTGAAGTTCTTCTTAACGTAAGCCTTGACGTTTATAAAATCAAAGAAGTAGATAATTCTCTAATTTTTCTGGGGATTTTATGAATTTCGATCAAAAAAGATAGATATTTCAGCAAATCCCTCTTTCACCGAACAACGAGGGTCGAAAAAGGCGACGTGGAGAGGTGAGAGAGACTTACAGCGACAGTATTTTCTCGTCACCTTTCTTGAAAGAAAAAAATTTTCCTATGCGTCCTACCACGAAACGGTCCAGAACTCGTGCACCTCATCGTATTTGCCACTGTAAAATGAAACATAGAAATTTTAATTCCTCAGATAAATAAATACCACTTCTTGTATCCTGGTTTTTGTGCCGGTTTTAAGCATTAGTATAACTATGCAGCAGTTATATATGAGTTTTATTTCATCTCCCTAGAATTTTTTGGTGGAAAAACTGACAACAATATTCTATATTCGCTCATTTGTCAAGAAGAAAACTATCTTCAGGCACTTTTTTTGTGGATATTTTCAGCGCTGCATGATTGCAAGTAGTGGTAACGACAGACCGAGTCTTATCAGCCCCTTACTTCTCTAGATTTCTATAAAGATAAACCAGTTACCTATCTTATCTCCCCATCGTTCAGGCAGCTAATCCAGCAAACACCCTGGATGGTCTTGTGGCAAGACGTGCCGACGACACACATGAGCCATTCCAGAAGCGATACCTCAGCGAACAAGAGGCCATTGAAGGACCGGACGATGAGGCTGAAGCGAAGGCAAGGACCTTTTAATCCAATACTTACTTTGTAGCGATTTATACCAAGTAGAAAATGATACGATTTCAATTTTTTTTATAGAGGATGGAAAAGGATCCAGACGTGTCTACTCGCACATGCTCCACCTGTGGATACGTTGGGAAGTGGATTTCCGAAATGATACGACATAAACGGGTTCACACGAATGAGCGGCCATTCAAATGTCGTTACTGCTCAAGAACAAGCAAATGGAAGGCGGATCTAATTCGACATGTAGCGAGTGAGTTCAAGCCATAAGTCGAAGAAAATTAGCAGCAGATGAACTGAATTCTCAGAAACTCATGGGATTCGCGTAGTGTCAAAGTACAGTCGCTCAAAGGCTTTCGATCAAACGGTGACAAATCTCACGAACCGAGATGACGACGATAAGCCGCGTGTGTACGCTTGCGAACCCGATAAAGAGCCTAAGCGGCAAAAACAGGTATGCACTCATTTCCCACACTTTTTTTTTCATATGAATCGCCTACTGATCAATTACATGATCACAATTTTGACAAGAATGGTCCCTTAGAAAGATCAACTAGACGGTGCTACTTCTGACAGACAAAATCTTGCGGCTGTGGTGGTGCGCGCCGTGCGCTTCGCTGCTTCGGTAGTGCGCGCCGTGCGCTCCGCTGCTTCGGTAGTGCGCGCCGTGCGCTCCGCTACTTCGGTAGTGCGCGCCGTGCACTACCGAAGTAGTGCTCGGTGCTGATCGCCGTGTACCCCTTCTCATGGAAGAAAACCAGAAATATGACCTCATTTTATGTCTATTCGAATTTTTTTGTAGCTCACGTTTTGCTGTCGGAAACAGTCTCTACACAGCTTAGTATGGCGGTCTCGAGAACAACGCCAAACAGCACGAAAACAGACAACTCCGGACATTTTCTGAACAAACTTCCGTGTATTTTCGTCAGAAAATGAGCGCTCGCAACATACGAACGAAATATGGTTTCCTCTTCTGGTGCACCACTGATGGACGTGAATAAATAAATAAATAAGTAAAATATGACTTAAATTTAATGTTCGTCTGCATAAGGATATCATGGTGCGCGTTTAGCGCATCCTGTAACAGATAAGAACATCATTTGGCGCAGCTCATTCAATGCGTACATCTCTCATTGTTTTGATTCAAACAGACTCCACATGTGAATGATCCATCACCACCGCAAGAGAGTCAAAGTTATAGCTGAGTTAAAAGAGAAATTAATATTTTCTGAAAAGATAATTGGGTCGGTAATCCTTGAGGTACAATCGTTTTTAATCAATCAGTCATACAATCGCATGACTAATCGCCCATATCATCTTAGCTATCAGTTCCAAGGAACGATAAGTCTACCGTAAATTATCATTTGATTCAGCTACCTCCACTGCGAATCGACGCAGCTATTGAGGTAGCTCGACCTGAACCACTGCTACCAAGCAAAACTCCTCTTTCATACAGATGTTCACAATGCTTCTTCGAACAGGTCAGTTCTCATCTTTCTTTTTTTTGCACATTCTTCTTTTGGATTCTCACCTGGACAGGTAATCCATGGGCAAGTTCAGGGCGGCCTTTCTGTTTTGATCCATCATTTGCGGGCCGTTCACAGCAAATCTCCATACGAATGCCGCTGCAAAGCTGCGTTCGAATCTATTGGCGACGCGCTCCAGCATGCGACAACCTCAGGAAATTGCTCCTCAGAGGACATGGTTCTAAATGTTGTCCCAATCTACAACACTGGAAATCGTAAGTCTTGCTATGACCAGTGGTGAGCTTGTGCACAGATAAGAATTAAGATGTTTCAGACGCCACGAGCACGTCACCGAGTGAATCAATGAGTCCCACAAGGTCCCGCAGCGATTGCTCACCTGATAGCGGCGTACAAGGTGATATTGAGGAGGTGGAGATCGACAGTGCATTGAGGGCACTCTCCAAAACAACCTCGGGAGATTCGGAGAATGAAAGTGGAATCGGTAGGTCATCGGCATGAAGTCACTTGATCAAAGGAGATAAATCGAAATCAATAGCAAACACAGTGATCAATCTTCTTTTGTTCTCAGGAACGACAATATCGCCACTACTTTTCCCGCCAACGTCCGCCACGAGCCCTATTTTGCCGCCGCTCGATGTCTCCGCTGCGCTGCTGGCGTTACAACTTCCGCTGATTCCCGATTATTTCGTTACAATGGTGAGATTTTTACTCATTTTACTCAGCTACTCTCGAACGACACTCGTCCGTCCAGGCTTCTCTAATGACTCCGCCAGCAATCGCAACGGTTACGAAACCGATGACCTACAAATGCTGTCAATGTGGTGCACGATTGCACGATGTCCTTGCATTTGTCGCGCATTCACGTCTTCATACGTCTTCTGTTCTGCCACTGGTCGACACGCCTTCCAGCGAGGACAATCGTATTTCAGCAGCGCAACAGGAGCAGAAAGAAGAACTGGTTGATGTGGAGATGTGAATGCGTTTCCATGAAATGATTTGATCTCGTGCTAATCGCAGTAGGCAGCCGGATACTGTAAGAGGAGAACTGCTTCAACAATTTGCATAATGTTCTACTCAATTGGGAAATATTCATTCGAGAATCTCATTCTTATTGCTTGTATCGTTTATAGTTCGCTACTAATCAAACTAGTTCTGCTGGATGACGTTGTATGTCAAAAAGGGCTGCGTCGGAGTTTTCATGACCTACTTAATCGAACGTTTATGTGTTGTGTGAATTGACAACTAATTCATAAGAGTTAAGTTAAGCTGAGTTAAGTTATCGGACAAATATTTACCAACAACGATACTGGCCGACGTTTCCGGCAGCCAATTACAGCGACTCAACCCCGCCCCACTCACCACCCCCGTGTCCATTCCATTGTGTATCTTACTTCCGATCTATTTTTATATGCTATGCAAACTACATTGCACTGTATTTCCGCAAGCTTCGCAATTTTTCTAAAATACTTATTAAGGTGTTAGGATAAGTAGATAACCACGGAAATGCAACAAAAATTCCTAACCATATTTTTTCTCCTGTGATTGAATATAAACTTGCATCATAATGATGTTTTGGCATCTCTCTACCTGTGCATTTTTCTATCGCCTCGAATATTTTATATCTGTGATCGGTTGTAGATCGTTTGTTTCAGTTGTTCTGTATTTACGAGTGTAATTTTAAAAATAAATGTTATTCGTCTACTTGATTCTGTTGATGAAAGCAAAATTTTTGTCCCAAGAGGTCCCAGCGATTACAGTGATTATTCAAAATAGTCAATTAGAGGGAGTAGTTAATTAGTTGGAGAGAATTAAATAGTTGATTAATCAGATACGGTATCCAAAAAATACCAGTCTGAAATATGGTTATCAGCGTTTCCAAACATGACACATCTTCTGCTCAAGTTCTGTTTTCTGTCCTGACTAGGATATGAAAACTTAGGGCAATAAATTACTGACAAGCACATCCTGGACAGAAGTTGCTCTGCCTATCAATCAATAAATAAAGAGTAAATAAGTAAGGAAAGTTCATTCTACGCAATAACCGGCATGAGATGGTCGAAGACAGCTCGAAGAAGAAACCGATGGGCGTCAGGATTGGGAAAAGTTTCAAGGATGTGAATCGAGAATTACGTGCAAAATTGTCCAACATCAACAAAAATCTTCTACCTGGCAGCAAAGAAAGGAAGCCACAAAGCATGGGTGCGTTCGAGTGAGAGAATTTTTCAGTATCAGCGCTAGATGTGACCTTGATTGTGCTTCAGGATCCTCAAAGCAATCTCCTATAATAGCCAAACCAACGACGAACCAACCAACCAGAAAAATCCCAAGTGTCACTGCTCATTCACCTCCACGATCACCAGGTTTACGCTTTGGTTCTCGAATATAAGTCAGTTCCAACATAGCTCTGATCACATATTGCTCCACAAATCCTAGAACATCGACTAAATTTACCCAAAAAAATAGGGAAACTTTCAGTTCAAGTCCGAAAGAAGGATTCAGTGACGAGATCACAAACAAATAAGAAGAAAACTTCGAGTGACACTGCGGGGACAAGAGATCAATCGAACACATCTCAGTCCAAAGAGAAGAGAAAAAAAGAAGAATCAGAAGAAGTGAGTGAGAGGGTTGGGTTAGCTAAATCTGTCGTTCTCTTAACCAATCCAGGGAAACCACTTGAAAATGTATGATGTTGCAAATTTGAGGCCGTATTTAAAATATCTAGGAGTATAAATAGGATAAGGATCGATCCTTCTCAGCTACAACTGTGTGTGCAATGACCTGAGACTCGGTGCAGTTGTCTACCGTAACTACACAGAGCGTTTTGATCTGACTATGTCCATTATTATTAAATTGATTTGCTAACGCTAACTCAATACAGTGGTGTTTCGCTGTGGGACCCGTTTGTTGGAGAAACAATGGCAACTCTGAAACGAACGCATAGAGATGTATCTAACCCAGGCCCATTTGTCCAGTTGAGCACACTTATACGCTTGGACAAATGATATTGGAATCAAATTCTGGAAATGCTTCCATGAGATTTAAATTAGCGTACACTTGTGCCCAGTCATTTTTGCTCTCATGCAACTACCATCGGAATTTCTTCACCCGCGTGAACGTGACGCGTCTAACGTTGCGTTTCTCAGCTACACTAATTTTTATCTACCGTACTCAAGCCGATGGCGCGCTCGGTACTTTCCAGGAAAAGATTTCGGAGCTGACTACATCAAATGAGAGTATTTTTTCCTAATCTACAAATTCATGTCTACTCCGGTCATTCTAGACGGCTAAGGATAAAATACCGTAGATGCATGGATCGTGCCTGCGCACACAACACATATACTAATTGTTCGGCAGGTCTTCTTGTAAATTATAAACTTTTCTGATCGCAGAAATTTTCTTTCGTATTTTCTAAAAAGAAGAAGAAATAAACTGATATGGCAAATATCTGTCTTAGACGCATTATTGGTAAATAATGCGTCTAAGACAGATATTTGCCATATCAGTGTTAAAAACGAATATGATACTTGGGAAACTCGTTGTTCTGCTTGCAGTTCTCACCGCCTTCTTCGTCGAGCCCCAGTTCCGAACGCAAGAAATCGCCCGTGAAAAAACCTGATCAGTTGAAGCCGAAAATGCGAAAAATTTACACCGAAAAACAACTGAAAAAAATGATCGACAGATTATACAAGTATGCATTTGACTCTCTTCTGAAATCCCTACAATTCCACACTTTTATCACGCACAGTCTACGCAGCCGCGACCAATCAGACCGCAAGCCGCGACGCTGCCTATGCCTCGGCGAGGGAAAACCCCTCTGCCAGACGCTAAACATCTTTTCAATTGCACAGTCTTATTACATAACATACACATACAAACGAAGGGGTGAGGGCGTCGGGACGTCGACGTCCACGAAAGTTGACCCAACGACCTTCCTCCCAAATAGGTAGTCCTAATCCGGCATCTCTACAGTCATTTCACTGTAATCTACATTAATCCCATTTCAGACAAACAGAAATCCTACGAGCGGATGATCCATCGGTAGATACGCTACTGAAGGAAACGAGAGAGTCGATTCAAGCGATCGAGGTTCATTAGTTCTTCTTTTTTTGTTACAAATCCAAAAATTATTCTGATATCACTGAGGAGGTTGTTTCAGGCGTTGGAAAAGCTCTACCATCACGTCCATGAAGAGTCAAAAATACGCACAAAACGGCTCATGGACGAGTTCGAGCGCCTGAAAACTATGAGACAGCAGGTGTGAGACGAAGCTAAAACGAACACTACTCGATAGAACGAAAATAGGATCGAGGATAGTTAGAGTCGGGTGAAAACGACCCGAAGTCTGGTGCAGTTGCGTAGGCGGCGGTGGTCGAGGTGGGACCATCACTAGTTCCACTCGCCTTGCACAGCACGAGTGGACTTCTCGAGGTTCCCACCTCGAAAGTCGATTGGTTTTGACACGGTTGTATTCTTTAAATGTGGATTAAATTCCGATTCCAGCACGCAAGAGACATAGACTCACAGATCGCTCAGCAAGTGCGAACAGAAGTGGACAACAAGAAGGAACTTGAGGAAATCCTGAACGATAGTAATGTGAAGAATCTGGTGGTCAGTTGAACACATCGGAATGAAGAGTAGAATTTCCTATGCTCGGGAATTTCTGCATCTACTCAGCCAATTATGAGTTTTTCTTCTTTTCTATTTCAGGCAAAACCTGTGGGATCAAAAGAAGAAGTGGAACAACAATCTTCGTTTGTTGTAAACATGCTGCGAGGTGTATTTGGTTTATAGAAGAGGATTCCAGAGCAACTTGACTAGTGTTACATAATTTTCCCGACGATATTACAGAAATTTTACCGACGATATTACAATGATAAAATCTGTTATGATTCAATCTTTTTGGTTCATTGTAATACTCACACAAATTTCTTAAGATTCTTTTTTTTCTTCAATAAATGGTCAGTGATTCAAATCGAAGAGATTGCTTTTGTCCTTGTTCTTTTTAGAGAAAAACTCACCAAAACATATGTAAATAATTTAAAATGACTTGCAAGAGTGGTTAAGTTCCTTTCAAATAGAAACTCTCGAAAGGATTTGCCGGCCCTATCACAGTTATCTGTACAGAAATTTGTGTATTTATCAAGTATTCCTTCTCAATCCATAGGTGAATCAATAACTTAGACACAGATCCCAGTCTGAGTATCGATTATAGAAGCGATGTCAGTGAATACAAACCCAACATATGTTCAAAAATGGTGTATTCGAACAACTGAATGATTCGAATGACTCAGGAAAAGACACCAGATTACCTTCTCGGATACGCCGCCATTCGGTCCAGAGTGCATTGTCGAAGACTACGCTTGTATTCCTGACTCTTCCAGCCGCATAGGTGTTCCAACAGGATGATTTTGTATCCCGACATGAAGAAAATAACTGGGTACTGGCTTATTATTATCCCACCAAGTTACTTTGAGTTAACCCTTTACACGGCCGATTCTCCCTGAACCCCAAGGATCGTGTCCATTGGAACCAATGAAGGAGACGTCATGTAGGCGACATTGTACGCAAAACAACTTTATTTCGAAAAAAGAAAATTGTGCCCAATTTAAAACCTCAGGATCGGATCAGGTTAACTTCCGCGGGGTTGTTTTCGATTTCTCAGTTTCTTCATCTATTCCTGGATATCCATTGAATGTTGGACCCTTAAGCCAATAATTATTGCTAGTTGCCTGATGTTTCTGGAATTAACTAAACTTTAACTTCACTACATTGAAAAGGTACAATTGTCCTTTTCTTACTCGGAATGAGTAAAAACCCAAAACTTTTTCTTTTTGTTCGGATCTGAGTGATTAACTCCGCAATGAGATCTCTGGGGTGATATTGCTTAAAATTCGGTGATAACGTTCAGAACGTCTACCTCTTTGTTCAGTATTTTTTTTCTGTTTGATACCTCATGTTCTCGATGACATTGCCATGTAGTCATTTTTTTGTGCGTATTCGGTAAAGTCAATAATTAATTATTTAACTTGTTACTAAGGATTCTAGAAACATCCCTGTTTGTGTTAGATTTTGCTAGTTGTTCTTAAGCAACTACCGTCAGTCTCGAGAAGCAAAAGTAGAAAAAGTTGTTGGCTTTATCGTCCATTTATTTGATGCATCAAAAATGTGTAAAAAAAAAGAAAAAAAGAGCATCCGAACTAATTGCTACGTGTGACACGTTGAGAAACGGCAACATAACCTCCATTATCTCCAACTGTAAAATGAATTACTGTGGAGAATCGTACTAGCTATTCTCTACAATGGGAAACATAATGTATAAAGCTTCCTGACAAGCTATTAATTACCTCTGGTAAAGTTGTAATCATGTTCGTTTCTATCCGAAATGTGTCGATTTCTTTTTTGCCCTCCTTTCTTTGTTCTCATTCCTGGCTTCCCGTGGATGTGCACATAAGATTCCATTGAATCTTAATCTTTTAGTTTTCAGCACGTTGTTATGCCACCGTCCCATTCAGGTGGTATGATACCCACTCTTGGGTTTCTTTTGTGCATCTTTGCACTCATTCACAACTCATCCACATATAGACTGAATGTTCCTCGCGTCCTTCTACCGTATCATCCCAATATCCCGGTAAAATTTATTCTAGAAGTTAGTCAACCGTCAGGAGGATGTTTTAAGTGGTGAGAAATTGACTATTTGATACTACTATACTATACTAGTATAAAAACTGGTATTTCCATCTCCAGGCGATCTACTCGTCCCGATGTGGTCTCCGTAAGCCCAATAGGTTCGAAAGCTGCCGAGTGCTCTGACAGAGCAGAGATTCGAGCAACTGCGAAGGCAGTTTCGGGGGAATTCAGTGCTGTGGTGTTCGCTGAAGATAGTGGTATGTTTTTTTTTTTTCACGCTACCATTCTTTTGGGTATTTTCTTTCTTTCTTTCCATTATGAGGTCACCATAGTGCAGTCTCAACCATGTAGCTCGTACCTCTTTCCTTCTTTTGACTAGATTTGTTGAACTTGAACTATGAATGCCTTAAAGACCTGACTCAGATTGAATTTTGTAATTTTGATTCGCAGCTTTTGATTGAAATCTGCACACACTCTGAACTTTGCTCTGTTTCAACATTTTCATGGGTTTATGTTCCATTCGTTCCTAATTGGATGCTTAGGAAATAGTCTCGAAAGTTCTTTGAATCTTATTGTTGCCTTGTTCACATGTGACCTTTTCATTCGAGCAGGATTCCTCTTCACATGCAAAGTTTACGTTCGAAACATGAAATACAGATTAACAAGAAAGTTCCTTTATGAAGTTCTTGCTTTTCTTGATTCTACGCTGTTTGCTTCGTTCTTCTGTGTCTTACGATTTGGCAAATTTCTTTTTTTCCTAGTTGAGACACCAAGTATAGTTAAGTTGCTGTACCTGATCAGTTCCCTAGTGAAGAACCTTTGTTATATTCTGTTATGAAGAGGTAAGATCACTTACTGGCTCCATTGCGTTTTACCTAAGTGTTTTCGCACCATAAACAACGCAGATGCACTCTTCATGCTTCTATTTTCATCCACCTTTCAAACGCTTATGTGAAGAGAACGTCTCGTCTTATTCTCCATTTTCCTAGGTTCTGGAACGATGCTCAGTTGTGGCGTTACAGTTGACCAGATTTCAAAGATCCGCATAAAGACGACAACAAAAATCTTGTTCGTAGATGCTGCACCAGCGCGCATCCTCGTTGAGGCGCTGAACGCCGAAGGTAATTGTTCCTCTATTCTTTAAATTCTAGTCTAACTGAGTGAGATGGCCCAAATACGAAGTGAATTCTTAAGAGGAGAACAAATTTTGAAACTTTGCTCCACTTCACCTTTCTTATGTTATGTTTAGGTGACACTTTTTCCACACTTAGTGAGATCCCAATCGAATGGGAGTTATCACATGCCGGAGAGGGCCGTCCGCTCAGGATCGTTCCTTTCGAGCAATCGACCTATGAAGCTCCGGCTGAAATTGTGACATTGGAGAATAAGAAAAAGAAAGGTATCCTTTGGGAAGGAAAGATCTTCATGTGTTTGATCGTTTCCAAGCATTATGATTTTGTTTAGGTTATATAATACTCGTGGAAGGAGTCCTTACTGGATCAGCAACATTAACAGCCAGGTTTGCCGAGCCGCACTTTAAGGTGCAACACTTTTTCTTATTGCAAAGTCTACTTTTCTTTTTCCATTTCCACTTAATTTATCTTATTTCTCAATATCTCTATATCTATTCTATTTAGAGCATCGCTTCAGACAGTCTTGAACTTACAGTGGTAGCTAATCTACTGCTGCTACCTGCTCATGATCTTTTCCTGCCCGTAAATGCCGTAGTACCATTCCAAGTGCAAATTGTGAAACAAAGCAGCACTGAAGGTAAATTAGTACTGATTCTTCTCGTCGTTCATTTTTAAACTATCAGCGCCTCTTAGACCAACATGTAGGTGGGAGTAATTTCAGTGGTTCCAATGCCGTCGTCCTTGTACTACCTGAAAGTTGACTCAGAAGCTATTTGTTTGCTTGATAAAATGACCTCTTCCATACGAGCTTTAGCTCGCGGGCGGACGAATATCCATCTTTTTAGTCACAGTAAGCTATATCCATTTTTTTTCAGTTCTTTTTCTAGATATTAATACTACACTTCCAGATGTGGATGTGAAGGCGAAGACGGGAGTGCGACCTCCGTCAACATCTATAAATGTGGTTGACCCAGAAACTATTCAGTGGGTAATTTTCGAAGGCGGTAATTGGCTATTACAAACTGGTACGCGTTACAAACTCTCTGTTTCGTTGCTCGATCCACATGGAAATTCGATGTTTATCAGTGATGTAAGTCCTTCTATATTCACTTCTCCTTTTCAAGAAATTTCACTTCAGTATGCTTCTATCACTCTCTCTTCTTTGCAGAACTTGAGATTTGACAGCGTCATTCCAAGTGACTATTTTGAAATCCATATTAAATCCAAGAATCACACCTATTTCGAAGTGACACCTAGAAAAGTGGGAAAGACATTGCTGAAGAGTAAATTCACTGCAGTTCTGGATGAGGTTAGAATTTTTGAGTAATTAATGAAGTTTTTTTGGTTGCACGAGAGTATCTTTATCAAATGCGCAGAATGAGAAGGAACAACTAACTACTGGTAAAGTCACTGGTGAGCAAGTTGTGCAAATTGTGGATCCTGTACTGATCACTCCTTCCGACGTTGTATTTCCATACCTCCCTCGACGGAAGACTTCATTTCCATTGAAGGTTAGGTTCTGAGAACTGATCTGCACAGTTTTTTTTGCTGATG
Source organism: Necator americanus (assembly GCF_031761385.1). Taxonomy (NCBI): domain Eukaryota; kingdom Metazoa; phylum Nematoda; class Chromadorea; order Rhabditida; family Ancylostomatidae; genus Necator; species Necator americanus. Next base: position 898,533 of record NC_087371.1, read on the forward strand.
TTTCATTTTGTTTTGTCGACTATTTTATTTTGTTGATTCATTGCTGTGTATTTATAACTAAGCATACTAAACCTGCCACTTTCGTAAGCCTCAGTGACATAAATTATGTTCAGGTAACAGGTGGGAGTGGTCTCTACGATTGGAGCGTTGCTGATTCTACCGTATGTAGCATTGATTCGAATGGGGTGCTCAGCAGTTCATCACCGGGTACAACTGTAGTTACTGCTTCTGACAAGCGAAATCCAGCTCATAAAGACGTTGCTCGGGTAGGTCTCAAATCTATGAGTTTGAGGGTCCTTTTCTCAGCAGATGAACGAAGGACAAACTTCTACTGCAATAGTTCATACTTGTTTTTTTTTTGTTGTTGTCAATCGCTCTCGATTTTAAGGTGTCCGTCGTTGACGTACTATCTCTGACTTTTGGAAAAACCCGAAAAGAAGCCGAAGTGGGGTCAAACCTCATCCTGAATGTACAGCTCATGGGCTTAGGCACTGACGGATCAATTCCCTTCACTGACTGCCGAGCAGCAGACTTTGTTGTGCGGTCGTCCGACAATAGCATATTCAAACCTGTACCAGGTGCGTAAGATGTAGAAGTTGTTTTTCTTCGTTTTCGAAAACTTTGCTACAAGTGATATGGATTATCTTAAGATTCACCTCCTTCGCTGCCGACTGTAGGTACTGGTTGCTCGACGGTCGCATTGAAAGCTGTTTCATCTGGAGATGCTAAAATTACTGTCTCATTTGCACGCTATGAGGCGACAATAGACGTTTCGGCCTACCCAGCTCTCAATGTTGGAATTTTCTTTTTTATTCACTCTCCTGAATTACTGATCAATTAGTTTTCAGGTGGTTAATAACGATCTTTCTTTGGCAGTGGGCAGCAGTTTGAATGTTCGGTTTGAAGGAGGACCCAGACCGTGGTTGCATGACTCCTCGAATCATTACCGTGAAGCATCTGGTGATAAATTGGTGACAACGAATATCCTAGACGACGTTCTCAATGTAAAATGCAAGTCCGAAGGCGGGTTTACGGTAAGCCTTCTTTTTGATCCGCTGGTTTTTTCTTTCGCTTCTTTTTACAAGTTGTTTTTTAGACTTTACAACTTCAAGTGGGGAATAAGCCATCGTCGTCTCTTCCGCTCCCTGCAGTGTCCAGTATCAAGTTAGCTGTTTGCTGTGCCGTTCCGACAAGACTTGTGATCTCAACAATTGAAGGAAATCAGCCGAAATGCCCATCAAATGTGGTATATTCTAGCAATAAATAATAATAATTTAAATAAATCCAAATGATTTATTTATCGTAATTTCGAATGACTAAGTTTCAGCGCATACTCCTAGCGGATGCATCCACGAAATTAGCTCTGGCTGCTCACGGTTCATGTGGGTCAGGGATAGATAGAGTACTAGATTCTTTGAATGGTTTCACTGTAAGTATATCCAGAGAGTACATTCGTGTACTTAACTGTATAGTTATATAGATATTTTGTTTAGGTCAAGTGGACTACTTCAAACAACTCTGTATTAGAAGTTGGCGAAGTAGAAAAGGACGGGGAAGGTAATTTTCTTCGTGTTAACTCCGTTGAGTTTTCTTTATAAGAGTTGACGGGATTGAATGAACGCTGCTACGGTCAATTCCTCCCTCTCTTTACTGAAAAACGGTTGTTTCCACGGGGAAGGGAGTGAGGGATTGAGCATGAAAGCGCTCGTACTCGCGATCTACACCTCCAGTACGACAGTTTCGTGGAGAGGTCCCAACAGGGTCGATTTCGTAGTCTGTTGCCTTTAAAGATTCATCATCAAATTTATTTTGTCATATACCACTCCTTTGCTGCTACTGTATTTTTGTTTCCTGTTCTCCAAATTTTATACTATTCTAAATCGTTTGAAATGATTACTCGACATTCAGCTTCTGCTTTTGCCAAGGGACGTGATATCGCTGGTTCAGCTGTTATTACCGCAGAACTGTCTGGGAAGAGCCGATATCGTAACCACTTGAAAAACAGTTTAGAACTTCGATTAGTGAAACCTGTAGTGGGAGAACCATCTAAACTTGTAAGTTGAAGCGAAACAAAAACTCGTTTAATAGGAAGTAACCGTATGATTTTTTAAGGTGCTTTGGAATGAAGTTGTGACTCTTGGTACTGTGCGTTTAATTCATGGATCTGGTCATTTTCGTGTACGCGAAATGCCAGGAGCACCATTCACAGCAACAGTAAAGGACAATATGCTTACGGTACTTTTTTCGATCTGAAAATTTTATGAGTTGGATATTTTTTACTAATCCTTCCAAGGTTACTCCGAAATCGCAAGGAAGCGGTTCGTTACGAGTAGAAGACGTATGTGTGAGCGGCGATCCACTAGATATCCCGATCAAGATTACTGACATACATTCACTCGTCATCCATGGACCGCAATTCGTATGGCGTTAAAAATACTGTCTTCTTCATAATTTTTTATAGTAAGTTTTCCAACTTTTCAGATGGAAGTTGGATCCGATGCTGAAGTATCCGTTGATGCTGTAGATGAGGGCGGAAGTTCATTCTCTCGAGATCACGGCGCACTTTCCAATGCTGTCATTGAACCCAGCGACCCTACAGTTCTCGTCACGAAGTAAGCAAACCTTATCTGCTTCTGTTCATACCAACGAAATACTCTTCACTCAGGATTTCTGGTTCTTTATATCGTGTCCGTGTGCTGTCCGTGGGCGGGATCTCTTTGGTAGCTTCCGCCAAGTCGACAACAGGGAGAGTTCTCAATTCTCTCCCGCATACTATTCAAGTTTTCTCTCCTCTTTCGCTTCATCCGCGGGAAGTCACTCTTATTCCAGACAGCACGTTCCAGGTAAGGAATAGAATTTTGCATCCAACGCATGGAGGTTATTAACTATAGTCGTGAAGTACTGTGTTGTGAAGAAAGAGCAGAAACGGATTCTCTCCGGCAATCGGCGTCAGAGGCTTTCCGGCACGCTACTACCTGGAGCTGTCTGAATCTCGAGTGTTATCGAACATGCTCGTAGTACTAATTGATTGAGGTCACATCGTGAGATGCTGTGAACGTTTTATTTTGATGGGAACTCAACAGCAACAAAAAAAAAAACAATTTAGCATTTCTGCAATTCATTCAGTTGTGTTCTTGCAGTTAGCAGTTATCGGAGGACCACAACCTACTCCACAAATTGAGTTCACTCTCAACAACTCCAAAATTGCCACTATAGAGCCGAATGCGTTGATCACGTCCAAGAAATTGGGATATACATCTATCACCGGTACTGTAGATATCGGAGGACAACACTCATCACAGGTTTTTCTTAGTTCCGCTTGATTTTGGTGCAAATGAATATTACTAGATCTCATTTCTTTTAGAATACTGTAACTCTTCGAGTCGTTTCACTGACTGGGATTCGAGCTGTCGCAAGCACTCATGTTACGGAGAGAGGAGCTCGCGTTTTGCTCAGAGTGAATGGAATAGATGAAAGAGAATCGCCATTCTCTTTTGGTGGGGCACTGTATCCATTCAAAGTAGGTTTTTTTGTGCACCTACCCGTAAATGTTGACAGTGCTCGCTTCATCGGTAAAACCTGCAGATAACTTGGACTGTCAGCCATCCGGGGGTGCTTCAAATGGTCCATCCGTTCGGTCCTTCATTTTCGGAGACAGATGACAACCGCTTTACTGTTTGGTTAGAAGGAAAGAGCGCTGGGTCGGCTATTGTAAAGGTTCTTTTTTCCCCCTATTTTAGTGAAGTCATTCAGAGCAAACTCAAGACTTGTAACATATTTGAGGTCGTCGTGGAACTGACAGCGCTTGCCAAACAGCATTTTGCCGGCTCCACTCAAGTCTTTGAAGATCTTGTAGAAATTCGAGTCGAAGAGCCGTTAATGATGAAGCAACCAAGCTTGCCTGTTTCTACCATCAGATTAGCTCAAAACACCGAGCTGCAACTTGAGACAGCATGGTTCGTTCTCAATAAACAATTCTTTATGAGGAAAGTTTTCATCACTTTGATATTTCGAATTTTTTCTCTTAGGCCGCAATCAGTTGTTGAATATTCCGTTCCGTCTGAATTCGCTGGTCGTCTGTCCGTTACGAAATCGGGTTTTGTTCGAACAAAGTCCGCAACGGGACCAGCAACGGTGGTGGTTCGTCGGATTGACCTTCCGGACAACGAAACCGCTACAGTGCCTTTATCAGTGTCCAAAGTTGATGCTATGGATGTCATGTTGCTTACGAAGTTAGAACCAGCTACGTTGATGTCGTTATCGCATTTACCAGTAGGAGCTAAAATTGCTTTGAAAGTGGTGTTCCGAGACTCAAAAGGACGAGAACTCACTTCGTCGTCAAAGATTAGCTATCGACCTCATAGGTGAGTAGTAAGCACTCTGTCTCGTAGATTTGCTCCATAATACTATGCCATTTAAGGTTCGATTTGACCGACATCGTAGCCTCGAACGACAATCGCACATTTACCATTACGTTAAAGTCAGCAGGCGAGACAGTACTAAAGGTGATTTTCCTTCAGTTCACTTTTCTTCCAGAGGAAACAACAATTTCCTTCAGATTTGGGAGACCAATGAGCCGTCTCAAAACGTTTTTGTTCGTATCTCTGCATCGGAAATGCTCTATCCATCAACACGCTTACCGATTGTCTCGGATATTGTGTGCTTCGTCTCACCACTAGCTGGAATTGCTCGATGGCAATCAAGCGATGATCGAGTTGAATGGCTGGATGTGGAACGAGGGGTTGCGAAGCTTGTAAACACTGGTGATACACATATAACAGTTCACGTCGCTGAGCAGAAATTGACTACTTCAGTGAGTCTCTCATTTCATTTCAAGCGTTCATCTTGTTATTGAAATGTATTTGGCATTAACCTGTGTTCTTCGATAACTTCTCGAGTTATCAATCGTGACATGCCAAGTAATTCTGGATAAATTTCGAACTTCCACCAATTTTCAGTTGTCCATAAACGCGGCTGAACAACTCGTCTTCACCAATGACTTACCCAGCTTCGTTACGAATGCGGAAGGCGCTTCATTTTTGTTCCCACTAAACGTTGCAGCCAACGGAACGTCGTCATCTCACACAGCTATGACTGGTATTCACCGCTGTTCTTTTCAGTTGTTTTTTTTTACTTGTGTTCATGTGAGTTCAATTAAGGCTGCACAGAAGAACAGCTAGCTGCACTCTCCTCTATCCATGCTCCATTTGACTGCACTGCTTCGTTTGCTAACAACAAGATAGGTCCTGCTGTGAATATATTGTCCACTAAAGCTGTTTTCTTGCCAAAAATGGGTTTGTGTTTTCCATTTCTGCATTCGCTACAATGGAATACAATTGTTAACTGCGAGTTCAAGGATCTTATGCATGTCTGATTGAACGCCAAGAAGCCGGTCATGTTCGCCTCGACATTGCCGGTGCTAGTCAAATGGAACTTAATGTGATGGCTAGATGGCTCAGCGGCTCAAATGTTCATGAAGCGGTTACAAATACGATATTCCATATGGCGATGCGTGTTGTGGAAACGGAGGTAATTTAGTGTAGTTTTACATTTATAGTTTGCTGTTCAATTTGCAATGAGTTTGGAAAACACTTTAAAGAATCTTCTTTGCACCGAGTTCTAAAAAGAAGAGAATTTTTTTTTTGAAATTATTCGCTTTTTTTCCTTCCAGGTCCAGCTCTCTGATATGGACCACAAATCTGCAGTGTTATCGCTGCATGTTCCCACGTACCAGCTACGTTATGTGAGTTTATTTCCTCCTATCCTCCTTAGTTCCCTCTCCTTTCAAAATTATCTCTATTTTAAACTATAAATTGCGTTGTACAGAGTTCGATCATCTAGTAGTCGATAAAGTTATATAATTATCGTCTAGGTCACTGCAAATGGTTGTGCTGCCGACATAATTACTGTAACTGAGACTCGTCAGTCATCTGGAGGCAATAGCGCCGCTAACAAGTTCTTCCTAGTTAAGGTTTGTTTTTCTAAGGTTAAGGTTTGTTTTCCTGAACAAATTGAGGATGAGGGCGTAATTTATACGAAATGCAAAAGGTTCGATCAGGATGAGATTCGAACTCACGCGGGGAAACCCCAATGGATTAGCAGTCCATCGCCTTAACCACTCGGCCACCTGATCGGCGATGGGACGCATGTTTTCATTACTGACTACCCCATGCCTGCATCGACTTGAAATGAGTCTGTCATTCGTTTTTACCAACAGCTGAGAAATTGTCGGGTACTACGAACTTGCTACAACACTTATCTCTTCTTTTTTCTTGTTACAACATAGCATCGGATAGGTCTAATATTGTAAGAGCCTTGGAGGCTTAAGAGGTCTTTTGATCGTCTCTTCATACCAAAAATCTCCCACACAGATGAGGCATGTTTATATTTTCCTCTTTTCTTTCTACGCACTTTTTCCTTAGCTTCAGCACTCATGTCCAATGTATGTGAAAGTTAAAATTACGCCCTTATCAAGCATTGGAAAAATGGAGGTAGAAAGTGAAATTCCAATCCTCAGTTCTGAACTACCTCCGAGAACATTGTGTAGTGGTTCTGGAAAGATTTTTCTTATTCCATCTGTAGGTTTTGACTGAAAGCCGGTGTGGCTCCACTCTTTCTGCATGCACTCTAAATTACCAACAAGTAGTTACTGAAGCTTGTTTGAGGTTATTTTCTTCAAGAAGGAAGGTTTTTGACTGCTTTTGGACATTTGCATCTTGAAAAGATTGAATACATTTCATTATTAAGATTATCATCGTTTGACAACTCCTTCAATACGATGTTGTAAACAGTAGTATTTTCTAAGACAATCACAGATGTTCCTCTATCACTACTTTTTGCATAGTGTGAAAACTTTCAATGTTATATCTCCATCCACCTGGAATATAACTAATCTTCAAATATTAGGTACGTAAAAACAAATTGGGACGGTTAGTTGACCTCAGCACGTTTCCTCAAGAAAAAAAATGCAACCTAAGGAATTTACATTTGCGCCCCTTCCGAACAAACAGAGTGGAACCATTTTTCAGCTCAATGTCAAGTCAGCAGCTTTATGGTCTGATCTGTCAGAAAAATGCTCAGTAACAGTTGAGAACAGTATAACCGGACAGACAATACACATTCCAGTTCGAGTACGCATTGTAGGACAAGCGGCGAAGCAAGTTTATAATGGTAAGTGTTAGTGCTTCTTGGAACTTTCAGATACCCTCTATACTGTTTTTCCAGCCCTTGATAGTACTGGTTTTATCGATTTTGCTCTGATATTCCTACAGCACTACTCGTGGATCATTCCTAGCTTGATGTGGATTTGTTTGCTCGGAATTATTAGCATCGCTGGTTGGTTCCAAGCATTCCATTGCGATTTGGCAATGAAATTTGAATTGATTTCTTCTTTCCAGCCTACTGGTTCCTTCGAAGACGGATTTGGGAAAAACAAGGCACTTTCAATGATACTAGTGCTCTACGATCTCCCCTTTCAACTTCTGCTGTAAGTCGGGCTTCGATGTCCATGCAGAGCTCCCCTAGTGAGTTTTTTTTTCAGTTGAATTCTTAGTCTTCTCCTAGTTTTAAGAGAGATTGTGAACTGCCTGTTGGATATTGCTACCATCATGTCAGATAGCTAATCTTCAGTATTAGATTCCATTGAAGTAGTACAGGTAGTCAAACCACTCATATGAAAATGAGAGTAGAAGTAATAGTAAAGATTTTGACTTCAGATCGAAACTTGTCATGAACTTACGTTTAGGGCAGGCCGCGTCTTAGTACCATCTATATCAATGTAAACATTTTATAATAATATATATGTAAATATTGCGTTGCAGGACGAGTTTATACTATTACTGTCCACTACTTGTACATTTACACCGTATATTCGTGGATATGCCGCATGAATACTTTGCGAATCGGTTGAGTTGCAAATCCATAAGTTTAATTAGTCTGATGTTTATTTCTAAAGGAACATTCACCCCGCATCGAAAGGGATTCGACCATATCAAATTTTACTCACATACCACACACTGCTAGTCTTAAAACAATGATTTTACTAAGTTTGCTGCCTCTAATGGTCCCGACAGACGACTTTACATGGTGGTAGTAGCTTCTAATGAGCCAAAAGTGTTATAATAACGAATCATAGATGTTCTGTGCTAACGGAGTAGATTTATTCGATGATATCGCATCACGGTTGGGTCTAAATAATTTTTTTACTACTTTAATAAAGATACATGCAGGTTTCTTTCGTGACTCCCCTCTGCTGAAATCAACACCGATTTTTGGCGAATCGATGATTACCAGTCCAAGGCAGCAACGACCACTCGGTTCCAAAGGAGAAGCCACGTTGTGGAGCACAGACGCAGCGAGGAGGAAATAAGCCACGCCTCTTCGGACTCGCGAAACCAGTCCTCCTCCGAATCTCCTTCGCATGGCGATTAGACGCAACTTTTGTTATTGAATGGTGTCTTTGTTCGCGACCAGCGCGTCCATCTTGATAGTCCGCTGTGACCCGGCGTCGCACAGCAGCGTGAACCTCACCCTTTAGGAATCAATCAATAGCTGGCCCTACTACTTCGTTATGAAGGCTAGACTTAGATCTGTAGATTCTTCGTTGTTTCCATGTTGTTCTGAAGTTCTTACCTCTTTCGCATTCAGCTACGTTTCTCATCCTGCCTTGAATTCGTGCAAAGATGTTTTCATTTGTTGTTTGTGTTTCATTATTGGAAAACCTTTGTTATATGGGTTCAGTACTTACTCTCAAACTTTCCTCTTTCTCGGTTAACTCTTCCCATTTCTTGCACACTTACGAGTCTCCACTCATTTGAATATGTTCCCTAGCCGGTCACGTTGTGAAGTTCACTTTGGATCAAGTTGTTTGTTCTTTTTTGAATAAGAAATAAATCTACGATGAAGATTTTCTCGTCCGACTAGCGATAATGACATAACAGAAGCAATCCACGTAAAACCGCAAATCCAAGGATGTGTAGAAGGAGCGCAAGGCGACGCCAGCTTGGAGATGTCAATGAGAGTAGAGGTCCCAACACGAAGTAAGGCGTCTGTCTGCGCGCCAATTACATGGCAACGCTTCAAATTCGACGTGGATTTCGAGGAATGTGGCCTTGAGTCTCGGATTTAGGTGTTGTTTTTGTGCAAATCGAGTGCAGGGTCGTTTTGAGTTCGCACTTCAAACTTTCTTCTTTTTTTTTTATTAATTGTTCTTTTCTCCAAGGACCATGTTCCTCGTCCATTTTCTTCAGAAAATTCCAGTCCGATGTAGTATTCGTACCTTTGCTAGCTTCCTATATCTTTCCTATTCTATTTTATTTCCTATATCTGTATGTTTTCTTAAGGATTATTCTAATTTTTGTCAGTATAGTCTAACTTGCGGAGATCTAAGCAGGATAAAGTACTAAGGTGAGATTAAAAGTACTTTTGGAATGCTTAACTGTACTACTAATCTAACGGAAGCACAATCTCACAATTTACTGAAACAGTTAAGTATTTCAAAAAGTAGCAATTAAATTGTGGCAAAGTGCTCCAATTCTCATTAAAAAAAAGAGCAGTAAATCTAAGAAAAAAGTGTTTGCATCGTCCTGTCTTGTTTCACTTGTTCGCTCGACTTTCACGTTCAGATTTTTGTTTTGCGTAATCAAATCACTCATTTTATTATGAATACCGCGTCATAGTAGACTGAATGAGTTTCCCCATCTTTATTTCTTTTCTTCATGAGCTTGTTTTCTCGTGAACTGTTTCCTGGTTCTGCTTTTATTGTGGTGCATTCATGATGCCCATTCTTACCCGTCCATTCTTTATGTCCTTCTTCTTTTGTTACTTTTAATTTTTCTGATTCAGACTTGTACGAAATTTTTGCGCAAATGCTGAATTTTGCTGTTTCACTTTGTTATTTTAGTTGCTTTGATTTCCACTTTAGTAGTTTAGTTATCCACTTTCTTCATTTCTCTTGTCATGATTTCTACTAAATCTTTTGAAAGGAGACCTACTTTCATTTTCACAGAGTATGGGCGAGGATGCTCAAATTGACGAAGCTGATGAGGGTTATGGCCTTTCACCGATATTAGATGGTTCTGAAAGATCTGAAGAACCAGAAGGGATAATCTGCTCAATCGATGGGGTAAGCGTTTTTTTTTCTTTTTTTTCGAGACGAATAATTTTTTTTTCCTTTAAATAAATCCTACGTTTACAGTCCTACGCTCCAGTGAAGCAGACCCGCCGTTACGCACTAGATGAGCTACAACCTTGTTTTGAAGAGACGTTGGACCACCAGAGGACTACACGATCAGCGATGTCCAGGGAATCCTTCATGTTCCAATCAGGAGTAGTTTTGGATGAAAGCCGGCCTATTTTTGCGAATGTTTCGCGAAGGTCGCAGCTTGTTGTTCGGCAAAACGGCTCGACAATTCGCCTTCCTCAACCGCTGGACACCCCACCAAAACAGGAGAAAGTGCAAGTGAATCGATCGATGAACCGTACACGACCGTCAAGTGCGAAACGTCGTGAAATCAGCCCTATTCGAGTTGTTAGCCATGATGGGTCGGAGACGGTTGCGACACGAAATTCTCAGGTCGGATTTCCAGGAAATCTTTTAGATGTTTCTCAAATTTGCAAACTTTGACTTCTTGTGATACAAATAACGAGCCATGGCAATACAAATTTTTGTCATTTGAAATGATACATCCAGCAATTTAATACGCATTAGCATTAAGAGTGCGTACTCTTGCGCTATTTCTGTTTTTTTTTTTCAATCTAAAACTGCCGCGATACCATTTTAAGAAGCAGACAAATTGCCATACATTATATTTCCAATGAAAGAAAGCTTGTTTGAAAAAGGCGAAACGAAAGGAATTTAAAAGTGGGAGGTGAATGAGATGAGTAGAAGGATTTCACTGCGGATATTTCTTCCAGGTTTACGATCCACTCCGCAAGATTTCCAATGAAACACACGAATTGCATGACCCGGAGTTCAGCGCAGAGCTTAAGAATCAGGAGAGGAAGCTCATGGATGGCCTGAAAGCTATAATGCAGTTCTGTGAAAAGCAAAGAAGACCAGTTTCTAAAGTTTCTGCGACCGGCACCATGGTCACAGTAAGTACAGAAGCGCAGAACTGCAGATTCACCTTCTGTTATCTCACATTTTCTGGCGTTAAGGCGTTCACAAGAAGTGGCAGTGTGAGTAGCGTTTCGACAGGACGAGATGGTCTAACCAAGGAGATTCGAAACCTGCAGGAAGCCTTTGCTGGTATTGATTTTGCGAGCCGTGCAGCAGCGGGTCGGGATTGCGACGAAAGTATCGCTGATTCGTTTGCTCTGGACGATGAAATGTTAGTTCTTATTCTGAATTCTCCAAATATGCCGCCGATGATGTCTAACTATTGAAAATGACTAAACGCGATCTTATTCGAGTTGACAATGTCAACACTGACATAATCGAGAGCTGAGGCGGCGTTTTTCCGTAGTGTTACACTTTTTCTTCACTCAGATTTTGCGTGAGGTATGCTGAAGTTTTTTTTTTAAAGAATAACCATCGAACGACCACCGACAGGGTCTCGTGGATCGTCAGCGGTTGAAGAAGCTCGACTAAGTTCTGCCCATACTCTTGCGGATAATGCAATCCGTGATGCGGATATATGTTCGAGGACATTGCGATCAGGAGTTCTCAATCGCATCGCCGTGAGGGAAAAAGGCACAAACACTCAGGGAGGTTGGTAGATTGCAGAACTCTTTGGAGTGTATCATAGTGTGCATTGAGCTCTATTGATGCAAGTTAGGTTTATGTAATATGTAGAGGCCTTGGAATAGTGGGATCCTCTGGTGTTTGAAGAGCTTTTTCCTGGTCTGTGGTTTTTTCCGGGATTTTATTTATCAGCTAAAACAGGACCCTCTCACTTTATTTGTTAGATTCTCATACTTTTTTACTGTTAAACAGTTTTCATGTTGTATATGCAGCTGTAGAGTATTGCCAACGCTATTTATCACAAGCTTAAATAAAACTAAGTGCTGCAGTCCCATTTTTAGCTTTTTAAAATATTTCCAGGCGAAAAGGTATGCATCAAACATCACATAATTACACATCGCGTGAAGACTGTTCCGGACCACCATAAAGAGCATCGAAGGCATAGCACTTCGCTTGCCTCCGCTAGCCACAAACCGAACTTCCAACCCTTCAAGTTGGATAGCCGACCAGTTTTGCTTGATGTTGACTCGATTCCTCACCTCAAGTGGACAGATACGTAAGCCCAAAGCTAATTTTTGTGATTTTTCTTGCCTTATTTCATTTGTGCGATTTTTCAGACGCAATTCCATGTTCGACGGGGCTGAGGTGCGAGCTGCTATCCATGGCGATGAACATGCAACCCACACTCATCGCAGAGTTGGTGGAGGGAAGCGAGGCAGGCTGGTTGTCATAGGAAGAGGGTTACATGGTCGTGGTAGGACCCGTTTTCGACCCACAACATCGCATCACGTGACACCAAGAATAGCTGAGGTTTTTCAGTAAAGAAGATTATAAGATTCTACCGGGTTCTTCAGTGATAATCTACTCCCAACAAAAATCTTCGGTTATTTAGGAAATGCCAATAGCCGACAAGAAGACCCCTGTTGCGGAACGTCATGACGCGGCCACAGAGACGGAAGAACACGCTGTGCAGACAGAATTGGACTCGGCCACTCGAGAATTTGTTACAAAAGACGAGGTCGACGATGAGGATGTAGTGGTTGATTCAACTCCTGAAGTGGAGAAGAAACTTTGTCATAAGATTAACAGAGTTCCCAAGAAAATGCCTTTTGTGGGATCCGGGCAAAAGGTGGTTTAAGTGAACGATTTTGAGTTTTATTGCTTACAATTTGAAATGTAGTTTCTTAGGGCGATAGCACTTTTTCTATAGCTGGGAATCAACAACAAGTCATGAAGATAATCGGCACAAGGTTCCAGGAATGGCTCCCCGTAGGTGGGCATTCTAATATTGGGAGTGTTTTCTTGTGATTGACGACAACTAGGTTTCATAAAGATGATAACAGCATCAGGAACTTTTAGTTTTCTTTCAGTTCGGAGTATAATCTACGATGCTCGCTGCAAAGACTACGCAAAAGCTCTCCAAAGAGATCTAGCCAGGCAAAAACGTTCCCATGCGGAGCAGCTACGTATATTGGAAATGTAAGATGCAGTTGCTTTTCTCCACTCACAATTCTAATCGTCGTTCCGAGTACATGAGTCGTGTTATGGTGAAGCAATACAATCGCAGTAGTAAAGCAAGAACAAGTTTTTTTTTGAATCACCATTAGACTCATAAACTACCACTAATTTCAAATTGCGGATTTCGTTTGTAGCACTCCTGTTCGTCCAACCCCCTTTTGTTTGACAAAAAAAAAGCTTACTTTCTGGATAAATCACATTAGAGCCATCGTTAAGAGTCATTAAGAGAGTCAAGAGACGTGGGAGTTTTTCCAAATAATTTCTCACTTCAAGACCTCACTCAACTAAAATAGTTCTGAATTTCTATTTGGGGAGAGAGAGATTATCGGTTGAAGATTACATTTGAAGGGATCTGGAAGACTGCCGAAATGATTCCGAAAGGCGAGAAATATATGCAGACGTTATTCGCCTCAAGCAGCAGTGGACTAGCAAGCACGATCGTGTGCTGGCTCGTGTGAGTTCTTTGAGAATTGTTTTGCTTCCTTTCCTTACTTATATGCACATAAAGCTTGAACCGCTAGAACGGCTGTGACGTTCTCAGTGTGTTTTGTGGAAATTCATTGTTTCTATCGAATTCGCACCGTCTGAAAATCCTGCTAACGCCGGACTTTAGTTTTTCTGCATTTGCTTCATCGGTTCAACTTTTCGTTTTTTTATTCATGTTATTTTGATGCGTTTTCAGCTAAATGAGCACATATCGAAAGGTGGTGTCTGGTCAAAGGTGCAACAACTGAGAACAATTTACGCTGCTCTTCTTGTATGACCTTTCTTCCATGAGTATCTTCACTATGTTCATTCCATTTGAGCTCCTTAACCCTAAGAAAGAATACAACTGATTCATATCACTTACCTCGCTTTCAGATGATTTAGCCTTAACAGTGTAAATACTTTTTTAACTGCCAGTTCGTATACTTGTTGATCTTATCAACTGGTCTCGCATTCAATGCATATATGATAGAGATATTGTACAATTTATTGTAATCATAGACGACTAAGTGGACACTTTTTGTTTTATTGTAAAATATGCAAATGAAGTTGGCTATAGATAAAGTTGTATAATTGACAAATTTAATATTGTGCATACAAAGAACATCTATACAATCTTTATCTTTGAAATTATAAACTAAAATGAGAAGAAGAAGGTTTATTTCAAAGTGATTACGATATGCTTGTATTTCGTTTTTATTGTTGTGCTACTGTGGCGTTAAGTGGAAGGTACAGCATTTGAAGGCTCCTTTGACTGGCTCGGCTTTTGCATTCCGTTTTCGCGGGATTTATTTTTGCCTTCGGGTTCGAAGGACTTGGGTTCTTTAGCTTTTGCAACATTCTCTTTCCCTAATATATCTTTTGAATTCGGGGTTTTCTTTTCTCCGAAAGGGTTTTCAGATTTTTCTTTACTTTCTAAGTTCCCTTTTTCTTTTGAAAGTTTATCTTCTTGTGATTTGAGTACGACCTTCCCTTTTTCTTTCGGCTTCTCCTCCTCACTTGCGGCTTTCTGTTTTGAAGCGATGTCTTTCATCTTGTCGTCGTCTTTTAACTTCCCTTCTTCATTTTTAATCATATCTTTTGAAGCGAGAAGCCCTTTTGTGTCTTCTTTGCTCCCTTGCTTCCCTTCTTCCTTCTCTTCCTTCTGTTTCGAAGCGACGGTCTTCATCCTCTCCGGATTCGGTTTCTCGTCCTCTTTCTCAATCCCTTCTTTCGAAGTGGCGCTCTTCTTTTTGTCCTCCTCTTTCTTCTTGCCCTCTTCCTTCTCATCCATTTCCTTTTCCGCAGAAGGGAAGGTCTTTTTCTCTTCCTGTTTTTTCTTTTCTACTTCCTTTTCACTCTTTTCTTTCGAAGGAACAATAGGAACAATCTTTTTTTCATCTTCTTTTCTCTTTCCTTCTGCTTCTTTGGAGTCCTGCTTAGAAGGGATAGTCTCTGGCTTTCCTCCAACTTTCTCCACCTTTTCTTTCGAATCGACAGTTTTTTTCTTCTCCTCCTTCTCTTTCGCCATCTCTTCCGGTTTGATTTTTTCTCTCGAATCTATTGTCTTCCTCTTTTCATCTCCATCTTCCTTTTTAGGTTTTGTTAACTTTTCTCCAACTTTTCCTTTGGCAACTACGACTTCTTGTTTGGATTCCTTCTCTCCTGGTTTTGGCACTCTTTTTTCGATCCTTTCTCTGACGTCTTGTACTTTCTTCTTTTCTTCCCTTTCTTTAGGCTTTCCTCCCTCTTTTCGTTCCACTCTCTCTTTTCTCATCAAATCTTCGGCCGTATCGGATTTTTGTTTTCTAGCATCGCCTGGTGTCTTGGATACAGCCACTGCTTTTTTCTTGACTACTTGTTCCTTTAACATTCCCAATGTCGATGATTTCCTCATTACTCCGAAGACCGCTAATCGCTTATCAACATCTGTCATTGTTAACTCAGATGTCACTTCTTTTTTGTCAACATCTGTGCTGGCTGTAGTGTGATCTGACAACTCTTTATTTTCACTGTGCTCAAGCATGAACTTAAGCTCTTGTCTCTGCAACAGTGCTCGGTTTCTTTTCGATATGAAGACCATCTACGCTTCCAACACGTAAAGGAGAACATACACGTTTCTTTGATGCTTTTGGTGGAGGAGCGCAGTTTACTTTGACTGGGTCACTTTTAAAGAAATCCGCCGCATTTTCCCAGGCGTATGGGCCTTTCAGATGTTTCTGCTGAAAAATGTTTTGTTGTTGTTGTTGTTGTTGTTCGCGGAGGAAAAGACCATTAATACAGAAAGCTTCCCATGTTTTTCTACATTCATTCTTCTCGGTATAAAAAGTTCTATGACGACATAAATGAATATGTCACAGCTGAGGTAATGCAGCTGAGAAGATGGAAGAGTATTGTGGTGGCGCTGATCACCGGGCGAACCGCTTTCTCTGACGTGTATCACGTGGCTCATTTCCCTTAACGCATCTGCATCTGCATTAAGTATGCGTTAAGGGAAATGAGCCAGAGAACGTGATACACGTCAGAGAAAAGCCGTCGAAGGTGCTGCGTACCGGGGAAAAGGACAGAGTAAGTGCAGCACCCCACAGAAGAATTTCTACAGCGGTGCTGTTCGCCGGGCTAAGAGAACCAGAGGAACTGCTGCACGTCAGAGAAAAGCCGTCGAAAGTGCTGCACCTCGCAGAAGAATTTCTACAGCGGTGCTGTTCGCCGGGCTAAGAGAACCAGAGGAACTGCTGCACGTCAGAGAAAAACCGTCGAAGGTGCTGCGTACCGGGGAAAAGGACAGAGTAAGTGCTGCACCCTGCAGAAGAATTTCTACAGCGGTGCTGTTCGCCGGGCTAAGAGAACCAGAGGAACTGCTGCACGTCAGAGAAAAGCCGTCGAAAGTGCTGCACCTCGCAGAAGAATTTCTACAGCGGTGCTGTTCTCCGGGCTAAGAGAACCAGAGGAACTGCTGCACGTCAGAGAAAAGCCGTCGAAAGTGCTGCACCTCGCAGAAGAATTTCTACAGCGGTGCTGTTCTCCGGGCTAAGAGAACCAGAGGAACTGCTGCACGTCAGAGAAAAGCCGTCGAAGGTGCTGCGTACCGGGGAAAAGGACAGAGTAAGTGCTGCACCCCGCAGAAGAATTTCTACAGCGGTGCTGTTCGCCGGACTAAGAGAACCAGAGGAACTGCTGCACGTCAGAGAAAAGCCGTCGAAAGTAAAATTTTGTTTGAAGAGAACCAGAGGAACTGCTGCACGTCAGAGAAAGCCGTCGAAGGTGCTGCGTACCGGGGAAAAGGACAGAGTAAGTGCTGCACCCCGCAGAAGAATTTCTACAGCGGTGCTGTTCGCCGGGCTAAGAGAACCAGAGGAACTGCTGCAAAAAAAAAAAAGGTGAAAAAAGTTCCACCCCGAAAAAAAATTTCTACAGCATTTTCCCGGGTAAGAGAAGAATCGTCAGAGAAAAGCCGTCGAAAGTGCTGCCTACCCCGCAGGAAGAATTTCTACAGCGGTGCTGTTCGCCGGGCTAAGAGAACCAGAGGAACTGCTGCACGTCAGAGAAAAGCCGTCGAAGGTGCTGCTACCGGGAAAAGGAAGAGTAAGTGCTGCACCCCGCAGAAGAATTTCTACAGCGGTGCTGTTCGCCGGGCTAAGAGAACCAGAGGAACTGCTGCAGTGAGAGAAAAGCCGTCAAAAGGCTGCACCCCGCAGAAGAATTTCTACAGCCGTCGAAGGTGCTGCTGACGCGGGGAAAAAGACGCCGGACTAAGAGAACCAGAGGAACTGCTGCACGAGAGAAAAGAATGCTGCACCCCGCAGAAGAATTTCTACAGCGGTGCTGTTCGCCGGGCTAAGAGAACCAGAGGAAGTGCTGCACGTCAGAGAAAAGCCGTCGAAGGTGCTGCATACCGGGGAAAAGGACAGAGTAAGTGCTGCACCCCGCAGAAGAATTTCTACAGCGGTGCTGTTCGCCGGGCTAAGAGAACCAGAGGAAGTCAGAGAAAAGCCGTCGAAGGTGCTGCATACCGGGGAAAAGGACAGAGTAAGTGCTGCACCCCGCAGAAGAATTTCTACAGCGGTGCTGTTCGCCGGACTAAGAGAACCAGAGGAACTGCTGCACGTCAGAGAAAAGCCGTCGAAAGTGCTGCACCTCGCAGAAGAATTTCTACAGCGGTGCTGTTCGCCGGGCTAAGAGAACCAGAGGAACTGCTGCACGTCAGAGAAAAGCCGTCGAAAATGCTGCACCTCGCAGAAGAATTTCTACAGCGGTGCTGTTCGCCGGGCTAAGAGAACCAGAGGAACTGCTGCACGTCAGAGAAAAGCCGTCGAAGGTGCTGCGTACCGGGGAAAAGGACAGAGTAAGTGCAGCACCCCACAGAAGAATTTTTACAGCGGTGCTGTTCGCCCGGGGAAAAAAAAAAAAAAAAAATTGTTTTACGGGAAAGAAAAGCCGTCGAAAGTGCTGCACCCCGCAGAAGAATTTCTACAGCGGTGCTGTTCGCCGGGCTAAGAGAACCAGAGGAACTGCTGCACGTCAGAGAAAAGCCGTCGAAGGTGCTGCGTACCGGGGAAAAGGACAGAGTAAGTGCTGCACCCCGCAGAAGAATTTCTACAGCGGTGCTGTTCGCCGGGCTAAGAGAACCAGAGGAACTGCTGCACGTCAGAGAAAAGCCGGTGAAAGTCTGCACCCCGCAGAAGAATTTCTACAGCGGTGCTGTTCGCCGGGCTAAGAGAACACAACTGCTGCACGTCAGAGAAAAGCCGTCGACAGTGCTGCTTACCGGGGAAAAGGACAGAGTAAGTGCTGCACCCCGCAGAAGAATTTCTACAGCGGTGCTGTTCGCCGGGCTAAGAGAACCAGAGGAACTGCTGCACGTCAGAGAAAAGCCGTCGAAAGTGCTGCACCCCGCAGAAGAATTTCTACAGCGGTGCTGTTCGCCGGGCTAAGAGAACCAGAGGAACTGCTGCACGTCAGAGAAAAGCCGTCGAAAGTGCTGCACCCCGCAGAAGAATTTCTACAGCGGTGCTGTTCGCCGGGCTAAGAGAACCAGAGGAACTAAAGCAGAGTAAAAGTGCTGCACCCCGCAGAAGAATTTCTACAGCGGTGCTGTTCGCCGGGCTAAGAGAACCAGAGGAACTGCTGCACGTCAGAGAAAAGCCGTCGAAGGTGCTGCTTACCGGGGAAAAGGACAGAGTAAGTGCTGCACCCCGCAGAAGAATTTCTACAGCGGTGCTGTTCGCCGGGCTAAGAGAACCAGAGGAACTGCTGCACGTCAGAGAAAAGCCGTCGAAGGTGCTGCGTACCGGGGAAAAGGACAGAGTAAGTGCTGCACCCCGCAGAAGAATTTCTACAGCGGTGCTGTTCGCCGGGCTAAGAGAACCAGAGGAAGTGCTGCACGCAAGACGAGACGGCAGAGGTGCTGCACGTCAGAGAAAAAGCCGACGACAGCGCTGGTTGAAAGAGAAAAAAGAACAGAGGAAGTCTTGGAGGCAGTACGGATTGAATGCTGTCCACATGGGCTCTGCATCTCTGCTCGTTATTCACAGGATCATAGATTCGATAGTTGGAACTGGTGCTCCGACTTCCTTCACTTTTGGACAAATGACTAAAAGGCCCCTTCACTTTTTGACGGCTGGCGAATGGATCCTCATCGCTTCAGCTTCACCCCATGAGCTAGACCCTCTTCACCTGAGGAGTGTCCGGCTCTTCCTCACCACAACTGTGCACAGGATGACACTTGAACGAAGCTGCGGTAGGTAGGCATGAGCCTTGTTGTCGAACTCTATTTTTCGTAAACGTCAAAAAAGTAGAGCTAATTTCATACAATGTTCTTAACAGTTTCCGGATTTTCCCAGTCATATGGATCTGAAGCTTTCGCTCCCACTCGCTTCATCACTGCTACCAAGCCTTCGTAAAACATCCTAGAAAGCACATTTTTCTATGAAAGTTTGGTGCTTCACTAATTATCAACAAAAAAACAAAGGACCCACGTGTAGTCAGGTCGTTGATAATAATCCAATGTTCGTAGGTAAGGCACTATGCCATGCAACTCAACTAAATATTTTTCTATTTTTTCTTCGTCATTATCTTAATGATAGTGAAAATCTACCTGGGAAATTAAGCACGAGGTCTTTGTCGCTCATATGCATTTTTAGCATTTCTACCTAAAGTAGTAGTTACGTTTCTGACCTTCTATTTCCTCGCAAATATAAAACTCTTAGTATCTAACTTTTTGCTTGTCACGTAAAGTTTGCCATGGGAGTCCGCAATGCAATTCAATAAAGACATAATAAAGTGACCAGAGGTCGTCTCTTCTTCCCTATAAAACGAAATCCAAAAGTGAGGTAAGTAGCAGGAGAGCTACAACTCACTTGTTCCTTCTTTTCATGCACGTTAGGTGAGCAATAACGTAGTGTGCCTCGAAATTCTGCTGTTCCTCGAGCTCGCCTAGCCACCCACTTCCCATCACTCTGAAGCATGCGCTTTACTATAGTAGGGTTAAAACGGCATGAAACAAGTACGCAATTGCGTACGCAGCTTCTTTCGAGGCGCTTCGGTGGAACGTAGTGGCCAGGAGCGTGGTGAAATCTTTGCTGGCACCACCCATCGCTGCAGTTGGCGACGGGCCCACCTCGGTTCCAACTGCTGCCTCCGCAGCGCCGCTTCGAGCGCGTACGCAAATGCACATCAACTACACTCGTGTTTCATGTCGTATTGACCCGACTATACTTTGAAATGTCAATAAGTGCAGCCACCGACGACTTTTTCGAGCACATGGGTGGACATCTGTACCAATTCCTTTCCTCATTCTGCTCTTAAAAAGCTGTTTTCAACGTGGCTGGTGTTGGTTGCGTGACGAAGGCGCCCAGTGTGAAATTACGGCGCGGTTGAATTGACGCGATTGCATTTAGAACGAAAGTTGAGAAGTTAACAACGGCGCGGGTGGCGCATCCTGGCAGTCGCAATCAAAAAAGGCAGCAGGACGACTTAGCAGCTGCGACTTGTGTGGTCAATCGGTGGCTAAAGAAAAGTGGGGTAGGAAGTGACGAAAAGAGACAAGGACAAGGAAAAAAGTGTAATCATCGAGGGAGAAGAGGAGCCAGTCCAGACTGCCCCTTTTCTTTCATTCTGCGCAGGCAGAGTTGAGCTGAAGCCGTTTTTTCAAAACAACTTGGGGGAATTGAGCATGATCGCACTGAAGAGACCCCAATATCGTCAACTTCGAGGTATTAGTGTTTTAATTAAAGAAATGCGCCTATTCGCTTACCATCCGAATTGCATACGATCTGGAAAGACCAAAGTCAAGAATGTGAACGAGTCGTGCCCTCTCATAGTCCTCTCGATAACCCATCACAAAATTATTCGGCTTTATATCTCGATGCACGAAACCGTAGTCATGAACGAGTTTTACGCTGAAAACACTAAGTAGTGGATAGTGCAACGTTGCGGCAGCTGTTGTTACGACCAACACACGTTTTAGCCGAAAATAATTACCTATATAAACATTGTATCGCTATCCGAGACCATGTTTTTGCAGTCATATATTCTTTTGGACAGTTTAACTACAACATCCCTCTTTGAGGATTGTTCGTTACTTGTTGTGAAGATCTACAATTACCTTAAGCTCTTTAAGATTTTCTCCGAGTAATGTCATTATCATATAACAGAATCTTCTATGTTTTGCAGCATGAAATACGGTTGGCACGTGCGGTTTCTCGCCGTCTGCAGTGATAGTTCTCATTACAGTCATCTGAAAAAGTTCACGTTATAGTTTCTAGGTATTGATTCTTTTCTGAGTAGTGTCGCTGAATTACGTGCTCCACTCGAATAGCAACCTCGAGTTTTAGTGCTGATCCTCCTTCAATATCGTTTGATTCTGCTTTTAGAGCCGCTACTTTCTTAGTTATCATGTTTTCAACCTATGTGAGCAGCACCTTGTTCGTTACAATCTTTAGAAAAGATTAGAATTCCCACTTACCTTATATACTTGACCGAATCCGCCCTCATCGATCTTTTTTAGTATTACCCACTGCCCAAAGCTAAAAACAGGCTGTTTACAAGTCGCCAAAATTACATGGATTTCTCTTTCTCTCTCCTTTTTTTCGGATTTTAAAGGAGATTTTGTAGTTGTATTGTATTTTATTTTTTTTTGGTGGAGACAGGGGAAATTTCTTTGGTTTGGTGTTTATCTCCAAGTACAGGTTGATGTTCCTATTCCTAACATTCTCATTGTTCTTTGTGTCCGGATATTGCGATGAAGAACTGAACCTTAAGATTCTGAATCGACTATTGGGTGTGTCTGTTCAATCCATCCTTACATCTAAGCTATCCTCATCTGTAACTGGAAAACTCACATATTTACACACTAGTGATCATCCGTATGTGTTTGTTTATCGGCAATTCCAAGTCATGAATTCATCTAACTGATGTTGACGTACCGTTTGCCCACTGGGAAACGCACAGCCGCAGTTTCGTCGATCATAACGACCGAATATGTTGAGTGTGTCTATGCAATTGAAACATATTTCACATTCCAGGAAGTTTTTGTTATTCTTCATTATGAATGTTTATGTTTACTACTCGTGTTGAGCCTTAACCAAACAGTTTGATCACGTTATTTTTTCGTTACCATTGTAATAGGTATAGAATCGATAGAATTATACTCAATTTGGTTATTCACATCACTTTTGCTAAAAATCTGCGCAAAATATTGAGACTATAACGAGATGATAACGAAATCGATTGTGATTTAATGCTTAGTGAAACTCGGATCATTGACCGAGTATCAGCTTCACAATCTTTCAAAAACTTCTCTGGGCTGCACAAATTCTTTACAAGTTCAAATTCTGATTCTAGTTTTTAAAGTGAAATTTGCCGAGTCTTCCGGAAATAGCAGTAATATGGGTGCGTCTGGTTAGAAACCCACAACTTATCCTCGGGGAAAATTGCTGCTGGTAATTCCGCTGCCCTGCAGTTAGTGGCATTAGCTACACTTACATAGCACTGTAGAAGCTTAAAAGTTAGAGTAATGGTTAATGATGATCACTCTTTAAATTTTCAAATATGAAAAGCAGAAGCGCTCAATTGAGTATATGCTTCGAAGGAGATTACTACTATTGTTGCTTAAATTTGAGATATTCTGATATTTATGTTCATTCTTAAGCTTCTTATTTGTATTTTTGTTCTAGTATTCGATTTTATTTGTAATTTTTATTCTAGTATTTGATTTTGCTTGTAATTTTTATTCGTACGCCCTTAATAATAACAATAAAATCATTTTGGATGTAGCAACTCCATTCTGGTATATATAAATCATTAGAAAACAGAATAAAAATAAACCTGTAACAACCCTAAATATAAACTATCACTTTTTTACGTGAAATTTGCTCTGCATAGAGGACAACTGGATTGACTGCTAGATTCGAACCATTTGTACTGAAATATTGTGGAATTTCCTACGAGAAATTTTGAATTCAACAAAAAACGAATCGAAAAAGTGTTATTAGATATTTTTCAACTGAAACCTACCAAACAGTTCGAATGGAATTTGTTCTTGCATTGTCGGCATCTCACCTAAAATTAGAGCCGTTCAAAAATATAGAAAAAAAGTCAGGAAAAAAAAAGAAAAAGAAAAGAAGAGTTTAAATCAGTTGTGATTAGAACTTGCTACCAACTATTTTGTATTTTCAAGTGATCAGCAGCGCAAATCACGACAGCAATCGATAATTGGATGAACATGATCACCCTGCACGTCCTGATAGAACAGTAATAGTACTGTATCGGTGGATGGCCACATAAGGACTACTCACGACTGCAACTGTCGCATATTCGAGTTATGTGTAATTCTTTTCTTTAAAAAATCGACTCATGAATTTCTCTCAAGGTGACCCGCCACAGCTTCGAGCTTTAGGTGCAATCGTGTACGAAAACTAAGAGAGATCTTGCAAAAAAAAGAAAAAGAAAATCTTAATGCTCTAGACTAATCTAGAGCAAAAATTAAAGTTATCTATGCCTTGCAATCAGTCACATACCTTCGGTAGCTGATGGTTAGTCGAATGAATAGTCATCATACAAATAGTGCATGCTTCTGCTCCTTCCACATCACGATCCACATTCTTTCTCCACATTATTATTCCTTCCACTGTAGAACCATTCTAAAGGATCAAAAAAAGAAGAAGTCCGAGTGTGGTACAACTATTTCTAACCAACAGCTAACCTACCTGATGGTATAAATAAGCGGTTAACTGTAGCAGCCATTTCTTCACTTTTTCTGACGGTACTATAGCTTTGTCTATTTGTATTGCGGGTACCGAGAGGGGCCAATCCACCGGCATCACTATCGACAACCGCATTGTTGTCTCTTCTACGGTATATTCGGCTATGACTTCACCAGATACAGGAACTACACGGATCTGAACAATTCAGTTGTTACACTCGCGCAGATACTCCACAGCTCAAAATCTGCAAACGCACATCCACATCTCATCTTATCTGAAGTATTTGTGTTGTATAACTTATCGTAAATAACTAAAGGCAAAAAATAATTATTATAATGTCTAAAAAATATGCCTCAGGTCCATAAAAAAATTCTTAGATAGCCTACCTTTAACGACTTGTCTGCTTTCAGATGACTTTGATTGGCCATTTTCACCTTGTTGAGTTCGGCTTCTACCAGCAATTTGCTAACGTAATACCGTACGTATCTAGAGGAATTTATTTCCAGCGAAATCATATAAATGTGGAAGCACAAGACGAAAATACCTGCTAACAATTTGTGTTCCAGTGTTAGGAAGCCCAGCGTACCAGTTGCGTACAACAGCGGGCAAACATCCAAGTGTTCTAAACTCACAAATACCAGTTAGCAGTCCGTTAAATAATAGTAATAAATGAAGTAAATTACCGATACAGTAAGTTTGCTGCGTATCTCTCAAATACGTTGACAGAAAATGGGAATTTGTCTGACACAAAGTACTCGCGTTCCTTGGAAGAAGCTATAATTACGGTAATTAAAAGGAGCGGAGGTAAGATGCACCTCAACCTTATAGTTTTCGTATTTTTCGCCGGTGCGGAAAAAAGTGCTTTGTGTGCGGTTCTACCAGAAACTTTTCTCACACAACTTCTCGCAAGAAACGTATACAGGTGTTACTTTCATTTCAAACTTTGTCTTGCTTTCACAAAAAGCGAGCATTCAGTTTTCAAACCTCTTGGTCTGTCCTTTTTCAAAATCTTCCAAAAGGATCAAAAGTGGTGTCCAGAAGAATTCTAGAGCAGCAGAATCTATAGATCCCCAATGTTTTAAGTTTTTGAATTTAGAAACCTAGAAAAAGGTATCTATCGTGTTCTTTTTTCCTTTATCTTTCCTAGAACTTATTAATTTTCAGTGACATTCCGTCAAGAACCAGAAAATTTGAGAATGTCTGAGTTAGGTTGTTTTTGGACAACACTTTACTAAAGACAACGATTTAAAAAAAACCAAAAAAGAAAGATAAAAAACATTGAAGACGGTAGAGCTGTCAAATAGCCCTAAAATTATGTGTAGCACAAGTTCGCTCCTAGAAATTGCGTAAAAAATAAATCCTGGGTAGAACGTTACGTTTCTCCCGAACATGTATAGAGAAGCAAACGGAATAGAAAATCCGACATTCTTACTTTTGACAGAAGAGAAGTTGGATTTGAAGTCTAGAATGTCACCAGACACATAAAATTACTGCAACTTACGTATATCTTCCGGGCATCGTGCCAAAATCTGTGGTAGGACTGTGGAAACAGGATGTAGCAGCACATCGCAATATGCAACACGTTCTTCGTCCGACGAAATGTTGTTCTTCAAGAAAAAAATTACTTATATCTTAAGAAGAAAAAGAGATCACAACCAACAAAGAAAAAGTAAACATCCTTTAAAAAATGGAACTAAGCGTGAACGTAAAGAATTTTTGTTTCTTCTTGAAAGCGATTTCCTTTAAAAAAACAATAGTCCTCACCGTTAGTGGAACGAGTGCAGCATCAAAGGCCATTATGGCAGGCCAACCAGATGTATCATCGATGAGTCGGGTTAAAGTGTCGGGAACTACTAGACGACGTGGCCCCGACGCACTAACCTGAAGTTGAAATTAATCCCACAACAATTGGGACGACAATATCTTCAAAAGATTCAAAAGAGAGAGAAAAAAACGTACCTTCTCTTCTTCTGCCCACTGCTCGTTTTCTTGTCTATACATTAACGGGGATATTCTGAGATAAAACAGGATAACGATATTATGAACACCGTAATTTCGAGCTAAAAATTACATCACTCACAGTTTCAAAACGTGTAGGGCTGCAAATCGTATAAAAGGAGAGTCAGACACTATCAGATCTTCCGAGTGAATAATTAATGTTTGATGCATGGCGTCGTACCTGTAAATCATATTTGAAAGCGTCACACCACGAAATTAAGAGTGTTGGAATCTTTTCAGGAATTGGTAAGTCTAATAGTGTACTTCACGAGTTCGGGCGTTCTCACACTCAATTCCTCCTGATTGCCCAGAAAAGTGGTGTAGGAAAGAGCTCTGCCGTACCTAATCCCCATACGAGACATCTAACAACCTGATACGTCTGCGAAAGCAGGTAAGCGCGCCGCGTCTGCCAACGAGCACAATCAACGGCTGCAGACACAGCCTCTTCCGCGAGCTGGCAGACGCGGCGGACACCTTCCTTGGTGCCTCACCGGGAAATTCCATCGGCAGCGCCGTTTCCCGCGTCGTTTTTTGGATTGTTCGAGGGAATTGAGTGTGATCGAGATTGTACTCGTTAACTACACCTCAACAAAAGAGTTCTAGTTATTCACAGAGAGATCCCAACACCTTCAATGTCGTGGTATACTACCTTTAATGGGCATGAGAAAAAAAAAACATAACCCACCCGAACTTATCCAGCTCAGGACAGAGTTTCTTCTTCAGTGATAGGTCATCTGGGAGCTCTTTGAGGAATAGTAGGGCTTCTACTAGCGATCGCACGAAGAATATTGGTTTGTCATCTGGAAGGTATAGAAGTGAGGTTATTTGCAGCGCAATAAAATGCCATTTTTTTTCTGTACATGTGAGAAGCAACAAACTCTTCTCTACTTATAACACATTGTACAAATCCGACATTTGATCGTAGAGAAATTCATCGAAACTAAACATACCAGCGCTTAACAATGTAAACCACCGTACAATAATTCTTGACATCGTAGGAAGAAAGAAATTGGGCCATTCCTAACAAAATAATGAGAAATTTAAGAAAAAATCGCAAATTCCAAATCTCGAACGAGCTCTTACCGTATCCAGTGAGTTACAGAAGCGACCACATGCTGTTTGTGCACACCTTGCAAACATTTTTAAGGCTAGTCCGGCTAACGCGCTCAATTTGCTCCCATTAGGAATTTGTGCTCCCATGGTTTCATCACAACTCTGAAAAACTTCAGCCGCGTAAATTCTGCAAAGTAATTCCACAAATTCTGCATTTTTGAAAAAAAAAATCCTTACATCTAGAGCTGTTACTAATCCACACATAACGAAGTCAAGGAGTTCAGGCGGGAGAGACGAGATGAGGCTTATGTCTTCGAAAATGCTGGTAGCTGCCCGCAGGCAAAGCACGCTAATGCGCCACGATGGAGAGTCGAGTGAACTAAAACATCTTATGTTAATCATACTCGGAACTTTCCACGTAGGATCCACCTGTAGTACGAATTTATGACACTAACTTTGCATTGAACATTGTTTCTTGCCATTCTGATGCATTTGTTTGTATATATTCGTAGACATGCGTTAAAAATTCTAGAGGAGTCTCTGTGTGGTACCTAAATGCAAACATTTGCAGAAAAACATGTGAATGTAAAAACAATAACGTTGAAAAATTGCCCCTAATGATAACGAAAATATATTGAACAAACAATTAACAGCAGACCCATTCCAATGAGGAACCTTTGTAAATTAAACTTTCGGGTACTTCTGCTCTATCTTACCCTAACGTGAACAAGCAGATCTTCCTGTCAGGACAGCAGAAATCGCAGCATAAATCTACAGTACTACTCTTTTTCCATTTTTTTCCAATTCATTTTCGTTCTTATTGCATTCATAATCAATCTATACACTGTTTGGAACTGTTTTGAAATGACCAATTTCGTATACCAAAGAAAAAGAACCTGCTTATCCATCGATCCACTGGTCCCAACTGTAGAGGTGAGCAATTGCTGGATGTAGCCCAATGCCAATGGACATTCCACTCTTTGTCTCTGTTACATGTTGGAAATGCACCGCTTTCAGAGAGAATGCGTAAGCACAGCTGAGCTGATGCGGGAGCCGAGGGCAGAGTGACTAGGGCTGACACCGCTCGATAGGTAGCCAGAGCCGTCTTCTGCAAAATGACAGCAAAAACAAAAACATTGGTGATATTGTCAAAAGAAATTTATCCAGTACCTGGAAAACCTCTTCCCATCGCTGCCTACAATCAGTAAACACCTCAGAACGAGGCACACACTTCCATCGAGTATCGCACATTAGGTTCACCGCCGGTACAACCGCCGCAGCAAATGCTAACGATGTATCGTGGGCTTTGTCTTGAATATGACAGGATGAGTATAAACAGCGTTGTCTTTAGAATCACTGGCAGTTCACTGCTAGAAAAACGCGAACCTGCTGCAGTTCTTCTAAGCATACTGTACTCGAAGATCCTCACCTTCACAATCTATGGTGAGATAGATAACTGCTTTTCGAGCAATGTTCTCCATGAAATCGATCAGCTCATCCTCACTGCTTGGAACTTCCATTCGATGAATGTCGACCGGCGTTTCAGAAAACAATCCGTGGTTCGCAGTGACGTCATTTTCGATCTTTAACAATATGACGGAACTCTTAAGCACCTTCAGCAATAACAACACATTCGCTATTTTTCGCTCGAGAATAGGACACAATTTGGTTTGGTGTATGATGTCAGGACATGCTTCGGTAATGCAGTAGTAGTTGTACTTGGAGAATATATAAAAAGATAACAGTGGATGTTTTATAACCTATCTAGATATTTAAGGAAAAGAGAGTCTAAAAAGAACCTATATCTACTATATAATAACGGGCTTATTCTGTCACGTGTGTGTGTGTGTGTGTGTGTGTGTGCGTGCGCGCGTGTGTGTGTGTGTGTGTGTGTGTGTGTGTGTGTGTGTGTGTGTGTGTGTGTGTGTGTGTGTGTGTGTGTGTGTGTGTGTGTGTGTGTGTGTGTGTGTGTGTGTGTGTGTGTGTGTGTGTGTGTGTGTGTGTGTGTGTGTGTGTGTGTGTGTGTGTGTGTGTGTGTGTGTGTGTGTGTGTGTGTGTGTGTGTGTGTGTGTGTGTGTGTGTGTGTGTGTGTGTGTGTGTCAGTCACGAAATTCAAAATGAGGGGTGCGACGGGTCCACCGGCGTCGAGTTAATGCCTCGAAGCTAGGAAGCTATAAAATGAGGTGTGAAGGGGTCCACCGGCGTCGGATACCTATAGAAGGGGGTGCGACGGGTCCATCGGCGTCGGATACCTATAGAAGAGGATGCGACGGGTCTATCGGCGCCAGATAGCGTTAGAAGGCGGTGCGACGGGTCCACGGCGTCGGATACCTATAGAAGGGGGTGCGACGGGTCCATCGGCGCCAGATAGCCTATAGAAGGGGGTGCGACGGGTCCATCGGCGTCGGATACCTATAGAAGGGGGTGCGACGGGTCCATCGGCGCCAGATAGCCTTAGAAGGGGGTGCGACGGGTCCAAGACGTCGGATACCTATAGAAGGGGGTGCGACGGGTCCATCGGCGCCAGATAGCCTTAGAAGGAGGTGCGACGGGTCCATCGGCGTCGGATACCTATAGAAGGGGGTGCGACGGGTCCAACGACGTCGGATACCTATAGAAGGGGGTGCGACGGGTCCATCGGCGCCAGATAGCCTTAGAAGGGGGTGCGACGGGTCCAAGACGTCGGATACCTATAGAAGGGGGTGCGACGGGTCCAACGACGTCGGATACCTATAGAAGGGGTGCGACGGGTCCATCGGCGCCAGATAGCCTTAGAAGGGGGTGCGACGGGTCCATCGGCGCCAGATAGCCTTAGAAGGGGGTGCGACGGGTCCATCGGCGTCGGATACCTATAGAAGGGGGTGCGACGGGTCCCACGACGTCGGATACCTATAGAAGGGGGTGCGACGGGTCCATCGGCGCCAGATAGCCTTAGAAGGGGGTGCGACGGGTCCAAGACGTCGGATACCTATAGAAGGGGATGCGACGGGTCCAACGACGTCGGATACCTATAGAAGGGGGTGCGACGGGTCCATCGGCGCCAGATAGCCTTAGAAGGGGGTGCGACGGGTCCAAGACGTCGGATACCTATAGAAGGGGGTGCGACGGGTCCATCGGCGCCAGATAGCCTTAGAAGGGGGTGCGACGGGTCCATCGGCGCCAGATAGCCTATAGAAGGGGGTGCGACGGGTCCACGGCAACGTCGGATACCTATAGAAGGGGGTGCGACGGGTCCATCGGCGCCAGATAGCCTTAGAAGGGGGTGCGACGGGTCCATCGGCGCCAGATAGCCTTAAAAGGGGGTGCGACGGGTCCAAGACGTCGGATACCTATAGAAGGGGGTGCGACGGGTCCCACGACGTCGGATACCTATAGAAGGGGGTGCGACGGGTCCATCGGCGCCAGATAGCCTTAGAAGGGGGTGCGACGGGTCCATCGGCGTCGGATACCTATAGAAGGGGGTGCGACGGGTCCAACGACGTCGGATACCTATAGAAGGGGGTGCGACGGGTCCATCGGCGCCAGATAGCCTTAGAAGGGGGTGCGACGGGTCCAAGACGTCGGATACCTATAGAAGGGGGTGCGACGGGTCCATCGGCGCCAGATAGCCTATAGAAGGGGGTGCGACGGGTCCATCGGCGCCAGATAGCCTTAGAAGGGGGTGCGACGGGTCCACGACGTCGGATACCTATAGAAGGGGGTGCGACGGGTCCATCGGCGCCAGATAGCCTTAGAAGGGGGTGCGACGGGTCCATCGGCGCCAGATAGCCTTAGAAGGGGGTGCGACGGGTCCAACGACGTCGGATACCTATAGAAGGGGGTGCGACGGGTCCATCGGCGCCAGATAGCCTTAGAAGGGGTTGCGACGGGTCCCACGACGTCGGATACCTATAGAAGGGGGTGCGACGGGTCCATCGGCGCCAGATAGCCTTAGAAGGGGGTGCGACGGGTCCATCGGCGCCAGATAGCCTTAGAAGGGGGTGCGACGGGTCCATCGGCGTCGGATACCTATAGAAGGGGGTGCGACGGGTCCCACGACGTCGGATACCTATAGAAGGGGGTGCGACGGGTCCATCGGCGCCAGATAGCCTTAGAAGGAGGTGCGACGGGTCCATCGGCGTCGGATACCTATAGAAGGGGGTGCTACGGGTCCATCGGCGCCAGATAGTCTTAGAAGGGGTGCGACGGGTCCATCGGCGCCAGATAGCCTTAGAAGGGGGTGCGACGGGTCCATCGGCGCCAGATAGCCTTAGAAGGGGGTGCGACGGGTCCAACGACGTCGGATACCTATAGAAGGGGGTGCGACGGGTCCATCGGCGCCAGATAGCCTTAGAAGGGGGTGCGACGGGTCCAACGACGTCGGATACCTATAGAAGGGGTGCGACGGGTCCATCGGCGCCAGATAGCCTTAGAAGGGGGTGCGACGGGTCCATCGGCGTCGGATACCTATAGAAGGGGGTGCGACGGGTCCCACGACGTCGGATACCTATAGAAGGGGTGCGACGGGTCCACAGCGTCGGATTGCTATAGAAGGGGGTGCGACGGGTCCACCGGCACCAAATACCTTTAGAAGGGGGTGTGACGGGTCCAATGGCGTCGAGTTGGTGTGCCGGCGTCGTAAAGCTAGGGACGTTGTAAAAGTTTTATAGTTGTAACTACTTTCGGCGTTGAGCTCCACCTACTCGGCTCCGCTGTTCCTCAGAAACTGGATATACACGTTCAAACAGCTGCTTAAATAGTAGCACGCTGTTTATGTGATCTGACGTGGAACGCTATCTTTATCAGTACGATGATGTTGTCCACGTCATTTCATGTTAAACATTATTCTGCCGTAACTGTTAGAGAGAAACAACACGAAAACCCATTCTTCGAATACCACTTTCAAATCGTGTCTACACTGTGTAGGGAACGAAAACGAATGAGTGTTTTGAGCTAAAAGTTTGCGCGATTTGACGTGGAACTTTATCTTTATCAGTGAGATGACGTCTTCCACGTCATTTTATGCCAAAACTTCATTCTTTGGTAGCTGTTTGCAGCTTGGTATTGTGCTCCTCAGAAAGTGGAAACACGAATGAAACCGACTGCTTAAATAGTAGCCAACAGCTTACATAATTTGACAAAGAATGTTACCTTTATCAGTACGATGATCTTCACATTATTTTATGTTAAACATCATTCCTTGATAGCTGTTGAGGTGGTTTGGTGTATGATGTCAGGACATGCTTCGTAATGCAGTAGTAGTTGTGCTTGCAGAATATAAAAAAGATAACAGTGGATGTTTTACAACCTATCCAGATATTTAAGGAAAAGAAAATATCTAAAGAAAACCTATATCTAGTATATCAAGGAAAATTGCAATAAATTGAATATTAGAAGTGAAAATAGGCATGCAAAGATTAGAATTACGAGAAAAACTCACAAAAGAGTCAAATGTTACTAGTAGTGAGAGAAGATCGCTTTGTGAAGGCAGAATAGCAAGATACCGCCGGTCTTCATACAGTAATTGTGAGCAAATTATTCCAATCCGCTGCAGCCTGTGAAGAAAAATAAGCAGGACTGTGCATAATTACGATGTTTATATCTATCTTTATAATCGTTCGTAGAGAAAATCTTACTTTACAAGTGAATATCGCTTGGGTATCTTTCGGTCACTCGATTCTTTCAGATACGTGTCCAAAATATTCCGCACAAGCACTTCGCAGGGTGGAAATAGAGACAGTGTTTTCAATACCGAATCCAATTCTAAAAAGTGAAAGAAATTGTGAATTTCCGGAAAACTGAAGAAATAAACAATTTGCGTGCCGTCATCAGTCACATCGTAGAAAAAGATGGCTCGGAACAATAGACGTGAGAACTCGGCAGTCAGTTCCTCTGGTAACTTAAAAACAAGAAAAGTTAGCGGAAGTAATTGCGACCAGAATTGCATCCAAAAATTCACTTACTTCCAGCGACCTCATCAACTCCGCGATGAAACAAGTTGAGAAATTTTCCTGTTCGAGGAATGCTGAGAGAACCGCCCCACGTTGTTGGACCTGTAGCAGCATGGAATTCAAAAAGAGCTCAAATTATACCCTATTTATTATGACCATAGACCGTTAAAATGAAGGGCAAGAAAAATGAATTACTGTTATATAACAGTAAGTGGTAAGCATAACCTCCAGATTCTGCAGAACATTCTTGGCGGGATTAAGATCAACCGTCCGTTCCCATTGCAAAATGACTTTTTTCAAACATGGGACCAATTCTGATCCAAGCGACTCCAGAACCAATGGCCAATCGTTTGGAGATAATTCCGGGAGCAAAAATGGTGTGAAGTTTGCAGTTGATAGCTGTAAACAACGTAAACTCCCAGCTACCAAAAAGAGACAGAGAATCCCAGTAAAAGCGCTTACATCCAGATTTTTGAAACGGCTAGGACTATTTCGTAAAACGCGCAGCACCACTCGCGCATACTCGGAGGACACTTGTGTTTCTTTCTTGAGCAATGAGATGATATCTACATTCTGGAAAAACAAAACAACTCTTAACACAACGTGAAAGCAAAAAGATTTTAAGGAGAGAACACGGTCCTTACCTTATCCACATATGATAAATAGTCATCAGAACAAGATAGTAGAGGGCTAACGAAGTCCGCGTGAAGCGGAGGAACCCTCAATAAAGCGATGTGAAAAGCACGCAAACACCAAGAAGCGCTGGCGACCAGCAATGCGCCCAAGCCATCACTCTGCGGTCGCTATAAGTAAAAAATTGGAACCTTGCTATGCTAAAAGTCAATTCGTTTAGAACCAACCTTATTTATGAGGTTTAGCTGTAGAGAATCAAGTAAGAACAACGAATTCGCTTCCGACAATACTTTCTTCTCCAGAATCCATTGTATTAATTCAACGACAGGTTTTTGGCAGTCAGGCGTTCCATTGCTGATTTGTTCTACGCTTTGTATCACCTGACAATGACAATGACAGTTGCTGCTGACGTTTGGCAACTAGAATTCAACTCACAAGCTCAACTAACTTCGTCTCTGAACACTGCGCGATCAACTCATCTTTAGAAAAAGTGTATTTTAAACACTCAGCGAAAGAATTCGCCCAGAACTGCATAGATCCACTAGATTCAAAAGGAAGACCATCCAAAAACGATTCCAAGAATGAATGAATGAACTTTGGCTGATCGTTAACACGCGGAATGAGAAGAGCATAGCTAGGTAGGAAGAATTGATACACATGGCGCCAGTGTCTGTAAAAAAAAATCACCCATTGATGTTCCGCACAAGATTGGCTGTAGATGTAGGAAAAAGTAGAAAATAAAAGAAAAAATATGCGCCAAAGAAAAAGAACCACTCACACTTCTTTCTTCCTCAACACAGACAAAAGTTTAGGGATCACAGATTTTTGAACATTGAATTTTTCAAAAAATCTGTAAAAAAAATAACATACTAATAAGGTTCTCAAAAAAAAAATGGAAAGAAAGTTCACCTATCATCCGATCCCATTCGTATGAATGCTTCAAAAGCCCTAGTACCAACAGAAGAATCAGGCGAATCCAGGCTAGATATAACCCAATTGGCTAGCGGAGTTTCGAGAAACAACGGTACACAGTCGTTCATTTGTAGACATACCCCTAGCAGAGCTGATTTCACCTAAAATACTATAAATTCCTTTGTCACAGCACACGTTTGTAAACTATGCACTCACCGAAGCATTGCCTTTGACCAGTTTCTTAATTATAGCTGTGTCCTTGAAGAAATCCTCGAGAACTTCAGCGAGCCGTGGGTTTGACGAGGAGAGCGGCGCTAGGCGAGCGAGTGTTAACAAGCATTGCGTGGTCAGCCGCGATAAACGCTGCTCCGGAGAGTCTTCACAGTCGTACCTGGACCAGAAGGCAAGGAGCAGTATAAAATTAGTTGAAAGGACATTTAGAAGAATACAGCTGACTTACTTCTGCCCTTGTGCTAAGTAATGCCGTTCAGCTATGATATCAATAGCAATATTCGCAGTGGCGACGGCAAATATTGAAGACGCTTGTTGTGTCTTCTCGCCAGGAAAATTCTCAGAAAGTACCGATTCGGCCTGATTTGCAACGGAAAGGCTTGAATCACAGGTTCCGAATAGAATGAAAGGCATGATCTGAAAGATTTTTCCAAAAGTACTCAACAATATTCAGAAATTTCACTGGAAATGGTGCATGCTATGGACATTAAATTTGAAATTACTGCAGAGGAGAACTTGTTTGCCCTCTCAAGAACAAAGTAAATACCAAAGAATAGGAATTTATGGAAGCCTTTTCGAATAAAATTAAGATAAAACAAGATCTAGTGAGAAACAAGAGAAGCCGTGAACTCATGCAGAGAATAAGGATCTTTAAAAACGATAACTTACTGCCTTCAAATGTTTTTCAGCCGCCTTTTTCAAAGTCGAAATGAAGAGCGACGCGGCTCGCAATGACAATACTCGTACTGTTGGACTTCCATCCTGAAATACAATGGGTTTTAGAAATTATAAGTGGGAACAGGACAAAATTCAAACGAATAAAGCGAAGAAAGAGGAAACTAGATTTCGGAGCTGGTTCTAGTATTGAGTATTATTTGTTTTTTTGGGTGAACTTTAACAAACAATCGGACCAGAATCCTGTACACATCCCGTATTCCCGAATATTTCACTGTAGCGCTTACCAGCGCCAATTTGTCCATCATCACTGCGTAATGACTGCAGCACAACTCAACCATCTCCACGTTCTTTTCCTTCATGGAAACAATCAATTCGCGAAGAGCCTGAAGAAAATTTCTTTGAAATGCTTCGAGAGTGAAAAACGACAACGCCTACCTTCTCTCTGGTTTGAGGATCCTTTTTGGATAACTTTCGAAATATAAGCACAACATCTGAGTCGATTTCACGACCGACTGATCCAGATTTCGCCGCCGCAGCCGCCTCGAACACATTAGAGAATCCAGTATCGAATCCGACAAATCCGACGGGTTGTCCTGACTTTTCCAGAAGTGCGGCAGCATGAGCGCTACTAGCAGACTGAAAAGAATTAAATACTAGGAAGATCTCTACTAGACAGTCAGAAGAGTTTCAATTTAAGGATATTAAGGATTAAGCACTAAATAGGTTGTAAGGAACTACAATGTTCATGAAAATCTGAACAAAAAAAAAAACCGAACGAACAAAACAAGGACTCCTTTTTAACAGTGTTTATGAGCTTCTCCCTTTCTTTTATTGGCTTCTTTCGTGCTACGCGTGCCTCTAAAAACTGATTGACGAGTTTGAGGTTCAGCCAGATTCACCTGGACATTTCCTTTTCTTCGCTGTGGTTTGCTCATTCGAATTTTGGGGAAGATGCCCTTAAAGAACGTGGTTGAACGATGTGAATTATTGAAAGCACTGCGAAAATTCAACAAAGAACATTACAAATTAGTTCGTTGTCAAGGGTGAGGTACATACGCAAATCACATGCAAATAGGCGAACGGATGTTGGCTGCGGTTGCGGTCGACGTCAGGATTTCCGCGAATATGCGCTTTTAAAAGTACTTTTAAAGGTATTTCGTAGGATTTTTCCATTTCCTTTGTTTTCTACTAAAATAGAGGTATTTTTTCATAATAACAAGGACCAGAATGAGCCGTTATTCGCTGACTGTCAATATCGTTAGTGGGGTCTGTTTTGCTAGTTCCTTTAAAACTGCGAGGAACTTGAAAGTTATTTTGATGTTGGTTTCTTAGTTTGTGGATGTTCAGGGATATGACTCAAATTGATGACGACAGTTGTGACGTACCTGATGATCACTGGATATTCGAAGAACTAGGTTCGCTGATTTTCTTAAACCAGACTGCTTTACCTTACTTTTAATAGATTCCACATTTAAAAATTCTTCGGAGAGACTAGAATTTATGCTTTTTACGATTGAAAGTGTTGGAAATGACCATAGTTGAGTTTTTGCGTCGAATATGTTGAATCGAATGAGCGCGACGCGTCTTCTCCTCAGGTTCATACTTACTATCCTCTCTGCGCTTCCCCAATCGATAATGTCATGCGCCCATCCGATTAAACACATTCGGAGCTGATTGCTTTTCAATTTAGGCAGTCCAGTGAAGTCTCGAAAGATGAAATCTTCTTCCGCTCAATCTTCCTGTCCAAAGAATGTGATGGTGAGTAAACGTAAATTCTTTTTTTATATCTCGAGGACTTCCCTTCTAGCCGTCTAGTTCGACCTACACTACTATTTTAGAGGTGTGTGTTTTTAGGAACAGAGTGAGTTCGACGAGAAATTGAAAGTCTACTCCAGTAATATGCGAAAGCTGATTATTACTGCACGTGGGGAAATCAACAGACTTAAACAAGAGAACACTACGCTTCAACGGAAGTTGGTGTTTATAGTTTTCAATGCTTTGTTTTGATAAACATTGTAAATTGTCATCTCTTATGCTGTTTTCATTGTCTGCCGTGAGTCGTTTGATGCTTTTCAGGTTAGAGTCTAGTGGTCTCATTGAATGTCCTGCTTGTTTGTTCCGATTCGTACCTCAAAAAGAACACCGAGTTCTTCCAAAATATATCAAGGTAGCGCCCTAATTCCTCTTTTTTCTTTCCTTGTTCTTTTTTCGTTTTTTGGTTTTTATCTTTTTCTATTTTGGTCCTTTTTTCAGCAAGAGCTACATTTGTTTTCATTCTGAAAGTCTCCTTAAGTATCTTCTGCAACCTTCATGGTTTGATTCGTATAGTCAGGTCAAAGCGACTTGAAGCAGGGTGCAGTTGCGTAAGCGGCGCGGTAGCGATAGCGCTTGTAATCAAGATGGGACCATCGAGAACTGCAGCAATGGTGTTAGCAAGGGGTCTCACTTGATCCTAACCGCTATAGTCCACCGAACCGCTTCAAGTGCGGCTACTCACGCCACTGCATCAAACTTCATTTAATTTTGACTCTACTGTAGTTTCGATTTTTACTTAAATAGTTTTTAAGCAACTTATTTAGGTGTTTCGAGGAAGGTTGTCTCTTGAAATTGAGTTTAATACGTTGGATGAATTGGATCACTGGATAATCGCAAACCAGCTGGACATGAACAGTGATGGACTTCCGACTGTGGTAATTCTTCCCCTTCCTTTCGAATATTCATTGTAGAAGGGAATGCAGAAGACCACGTTTTCCGGGAAGTGTTTCCTTTCTTTTTGTTTTGCTCAAGCACAGGAATTTCTATGATTCATCGTTTATATTTTCACTTTTTTCTTCTCATTTTATTCTTGGCATTTGACCTAGAAATTAGTTTTATTGGTATTGCTGTCATATTATTCCGTATATTATTATCGAAGTTGCTACGAGTCTACCTTTTTAGGCTCATGAAAGTAAAAAGGATAAGAGCGATCTGGCCGCATCCGGAAGTCTGCTTCCCCAACTGATCAAAGAAAAGCACAGCAACACGAAAAGGGAGAGAGTGGTAATCAGCATGCGACACCGTTCAAAAAACGTGCCTATTTGCGAACGTACGGATGGAGAGACCACTAAAACTGAATCATCAGAAGTATTTGATGCTGTCGAAAGCGGTCAGTGTGAAGTGAAAGACGGTTCAGAAGAGTTCGGCAGTCATCATGAAACCTTAAGTGACTTAGCATCTACTTCATTTTTTAATGAAAGTAAACGGAATCAGCGCCTGAGGGATCAAGACAGTATAACTAGTAAAAATGAAGATGTCCCAGAAAGAATTGCTAGGAGGGATCGGTCTAAATGTAAGGAAGAGAGCAGAACTAGTGAAAAGAGCAGTAGAGATACAGAAGGGAAGAGTTTAGAAAAGTCAGATATTCTCGCGAAATTGAGGGATGAAACCGAAAAAGTTACTCACTCTAAACACGAGGAGAAAATCAAAGAAAACGGAGATCGACATGTTGCCAGAGAACGAAGTCAACATTCAAGAAATTCGGTGAAAACCACAAGCAGTCGTCCAGAAAAATTACTTGAAGGTGTTGAAGAACAGAGGAGCCGACACTCTTCAAAAGAAGCTAGTGGGAAAGAGAATTCATATCGAAATAGCAAAGAATCAGATCTCAGTCGTGATGCGGACGATAACAGCAGTCATCACCGAGCATCGGATCTAAAAAAAGAAAGAAAGGATGAGAGGCCTCGTTCATTAGTCAGCCGATCAAACCATGACCATAAAAGTGGCGTAAGAAAGGAGAAAGATGTTGACCGGAAGCCGGACAGTGGAAAAGTGAAGGAACATATCCATAGTAGGTGACAATTCTGTGGACTCCAACTATCTTCTATTTGATTGCATTACATTTGCATCTCCACCTATGAGTTTTTTTGTGTTCAGCTTCGAACAAATCGCACACTGGATCCTCCAGCCATTCTAGGAGTTCTTCACGTCTTGAAACTACTTCAGCTGGTAAGACGTACACCTTCTCCTTCGCGGACTGCAAACATCACTTTTGAACCGAAGTTTTGATGACAGTTAATCCATTCTAGAGAAACCGACCGATCGAGGTAAAGAATCCGTGAAAGAGGAACTCAAAAGACATGATGCTCGAAGAAGTTCCAGACCTGGAGGTAGATTTGTGCTTCTAATTCTAATTTATTCTCGTTGTCGAATCTTGTTACTGCTTTCTTCCCCTTCTTTAAGAGTCTTCAAAAAGTCACTACTCGTTGGAATCTCGCAGACGAAACAGACGACCAAGTGATCGACGGTCACCTGATCGAGCTTGTCGTGATGGGAACAATAGACGCTCTTTACACAGATTATCCGAAAGAGGTAAATATGATCGTCTCGAACAAGGCAATTTATATTATACATTACAATTTGCTTGCAGACTGCTGAGAATGAGAATTTGCTTGAGAATTTCCTATTTGCAGAGAAAAGGAAGCATTCTCGAAGTCGTGAAGTTCCCAGGAAACGCGCCGGATCAGAATTTTCACAAAGTTCTTCTGCTTCTAGTAGTGAGTAACATTGTAGTTAGAATTGTCGGTGGTGCAGTGCCTACGTGGATTGACGTCTTTAAGAGCGGTTATGCACCGTAGAAAAGCATGATGAGCTCGAAGAATCTGATTATCGCAATCGGAATGCAGAAATACCGAATGAGGAGTGGAAGGAATCTACGGACGCAACTTTTTATGAGGATGAATGCACAATTTCTGATGATGATCTTGTTATTGTTGATGAAGAAGAGGTAGAAGATGGTGAAATACTAGAATGATCTGTTTGGACCTATTTTTCTCCTTTCCAGTCATCACTACAAGTACACGGTCACTGCTTTACTGTTGTCTTGAAATCACATGATTTTAATATCCATATATTAAAATATCTGTTTCTCATAGGTCTTAGATTCACCGTTACTGTATAATATGTTGAAAGAGCTTTATTGAGCGGAATATATGATTTTATTATGCAAATACTAGCGGAGTTGTCTCATTAAGATCACCACCTTTTTTCGCAGAGTATGGTACATCATTTTCCACTGAAGCTCGTCGCTTCCTAAAAAAACGAATCAATTATGTACTCTTAGTAAGGTTATTAACTTGGGACAGGACGTGAGAAGTGGATACATGTAAGAACAAACAAAAAAGTACATTCCTTTGCCGATTTTCCAAATTATCTTTTTTTTTCGTGATTAAAAGCATAATTTTAGCTCTCTGACTGTTTTCGTGTGGACATAAAGCATCACAATGAGCAATAAAAAAGACTACAATGTTCTTTCTCACTTGAAGTTCTTCCACATTTGTTCAACAACGTCAGTTGCGATGACTTCGTTTGCGTGTGCACTAATCATCTTCAATATCACTATGGTATCAGAGTTGATTTGAAACAAACAGAAGTCATCCATTAGTGTCTCTTCTTCCGGGGCCGTTTTGATAAATCTGGGAAATGAATCTTTTCAAATAAATGCTGTGAAGCTTGCACGAAGATTTGGCTCACCCTTGAACGAATTGCACTTTTTGTGACGTAAATCTAGTGTAGTAGGCTAGGTAAATGGTATCAAGGGCTGTGGCTACTCCAACAAGAATAAACCAAAAGTAAAGGAAAAGGAAAATTTTCTCGTTGAACATATTAAGCGATAAGACGCATTGAATTGAATATCGTTGCAGGTTGCCAAGAACACGTA
Source organism: Necator americanus (assembly GCF_031761385.1). NCBI lineage: Eukaryota > Metazoa > Nematoda > Chromadorea > Rhabditida > Ancylostomatidae > Necator > Necator americanus. Next base: position 939,534 of record NC_087371.1, read on the forward strand.
CCTAAGAGTGAAAGGTCGTGTTAAAACAAAATGGAAAAGAAAAAGAAAAATAAACTGGTTTCTTACCTGGAAGTCACACATTGCTATTCGGGGGAAGTTCCCTAAAAATACATCAATTTACATTTCTAAATGTAGTCCCAGGGTGCTATCCCTTGATAATTCGACCACTTACCGCTGAGCTCCCAGTCGGTTCCGGTGAGAATATCGCTGAGTATATGTACACCCCAATAGGGATCATTTTGTCCGAGGAATTTATTCATCATAAAGAACTGCCCGGCCAGATTTATAACGTAAAGGATTTTCGTTAGCAAGTATACACTAAACAAATATATTTAATCCGTTTAATCTTTTTGATGTTGATGATTTATCTCTTTTTCTAAAGGCTAGGTCCTGTCAAGATTTGACTTGGTCTCTTGCTAAATGTGATGTTGTGCGCACATCTGTGATGTCGAGTTGTTAAAAAAAAAACAAAGCTCAGTGCAGTTACGTAAGCGGCTGCGCTTGAAGCTGCGCAGTGCCCTCTGGACTGCAGCGATGAATGGCGCTAGCGAAGGCCCCACCTCAATCTCAGTCGCTCGCTCCTACGCGCCGCTTCGAGAGCAACCGCTTACTAAACCGAGATTCAGGTAGTTTAGGTCCGAGTATAGCTGGAGTTTGACAACCACCCCTGAGCTTTATGTCGAAATTTAAAAGAAAAAAAAACACACAGATAATTGGCGGAACGGCAGCATTTGCTTTACAGTGTGCTCACCTATATTCTCTTATAAAACAACCAAAAATTAGTTCGAAAATACATGGTGGTGGACTTTATGAGCGCTTGGATGCTCTCGTCCACCTCCGTGCCACAGTTCACGTCATTTGGCCCAGTTGACCAAGAGTTAAGTGTAGTTGGGGTGCACTCAACCGCGCTCTTATTTCTGGATATGAATCACTAATTTTATCGGCGCCTTAAAATCTAAGCATTAGTCTTGAAGGATCAAGGGCATCCAGGGTAAAGCAATTAAGGGAAGAAAAGGAAGATATAGCTTCCAGAAATAACAACGCGGTCGAGTGCCACCCGACTACATTTTCCTCGCAACTGACACGGTATATTTTTACTCGATCATGTTTTTTGATCGTTAAAAACTGCTCGTTGAAATCCAAACGAACTTGCTAACATAGGTGCCGTCCAACTGCCCGAACATAGTGATGTGCCTTAAAAACGATGCTCCTTCACATCGAGAATGTTGTAAGGCAACACTGTCTTGTAAGTGCGTACAGATCACATTCACCTTCTTTTCCTTCCCAGCGTCCTGAAATAAACGAAAATAGTCTTTTCGTTGGATGAATTTGAAAAAAAAAGAAGGTAATACCTCTGCAATTTCGGCAGCAACTGCAAGTCGTACAAGATTTTCTATATTTAAACCGGATTTATTACTCACTTGACTCCAAAAAATCACTGGTAAATAGAAAAAAGCTGCTTCTAGTGCCATTATAAATGGCACCCATTGGTAATATATTAACTGTTGGGCCACTCTTTGAAAAAAAAAATAAAAGTTAACGAAAAAGAATATAAACAGTCAAGTCATATTCATATAGGGCTCACCTCGTATCTACAGAATCCGGAACATCCTCATCCGGTCGTACCCAATACGTGTTGTACACAAAACAATAGTTTTCTGCATATTGTTCCCAAGCCTTAGTGAACTGAAATCATAAAGTTGAACATTTGGATTCCAAGGATAGCGTTCACACTTCGGTTGGCAAATCCAGAAATTCTCCTCAAAATGTGCTACAAGATCCCTCATGAAAGACAATGTAAATAGTTGAGAGTTTTTGTGAATCAAACGGACATGACACGGATCGAGCTGTCAACAAGCTCTCGATATCTCTCAATCGTTGAAAAACACTCTTATTTGCGGATGTGGAAACGTTCAACACATACAAATGAAACATTCAATAATACAGGAGAACTTTCCTTTGAAAGTTCCCAGTGCTGCTCAAATACTTGACATCTTCATTCCATTTCAAATGAAAGAAAAAAAAAGAGAAGGAAAAGAAAATGACTAAGAAATATGTGCGAACGATATTCCAAGCGCTCAAAATATCAAACTGAACAGAGAAGATCTCGTCAGTCCTTTAAACACTCAAAACTGCCGCCAATGTTTCAATTATGAACACTATTGATCGAATTTAAATGGATAATATCGACAACTTTTAAAATCGAAAAAAAACAACACTGTAAAACGTACCTGAGCTGGGACCCAGCATTGTAACGGTGAACCAACGTACTGTTTAGCAGTAATCGTTACTGACAGCACCATAATAACCATAGTTGAGTAGTAATAATTGAGTCTATCGATACCAGAATCATCAAGTCTGGAAGAAAAACTCTCAGAAAAATTATTAGAATTATTATAATTATACTGGTGATAATTATTACATATGTATTTTATAAATTACTAGTTATTCCCGAAGGCCTTTGCAATCATAATTTTGCATCCGTGCAACTTGAATTAGCGAATCGTGTTCGCGTCAGGGAGGTCCCTATTGGAATGGCGGACCCGCTAGTTGCGATTATAAACTACGCATGAGTTATTGAACCTTTCTTTCTTTTCTATCCACTTTTTCTGAACATCTGCATATGTCTACGTATAGTAGGCTCAAAACGACTTGATTTGTATTGGAATTAGGCAGAAAGCTGCGCTCAAAGAGGCACGGTAGTGAGTTCAACTGGCGGGGCCTGCGAGGGTCCCAGCGCGACCGTCACAACCTACGCAATTGCACCATTGGTTATGGAACCGACTATAATTCCCATCTGGTAACGTTTGAACAGTTTTTTTCTTCGAAAGTACCAACTTTTCTTTTTCATTCTCGCTCCAAAGGTAACTATAAGGCCATATTTAGCGCACAGATGCGTGGATGAGGGGCTACCGTTTAGATTTTGTGATCTCTTTGAAGTAGTTCCAGTTTAAATTCTCTTTTAAAAAACAAAATCGAAGTATTGATTAGTCTCGGTGCAATTAACGAGCCAGATCTTGTACACGTTATTTACATATCTGATCATCAAACTTACCTAGGTTTGATCGCAGTGACTGCCGATGACAGGAAATTCATGTCAAAACGTTATTATTGATTAATAGAAGAGAGGAAGCAGAGTTGAAAATTTTCTTTCGAGTATGAGATCGATATGGAAGACCCGCTGAAATCTGTCGTTACATGAGATAGGTGTCAGAAAATACTGAACTTTTGTGTAAATACACGATTACTGAGTGAGTGCTAAGCTGAAAATGCAACCGAAAGTCTGCAGGCGGTTTCTGTGTTTTTTTTTCTGCTCCAGAAAATCCAAGTTAGTACTGAGCAGGATCGATGGACGAAAGACGTCGTGCAGAGTAATGAGGGCAAGATTTGAGTGGATTCTTCAAGATTCTAATATCCATGAGTATGAAATTAAAAAAAAAAACAGAAGTTGATTAATTGCAAATTGGGGACGTTAGAATAAGGATTGGTAGGTTGTTGACGGATTTTTCAATCCATTAAGCAGCTCTACGGGTTCATCACAACCGTAACCGGAAACACATCCGTATGTGACATAAAAATTTAGAGAAAAAATTATATGAGGTTAAAAAAAAACCGACTAAACAATGAAACTATTGAATTAGTTGCCATTTTGAAGGAAGAAGAGAACAAGTGTGGATTATTAGTGAAGCACCTCTTGAGATGTTAACGATACACGGACGGACACACACACACGGTAAACATTGCTGGTCGTTCTCGTCGAGAACGAGGAGGCGCCGAAAAATCGCCCGAGAAAACCACGCGCACATCATCACGTTGAGCTTAAGATCATTGGGAAGATCATCCGGAATCCGTCCGGATCAACTAACGACCTGCGAAGAAAATCTGTCTGTTTCCCCATAACGCGCTGGATCTAGAGACTTTTCCTAAGCAAAATAAGTAGACCCAAGTATTATGCGTTGCATACGGTATAGCAGATGCCGGAAAAAAAGGCACTGCCACAATCCAGTAATCAGTCATCAGTTTCGGATCGCCTCAGTGATATCCTAGAAATATTTCAACTCTTGAAACATTTTTTATGCCTACTAATGAAATCCGACACAGCTACGGATGGAAACAAGAAACACTAATTATTCCAGAGAAAAAAGTATAATTTTGAATTCCATTCCAGAAAATTTCTGGGTAATATTAACGCAAAATTCACTGTAACCTCTCTCGCCCAATCTTTATCCGAATAAATCGTTTTAAAAAATCTGAGACTACTACATTACTGTGGTATGCGATTTTTTTTTAATCGTAACTTCGTTCCCATTCCAGGAGAAAAAAAGCGCAGTTACGGTAAATTTTGGTTTGGTAATTTGGCGAGAGATTGAAACGGAGGGTCAGCCGTCAGACGGCAGACCTTCCTGTTTTCACCACCTAAAACATTCCTCATGGATAAAGAAAATCATAGCATCGAAATAATTTCTAGAAATTTCCAGACTGGAACCATATTTGAGTGATTTTTACTTGACTTAGATCGATTTCGCTTGTTCACCTCTGAGTCCAGTAGGTCCAGTAGGGTGAACTCGCCGCCCTCAGCACTTCACTGCAACTGACCCATAGAGACCGGTGGAGATTGTTTTCACGTTCTTTTTGTGATTTTTTTTTCGTGATTATTTTTGATTAGTGCAATTGCACAATTTTGTCGAACTATTTGGAGTCTCATTTCTAATGTGGATATAGCTGGATGTAAGATGCGAGTAGGATTCGGAGACACCTAGGCACCTTGACCCTCGGGCTGAGGGATTTAGGGTTTGGCAAGGTATCGGTGAGGTATATGTGCGGATACTGTTAAATAGCTCGAAAAATATTTAACAAGCACGAGATCCCAACTTATCCAGAGGGAATCATTGAGGATGAGATGTTCCTCATTGACGAATTTCCCTTTTTAATGGAAACAAACGAAAATGAGGTAATTTTTTGTGGAAATCAAAGCCCAGCTGGACCGTTGTGTTGATTTTTCTCCTTCAAATTCCGTCTAAACTTGGATTGAGTGCGAATTCTTTTTTTTTCGGTTTCCTCTCAATTTCAGGCATATTTCAATGATCCCTTCATGGATTGTGAGTGCTAAGTGCTCTTAGCGACGAAAAGTGCTAAAGTTTCTTAATGCGTTTTTCTTTACGTAATTCTGTCCGTTTCTGGAAATTAAAACTTTAATGAAATTACCTATATTTGAAATAAAGTTACTGTTTTCAGATTAAACCAAACTAATTCGACCAAGTAATTAATTCCATAGAAGGATCTAAGTTCTCTAAAATAAAATTTTACGGTCATTTTAATGTTGTGATTTCTTCAAATTCGGCTTCTAAGCTTATAAACTGTTTTAATTCACTGAATTAAAGATTCTTTCCACGATCACATCGGAACAGCAGATTTTCCCTGAAAAAAAAACTCTGGAAATCATTTTTTTGCTAATAGATCAGTTAGAAATATACTTGCCGTAGAAAAAATCTTGTTCACGTGTCTAAAAAAGCTCATTTAAAATCCAGAAGAAACGGTGATCGGTCGCAAACATTGATTATTTCCTTTATTTTGATCTCTTTCGATCCTTTTTCACTACTTTTTTGCCCACTAGTTATCCACTAATTCATATTTTTATTTCTATTTTCTTTCCTCTTCTCCATTTCTTTTTTTCCCTATCGTAACTTCAGTTGTTGTTCCCTTGGCTTATGAGACTTTTCTAAATTTCCGAAAAGTTTTTCATAAAGAAATAAAGATGACGAATACACAGAACGTTTGCGACCGTTTCGTCATCAATCACTTCTTTCTCATCACTATCATTCACTGTCGTTAGGCATGGTGATTTTCCATAAAAACGTGATTTGATTGCTTTTTTTTCAGGAAATAGACTTGATATGTAAATCTTTCGGATAGAAAAAAAGAAAGGAAATTATAGACTTGTTTACATGCGACTTATCATAAGCCTATTGTTTGTTTTTGTTTTTTTTTTTGTTCGTCACTCTGTCATTTGCCCAAAAATATCGCACATAGCGCTGATACGTGGGTGTCACTTAGACCACTTTTCATCCTGGTGATTTTCATGGATAAGGTGATCGGGTTTTTTCTTCTTTCTCTATATTTTTGTGCTGCATTTTTGCTGTTTATACAGCTGCTACTCCAAAAATAATTTATTTTGACAGTTGACTACTGCATACGCACACATACATTTATTTGTTTATGGCAATAGGCATGTTGTGTCAATGCTTGCTTATTGATCGTCGTCAGTCCAATTTTCGACCTTGGATGTCGGTGACCAACTGCCGCTGAGTTTATCTCCTCACGACTTCATCGAGCAGTTATTCCCCTAATTTTTCTTCTTTTTACGGGTAGATCTGAATTTGAATTTCGACTTTTTCCTTTTTCTGGAAGAACCTTTGTTGAAAATCTACGGGGAACCTTTTTTTTTCACGATGTGTACACAAAGATTTCTTTGAAAATAAAAACACTACTTGAGTTACGAGAACAATCGTTTTCTTCGCTGCCCCTAACAAGAGGCATCAAATTTTATTGGATTTTTTTCTCATTTTATATCTATATGTATATCTTTTCTCATTTTTTTATCTCTCTGCGTGTTCTTTTTACGGTAGAGGAACGTCAACCAGGATATAAATGGGGTTTTTGGGGAAATTTGATAGTTTCTTCGCCGACTGTTGAAAAACGTCATCGTAAGAAACCCGTAACTTATCATTTCTCTCATGCGTGCGTTATTCGCTTGCTCTGAGTTTCTTACCCCTTTTTGTTACTTGTTTATTTGTTTCTAGAAACTCTTAGTTTATGCACAATACAAAAATTTCCTTTATTTCTTCGTGTTTACGTAGATTAAATTGTTTCTGAAACTTCTAAGTCAAAGACGTTAAATGTAGTTTCCTTAAGGTACCACTCTAAGTGTTCGTATCTTCAACAAAATCCTTTTTTTTTCGAAAATACTAGAAAAAAATCCAAAACAAATTTTCTATGAAAGATCTAATATTTCATGGATCCTACTGTATTTGACCTATTTTTTTCTACGAGCGCGATGTTGCGAGTCGATTCGTTCGAGTTGACGTTACGACTGCCTTTTTGGTTCTCAGCTAGACGTCTTCATTGATTTCTGCGGTCGTTCCGGATGTGTTCGCTTCCATAATTTTAATTTATCGAAGTAAACAGTCAAATTCCAATAGTAATGCTTTGAAAAACGTTTCTTGTGCCAAAGTCGATATTTTGTTGTTTCATTTAAAAAAATATTTTTTTTGCTGACGTAGCGAAAAATAAGAAAAAACACTTTTTTTTTAAATGTATCTTGACTTTTTCTTTTTCTTTTGAACACTCCTTTTTTAAATCCTTAAACCTTTCTCGTATCCATACAGTTAAGGCAGAATTATGGATTTCTTTGAAGTCCTTGCTCAATTTTTCCCAAGACGGCTTGGAATATTCCATTTTGGTCTCCTGCTACTTCTTGTGGGAAGCGTCGAAGCGAAAATCACTTGTCGAGGACTAAATGGTGAACCAGTGGATTGGTATGTATGTCTAACGACTTGTGCTGCGCTATAAGCGTCAGATAATAACAACTGTCAAGTGTGGTGACGGTTACAGTTGCTATTTTTAGGTTTGTGGTTTACAAACCGCCAACAACGTCGAAATCCACGGCGAAATTTTACTACATGGACGCCGCCCACAGCAGTTGGACTCTCGCTCCGCTGACTATGGACAGCGCTTCGACAGCGGTGGGAGCGACTCTTCGGGATTTCTATGGACAAAATCAGGTGGGTGGATGGGCCCATGGTGGTCCCACAGAGATTTGCCCCACTCACCTCGTTCAGAGACATTTTTCTTTTGCCTACAATGACGATAGCCCTACGGGAAAAGTGGATTCATATCGTGGACACAGCAAAGGTGTGGTGTTATTTGATGAAGAGACCGGTTTCTGGATAATTCACAGTGTGCCGAATTTCCCGCCTTTAGGTGCGTTTTATTCTTTTTCTAAAGTGTTTCACACATTTGAGAGGAGAAAAAACCCTCATAAATTCCCTTTTTCCTTGATAAGACTATTTTTTTTTCTTTCCAGGCAGGTATGGGTACCCGGCAACTGGTCTGAAATTCGGCCAAACGTTTCTTTGTCTCACCTTATCCTCACAGTTTCTTGGTGATGTCGGAGAACATCTTCGTTATGTTCAGGCCACTCCCTTCTTTTCAAATCTTCCAGAATCGTTCAGTATGAGGTGAGTTTTATGGCTTGATGATACTCTACGATTGCATTCAACATCAAGGTGATCCGTGATGATCCTCCACATTTTAAAGCGCTACAAAAGAAGAAAAAAAAAGAAAGAAGACCCAAAATTTCAGTATACCGGTCACCAGTCACAGTTACAGGTTTTCTTTTTTTTTTAGAAAAAAGTAAGGTGGGATCAAATCAGTTTTTGAAATTAAATAAAAAAATTCCATTTTATGGACTTTTCAGGAATATATTCACTTTTTTCTACATGATTTTTTTTCATTTTTTAACGTTTTTTTTGTGCGCCAACATATTGGAAATCATTATTTCCAACCCTATGAATTTCTTTTTTTTTTCTCAAGATTCCCCGTGTTGATCAACATCGTGAAGAAACAATCGTTGGGAAAATCGGACACCATCTTCACAAGAGTTCGTCAATTCACAACAATTGGTGGACAGTCGTTGAAAAGTTTTGCAAAACATAAAAAATTCGATAAAGGTGGTTTTTTTTCTTTTCTGGAAAAGCCATTAACGACCACCTTATCATTTTCTTTTGGATCTTTGGTTCGATTTGGTGGCCACAGAGCTACGGATTAGTATGGCTGTGGAAAGTTGGCTGAACGGTGGCGCTGACGATGTGCAGAGTACTTGCACGTCAAGAACCAGCGTGAGTACAGCTTCCAGATTCAGTTCCAGAGGAGAAAATTCCAGAAAAGCACCTGAAGCATGTCGTTAAGATATACGATGTGACATCCGTTCACCTTCCGGATGTATCCTTCAACAGTTCCCGTGACCACTCGAAATGGGCGGTGGCAGATTCGCAGAGCGACGCCGTAGTTTGTGTTGGCGATTTGAATCGTCAGGTGAGTTAGGTCCGGAGAGGAATTTTGCACAGTAAATACAGTAAGATTTTTTTCTATTTTTCAATTTATTTGTCCTTTATTGCTTCTATTTCTCATTTTCTATCTGCACTTTGCATCTATTTATTATTTATTTTTATTTTCGGAATTATTATATTCGCTTCTTTCAGAGATCACAATTTCGTCGTGGCGGAGGAGCCGTATGTCTTTTAAATCGAAATCTTTGGAAGACTTTTCATAGTAGTGTGAATTCTGTACAACCATGTGCAAGCAAAAAATTCCATCCTTATTTCAATAGTGTCATCTACACAATTACTTCCGTAGTTTTATCCATGTTATGGTCTACAGTAACCTGATTTTCTTTTCGGGAAGGACTTGAATCACAGCAGACACTATGTAGCTGGCTATGGCTTTCCAGAATTTCTCAGGGTTCTCAGGGAAGAATAAGATTTTTAGTCGATGTACACATTATCCAGGGTGACGAGCGCCACGGATTTCGTTGTTGAGGCGAAAAAAATTGCACATGTGGTTTATTTCCCCATTTTTATAAACATCCAACAACAACACGTAAAACATCCCCCTTAAAGTATCATTTATTAGAAAAGTTGCGACAAAATATACAGATTGTTTTGTATGTATTTTGTAGAAAAAAACACATAATTAACTCAAATCACAAGCTGATTTAGGATCATCGGTCATATATTTTTTACAGCACAATGAAAATTCAACAAGATGACACGGGGAAAAAGTGCAACCACGTACAGCGTGCGTAACATCACGTGGAAGTGTCATCCCACCGTGTTTGTACAGTACCTGAATAAAAAAATTCGGCGGAAATTTCACAGAATAACCAGGGGATCAGCGAATCCATAGAACGGACCTTAACAAAAGGTTTTCTCTTCCGTACATACAGCTCAATGATCACTACAGAATTATAAGTGGGGATTGTGGAACCCAACGCTTCATCACCACATCCGAGCGAATGAAGAAATGCCAACAGTAACCAATCTTGCTTCAAAAAAAAAAACACGAAGAAATTCTCTCCTAAGCTTCTAAATACGGAAAATATTTCAATCAATACCGTGGAAAAAGCTGTAAACTTCCTCTTCTTAATCTGGCCACTTTTCTCATACTCCTGCCATTGTTTCCAGAGAGTTTTCATAATTGTGCTCATAAGAAATCCTTGTTTCATTTTCAGCAATTGCTCGTCATGATACTCATTTACACCCACGATGAAACTGTACGTCTGTAAATAAAACAAATAAATTTAAATAAACAAATAAATTGTGAACTCACTTTTTCGTAGAGGGAATAGATTTGTTCCCTGTTCTGCTCAAACCAATCCGGCATTTTAAGCCCGTTACGATCCTTAATTGCTACTTTTCCACTACGTTACAAATCGTGGAAAAAACTTACCATTTGGACAAGAGTTTCCACTTTGGAAAAAGCCTCAGCGTCTGGGAAAAGATTATTCTGATAATGTAAACCGATGCATTCGTAAATAAATCCCTCATATGCACCCCACTAAATGCTTAAGGTCTTAGATTTCCAGAAAATTCTGAAATCCGTAATTCTAATCCCACATTTGCATAGGACGGCGGCTTTCTTCCACATCTGTTGTTGATTCGTCTGATTTCAACTTCACAATTTTGTAAATGCGTCAGAAGCTGAAATTCCACAATGATCCGGCGATTCATGGGACAAAATAAAAATTTCAGTTCGCACCTTATCCTTTTTTCCCTGGGAATAAACGGGAACAGCGGTGAATTCCGAATCTTGGTCGGATGCCCACATACCGGATCCGACAACAGCGCCGCAGAACAAGCAGCGATTGTTTGAACGACTTCGGAAATAGACCTGAATAGGGTTCACCCTCTAGGATATGTTAGGGATTTCTGGCGAAAAATTCGATAAGCACCTCTGAAGGCAGTGGTGGGGTTCGTAGGAACTTCGTTTTCACGTAGCGTTTGCCAAGGAATCTGCCGAGATTGAAAGTTTCCTCGATACCAGCCTGAAGTGTTGTCATTTTCAGTAAAGAATACCGTATGCAACCTTTCTGGGAAGAGATATGCCCCATTCCAGAATATTTGTAAGGCCCATCATCATGGTTTATATAGTGTAGTCCTTTTAGAACACATCCAGGCATTGACAGTGAAAAATGAAGCGGCAAAGATAGTGATAACGATGCGTATCGATTGACTCGGTTGTTTAGAAGAGATTGCTCATTTCAGTGGGGTCAAAAGAAGTTTTCGGTCAGATGGATATCCAGAGAAAGCTCTTCGCTGGGACGGAATCACGGATTCATGGACCTATCCGTCTACTGTCGAACCCGAGAAACTCTCACTTGAGTGATTTCTCCTGGTCCGTTCGGGAATAAGGCCGCAATCGTTTTGTTTTGCATTTCCAGTGGAGCTCTGGCGCCATGACGGAATAACTGAAAAATCACTGCTATCAAGGATAACTCCGTCCGGGAATCTTGTCCTTTCCGGCTCACCACTATCGCTGATAATAATTTCATTTTTTTGTCATCAATTCTCATCAGAGCAATCATTCGGGGAGGACGATAAAACAGCAGAGGCACAGCTAAGGCGAGGAAAACCTGGAAATCAAAGTCATTCGTTTTCGTTTCGTGAATCCGGAAAGCGGACATCCACTAACCAACATTATCAATATGACGACGCCTATCGCAACATACTTCAACTTCTCGTGACCCATGATCGACCGACGGCTTCGTAGACTGAGGACTGGGAGTGATTTGAAGTGGTTTCCACCTTTTTATACGTACCATTGTTTTGGAAAATAAATGTGATAAGATCTTATTGAACTGTTTAAGGATAAGGAAGGTTTTCCTCATAGGATACATGAGATCTCATTCATTTCTTCACCTTTTGAATCGGTCCGCAGATCGAAGCGCCTTGAGAGCTTCTAATTGCTGGGAGCAATCCATAAACGCAGGTTAGCATGCCAAAAAAAAAGATGAAAAAACATTGAGGACTGTGGAATGATTCCTAAAACCCCATTGTCTCTGAATTCGAAGATTTGTTAGCAAATCCAGAAATTTCGATTCAAAGGTAAATCCAGAACTGCTACGCCTTCTATCCCTGGTTTATTCACGGGATTTATGGGCTTCCACCTTATTGTCGGGAAACGATGCCCAGTTCGCGGTGCTTACCCTAAGGGACCATCTATGATAGGAATGAGCAACATTTTTTGGAAGTGTCCGTGACAGTATCTCAGCACTCTGGAACCGATGGTTACATCCAGTCCAGCTTCTGTCGTGGAGGCCTTGGAAAACTCATTACAGGCGGAACCTTCCTCTTACGTTGGCCTCTCAGTGAGATCTAATCTCAATTATTTTTTCAAAACAGTGACTAAACTGACTTGGAACTTCCGAACCAGTTCTAGTTTTCACTTTAAGAAGCCGGTCGGTCGGCGATGGGTCACGAGAAGACCAAGTTCATCGGGACAGCGATCCTCATCTTCATAATGACGGTAAGCGTGGATCGTCCGAGAACTCGGCCAGAAAACAACTTTAATTTCCAGTTTTGCCTCACGATAACTCTTTTGGTACTGTTTAAACCCATCGAGACGATTCCCCTTCCTGTTATTGATCGCTCTGAAATGATGTTCCTAGCAGCTATAGTGGTGAGCGATGGAAGGATAGATCCACATTGATGAACCGAAACAAGTTTCAGCTGCACGGAAATGGTGGCAGGTCACGAACGGAAGTTCTAAACGAGATGATGACAACGTTATTCCCGAATGGACCAAGCCAAATAGCCGAAGTGAGTTTTTGTGGACAACGGTTACGGTCATCACGAATACTCCCGGGCATTTGAAGAGATATCCTAGAATGTCCTGGCATTACCTAACTCTTTTCATTTTCCGGTCAAAATGAATGGGACCCTGGAAGGGAAATATGGGCGAGAATGGGTAAAATAAACAAGCAGATCGATATGCATCTTTCTCGGTACCTTCGCCGTGTAATTTAGCCGGTAGTATTGACAGAGGAGCGGTGTACCGGGGAACGGTACCCTAAAGTGGGTCCTAGAGAGTTGGGAAAGTGAGGTAGTGCCGGACACTTCCCTTTTTTTTATCAGCAATGTTTAATCTACTATTCCCTCCCAGAATTGAGTATATTTCAGGTCGATTTTGAGGACACCTTCAATATTAAGGTGGAAGACTATTTGTAGTAGCTGAAAAATTAGGATAGTCCAATTCTTGTGAGTTTTCAGATCCAAACACATTTGCAAAATTGTGAGGTTGAAATCAAACGAATAGCCAATAAATGTGGAAGGGACCCGCCGACCCACACGAACGTATGCGGTACTTTTGGATTTCTTTATTTTTGTTGAGGTATTCGATCCGTATATTTAGTGGACAACATTTGCCGGATTTGTTTACGAATGTATTGGGTTGAACCGCGAAAGCGATCTCTTCCCAGACGCTGAATCCTTCTCTAGACTTGAATCACTCATTCGAATGGTTAGTTTCGCACCGTAATTGTGCTCTTCACCATGGATCTCCAGGAAAAATTAATCGTGCTAGATTTTAGGATCGCAACGGTCTCAAAATGCCAGATTGGTTTGAGCACAACAAGAAACAAATCTATTCACTCTACGAAAGAGTGAGTTCATATTTAATTCATTTATTTCAATTTATTTTTGTTTTTTCATTGACAGACGTACAGTTTCATCGTTGGTGTAAATGAGTATCATGACGAGAAATTGCTGAAAATGAAACAAGGATTTCTTATGAGCAAAATTATGAAAATTCTCTGGAAACAATGGGAGGAGTATGAGAAAAATGGCCAGATTAAGAGGGGGAAGTTTACAGCTTTTTACACGGTATTGATTGAAATATTCTCCGTATTTAGAAGCTTAGAAGAGAATTTCTTCGTGTTTTTTTTATAGCAAGATTGGTTACTGTTGGCATTTCTTCATTCGCTCGGATGTGGTGAAGAAGCCCTGGGTTCCACAATCCCCACTTATAATTCTTCGGTGATCATTGAGACGTATGTGCGAAGTAAGAAACCATTTCTTAAGGTTAGTTAGCTAAGATACACTGATTCCTCTATTATTTCCACATTTCTAAGGAATACTTCCAGGTACTGTATAAGGATAACATAACAATTCCTAAAGATGTTACTAGCGCTGTTCGAAGTTGTACTTTTGCACCATGTCATCTTATTGAGTTTTCAAGATGCTGTAAAGAATATACGACCGATGATCCGAGGAAAATATGTGACGCGAATCCAACATGACTCTTAAAATCCATACATGAGGAGTTGTTTATTCTATGCAAATATTTTCTTTGCAAACAATTACAAAAGATCTTGCTTGCCTGTTCTGTTAAAAAGGAATTATGTTTCTGATGTTCATTTTTTTCTGTGATGTTCATGTTGATTCCATTAAAAATACTGCTGTAGTGGTGTTACGGTGTGTTGGACGAGGTCCAAGACCAAGTCTCGTATTTTTAAAATGCCGCGCGGTTGATACTTCAGATCTATTAAAGGAGAAGTAGAAATTGGAATCAATATGGATACTGTGTCTTGTGAAAAAAAATCAATTTCCTCATCAAAGTAACAAACGACGTGAGATGATGTTGTCAATGAACTCACACCTTAACAAAAAAAGACTTTAATGGACTCTCTTTGCACAAATGAACGCCATATAGAATTGAAAGAATGTAATAACATGAATTTATTCTAAATATCACTAAATATTGGTATGCGTTTGGTTTCATTTGAGATTTTCGAGGGGGCGACGAGGCGACAACTCCTTCGACTAGGCCCAACTTCATCTTTTTTCTTGTTTCTTATGGAAAGTATCCCATAAATCTATAACAGAAACCCCTGCCAAGGGTTTGGTAGTAGTAGTGGTAGTAGTAGCAGTAGTAGTAGTAGTCGTCATCATACTGGTATTGGTATTCTTGTTCTTTAGCGGTAACGATTGTGTTGAGAGTGGAGCAGCATTTTCGGTTTTTTTACGAGAATCCTTGATTACGGCTGGTTTTGGCGGTTTAGCCGGAGGCTTACTAGCTTTCTTTAAACCCCGAATTGTAACGAAAAGAAGGACAATAAGAATGACTTTTGCAACAATTATCGGAATCAAAAACACCATGAGAGTTTCACTGAAAACACGTATTTTTGATGTTTTAAAGTTCCGTTTTGGGGGAAAAAACTTGCATGCTAGGATCTCCTCGTCCATCACGTTTTCTATTTTCTCCAATTGTTAAACCATCTACTCCAAGATCTGGCAGTCCACTCACATCAGTGGCATTCGCCGATGAAATATCTAAATTAACGAAGAGTTGACGGAATTAGTTCTAATTAAGAACAAAGTTTCTTTTCACCTATTGGTTATTTATTTGGTGGAAATCGTACCTATTGTTGTCAACATCCCGTCAACATTTGTTTTTGTTGTCTTTTCTGGTGATATTGTGGACGTCGTCGTCGTCGTTGTCGTTGGTGTTGTTGTCGTCGTCGTTGTCGTTGTTGTTGTGGTGGTGGTCGTTGTCGTAGTGCTTGTCGTCCTAGCTGTAATAACTGAAGTTTGGAAAAATTCTTAGAATCCTAATTTTATTTTTTTCCTATTGTTTTGAAATGAATCAACACCGCGAGTGCGGGTATTGGAATCGAATCGGTGTGCAACAACCCATACATACTCAAATCGGCTATATTTGCAACTTTAAGCTCTTCTTTGATACTTATAGAAGCTTACGCTTAGGAAGTGGTGGGATCTTTAGTCCTGGCAGTAACTTTCGCAAGCACTGAATGATACTGAAATTTGAAGAGTATGAATTCATGGTGATTTTCACGACAAAACGATTTGAACCCATTACGTTTTAACTGTGACATTATTACAGTAAAACTATCAGTTCATTCGGGACGTTCACATGACCTCCTTAGCTTAAAGATACCCATACATGCTTTATTTTGTTCGAGTGAAACCAAAGACTTTTCTCGACTCCGTTAGCAGAAGCTCTTGATTGTGTACGGTGTGTACTATAGCTGTTATTATCTCCAAGGGTCTCTGGGATTCGGTGGTATTTGGAACCATCGTCAGACGATTCATTTCTACTTACTTAGACACTTAGATGGCCCGTCTTCACTGGACGTGCGGGCCAAAGCATCTCTTCCACTCGTTTCGTTCCCTCGCCATTGTCATCCAAGATGTTCTCAAGCTTCGTGAGTGACGCTGACGAGATCCTTGAGCCGTATCCAGCTGAACTCTCAGCTGGTCCATCCGTGTAGCGAACACGTGACCCCATCTCGTTGGCGGTCTCCCTCGGGAGCGTTTAGCGTCCCTTGGGATCCACTCTAGCGTTCTTTTAGTCCTTCTATCGTCGATTCTTCTCATGATGTGACCGGCCCATCTATGTTTTGTTTTCGATACATATTCCGTTGGGTCGCGAAGACGGGACATTCCTCTTAAGTCGGAGCTACGAAGACCGGCTAGGTGTTGTGTGCGCCGGTTAAACTTCAGCAGACATCTCTCAAGGGCTCTGTGTGTAGTAAGTAGCTTCCTAGACGTGGCCGCGGTGTCTGCCCACGTTCCGCTGCGTAACAGAGCGCTGGAAAGACTGTCGAGTCGAACAAATAGGCACGAAGATCTTGGTCCGTCGGTTGGTCCGTAGCTTCTCTGACGGCTGCGAATGCTGCCCATGCTGCTCTCATTCTTCTATTCGGTTTTTCCTTCAAGTCGTTTTCCATGTTCATTGAACGTCCAAGGTATACGTATGACGGAGTTTCCACGATTTGGGAGCCTTCAAGTTGTACTCCTCCGTCCTCGCAGTAGGCGTTCTTCATGAACTCTGTCTTCTTTCTGTTTATTCGTGGTCCTATTCTCTTCCCTGCTTCGTTCAATTCGTTGAGCATCGTTTCTGCTTCATTGGTACTGCTCGAAAAGAGAACGATGTCGTTCGCGAAACGAAGGTTCGAGAGAAATCTTCCATCAACACGTATACCTCTTTCTTCCCAGGAAAGTGATTTCATTATCCATTGCAATGCAGCCGTAAACAGCTTTGGCGATATAGTATCGCTTTGTCGTACCCCCTTTCCAACGGGTATGGTGAGAGAGCGGTGGAAAAGCTTCATTTCTACTGAGGATAATCCCAAGAAGCTCCGCAGCTATTCGGTGACCTTCAGCAGATGAATAGACGAACTGAAAACCATAGGGCAGCAAAAGACGAGGAGAGACTTTGTATAACATGAGCTGACTTGGACATGTTTTCCCTCAGAAATACCCTACACACACTGAGCAAAACTTCCTGATTGGGCTGTTCCCTTCCCGAGTTCCAAATTATCTAAAAAAAAAAATTTGACCCACAAAGATTCAGAATATGTTGCCAGTTTGCCGTAACTGAGCAATGTTTCCTGTAAATGAATACAAAATAAAATGAATGTCATGGGAAAAACAGTCAGCGCAGAATGTGCTCAATCGGCTGAGTGCGACACGTTTACCGCACGTCCTCTCAACCATGGTTTGTCACGGAGTCGAAGGTGGTCGACTGAACATATTCGGCGCTGATTGCGAGGAGAGGATCTAGTGATAAAAGAGATCTATTGAAGAAGTAATCCCACATTAATCCAATTCTTATGCTTCAGAAGAGACTTCCTCCTTCGGCATATTAAAATTTCTCTTGATATAAGACAATAATCCCTCTAGAAGGCAATATCCGTTAATTCTATCGTCTCATATCTGAATAAATAACTTACGTTGTCGGGTGGTGGCTTCCGAATGTAACCAACTTCTACGGTTACTGCGTATGTACATCTGATTGACAAAGAACTCGAAAATGAAAACCTAACGTATGCCTGATAATTCACACCGTCTTCCACCGCCTGGAAATATTTTGTGTATAACGTGACAATCAACTCTCAATTGTTGCGTCATACGAACTGTACACTCTGGAAGCCATTTATTACTCTTTTAACTGAATTTGAGGGAATTGGACTTGTCAACTAACACCAGTTTTCGGATATGGGAGGAAAGATACCATGTTCGACTGCCACCGCTAACACTCAACGGTCAAACCGAATGGTAACTGGTATAAGCACTATTCAATGAAACAACGAAAACAAGGTTTGTCTTCTTGCGATCGAACGTGCAGATTAGCTACAAACCATGAAATGCGGATAAACAATGGAAGAAAAACACCTAGAATCAACCGGTCCGTTCGTCTGCGTTTTCGAGTTCAATTCAGAATTGTATAGGATTTTTGAACGCCTCAAAAATGGCATACGGAGGTCAACCGATGTATCAACTCAGTGCTCGTTTCTGAGACTGACAAGTCTGATACCAACTAATCGCTCTCGAAGGGATGAAAGACTCGTTTTGCCTTTTGCGGTATCAGGCTCCTGACGTAGCCGACGAAGGCGAACCTCATATGATCGTTATCATTGTGCTATACCCATCTAAATTGTGGTTACAATTCAAGAATTCAGTACGTCGAGTGAAGGGAACTTGGGCTAAACTTACGTTGACTGGAAGTTCCCTTATAAGTATCCATCTATCCGCACATTGAATTGCCACTGGAAAGCCAAGAAAGAACAATATCATGCTAAGCATGACCGATCAGAGGCATCACAGCGAAATGACTAGCTCACACTTTGTTATGATAGATGTGATATGAAAATATCGAACACTATCAAATATCCAGTGACGAAAGATCTCGGGTAAAGTGTAGTTTTGCCTCCACGATATTACGGCAAAACCTCCGTTTTGAATTCCAATGGACAAGCCGAGGGGAAGGCTTTATTCGATAGCTTACAACGAGTATTATGAAACGAACTGATTAACTCGTAAAGAACAACGAACGTTAGGTCTGTACCACAGGGGATATATATCTGTACTCTGATTCAGAGCAGCGAATAATATAGGACATCGAACATATTAGGTCTGTACAACAAGAAACATCAAATCTGTGCGTAAATGCGAGGCAGCAAAGAATGTATATTGTCTAATAACGAACCGTAACTGTTCAATGGAATCGATAATGCCGTCTATTGAAATGAATATATGAAAATGAATAAATGAGGGATATCACCCTGAAACCTAAGTAGCTCTATGAGATCGCGGAAATGAGGCGATAACTTCATCAACAGTATTTACTCGTGTACATAATATAATGAAGGCAAAGTACCCTAGATAGCAACATAAATAGCTATCAACAGAACACTGTATTGCGCCGAGATTGAGAAACGAGGAAACTGGAGATAGTGGTAATTACGTTGATACAATACGGAGACAAGCCCACGATTACTAGAGGTGCGAACAAATATGAGCTAAATAGGCGTAGGTTCGATATAACATTCAAAGGACTTAACAGATTTTCACCTACCGTCCCGCATGATGTTTGCGGGTTCGGTTCCTGTTGTTTACCGCAGTTGTCGCAGCACCTCCTCGAAAGGAGTGTGGTGTAAGGAGCTACGCTACGAGCCCTGCGTCCATAGTGGTTTTCTTGATGAATCGTGAGGCGCAGTCCCGTGAGTATGGTTTGCCGGAAATATTACTGAAAATAAACTCTTCTGGCAAATAAGGGGATCGTTGGTTGCACAGCATATTCCACAGTTTTTGTTCGCTCTCTTTCATTTTGAACGCTATAGTGCACCCTATTCCTTCTTGATCTGTCTTGGATTTCCTTATTGCGATCCACCACACGTCTCCGCTTTTGCGGTTAAGGTCAGCGAAGCGTAGCTGAATCACTTCGCTGACTCTCAGAAAAGCCAAAAATGCCAGTAAAATCATGCTCGCTCCTTTCACCGCTGTGACGGATGGTTTAGTAAGGGCCCATCCGATCACTTTTTCCACGTCTTCTCGTGATGCCTTCGTCCTGTGACGGACAGGTGACCTCTTCTTATTGCCTGTGCGGAGAAGAGCGCGTTGGATTTCATCGTCAACCTTCGGTAAAGGACCGAAGAAGTGTGTCAAAGCTGCTATATGGTAGCCCAGTGTTCTGGTCTTTCCCTTGTTAATGAGATGGGCCAGAAACACGTTCCTTAACTTATGAATGGCCTGGACAGGGATCCGGAATTTATCCGCAAAGGTCAGAAATTCCCTCCTAACTCTCCTGTAAATCTGGAGAGTTCCTGGTGCAACTGCCGTATCCAAGCAATCGTTTATTATCTTTGCGACTTCATCCATTCCTGCATCAGCCGCAACCGCTGCAGTTTCTCTGGCGCTCCTCCGTTTAGGGGCTTCTGTCATTTCTGAAAGTCGTATCCTCTTTTTGGTATGTCACTATAGGTGGTATAGTATGCCACTATGTTGTGTGATAGATCATATCATTGATCCCAATGTTTTGGGCGCGCACCCAGCGGTATATAAGGGGTTGGTTTGCTGTCCACTTAGATCGTTCTACTCCTCTCAACGTATTTCACCGCTAGTTTATTGCTATCCACTTATCACATTGACTAACCCCGCCTCCCACTGAAGCTCTTCGCCTTACTAATGAATGTACTCTGGACTCGCAGCATATATGCATATCTCGGGGCGATATGATGCGCTAACCTGTGGATAGGAGACATGTCTACTGGGCACTCATCTCGGCCCCTTGCCTGTATCCGCAGGAGGTGACCCTGAGATATCTAGTCTATCCTATGGCACGCGGACGCGGCCGTCCGCATGCGTCCACCGATATTCAAAACCCCACTTTTGCCTCCACGATATTACGGGAAAACCTCCGTTATGAATTCCAATGGACTAGCGGAAAAGATAAAGCCCGGGAGGGGGTCAGAAAGATATCAAAGCAAATGCGAAATCGAAATCAATCTATTCTTTTCCGAAAGTAAATGAAGGGGAGCCCCCTTTTAGAACTGGGGAACCTGCGGGAAAGATAATAAACTGTTTAATCTGAGGAATCCAACTATTACCCTAAACTACTGCCTTAACAAAGGAAAGAACAAATGTGAGGTCCACATTAGAAACCCTAATATACCCTTACTCTTATTCGCTTTGGCACACAACAGTGCCTGAGCGATAAATGAAGGAGGAGGAACCCACCAGCCGAGAGAAGCGGTCCACCATATTTGCGCTTGCGGCGAGAAGGCATTATGAGCCACCGCTGCGCGGTTTTCGCCCCAGGAAACGAATCTTTCGCATTTACTACTAGCTGTACTAGCGAACATGTCCACTGTACACTTCCCCCATACTCTTTCCAGTTCTTCGAAAATCTCATCTCTTATACACAGTCGTCTAAATCAGTCTCTCTAGTGGCTTCGTCGGCCTCTGTATTGAATTCTCGTGAAATCCATACGAATTCTATCTTCACATGCAAATTATCGCAAAGTTTCCTAATGTCTTGGGCCACAGTTTGAAGGTCAGGTTTCGTGCTGCCCTTCTTTAGAATAGCGATGGCTGTCTGGTTGTCGCAGTGCCAGACAACTTCCTCGCTAGAGAGATAACCCGAAAAAGCTTGTAGCCCTGCTAGTATATCAAAGAGTTCTCTAGCTGTACTGGATGAGCCGAGTAACTCTTGTAGTAAATTAATTGAAGAGGATATCTTGTTATGGTTGTCTGAATATAAAACTGAACCTGAATTGTTTATCAAAGCATGACCAACCTATGATCTCATCTCTTTCTGCTTGATTTAACGCCCATCTATACATCGGAGCCGTCCCTAGTTGGTCCTTCTTTGCGATAGCAGTGACCACTGCTTTCCACAATCCTCTTTTTTCTAAAGGAATAACTAAATGCATAGAGGCTAATGTTCCTTGCCATTTCATTCGATCTAACATGGAAGGTCGTTTAGACAAAAGCCCAGAGGCCAACTTACGACATTTTAGTCTTCTTTTCTGTGAAAGATTCAATGAAAACGATTTCAAATCTATTATGTGACCTAACCAATTCAACTTCTGGAGCGAGATCCAGGTACACTTTTCCTCGACCACTAGAAAGCCGGCATTATAGAGGTCTTCTCGGACGACTTGGACGCACTCATTGCACCTGTGTGCGGACTCTGCCCAAATTAGACCATCGTCAAGGTAGACGGCAATACTTATCCCTTGAGATCGCCATTTAGCTAATAACGGTCTCATTAGTTTTGTAAACACCATTGGCGCAGTCGACAGACCAAAAGGTAATACCAAAAAGGCAAAGTATCTCCCCCTCCATTTGAAACCCAGAAACTTAGTCCAGTGGGGGTGAATCTTTACGTGATGGTAACCTGATTTGAGATCAAAATTTGCCATAAAGCCTCCCCTAGGTGACAAAGGGAGAACCTTCGCTAAGTCCTCGAATTTGATGTTACTCTTTTCTAGGCTTTTATTTAGCGCTGAAAGATCTAGAATCAAACGCGATTTCTTCCCTTTAGCAACCGAAAGTGGATTAACTCTTATGGAATGTCTGAGCTGAAAGTCTACCTCGAGAATGGCGCCGGACGCTAATAACTTTTCAATTTCATCATCAACAAACTTATAATTCTCATATGCTGATGAGGAATTCTCTCTCACCCACATTAGCTTGGGAGCTTCAATACATTTTGGTAATAACCGCTCGAAATCACATCGCGAATGAAGGAAGAAAGATGTAAAGACATCTAAAATTGATATTTATCATGAATACGACCAGCTATGAACTCACTTTCACTGTTTTGGAGGTCCTTTACAGTCTCTCGCGAAATGGCCGAAGCGGCCACAGTGGTAACAGTTGGGCCTTGGACGCCCCTGGAATCCTTGTTGCTGTGGATTTTGCCACCCCATGAGACTATATGGACTGGGCATTTGTGAAAAAAAAGGACTGGGTTCCTTGCGGAGCAGGTTCCACGCCGCTCCTCCGTACCGAAATGGCTGACTGGGAGGCATGTACGGGTGCCTCCTAGTCTTCCACGCTGCTGTGCGCGGGACTGCGGGTTTCTTTTCTGAGCAAACTCGTAGTGTAACGGAGACATTCTATACTCTAATCGAGTTTTCATAAAACACATACCTTCTTTCTTTTTCTTTTTCTCTTAAAAAAAGCTGCCAGAATAGGATTAGTAGTTTGCATGCTTTCCGCTTTCGCATGCTGGTCGTAGAAATCGAATACGTCTGGATCAGTATCGGCTATAGTCAATAGTTCATTCCTTTGTGTCAGTAAAGTGATAGCCCGGAAAAGGTTGCTCCTTATGTCGAAGTCGTCCGGAGCCCACTCCATCAGAGGCGTCAAAATATTAAGGACGCTTGAATTGAATTCGAATTGCCTGGCCAGGCCAGGTTTAGTGAATACCGGTTTCGAGGATGACGAAGGGACCGTAGGCTGTAGACCGCTCGCTGCTGATGTTGAGCTCCTGCGGGCTTGTGCCAGCATTTCTTCGAGCTCTTCGCGAGATATTTGGACGAATTTCGTAGATGCTTCGGGAATAAATTCTTTTCCTTCTTCGGGCATAGTGCTATAGCGACCTAACTTGAGCTGACGAAATAGCTGGAATGATGACCACCTCAGCCCCACCCCCTCAATCACACGCGGACGCGACCGTCCGCACGCGTCCACCGGAATTCAAAACCCCACTTGAGGGGGATGGGGGAAGGGGCGGAGGGCAGTCAATCATGCTAAAGCTACTAGGAGAAAATAGGAAGGTAGAGCCTCCAGAAATAAGAGCGCGACATAGCGCCCTCCTCCCCCAAAAGGAAAAAAACGAAAGAAAGAAAAAACTACACCTTCCCCGAGATCTGGCTAGAGAAGTACCAAAATCACTCTAAGAGCGCAGAATAGAAGATCAGAATGAGTGCTTAATCTGCCCACCAAAAACATTTAAAAGGCGATTTAAAAGCAAACCTGGTCAATCGTAGATCGGCACCGACGGAAGTCACACGTTTCTTCACCATTTTTGAAAAGGCGGTTCACAATAGTCCGCTTTAAAATCATGTACGTAGGATGCAGCAATGAAATTCTTCGATAGTTCCTACGATCCGTGACAGATAGCTCTTTGTGGAGCGGAATTATAATAGCGTATCTCTACGAGTCACGTATCTTTTTGTCGATCCATACTGAACTAATGATCTTCATGACCCCACGAATCTAACACGGTAAAAGAGATTTCAGCATTTCTCGACTTCTTTTTTCATCTTAGTTATACTGTTTTAATAAAACATAAACTTCCCTTGGGCTTTTGTTCTCCATGCTTTTTCAAACTCCTTCGCTACTGACGTCCATGTTGCACCCTCTTTTTGCAGTTGGCAACGTAACTTCCTTCTTAGACTTTCCTGATTGAAATCACCAGTGCTACGGGCGGCAGGCACAGAACCATACCTTGATTTTGTCTTCGCGTATGCAAAAGCAAACTTCGATCTCGGTGTTAGAGCCGGGAACGCTTTCCTTGCAGCGTCCTGGACATTCTTTGTGAAGGAATCTGTGCCGTAAAGCTTCTTCCTGGTCCGTACCCCAACATGAATCGACAAACGTTGGTGGAATTTCGTTCCGCATTCTTCCCCTTTCGGACCTACTACTTCGATCTCTGGCTGAAGAGGAACTCCTCGGCTTGTCTTATGAAACCGTATCTCTGAGCTGAGAAGAACTGGGCGGTGATCGGAGTCGAACGCGACGTCCCGAACATCACCAGATATTGTCTAGTGAAGGTAGCCGTGTGTAACTTGACGTTGTGCGGGCCCTAACACGAAACCGTGCTGTTCTTGTTAGACGCACGCTGCAGTGAAGCGTAGCGGTTAGGATCGAGGGAGGACCTTTGCTACCAGCATGCTCGGCTGAAGTTCGCGATGGTCCTACTTCGATTCTAATCGCTTTCTCCATCGCGACGCTTCGAGCACAGCAGCTTACGCAACTGTCGGTTCATGTCGTTTTGATCTTATTACGTTTATGGTCATTATAGCGGATCTACTATTCGAATCAAATCAGCTTCGTTGAATCATGATCCACGCTCAAGATGATGTGATTGTGTTATTGTCTCTAGCAGACATTGCGGTGGTGATCAAAACATTCAAGTTGTGATCACTTATTGATCTTTTGTTGTGTTGGTTCCCGCAGAGTTTCTGCGTACACTTCACTTCTTGAAATTTGGCGGGACAGTTGAGTCCGCCCAGGTGCCACTTCCTAATAGTTGTATTGTTGGTTTATGGATTGTTAGATCGTGTAGGGTCCCACATGGCTCTTCTTTTCATCTCGTTGAGTTTTTTTTTCCTTATATGATAGATTGATATGAGTCCGTGGAGAAAGTGGGTTTCTTTATTGGGAGCTGGGAATTCAGTGGTACAACCGCCAAGTATCTTTCCTAATGACATAAATTAATTCACTTTTGTACCGGTTATAACTTCACTGTATTTGTTCCAGCTTATGTGAAATCTTTAGTATTAGGAGGAGAATAAGGTTTTCATTCATTCTCGTTCATTTTGCAATTCTCTGCTCCGCAGCCTTTTGGTTGTTTTCTAATTGTTTCTGATGAGTTAGCGTTACTGAAAACAACTAACTTTGATGTTATGCTATTTATTTATGTCTGATTGGGCCCACAGAGGACGTATTTGGAATTCGTTTGTTTTGTTTCAGATTCTTATTTATTTTCAGAAGCACTACTCGGAACCCGGCGTAGCTCCGTAATCGCTTATCGCAGGAGTAGCGATGTTTCTAAGCATTCCTCTGTTGGGCGATATCGTGAAAGGACGCGGCAGAGGTGCACACAGGCAGCCGCTTGAGGATCACGTTGATCGTTTGCATTATCATATGACAGGTTAGTTAAGGACACTAATGTAATTCAGCTAGGTGTCTGTAAGGACTGGACACAGTAGTCTGGATGGTCAGTTCTAGAAATGAGGAAATAATAGAAGTTTAACCGTGGCGATCACTGTCACTCAGCAATGACCTAAAGTAGTCTTTTTGGATGTGGTTCGGTCATTAAAAAGGGACAGCTGGCTGACGTATCCACACCTTGACTGACTATGAGCGAAGTTTACCGTACACCGTTCAATGTGTCTCCGTGTGCTCAGGATTTTAGAATCCAACAATCCAATAGCCGATAGAGCTTCTTCGCGGGATAAGGCTGTTCCATTTTCGGTTTAGTTAACCCCTGTAACTTGTATTAGGTGCTTTTAAACAAGGTTCAAATAATACATTTTTGTAGTCTATATCCTTTGCCTCTTCGCTCTACTTGTTGGCACAAAGCAGCATTTTGGGAATCCGATCGATTGCTTCATCTCAGCGGAAACAGATAGTAAGTTGCCTTGCAGATATCACTTGAATAATGGATGCATTCTCAAGGTTTGTCCTTATTTAAGAGGTTCGAACATGGCAAGCATACATTCTTGACTATTGTTTCATGCAAGGCACTTATCGCTACGAACTTGGATACAATGGAACTCCGAATCCTGGATACGCAATGACACCCAAGCTGAACGGTCGTGATCCACAGAACACTAAATATATTGCTGTCAAATACTACCAGGTAAGGCACTTTAAACGAAAGTTGAGGATCGTGTCACAAGGCCGAGATTCAAACCTGCAAAGAAATCATGTGAATATGTCCTTAAAGTTGTAATTTACCTCATTTGCAAGAGAGGGCAGAAATAAACATGCCACCTTCATATGAATTGTAGCCGAATGTACAGCAGGGTGAAAATGTCTCGAAGCTCGGCGCATTTCCGTAAGACGTCACACACAAAGCGGCGCATTTATTGCGGTTGTTACCCTGACGGGACCCTCGCTAGCCTCACTCACTCATCGAAGCAATGTGAGTCGCTCGCAAAAGCCAGCTTAACTGTGCCGCTTTGAGCGCACCCGCTTACGCAATTGCACCGAGCTTCAGATTCTTTTCACTCAGTTATAGTTGAATTGGATATTACTCTGCTTTTGTATGTCGTTAGCAATTTCCAACGCTGCAAAAACAAGGAGGAATTTCTTTAATATTATTGATATTTTGAATAGTTCAAGGTTTTTGGAAGTGACAAAGGTGCAGGCGTAACAGCGATATGCCTACATGCCCTCCTTCTTTCAGTCGACTTCTGTAGGATAGGAGGACAGCAAATCTGCTTTTATTTACAGAAGTGTGGTACTATTTCGTACATTTCAATGCTGAAGCAGAGTTGATTTCAGTGGGTGCCTTTCTACTTTGCATTCCAATTGCTCTGCTTCATGATACCGGATTTCTTCTGGGTCTACGTCCAATCCTTTTTGTGTAAGACTTTTGTTAGTGTAGTATTGTCACAGCAGCCTGATGCTGAATGCAGTTGTGTAAGCGGCTGCGCTCAGAGCGGCCTTTGGGAGCGTAGCGGTTGGGATCGGGTGACTGTTGCTTGCACTACTCATGGCTGCCGTCTGAGTGAAGCTAACGATGGTCCCATTTTGACCACGTCCGCTAGCTCCACCTCTGCGCTTCGAGCGCAGCTGCTTACGCAATCGCACCCAGACTCAGGTCGTTTTGACGCCGCTATCGATGTCGCATTTATAAAGCGATTAATTGGATCCGCTTCAAGACATCGACATGGGTATGATTGTAACTGAAAGCGCAGAGCTGAACAAGGAGAAACGTGCCAGTAATCGTTCGTCGAAGCTCAGCAATATTTCGGATTACATCTTTAGTTACTTCTACTATAGGAAGATCGCGCGGGTATTTGCTGGATTCTACTCCTCGTTGACAGTATATCTGGTGATCTGATCATGTTTTAGCGTGGACTTGTGTCGTCAGTGTTCCGTCTGCCCGCGATAGCTACAATTTTCTACGGATGCACGAAGCTCCTCTATCTCCTGAATTCGGTCATTCAGCTATATCTCACTACATACTTTCTTGGATTTCCAGACATGCATTGGGGAGTTAGGGTACGTTTTTTAACCGTAAATTACAGCTCGCTACAACCTCTTCCAGACGAAATTTAGATAATGCTTGCTTTTCTGTCAAAGAAGTCGTTTCCTCGCATGATTGGTGGAGTACGAGTGGCGGATCACGGGGGTCTCTCGCATTTTCCATATTTCCCTCTGGAAGTTGGATGCAATTACACTAAGATGAGTGGTGTTTTCTCGAGAATTTGCGACATATGAGTAATCATTTGTCATTTTCTTTACTCCTAGGTCCTTACTTCAGATGGAGAATAACAACAACGTTCACATCAGCTCCATCCAGTGCATGATCCCTCTCAACTATATAAATGAAAAACTGTTTTTGATCCTATGGTTTTGGATTGTGATTGTAAATATTCTATTTTTTTTTGTCTTCTGAATGTTGTTGGTTGTTTATTTATGTGTTATCCTTAGCTGATCATGATTACCATGGTCAACATCGTTTTGTTTCTTGGCTCCATAATGAACAAGGCTCAAAGGGAAGATGCCATTCTTTCACTTCTCAGGGTAAGTTCGCCACTCTTTGGTCACTTTTTTTTCCTTTTTAAAATTACTGCTCAAATCTATCACAGAATACCTTCTTTCAGCTATATGAAGCCCTCAGATAGAGTTCTGTACCCTCGTTCTGTGCATACGTGCCTCATCTTTAAAAATATTTGTTATAGTTCTACGTTTTTTCACTCCCAAACTTCTTACTCTCTTCAAATGCATTAGAAACAAATAATCATTCGTGTGGATCCAATAAGAAATTTGGGTAAAGTGTAATTGAGGTATGGAGAGGCACTTAGTCACGCTCTTCTCTCTGAAGTAAATAATGCCGGTAATTTGGTCGGTACCCTATACCTAAGCATTAGTCTTAGACGTTCTGTGACATGTAAGCTAAAGTTATTAGAACTTTAGCTTACATGTCACAGATGGAGGCTCCAGAAATAAGGGCGAAGCGTAGTAGCTCCCGCCCCCAACTATGTTTAAAAACTTGAAGAGGCTGCATTTGTAAGGTCTAAAATCGATTTGTTCTATTTATACTCTATTGAGGAGTACTAGCTATAGATGTCATTATGTAGAGCACCACCGATATTTCTTGCGACTGAACGGAACTTGTTGTTGTCAAACGCTTATTTTCCTACTTGTATTTTTTTTTGCTTAAGGAAAAAGGTGACGAGGTACTTATGAATGACAAACTCAACCTTGCACAGAAGTTTGTTCACGGAGTGAGTTGGGACTTCGCTTATGGTGTTTTTTTTCATGGAAGAGTTAACGAAGTTCGCTTGGAACACATTTCCCAAATCGTTTGCTTCAGTTTATGGGCGCTGATGGTGTGCTGCTAACGCGTTTCATAAAGGCGAGAGCAGGGTCGATGGCATGTCGTGACGTAGTGCAACGTGTTTGGCAGAGATACGTGAAAGAACGTGGAGCTGCGAAAACGGCGGAAAGCGATGACGAGTGGAGTGTTCCATACAGCGAGACGTGCTATTCGGGTTCGTACTATCCAG
Source organism: Necator americanus (assembly GCF_031761385.1). NCBI lineage: Eukaryota > Metazoa > Nematoda > Chromadorea > Rhabditida > Ancylostomatidae > Necator > Necator americanus. The sequence continues at coordinate 968,872 of NC_087371.1, forward strand.
ATGGCTGGTTCCAACGTGGTAGTGTAGCTAGCTTCCTAATGCTGACAACGACGTAAACAAAAAAATAAATGATTATCCGAATAATAGAGTCTCTAATAACCAAACTTACTTTCTGTACCACATTTCTTAACTGTCATAAAATTCGCTTAATTCTGAATTCTGATTTGTTATGTGCATACTTCAAGAAAGACATCACCTGTTGAGTTTTTGTTTTAAGTTTGGCAGTGCGGACTATTTTTTTTTGAAGGTAGTTCTGCGAGATGTTATCGAAGTAGAACTTGCAGCACTGCTATGCCTGATGGCCATTTGTTGTCGTAATAATCTCTGTAACAAGTGCAGTTTCTTTTTTTTTATTATAAGAATTGTGGTGACCGTGGTCTCTGCACGTTTTCACGTTCTATCGAGGGTAAGGTAGTTTTTCTCTTCGTTCTAAACTCTAGTCGTGTAAGAGACTTCACTCATTTGGACTCACTTGTTTTGTTTCTTTTTTCGTGATTATTTGTGTCGAAAGCAGTTAAACTGTAATTACGCACTATGAAAGGTGACATGTCGTGACTGAATTTTTTTGAAACCATCCTAGTGCAAGCTAAGCAGAGCGTAGGTTGGGAAATCGTTCAGGAAGAATGCTGTCAGGTTCGAAATTTCATTAGTGGAATACAGTAGTTCTATACTATGGACCAGTTAAATTTACGAGGGTTAGTCAACATTTCTTCACTCATTTGAGAGTCTTGATTTTTTATGTGGTTATGGAATTGAAAACGACAACTGTATGACAGTCAGTACTTAATTTCTTCTTCCCATTACCATGTAGTGGCTTAGAACATAAACTTGTTAGTTAGGAGGTTTAGCTGCTTGTGAAGCATCAATTTCAGGACTGCCCTTGCTTCATTACCACGACAGTTCCCGCAAAACTTCACGTATTCAATAATGTGCTTCTCTGAATGTCAACGATATTGAAAATTGTCTGGATGCATGAATGATTGTGTATAAAATATGTATATTATAAAGCAGAGTGTTTTCGTGTTTTTATGACTAAAGATTTCGATTATCGAAAATAGATGTTTTATTCGCTACTTTAACGCTGATGTTCCGATTGCTTCTATGATTGATTTGTGCTCAGTACCTGATTCTTAATATAGTTGTATGTTTTCTTTTTTTCTGAATTTTATGCAATCCAGAGGAGAGTTTCTTCTTTCTTTCTTTCTTTCTTTTTGATGTACACTGCGGGTCGGAGAATCGTAGAGGAATAAGGTGAAAGAAAAAAGCAATGACATTGAATGTGTGGGATTCGTGAGCGATATAATGTGCAAAAAACGGTCACACGCTTTTCCCCGTGTTTGTGCTTTGTTCCTAATGCAATAGCATAACAAAAAGTAAAGAGTCTAGCGTTGATTAATCCTTTTGGGATGATTCAACGTGTTGAACCTCAATTCAGATTCGTTTGAAGATTATGGATGCGTGTACGGCCTACGCCATGATTTATGGCGACCAGCCGACGTATCACACTAATGGAGTGTGGAGCCTCTTATCACTATGTTGCCCCAGGAACTGTAAATGAATGTGGTAAGGAAACTACAAGATTTCTTGTTAGGAAGCAGTTGTTCATGTTTGGAATACGGCTTGGTGGATCTTAGCGTTCATGTCAGATGTTGAACTTTGAGCATTCTCAACAGCTCTATTCCTTATGTCCTAAAAGTAGTTTTCGACGGTTTAATCGGTTGGAAACGAAAGTGGAACGCAACTCAGGAGCAGCGCTGCATTTCAGTAGATGAAATAGTCGCGAATCCTCGATTAGGCAGCCTTACAGTTGTCGGTATATGCTATTGAATTCGCTATTTGTGGGAAAGCGGTTGATTGTATTGCTCTTTCGCAGCTCGTGCTTTCAGTAGATTCTGGAATACCGTAGTTGTACTTTTAGCTTCGGTTTTCTAAATGGAAAGAAACATTTCAGAACAGAAAGAAAGAATTCGAGAAGGATCTGGTGACCATTTTTCTCCCTATTCCAACATCCTTTTAGTCTATCTATCGTCTGTTCTTCTCACTGTATGACCAGTCCATTTGTTATAGGGCATTGTTTGTCCGAATGCTTGTATGCACGAAGACCGGCTTGATGTCGATCGCGCTGAATTCCGATGATTATTCGTCGACGAGTAGTTGTTATAGAGTTAAGTCTTAGTCTTAGTCGTCGCGATGGATTTTGATTCAATCGACACCCGCAGTTTGCTCTGTCATCATCAAAATGGACTGTGGTCAAAGAAAGAAAGAAATCATGGCGAAAAGTTGACGACGGGGAGAAGTTTCTAACCAGGTTTTTCTAATGAATGTAAGCGATAGCAATAGTACAACATAGTTAGTGCTTCATCCATAGCATATCAAGGTTTTTTGACTCAAGTGCACTATTTTGCTAACAAATACATCTGGTTTCTGGTGGCTATGGCTGGGTTGAATTTGTTTCTTTGTTTTTTTTTTTTTGGAAATTCTTTCCGATTTGAAAACGGATAGTAGTTTAGCCGATCAAGAGTATGAGGGGACATGCGTTAATCCGAAAAATAATGGTGTAAAGTAAAATAAAGGTCAAAAACTAGTAACAGTGACTATAGTCGAATTGAAAGTCCAAAATCATAATCAAAATCATCATAATCTTCATAAACTGTTCTAGAAATGTGCGACACACACAAAAAAAAAAAAAGAAAAAAAGAACTACAATCCTGCTCTCGATGCTGGACAAAAGTAAGGCTGCAGTAGGATTACCTATTTCACCAAACTATTTCATTCGAAATAGAAAAAACGTAGTGACCAAATTTCATTTGAAGTATGTCATTGGGTCCCCGCTTGAAAGCGCGTGACGGGTATTCAGTTAGTGCACATTTTATGGAATATTGCCAGTTTTGTGCATCTTAACTTTTGCTCGCTTTGAGTAGCACCTGACACATCGCAATTCTTCAGATGTATTCAAGAAAAACTATTTTTTTATATTTATTTATAAACTCGAAACCATCAAGTTTCAATCAATAACACTGGCACCAATATTTGTGTACAGTAAATCTCGATACATAACATGTCATGACAGTCCATCGTGGCCTTGAATGGAATTGTCATGGGGCCAAGGAGACGATCTGCTTGGATTCTAGTACTTCGCCGGAAGTATCATTTAAAAAAGTAATCACTAACAGTACACAAAAAAACACGAGCCAAGCAGATCAGATGGTATCACATTGGCCAGTAAAGTTAAGGAAAGGCTTCTAACTGATAGTATAACCGAGAACTGAGTGTGATTGTGATTTCTTAGCAACTTGACACGAGAGTGGCAACATATAGTGACCAGAGATAATAACAAATGGCTAGTTCGATCGCCACCCTCGTCCAGTTGCTGCATACAGAAACATGACCATCTTGCACGTTCACAAAAAAAGAGGAAAAAAAAAACAATTGATAAACGAGGAAAACAATGCCAAAGAGGGAAAACAATATACCAGAGATATAGGAAGAGCGTCATAAATGCGCTGCATACCTTTTCGATCGATCGTACAGCATATGACCAACTCACGGGTGTAACAACGTAGCATAGATTCGCGTACGCACGCGTTTACAAACACACGAAAAGGACTCTTGGATGATGAATGAGGAACACAGAAGAAATAGACAAAAAAGACAGAAAATAACCTGTGGAGGAAAGACACTATTGGGTCCGTCGTGTGCTGTACATTTAACTACCGTTCGTGGAAGTGCAAGGGGGAAGCGAGCGAGCGACGCGACTGGGATCTGCCTAGTTGTAGACGAGAGCGAGCGCCTGCGGACGAGCGAGCGAATGGACAGATTTCGCAGCGTCGGGGCTGAGATGATTATAACAAGGCAAATGTACTAGCAAGTAAGGCCTACAAACGTACACATATACAGAAAACAATCAACAACGGACTCCATTAAAATTACACATTATTGTGCAGCAGTATAAACTGACACTGCTACCCCGACTACAATTTTTTTACTAGTGTATTTTTACTGGTATTTTAGATAGGTGACTTACAGAAGAGGGCGGGCGAAGTTATTTGCGCGCGTAATTTCAAGTGAGCAAGAATAATCTCGTAAGACAAAATGAAAACACTATAAAACATACAATAAAGACGCCGTATTTGAGATGAAATAGAGGAAATTAAAAAAAAAAGAATAGCCTACGAAAATGATGTGTGGATGAATGAAAAAATAAAAGAGAGAAAGAAAGAAAGAAGAAACGATTTTTTTAAAGTCTATTTTTGTTATCATGAATATTTTGAACTTTTTTTGGCCGGCTACCAACATTGTGCGATATTAAACCTGTTGGTTTAAATCGAGTTATTCCAATGAAGCAACCGAATTTCTATGCTTTTCGTAAAGAAAAAGAAGTAAAGGGAAATGAAGGAAAGAAACGCAAACTAAACTATACATTATAGAGAATTAGCTCTAAACGGAACAAACATCTATAAAAATGTACGAAACAGCTGAGAAACAGACGGGCAGACAGTGCGCATAGGTGAGAGACGTATAGGATCCCGGAATGCTATGTACGACGTACGTACGTGACTGGTTTTCCGTAGTGATATCACAGTGATTACAAGGAGAGGCGTCAATATCGTGAGATCGTCGAGGAAACTTTGTGGAGAGAATTCAGACTAAAACTGCAACAAATCAGTGCTCAGCAGTTACGGCACCGGTTACTGTCACTTGTGGTGGAGGAGCCGGTGCGCACGATGCGATCACTGTACCAGCTCCATTCCCGCCGCCAGTTGCACGTGCTAACCGACGGGCCCGTGTCGAGTGTCGTCGAAGTGGAACACCGGCTACATCAGACACATCAGCGAACCTGTAACCGAGTCAAGCCATCAACGTACTGTCGAAATTCAGAAAATCCAGAGCAACTAACCGATCATGGTCTTGCTCATCGCCGTAATCGCTCGAACTTGAACTGCCACTACTACTAGCTCCGCTACGTGCTGTACTTATGCTGCTTGCTGAGCTGCTTCCTCGTGGCGTTGACCGTCTGGAGGCACCGCTCGTTGGTGATTCGCCGGTCGCTGAGCCTGTAGATGCATCGCGTGTCGAGTTGAACGACGAAACATACACCATGGCTCTGGAATCGAACGATGTACGACAGGAAGGCGTTTCAAGCGGGTTATGTCATTCAGTCATGCTTGTTCATAATTTCAACTACGATAAGAACACTCCTTTCTATTCGGTCACATAGAACTGATAAGAAACTCAAATTTTGTTGATGACGGCAGCACCTGCTACCGCAGGCTATCAAAAGTCATAAACCGATAAGCTTTTCGTCGGTTGAAGAAGAGTATAGAAAATTTCAAGATAACCTGCAGATCAGCAAAATAACGAAGCAAAAAGAGCAGGACCGGAACAATGGCCGAGAGGAAGAATTGTTTGAAGATTGTAGCCAGAAACATGGGACTTACCCTCCCATCGGCGCATTAACCGTGATTGGTTTGCAGTTCAGCAACCGTTTTAAGTCTCTAGTCGAATCTAGCTCTTGGTGTGCTTCTCGGAAAGCCGATTTAATGGCATCAAAAACCATTTCGTCGTAAATCGAATGGGCTGTGTTGGAGTAGGTGAAAGGCTCCTAAAAAGAATTACTAGGGATCTTCTCAAGAGTAAGCTAGTAAGGCAACTAACTCGCCTCAATGCATATACATCGCCATTGTGATCGCCAATTTGCTCCGTTTTGTTGGTAGCCGCCATTCGGTCGTTGCCGTGCAATAACTGCACGATCTATTCGCTTTCCGAGTCGCACAGAGATGGCATCGCGATCATAACTGAAATTGTTAAAATGCAATCTAGCCGTATTTGGTTATAAATACTGCATGTATAGTCGTATTGGCGTCGATGTCGACGACTAGACGTGATTTTTGTTCATTCTCTCAAAATGTTAGCGCTCATACACTCAAGTTGTTCCATACAAGCACTGTAGATGTTCTCTTTTCATCCGCTTGGATTTCTTCTCCCTCTTTTAGACCTCTCCTTTGAGACGATTTTTCTACAAGTTATTAGAAACAAAAACCGTCGAAATCTCTTACTCGAATTTATTTGCATAGTAGTCCAAGAATCCAATAAGTAATTCGCCAAGCGTTGACTTGTCCGAATAGTGCCATTCCGAAGTGGCAGGTGTGTCCAACGGTAACGTCACATTCAGCGTTCGTACGTCACATTTGTTCGCAAATCGTCTTGGAAACATTTGTTGTAACGATGGAAGCACCCCTGGTTCAGTACCACCTGAAGATTTTAGAAAATATTTTAAAGGAACGGAACTCTCCGAAGAAGTTCTTCTACGCTCACATTGCAAATAGTGTATAACCATTAACACAAGCGAGTAACTGGTGAATGAAGATCGATTCGCATCGTTGATGCCTTTGCGTTTCGCCCATTCCTTTACCACAGACACGAGTGGTCGAACTCGCCAATCAACTAAAACACAAAAAATTCCATATTGCATCTTCATCCAAGTGAAAATTGACGTTGGCACACTTACAAGAGGAATAATAGCACAATAAATGCGTATTCTTAATGGCAACGGAGTTGTTCGCATTCAAATCCACAGTAATATCGGAAAAAGGTGCGGCGAACTTTATCCGAAGAATTGGCACCTCAATTATTAGCCCGTTAATACATACAAATCGGATTATGCCATGTAATTATCCTTCTCACCTTAGCAAGTATCAACTTTTGATGCGATACCCATTCCGTATGTTGTAATGTGCTTAGGATCATGTTCAGTACGACCACTGCATCGGTCTTCTGATCGAGCTGAAATCGGATAACTGAAGTTTAGTTGAAGAAATCAACCTTCAACCTTTCCAAGCCAAATAAACTCGTCCAAAAGTCATTCATTACGTTACTTTGGCTACGTATAACTAAGATCACGTCGGCTAAGAATACTGTATATGGTGTGCGCCCCTTTGCCTGTTCCGACTGAACTGTACTGCACCGACTAAGAGACAAGCGCTTATCCTGAAGAATTGTGGCTGTGGCAGTCGCAAATGGCTTCATTTGCGACTGAGCTTTCACTTATTCTTAAACACTGGTACCGGCACCATTTCGACATTAACTAAAATATCACCTCTGGTAAAAATGAACACATCCAGCCTGATGACTTCCCATGTCCACGGTGGACTTGGGATTTACTAAACTTGTTGTGCTCTTAGATATTTGAGGTTATCTTTGAGATTTTTATCGGAATGATGTCGATGCTGTTTATAAAGAATTAAGAATTCAATCAAGTTTGAATTCTTAGTTTGAATTGAGAAGTTTGCGAAGGGAACGCTTGATATTGGCCAGTTCCTCACGACAAACGCACAGAGACTATACATTGATCTATTCTTCAATGAGTCCTGACAAGACTATCTCTGCCAAACCGTAGCCTTGGTATCCACAACGGATTTCTCCGATCTAACATCGTCCGACAACAGCCATACACTCGGCGATAATGCCCCAATTGATGGAACGTGGAAGTGATTAATCGCTTTGTTGTATCAGCTTCGAGCTACGCAGTTTCTACAGTACGAAAACTGCTACTGAGACAACACTAATATGTTTACAACGTCTGCATTTGTAAACCAACAATACGGCTTTTACTCACAGCTCTTAGGGTGCAGGGAAGAGTAGGGCGGAGGAAATATACATTTACGCTGGTTTGTACAAACAAAGTTCTAGTGCCTGGCTATCATAACCCCATACTTATTTAGTTACAGCCGCAGTTAAAACATCATGTACTCTGCACTTTTCTCCGGAATGTTCTGTAACTGCGTGAACGTAATCTTTGTTAGCGATGCTATAAATTCACTTTGTTAACCCCGATGCTGTGGAACTGCGTTGCGCCGCTTTACAAAGATTGACGAATGCAAAGAAGGGATTACTTCACGTCAGAATGACTTTTGTTGGTTCCCGTTGCAACTTTCGTATTTGAATGTTCGATCATTCGGCCGATGACTAGTTAAAGTCATTCTGACGTGAAGCAATGCCTACTTTGCATTCGTTAATCTTTGTAAAGCGACATAGCGCAGTTTCATCACATCGAGGTTAACAAATTGAATTTATAGCATCACTAGTAAAGATTACGTTCACGTAACTACAGAACATTCGGGAAAAAGTACAATTTCCGAACTAGTAATGTCAAATCCAGCAAATATTTCATTCCAAAGCGTGATAAAACTTACATCCTTATTGGTGATCATCAAGCACAAATCCATATCGGACGTGTTGTTGCCAAAACCATTTAATGACGATCCAACCACATACAAACCACACACTGGAATAACCATTATGGGATTTCACACCAATTTTTTTTGGATACATTTTTTTTCAGGATGTTTTGCAAAATTGAATATTTCACAATAATAAATACATGTAGAGTCCAGAAGGGAATCGAACTCAATAAAGATGCGAGAAAACATTTTAGAATTTTTTTCGAACAGAAATCAACTAAACAGTACAGAAGGGAACCACTCACTTGGGAATACTGGACATATGGAATAGTACAGCATGTCACGCAGGTGCAGTTTTCTGTTGAGCATCTTCTCTGATTGTGTAACCGAATTATGATAATGCCATATCTCTTCGCTTAACTGAAAAATTAATAATTAAGCACTTCAATGGGAGTACTTCAAGAAAAGAGCGAATTGAAGGATTTTTGTGCTCATGTCTCCCTACTTCCTCAATTAATCCGAATAGAATGTTTTTAAAAGGTTACCGAGCATACGCCAGTAGCAAATATCGCGATGTCTCCTGATTGAAATGACCTAACAGGGCAGAGCTTCACCGTAGCCGTGAGCACTATCCGTTCTGATTATTCCTACTATTCTGGATAATCTTTATTGTTTTAAATCAGATGATTGATGTATTAACGAGAAAAAAGGTAAAGCGATGAAAAAAGCGATGGGATTTCGGTGAACACCAATTTATACTATCCATTCCCTACATTGCCTGCGCGGAAGCGGAGCATTTTGCGATAGAAGCGTGCAGAAACCGATGGTTAGCCTCCTCATTCGTTCCATCTCGTAGTTCTAAGAAATTCATCCAGGTTGAAATTCCAAATTAGTTTCCATAGTTTTCCTCGTGGCCAAACAACTCACTCGAGTTACTCGGGAGTTTCACGCGTTTGATTTGCCGCGCGAGCTCGCAAAATGACGCACGGTGCTGGCGCACAACAAGAAGTGTACGGGCTCCTCTTTCGTATCGTTGGCCGTGGAGAGACTGCTCTACGTTCTGGGTTCCCTTTCAATTCATCACGCTGCGGCAGAACTATGAAAAAAATTGTGCAGTAGATGCGCATATAACAAACGGAAGAGGAGAAAGCCTAAATAATTTTAGTCATTTCTGATATGCTCTTCACGAATTTTTCCGGGCACTATTCCTCAACAACTCACCACATCCATCTCAGATATCTCAAACTGCACTCCGCGATTTATTTGCGGACAGCTGAACGTCGTCTGCGGTCCCTCTGTCGTACCACTGGCAAAGCCGTTTGGTACGAAAGTGGTGCTAGCCGCAGCTACTGATTCTTCGACGGTGGCGTTAGCTGCGACCGGTGTCGCGGCAACGTTGGACGAGAGACCGGAGGCTGCCGCGGCGGCAAACGATTGTGCACCGGACGAGTTGTTCACGGCTGCAATTTGATATACAATTAAAATAACCTCTTAAATTTTCGATATCGGACGTGGTAAAGAATAACACAGAATATGCGACGTATACAGGTAAAGACAGAGAGAAAGTCACCCCAAAAATGTTGTCGATAATTTAGAAGGGTTATAAGGAAAATGTCAAGTGGGAAACAAATTGCTGCTTTCCTTTTTTCCTTAGGTATATCGCAAGGAACCCAAGAGAAAACCTGAGTGCCTTCAAAGCATTGTTTTTTTTTTCGAACTCAAATATCTTAAACCGATAGGAAATCTGAGAACACGCGCAATAATTCTCCTCATTCGTTGATCGACAAAATCTGGATGAACAAAGAGACTAGTTCTCATTCAAGAAAAAGCGATTTTCTTCTTGAAATGTTCTGACTCAGGCAAATGTGTTTTCCTTTCTTCTTTGGTGCACCATTAGAAAATGTGAATAAATAAATAAGAAATAAAAACACTAGCCAAAACACTATGAATGCTTTCAGCGAATATGAACTGATGTAGTTAATTTAAGTTCTTAATTGGGAGAAATTGTAGATAAATTTATCGCAGCTGAATAAGTCGTAATAACATTATCTTTTCACTCGCGTGTATTTGAAATATTTAACTGTCTCCCATGAACCCTCTCCAAAACTTTACTACTCACGGTATAGCATTAATTAAGAAATGTGGATGGTGTACAGACTACCACGGTTTCTATGTAGTACATTATAAAAGTTCTAACAATCCAGAATAATGTGAAAGAAAAAGAAAGAGAAAAACATGGAAAACGAATAAGACGGTAAGCAAGAATCACTCGTAACCTGACCTGATAACGAAGAATTGACCGGTTTTCCGGCTGCTATCGACGAACCACACGCCGCCACCGTCGACGGGCTCTTTGGAACTGGAAATAGAACGATTTTGCATAATCCACTTCAATATATGCAACGTATAGCCAAATCATAGCACAGAGAACAACAGAATAAAAAAACGAATAAAAGCACCACCGCTCTGGTAGTACGTTTAACCAAACTGAGGTATTTTTAATCAAAAACTGTTTTTCCCACATTTTCGAGAAGGTTCTCTAGTAGCAATCGGCCTATGTTTTAGTACAGCGAAAACAATGCAACACTTTTGGCGAAGGCGCCTGTTCTCTTCACGGGAACTTTCACGGGAACTTCGCGAAGATTTCTAGCAATTCATCAACGAACGCATTTTACGACACTATCTTTAAGTGACTCGTAGTATTCGATCGCAGATTTTTCTAGATCTCTCAGCCGAGATCGCTGCTGCTGTAGGAGCTGGGCTGTCGAGGTAAAAAAAAAACAAAAACGCTTTTTGGAGAGAAATTTTGATACTCTCAAGCAGTAGCGCTCAAGGTGAAAAACAACCAGGAATCAAACAATTTCATATAAAATTATTCTTAATGGTAGATGTAGTAGTGCGTGGAAATTCTCTGAACGGTATACTAACACTTTCATAACAGAAGCCAACGAATACCAACAAATCGAACATCGGCGTACGTTCTGGAATTTTCTTTTCAATATAAAGTACAATTCTGAAAAATGAGCAAAAAAAAAGTTGTACAACTGGTGGAAAGTGGTATGAAAAAAAAACTCGAATTTCTCCACTGCTATTATTTCGCTATTGTAATACTCGAACTTCGTCAACGTCGCGATGCGTTGTACTACATAATAGGATATATAATAGGAATAATAATATTCTACATTTGGTATTACTGTAAATTTCCGATGCAAGCATGGCTTTGCTCTAACAGCAACTCAAGACTAGAAATTAGAAATCCCTGTTTCTTTTTTTTTTTTTTTGAAGGAAATGAGTAGTCCATATCCATAGTACTGTTCTTGATGAATAACTGTCGAGAAATAACGTCGTATAATTAAGGGCGGTCGATTGAGAGAAATCTGAAATGTTCGTTGAAATCAAAGGAGACTTTTCGCTCGCGAATTCATTGAATTCGCAAACGACTCGGACTAAAAAAAAGTGAAAACTCGTCTAATCATCGACTTGGGGAAAAAACTCCTGAAAGCGCACGTTCTCAAACACACTTGAGATGTAGATGTGTGAAGGCGCAAAAGACAAATTCACTCAATGTTTTCTTAGGGACAAAACAGTCACATAAAGATCCAACGGAATAAGCCAAGGATTTTTTTTTCGCAAAGAAATTCTTCGAGGCCACACAAAGAGTTGTGATGAGCCTGGCGTGAAACGTGATAACGGATTGTCTGGCGTCATGCTATTCTCTCGGTTAGCGTCAACAAAGTGCCGAGAACTAGCTGATCACATGAGTAGGACGAGGAGGATGTGCGACGTTGCGACACTAATGATCAACGATCACGCCTACCGATTGCGCACTATTGCACAATCGGTAGAAGCGTGAGGATCAGAAGTGTTGGCGGAGACCTCCCCCCCAAGGCGGAAATGACCAGGAAGAAAGAGCGAGAAACGAGAAGCACACACTCATCCGGCGATGGCCAGCTCCACAATTCAACGCATCGAACAAAATGCATGCAAAATTGCGTGTGGCAGTGCGACCACCGCGTCACGCAAAGCACGCCAGCAGACCAGCATTATCGGCCACCAGTGCCGATAACAAAACCAAGGAAAGCAAAAAAGAAAGGAAAAACTGCGATGTTAGCAAAGTGATAGGTTACTGGCAGATGGGAAAGATTCTCGGATTAGCAAAAAAAAAGGTGGTTTGTGGTTTTTTTTTCTTTGAGGTCTGAAACAACAGGGAATCAATACTAGCATGAGTACCTGACGACAAGGTGTGTGTGTGCTTTCATCAACAAGAACCACTTACGCGCAGCATGCGACGCAAGCGCTCTCCTGCAGGAATGCGCGGAAAAAAATCATGACGACGCTGACTGGAAGGTTGCTGGGATTCGATGAGTCATCGACGATGAATTCCGGCGGCAGAAGATGTTCCGCGTCATCTCGAACAGCAACATTCACGATACAAATCGTGTCGGAGCAGTTTCTTTTTCGTACTACAACGTTTTTTGTTCTTCTTCATGAGGAACGCGAAACGTACCAGAAACTTATTGTGACAAGAAATTTACGCAATACCTATGATTGTGCTCTGGTGGGAGCATTTCATGGAATATCACGGGTATGTGGCCACAAATGAAGCTTGAAGGCGTTAAGGCTTAAATCCCAAATGAATATTTCGCTATTTCGGCCCGAATAATGCCAATTGAATGCATATATGGAAGAACTTTGGTGGCGTAGAGTGCAGATTAGAAACCTCGGGCCAGGAGGTTCAAAAATATTTAGAAAAAAAAATGTATGGATCACCACCTAAAAGCCTGTGAAGTGTCAGAAGTAAAGCTACTCAACAAAAAATGCAGATGAACCTAGAAACTTGGATCACAATCACCTTCCTGACAGCCAGAGAAACAAAGCACAGTGACACGTTCTACAAATCCTTCTTGAGTCGTGTGCACTGATTCGTGTCGGGACCTAACACTTCCTTTTAATAACCGGTTAGTAAGAATATGTAGAGCTCAACGACAGCAATTTTTCGCCACATTCGTGTGCTTAAGTCAATCCGAAAGGTATTCATTTAACCAGGATAGCTTCCAAAGGGAAATTTGTGCACTGGATCGTACTGGAAAGCATTAATTGCACAGCAATTTTTTCAGGGTATTTATGGATATAATAAATGGATAAATCTATACATTTACGCATTATTATATACGACGCCGGACGTAATACTTTCAAAAAGGGGCTCGTAAATCTCTAGAACAATCGAAAACTATTCGAATACTGACGTGTTCTCGAGAAAAATCGTCCCATGAACCAATTAATTGGAAGAAAAAATTAAATACCATTTGTATCAAAAAATCTTACACAATTTTCTTTCAACCAACTTCGTGTACACAGTCAAAAATCATCGTATTCGATTTGAATCACTCGGAAAAAAAGGATGGAGAGCCACGCACAGAAAAATTCACGAAGAACAACAGTGCGCTGCCAGGATTTCATCAAAATGATGATTTATAACTACAGACGACATCATCTTATGAGCTTAGAATGAAATAGAGAAGGAAAACCAGAATTCCTAATTTTTTCCCAGAGGTTAAGAAAATACTTGAAATGTGCAGCTTTTGCTTAGATAAAAATTGAAAAGGTGGCGACAAAGCATCTGCCCGACTTTATTCGCACACGAAATACACAAATGCTTTTTTTTTCCAAACCAAGTCCAGTCCTCCTCGAAATTAAGAATGTAGCGCAAGTGCAACGCAAAAAGTGCGCCGTTTAGGAGATCAGAGATCCTTGGATGCCAGGAAATTTCTAGTAAAGGCAGCAAAAGAACTATTTTATATAAGCGACTACCTACGCACATACATACCTCAATCGAGTATTGAGTTTAAAAAAATCGTCTTTTTTTTGGATTATTTGGTCAGTTTTACTCCAAACTAAATCAAAATTTGCGGAAGTCTCATCAAAACTTTGCATACTGCAGGCTCAATGAGCATTTTAAGAATTCGAGAAACCAGAAATTCTTATAAAAACTGCGAAAAGAAAAAAGAAAACGAAAACCGTCACACTGGAGTCAGCGAAAAACGTTATTGCTAGCAATTTAACGCAAGTTTACATTTCACTTCGCTTTCATTGAAGAGCATTGCTCTGAACATTAGCTTCAACAGAAGTGGTCACTAAATAAGTAATAGAACATTAGGAAAATTAGAAAAAATATTAATATTCAAATGTTGTTAAGTGACGTTGTGCTAGTGTAGCCGAAAAAAACCCGAATTAAAATAACAACATAAAAAAGGGGGGAAAAAAAGATTGAAAAGTAGTATGTGCCAGTCATCTCACAACACGACTACAATTTGAAGCGGTCCGTTTAGTCGAAGCCGCGTGTGCCTGCCCCAAGCCGGTCCAGTCGATATCGCTGCACTTTACAACAAACGCCTGGAAGGTTCTCGCAATCGCACACAACGATTAGAGCTGCACACCAATAGACAGGCATGTTTCCGTTGTCCACGACCACTGATACCTCATCTCATCGGTGTTGAGAAAAAAAAAACTATTTTTCGGCACATTATGAGGAAAAATTTGCCTCTGTGAGTCGACAGTGAGTGTTTTTTTTCGACAATTTTGCATTTGTGAGTTATGATATCTATCGTCTCGACTAGAAAAAGAAAGTATACTGCACACGTCCAGATGTCCCTCCGCCTTGTATTACCGATTTTTTCTTCTTTTCGATTAGAAATGTACGGGTGACGTTTCAAATAGGGATGATATGTTGGTGATCTGTTAATCGATATGTCGATAACATTGCAGTCAATGTTATTTCCCGTTATTTACTATTCCACTACGGGGGATGTTTACGTATTTGTGTACAAAATTTTGCCTGATTTTTCCGCCAATAGCCATGTCCGCTTTTCATTATCGTAGTAATGTAGAATTCAATGACTTCGATAATTGCTCGTCACCCCACCTGCATTGCGATCGGCAGCTATTTGTTCACTTATTTGAACTGATTTAAAACTTGGGACCACGAATTTGAGTCTGACTGCTATCTGCTATGGTCCTGCTTGTTTCTAAGAGTTTGAGCACATGTTCCGGCCACTTGCGAGCAATGTAATTCGCACAGTTATCCAAAGATTTGTCCATTAAAATTATATGCTATTGTCCAGCACACCCCCGGGACCCAACCCAAAGTAGATCAAATAGCAAGACGGAGCGTAAAAACCTTGATAAAAATTTCCCGTTCCATTACGCTGAACTGCCGGACACCGTCGACCTGAGGTACCTGGGTCACTCGGTGTGGATAGGCAGTTCACGAGAGATGCGAGGTCTCAGAGGCTATGGAACGGTGACAAATGGATGGATTCTGTGCGAACTCATCCTGTAGATCGAGAACATCGGGCAGAGCTGTGTTCAAGGACGACACGCTTCGACGAAGACGCACGCAACCGCGACCGGCGATAGCACCAACCGGGCGACTAATTAAGTAAGTAAGTAAAAAAATAATAATTGTAACTAACGAGCTTTCCGTCTATGTGAATCCACAGAAAGGAGGAGCAGCAAAAAGAACTACTGCTAAGCAGCCGTTCGTCATATGTACAAAGGAAATCCGAAACTACATCATGCAGTATCTTGTAGGACGACTTTTTCGATAAAAACAACAAATCATCAAACGATGATTTCATCAATAATCGTGCACTAACTACAGGTAAATCATAATATACAGCGGTAATGAAAAAAGCAAGAAAACTGCAAACAATTTCAAACACGTGGAGACAGCGAGCTTATCTCTCAGAACAAAACTTACCGCCACCAAACCATTAATTACCACTAGCGGCCTTGGATCGGTCGGCCCGTGCAAGTTTTTGCAGTTTTGCTGCAGATGACAACAGAACACGCTATTTGCTACTTACTGCTGTGCTGACTAGCACCGGATGACTATTGTACTAGAAACGTAGCAGAAAACTCGAGGAACGAGCAGACTCACCCGAACGTGGCGAATCAACGGGCAGCGGCGGCGATGACTCACTCTGGTACCCACTTTCGCCTGAAAAACTCGCATATTAAAGGGGAATCGAGTCGAGGAGGAGCGAGGCTGGACACTTCATGTTCATCTCTTCATCTAACCGATCACAGCCGGACGCCTCATCTCACAAACTGCTGCCATGCGTTGTAGGCGACACACGGGAATGAACCTCTCCGGATGATTTCATCCAAATAATTCCTTTTATCACCAGACTTAGTACACATTTCTTGTCAAGTAGGTAATCCATTTCTTTTAAAATAAAGAAAATGTTTTTTTTTTTGCTTACTGCTTTTACCAAAAGAAATATTTCTTGTCTTTGTTGAGATGGTTAGAGTAGAAGCGCTAGTTGTTATGCCTACGCATCACAGGGATCAATTCCTCTGGTCAATTAGAGTGAGAAAAATTCGGTACAATAAAAACCAGTGCTGCAAGGTTTCGACTGCGGATTCAGCCAAACACCCCTTTGTTTGCATTTTTCATACGCTCACAGCTGCCCAGATGTACCAATATTTCATACGTCATACATCAACACCAAACAGCTAGGATATTTGTCCAGAAATGCAATATCGCAGAAATGTGAGGACATAAAAATCTGATTAGCTGAATCATAATTAGTAGGATATTTTTCCTTCCTCGATCTCTTGTCCATCAAAATTTCCAGAAGCAACGTGAACGTCCTCTAAATGAAAGTCACCTACGCTTTTTTCCAGAGCATCACACGCAAAAATCCACACGCGGTCAGTTTCGGTCACTATGGCTGTCGTTATATTTCGCCGTTGTTGGCGATGAAAACCAGTACTTGTTAGTGGCGACTTCATTTTTGGTGTTCGTTGCGAACCCACCTACTGTAGCGATCGTTCGGACCACTTTATTCACAAAGAATAACATTTGCCAAAGGTGGAATCGCGATCGCTGATGTTAGCTGTCATTGCAACGATGGAATATATTATAGAAAATCAACATAAAATGCTTCAGCATGTTATTTTCTTGTGCTCGACGCTTTTTTAAATTCTCTCAAGAGATGGAAATCAAAATTCGAATCGGTGTTTTTCGAATTTAGATTAAGATAATACAATTTCAATTCAAATTCCAATTTCTATTCTTCTTGCGGCAATCAACAACATTCCATCAAATGACAAATATTTGCTCAAATAGGCTGAAACTTACACAAACAGTTTGGCTTGTTTTGTCATCCTGTTTTGTTTTCGCAACTTTTTAGTGTTAGGACCTTTACGTTAAAACGTTAAATGAACAGATTCCAGCCAGCAAAAGCCTCCCCTCTACATTTAAAAATTGAGTAAGCTCAACTCAAGATGGAGGCCATCATAATGTCAGTTTTTCAACTTCAGAAATGTTCAAATTCTACCACCAGACTTTGTGGTTAAAAGAAAGGAAAACGTGGGCGCCAACATTCCGTGGAATGACACAGATGTGGCTGGATTCAGAAGAAAAACGTGAAAACGATATCTGATGTTGTAATGAGTCGGTTATGAGAACCTAATGGGAGAAACTTCTAGACAATACGACTTGGCTCGACCCAAATAAAAATGCGGAGGAGTTCTGCAAGCTCTGAATGTATTCATTACCATCAAATATCGCGAAAAGAACCACGCGTATGTTTGTATTTTGGATTTTTCAATTTTAGACGCTGACCACTGCTGAAGTGAAGAAATGTGAGTTATCTCTAAGAACAGCAAAGAAAATTATGAAGGGGAATACCGATAGTGTCTTCTGTTCCGTTGCGAGTTGCATTATACTACACACACTACACATAACAGGAATTTTATGGTTTTTGAATTAAAAAATTGCATGAAAATGAATTATCACCTATGATCCTTGGCAATACAAACGAATACGGCGGCATAGTAACGAATCGAAGGCTCGGCTCGCTGTACACATCCAGAAATCTGCTGTAACGATGTGCGCGTTCCACGTACTCAATTTCTAGCTCGGTCATTGGCTCCACCACACATCCGACGTTCCATCCGTCAGTCTGTTCATCAACTGGCGGTTCATCCCCTTCGTCCACATCACTCAAATCGCATTCTACATCACAACAAGGGGCTCCCGAAGAACCGCATGTGCCTCTTCCGGAATCATCTTCGCCGTTCTCACAAGGATGAAGTATCGAGGAATCGGTGCTGGCACATGAATGTGATGGCGATAATTGTTCTCTCTCGTCCAGTTCTTCCACCTCTTCCGTTTGATGCTCCCGAACCACGTAGCTAACTTGTAGTTGCGCAATTGAATAGCGATAGAACGGTGCTGTAGGATTTCGAAGTAGGCGCCGAACGGGTTTCGACCATGAATCCTCCACCGAGCACGACGGCATTGCTATGTCTGGCAGCACGAATCGTGCGTCGACGCCTAGCGCCGCCATGTAGCGGCTTGATGTCGATGCATTAACTTCCACCATTTCCTCGTATGCGATTAGACGCTCCATAACAACGACAACTTCAACAGTAACAATATATTAATTTTTGGTAGAATCTAATATTTCGCTCCTTTTCTGCTTGCTACGTTGCCGTCGCGAAGACGGCGATTTTAAGTTTATACTAGACAATGCTAGTTACTAATAAATCCAATGGTCCCTGCACTCGGCGGCTATCCGTGTACTGTAGAACCTGAGTTGAGCCTCCGTTATGTTCGCCTTCGTGGTTATGGGCATTGGGCGAATGAGGCCGTAAGAGAGAACGACACCTGAACGCAAATTTCTCGTCTATTTTCGCCAACGATTTTCAATCGACACGCGCCGACACACAGACGCAAACGTGAACGCTTAGAAAAAAATCGACATAAAAGGAAAGTGAGGTGACGTAAGCACTTAAATAGTGAACGATTGAGCCATTTGTGAACGCAGGGAGGTCAGCGACACAGGGACTGAACTGAGCACAACACTAATCAAGAAAAGAACGGAATAGCACAGCGAAGGAAGGCGAAACTGTGTGTCATTAGCATTAAGAAAAATGAAAATTCATCCGGAAATTTCAAGATCTTGAGACTTCATAACAAAAAAAAAACTGAATCTACAGAAGACTTAACATGGAAATTTCCGTAGCAAAAAAGAATAAAGCTTCCCTGGTAAGCCATTCTCCGAATCTTTCAAGAATTAGTAACACGTTTCCTGATAAGATGAGATGAGGGAATGTTCTTAGCGATAAATCTTGAGGAAATGATGGTTGAGTTTGTACTTTCCAACGCATAATTCGCAGCTTTGTTCAGAGAACACAACAAAAACAACTTCTCATCATACTTGTCCTTGTCGTTCTCGAAACTATGGCTGCAGTTGGTTTGAAAAACCTCCTTCATTACTGAATTCAGAGCATAATGCTGCATACATAAATATCACACTCGTGCACATTCACTTTAAACCTCATTATAATCTACAGTAGCTCTTCATCCGCATATGCATTTACGTACAAGATCTAAAAATGTACATATCAACGGATACGGATGTGCTGGAGAAAAAAGCTGAGTGAGCAAACAAACACCTGTTAGCCGAGATTATTCAAAATCGAAGTCGAAGATAGTTCCGGGACATTCTTAGGAGAAATCAGAAACTCCACTTCAACCCGGAAAATCGGATCACGTGGATCCTTTTCAATTCATGTAGAATATGGCTTAGAAGAATAACTCCAAAGGAAAATGCGTCGCACAAAAAACGAGTTCCGCATTTAATTGAGAGGGTAAATATCACTTCCAATTTCAGGACACCAACAATGGTGTACATCCAGAAAAAAAAGAAATTTTAAGCTAATGCTGCACTCAAGGGCGTTGAATTGGAGGTTTTACTCGCATCCGTCAACAACAACAACTGGCTGATGTTAAGTGCTTTGTTAATACAGCAATGAATATTCATATCTTAAATTAATGTCACATTATGCAGTCCATTTCTATAGCTGGCCATCAACGTGACGTTTTTCCTCAACGCATTAAACGCAACTATTTAAAGCGAATAGTGGGGTACCAATCAGTTCAGCAGGTTTTCAACAATTTTTAAGTTTTGTTTATAATTGTCGTTAATTGTGTCGACAGGCACAGCACAACCGAGAACAATTGATGCCCTTCGAGCATAATACCACGCTTAGAAGCAAGAAAAAAAGTAGCAATTATGGAATATTCGGATTCTATATTTAATCGTGCTAACGGTAGATCCAAACCATAGAATGAGGTATGGCGAGCTGAGTGCTCAACTCAATAGATGTTAATTTCTCTGGTACACATTATTTATTTATTTATTTATTACGCTCAAAGGCATTATGGTGGGGAATTTTGACCAAGAATTGTAAGACAAAAATCCAAGCACCATAATTTTCTATCCTTTAATTTTTGAAAATCTAGAGGAATTTTTTCCTCTCTGTTCAATTCGCACATCATCAAAACTACTGAAGTACACGATCTCTCTTCTATGTAGTCGAAATATTTGACAGCATTGTGTAAAAAGAAATGAAATACGGTTTCAGGAAAGACGTTAAGGACTGAAGGTGTTCAAGTTGCAATTATCATGTTCTACAGTGATGGATCCTTCGTTATGTGTTTTGCGCGGAATTTGGATCCCAGAAAAAAAATCCAATACGCCATAATACTAATCGGATTAATGAAAACCTCTAAACGTAAAGTGTAATCCAATTATGAAAGACGCAAAACAATCAGAATTCCTCTCACTTTCGATGGAAAAAGTTAGCGCATTTATCGATTCAGGTGAAATAAAGAGAGTCATGTGCATAGGAACAACCATAAGTGCGATAGGGAGAAGACGGACCCTCTTCAGGTGAAGGAGTTTAGCTGATAGGGTGCAGCTCAAGTGAAGGGGGTCCTTTCGCCAACCGCCCAAAAGTGAAGGGGGTAATTTCGACAACCGTTCAAAAGTGAAGGAGGTCCCTTCCCCTACCATTCAAAAATGAAGGGGATCAGCTCCGGGGCTATCGCATCTATGGAAACAACAAGCTACACAGATGTAGCAACGAGCAAACAGGCGACCTCAGGCACTTATCCACAGCAACAGCCGCCTACGTGTGAACAATCTCCTGCCAGACCATAAATCAGTCGATGCAACGATGCACTAAGACATGCGTCGACGACGAGCATATTTAGACGAAGAATCAGGTAGAAAAGTTTGTTCCGGGCAGGCGATCATTCGACAACTTGTCACACATGAAATAGTGAGAATGCAATGCGTTGAACAAATGAACGAGATGCATTGCTACGCTCTCATCAAACAGATAACGCTGCCGCTGCTTTCGCCCAATACAACACCGCCATGCCACCACTAACGATGGACAGGTCCTTCACGGGATCCAGAAAAGCATCCATGCTACTCGGCTTTTGAAATCTACCGCATCCCAGCAGCAATATGAGGTATCGATTACGTGAGAGATAGATCTGCGTTTAATTATCGTGATTACTGGGACTAAACCCTCTGAGTAAACGGGACAGAGCGATAGCGGGACGGGTGCATTGAGATCAGGCATTTCGCCACGCCAATCAATGACATCTGCCCATCAACTGAGTCAGCGGTCGCTCTTTGTACTCGTTCTTCGTTCAACAACAACAATAACAACATCAATACCACCTCACTTCGTTCAATCATCCGAAAAAGTTGATCAGAGGGATAAGAAGAGAAAGGCGGTGCATGAACTCCAGTTTGGTGTCATAACACGAACCATTTCCGCCCTGTCCCGCTCCTACCGTTCACCTTCTTCTGTTACTGTTGTTTCCTCAAAAGCTACATCTGCTAACTCAAAATCTTGGACCTACAGTAATCGATTGCAGGCCAGTGATTTCTATCTTAGAAATTAGTGGTGTCTTTTCTGCTTTCTCCTTTCCGAAGTAGCGAAAAAAACGAATGCAAAACACTTCTGTGGAAGACTTATAGAATCCTTGATGACGATTAATTCATGAAACACCAATTTCTCAAGAGTGAACTCAGCTTCAACAGAAACACACGGAAACAGACTACTTCTTCGTCCGCCTATTTCCCTTTCAATAAAGTGTTGGCGACAGCATACGGAACGACAAAAAGGTTAACTCGAGGGTGCAGGTAAAAGTTTCCGTGTTGCTAACGAGTTGAAATTGCACAAAAACGTTCCTAATTTGTGTCTTCGGATCCGTTTTCAACGAAATAAACCTGTGGATATCGGTAACCTCTAAGATCTAAGAACAATCAAAACCGCTTGCGCTGCTGATTTCGAATACGTTTTCGGAAATAGATTAAGTCAGATTTTTGCTTGGGCTGAGAAAGGATAAAATTTCCTTAAGCATCGTTATTTGTTACCAAGGATTTATCCTAAAATTTGTTACCAGCCATAGCTCATGAGGTATTTTTTCTGGAAATGTGAAGCGGGAAAGAACTGGAGACGGCTAGAAAGTTGCAAAGAAGATGTTTGAGAGAAAAAAAAAAGAAGAAAACTAAACAATTCATGAGTCCGGAGCGAGTTATGACACTCGAAAATCGCCAAAACATAATGGCTAATGAAAAAAAAACGAGAGATCAGAGCTAAGCGTTTTCACGCTATCTCCAGAGAAAACACTAACAACTATCCAAAAACTCTGAAGTTAGCCAATTAGTTACTACCGTATCTCGATAACTTTAGAAAAACTCGCAGCTGGAATGCATAATTACCAACATGCGGTTAGTCAAGCGTTCCGCTAAATTGCCAGGATGCCCCTAGACGGATTTTCCTCCGGCAAGTTAGGCGCTAAGACGGTAATTCAAAGAAGAATCTACTAAGTCGATGGTTCGAAATCGTGTATTAATTGGAACGTAATCGGCAACGTGAAAATCCTTGAACTTCAGAAGAAACAGGTTTCTTTTTCACGAGAAGCTTGCATGACTTTAAAATTCTTCATTCAACGAGGAGAATATCGCCTACGTCGTTGTAAACGACGATTTAAAAAAAATGGCCGGAGTTGTTGATTCTCTCCACTGACTCTTCTAACTTACTCGATAACGAATGCAAAAACAACTCATCATGCTCTGGTCGTCCAATCGTGACGTGATGCTATGTACACGAAAACATCCATGAATAGAAACGGAATAAATGAAAAAGTTACACTGAATAACAAGCACGGACAGTAGAAATATATTCATGCTAAGAAAAAAAGTGAACGAAACACCTGTCCACGCAAATCGCCCCATCAGAAAAGCGCAGAGAAGAAACTGCTCAGCCGAAACCAACGACTATGCACATCGTAAGGACCAATCAATCACTGTCGCGAGAGAGCAAAACAAAGAAAACGAAATAAAACCCTGCCGTACATCGTAAAGTTACAGCAAAAACTACAAATCAAACAATGACTATGTATGGCAGGAAGAGGTCTCGGAAAGCGGCTAACTTTCGAGCGTAAATGGAACCTTAGGCGAAGTGCACAAAGTATGTCTGATCCAGGAGAGCGCCAAAGAAACCACCCAGATCGCAATACTTAGGCGAAGGGATGCGCCTGGCTGTTGGCGACATTGGATAAAAAAATCGAAACCCCCACCGTTCCCCTACAAATCGATGATGGACACAAAGGCGGCTAAGAATGAGAAGAATCGCGTGTAAAATCTGGTCATACTTTAACACTCCGGAAGGAAAGAGTACATTTACTTGTGCTATATTTACTTGTAATAAGTTCGTTATTTCCTAAGATTTCCTCAACCTTTCAGGACAAACATTAAAAATAGCTTTTAAAGGAGTGCCGGCATTTCAGTAATCCACTAACCAAACAGAAAAAGATACATCAGAAATAGATGGACTAAGCATCGTAATCCTAAGTCTATGAGTTTGATCGAAATGGTTTCTCTGTGACCGAATTAGCAAAATATAAGATGGATTTGAACGTATTTAAAAAAACATGGATTCTGTAGAGTTTGATTTTTTGGTCGATCAGAGTTAAAACAATTTTCTTCTCGAGACCAGAAATAGCAAATCCGGATGTTTTCCTGTTTTGGATAGGATATAAGTAGAGTACAACGATTGTAACAAACTGTGGTAAACAATATTCCTCTCTATTTACTGCAACTATTTCAAAGGTGATGAATACAGCTCGTTACCTTGTGTTTTAGTCAGCACTATTCAAGCACTTAAATTCTATGTGATGGATATTTGCCCGCTGTATATCCTCAAGTGGATCGAAGGAGTTTTTTCCACATGCTACATATCTTGTTATGCACTTCGTTTTTTTTTTTAGTGTAAACAGGGAAAATATCTTGAAAAATCGAAAATCACACGATACAAAAAGCAGATGTACGTTCTGTGGAATTCAAGTAAATCGTGCAAGAGGAAATATCACGCCATGAATTTTCCAATTGAATTCAAATTCTTTCCTTGAAAGGAAGCAAAAGAGAATCACGTAAAAACGGTCCTAGCATGATTCAACTATGAATAGTATGCTGGAAATAAGCATCAATTAACAGCGCTTAGCAACGTTTGAATAATAATCGTGAAGTGAAATTATTAAGAATGGCTTAGCAGAAATAAAACCTCAACAAATTCCAATTAAATTGCTCCGATAGAATAAATTAGGCATAAAAATGGCTGTTTGGTAAAGCTCACGTACTCCATAGAGACCTTCAAATCCACCACAACATTACTAAATCCCTCAGTTGAAATAAAATCCAAGATAGCAAAACAAAGCAAGTCCAACACACGAAAAAAAGTGACGACCGCGCGTTAGGACGACCGCCAAATCACAAACCTTATCGATCGATCGATGATCGGCTGTGGCAACATTTGCTGTTGGCGAACTGCAAACGCATTTATCCTCAAATTATTTCCCAAGTAACTTTCAGCTTTCATTTCAGCACTAATCCAGTTCTATTTCAGGAACATTCGAAAGTGCGTCAATTTTTTTCTTCTTCATATTCCATGTGACGCTGACGGATATTTGCGGGGATTTGCAAAAAACTACTGAGTTCTAGCCCTTCACATCACATGATGTGGATGAAGGAGGAAAAACTGTCAATTACAATAATTACACTTCTAAATGACAGGTGGTGGAAATTTCTGCACGCGCGCGCCTTTTTCGAGTCTACAGAATCCTGAGGCGGGCCAACGAGTGCAAAATTTGCAAAATTTGCACGGCACAATGTCGTTTCTCACCAAGCATCAGTGCTTGGCTGCAGCATTAATCAAGGATATTAATCAAGTATCCTCAATACAAGCATCTGGATTTCTTTAAGCGACTAATCTTATAAAAGCAGTCATGCAAATTTTCGATGCGAATATGTGTAAAGAAGACATTTAATCTTCTCTTCACATTTTCGACATTTTTTTTTACCTCCCTCAAAGGAATAGGATTGTGGTAACGAATTGACAAATGCACAAAAAAGAAATCACATCGCAGAATTTCTCGTTTTTTTAAGATGACTACGGTGCAAGCGTGAGACAAGGAAATTTCGCAAAATTTCTCTTCCTGTCTACGTGTAACTTTGCATAAATGACGGATTTATGCTATTCCTGTTACGATGACCTATACTAAATGGCACAAAATGGAGATTTTTGCCGTGATTCCGAGAAGGTTCACAGTCGGTGTCGTCCACTTTTCTGCGCCATTTAATGACGAGAGTTGAACGTAAATATATGAGCTAACGATCCGATAGCCTCGGTTTTAATCTCTCTCCATGAAGAAATTTAATCTGGTCAAAACTCACTGGCGTTCCAAAAGGTTAAGGGTGTGAAATTATATACGTAATCACAAAAAAAAAACTTTTTTTCCTTCCCTGATTGGTACAGATAATACAGTAACACTATTCTGTATCAATCAGTATTTTAGAAGGTCGCAATGAACAATGTTGAAATTATTCAACATCCTGTTACTGTCCAAGTAAATAATCCATCCGTCACATAGCATCATCATCGAAGTTCATAATTGAAGAAAAGGGAAAATTCTGGAGATTATGGATCAGAACACAAGCTAAACCTTCTTGAGGTGCTTAGGGAAATGTTCGCCAACGACGCGTCAACATGCTCAATTAGAGCTCGAAGACGTTCTAACATGGGTGTATGTACTTGCTTAGCAGTAGGAGAATTCTAGAAATTCTAAAAATTCTTAGCATTTCGAAAGTAACGCACCAACTCTTATTGTTCATTTTTCTAGCTTACTCTTTTGCAGCTGCAAGAGTCGAAATTAGAGAATTACTCCTCAGAAAGAAGGAGATCTGGAAATTTGTCTCAATTAGTGACTCAACAGTAATTTCGCAAAGAATTCATCAGGCAATTCAACGCCAAAAAGGATTACTGCGGATTCTCATCAATTCACTTATCCGTGTTCGTCTTAAAATAGAATCCAGCATGAGAAATTACATATACAAACCACCTATCGCGAACTCCTCGAAGGGTGCGCGCATTAATTGTGCGATAAGAAAAAAGTTGTTCTCCATTTTCGAAAAGCATTGTTTTGCTTCATAATAAATGCACATAAAAACATTTATAATCAAAGAGAATAATCAAATGCAGCTGATGAGAGATTCGCTTAACGCAGAAATGCTTTTAGAAGACATGAATTCTAATTGTAGCTCTTAAACTTTTGCTTTGAAGGAAAGTGAACGGTGGAAAAGCGAAGAGGGAGAATGGTTCCGTAGCAAAGGAAGAGGGAAAATTTCCGGAGAATATGGAGATTCTGGAGAATATCAGAACATAAGCTAAACGTTCTTGAGGTGCTTATGGAAAAGGAAGTTTGCGACACGTTACAATTCGGGTGCCAAATCTGCCAAATATGTTCAATAGGCAAAAATCGTGTGTATGCACAAACAGATACCCCCCACCCAAAAAAAAAACCTAATCTAAATAACTGTATTGTGGATCAATGTCTATGAGATGAATGTCAATGGGGGCAAATAGGCGACCATCGGATGCGTAGCCGGCAAGGAGAGCAATCGAAGCACACAGCTGCTGCCTGTGCACCGCTGTTAGCGTTGGAGGCAATGTCTTCCGACACTTTTAAAAGGGCAGAAAACAAGACGACTCCAACAAAAAAAATTGTGCATATTATAAATATACGGCTTCATTTTTTATTCATTGTTGACGCTTATTATTGCTTCTACTTTTTTTTTAGCTTGGGCTCATCTACACGAATTCAATGTGTTCACTCAACTCGAAAATTTCCACCTGCCACTAGATCATAACTTTTTTTTGTATCTACTAGAATTGTGCGTGATATGGAAATGGTACGTAGGTACTCAATGCCTTTCCTCTGGTCCCCTTTTATGGCCATATACTCGGTTTTTGGCGGATCCGAGGCACCGTTTCGCGGAAATTCATGACCAGCGTTCATGAGAATGGGCACGCGATATAAAGCTAGATTGCCGAGCTTTTTCCTGACAAACAAACGAAAACCAAATGCAAATGGGATAGATCTGCAACTTTCCTGCTGAACATTCGCGATTGGAACAAGATAGCAGCTTCAATCCTCGAATGAATCCTTCCATTTATACATCGCAGCGAGAGAGGCAGTTCCCAAAAAAGTTCCACAAAGGGTGCCTAGTAGGATTGTGGAAATGCTGCCTCATCGGGATTGTGACAGTTTGACGAAAGCGCACAGTAAATAAAACCCCTTCATAAAGCAGAAGTCTCCGATGGGCACAGCAGCGTGTTGCCAAAGGAACACAAATATAGGCCCTGAGAAACACTTTGATACATCAATTTAGAAAATCACTAGATACGATGAAACTAATTCGTCGCAGAACTCGACATTTCTCATGAACCTGGATGAGCTCGAAATCGGAAGAGATGGAAAAAGGTCCTCTGTTCGTCTAATATCAAATTCGTCATACTTAGCCCTTGGAACCCCCAGGAAATAAACCTTTGGAAATTGCTGAGCCTATAATAACGCATGGGTGACAAAGTTGCACAGAAATAATGGGCTATTCTAGGGCTGGCTTGAAGCAGAGCAATTTAAATAACCGTGCCTTTCTAATTAATTGTGGACCGTGGAGCAAATTTTGCAAGCACGTTAGAACAATCATAGATAGAACACATCTTTCGGGAACGATTGCGAAAAAGCAGAAGCTATTTAAATGAATTTCAACTGCCTGAGGGAAAATGTCGGATATCAGTCAATCTTATCTTGCAATTAAACAAAGCATTTACATATACTAATGACTTGGTTGACTAACGGAAGATCAAATGAACTGCTAAATGCTTTCGGCTCATAAATACCGCAATTTTTCCAGGCGATCAGTGACCTAATTGTTTGATTTGATTGGAATCATTACAGCAGAACGAATAAATGCGGTGAAAACATGCTCTGGAATAGAGTGAGCAATCACTGTGCTAAACGATTCGAGATTAATATTCTTGCAAGACTCAGAATACTGTGACTATCTCAGATGTTCGCTTGTAGAAATAGTTCATGCGTGCATCTAGTAGTGACGTAATCAGTTGGTAGATGTACTTGTAAGGGGTACAGATTACGAGCGTGAGCGTGGTCGCGCTTTACTCCCCTGGTTATCTGGAGAGAGGACGTCAGAAACGGCCATAGAGTCCAAATTTCCCTACGAGGCACATTATAACGCGTCGCATCTGTGCACGCGGTGCGTATGCGAATAACCTGGCGAAAATCGATGGGGTTCCCTCAGCAACCTATTCTAGCGTGACCAGTGTATAAACCGCTGAGGGAACAGGGACATGTACAGGGATATAGCGTTATAAGGTGCCTTGTAGGAAAATACGAACTCGAATAATGTTTCTCACGTCATTTTTCAGGACGATTAGGTGGAATCGAGCGTCACCACCCTCGTACTCGTATTCAATCGTTTCGTGGAGAGATGACAAGAACATCTACTTCGTTATATGCCACCTCCAAATTACGGCTACCTCCGTGGCTCCCTGATTTTGACTACGGTAGTCATTTTATATGCGTATTGATTGTGAACAAGGTAGTCGCTGAGATCGTTAAGATTCTGCCGTCAAACATCGGTCGATACGTATAGAAAATGAAATCGGGATCGGCGATGTTGGTCGTTACCGTCAACAATCGGGATGTGTATCTTCGAATATCCGTAAGAGCAAACTTCCCCCTCATAAAACATTTTCGGTGATAAGAAAGAGACAAAAACTCCTTTTGAGCGTGACGAAAAAAAAAAATGGGTTAGCATTTATTTCTCCTTCAATCGTCAGGGAATACTGTACGATAGCGATGGCTCTTTTACAGCGGAAAATCTCACTGCATGGGGATACTTTTACAGCTACTAGAAGAAAAAGAAGGAAACGCTTACAAAGGACAAAATCCAGCAAAATTCCTCTTTTGGATTGCATGTTCGCAATTTTTTAGTTTTTACTCAGTGTTCACAAACGGGATTTAAAAGTGAAACTCAGACTCGCTGAACATACGTGTATGTACTTAGTGATATTGAAACAACGCCTTAGAGTTTTTCTACACCATAAGGTCTCACTTACACTGAAGGTTTTTATGCATGCACTATTGTTGTCAAGATTTTTCCCACAAAGCTGCTTTCAACAGCATACGGTCGAAATGGAAATGCGAAATTGTTATGCTGGTGACATTTTCAGCGCTAAAAAAGGAAAGCAAGTTGAAAGCTGTAAGTCCTATGACAAAGTGAATAGAAAGAATATGTGTTGATGACTGAAGAGAGCAATTTCTCGTCAAGAAGTTGCGACATCGAAACACAACAAACAAAAACGGGCTAGTTAAAAAAGTGCACGTCCAGTCAAATCGATGCCATTTTTGTGCGAGACAATACGGAGGAAAATGCGGCAATCTGCGTGGAAACTGTTGGTCACTACGCACAGGCGAAGATCGCCGTGACCGGAACCGTTCGGAAGGAGACGATGTGAGGGCGGAGAGCGAACAGAAAAAGTGAGAGAGAGGAGCTGGGGAATGCCCTTCACGTTTCCCTGAGTGCCCGGCCACGCTGGCGTGCGACGAGAGAGCTGGGGCTCGCGAGAGGCGCAGATCCCGGCTGAGCAAACCACTCGAAACTAATCTGGCCGAATCTGCTACTTTGGCTGTAACCACGCGGTCAATCACCTTATCCACTCACTGCTATCAGCGCCGTCTTCAGCGGCGATCACGTCACTTCACGCCGCGATCGGTACAAAAACCACCAGTGAGCAAAGAGGTTTGGTTAGAACCGTTCTACTTCACCTCCTCCACATCATTTAGCTTGCGACGTTAACGTGATGCCGGAATTCACCTCGGTGGGAATTCATCCATCGATAAGAAAAGTCAGATAAGCTGTATCGTCGCCATACAACCGCATGCATTCAAGCCGATAGCAACGTCGCCGGTTATTTTGATACCTGACTGGATCTCAAAGCAAAAACGAGAGCACGTCCTGAAGAAGATGATCAATGCAGGCCTTGGAAGGATGATGAATTAGAGAACCAGAGCATGGCTACGAACAAAGACACCCAGCAGAAACTGTTCTAAAGAAATACGACTGAAACTAACAAAGAAACTATTCTTGCGCCACTCAATGTTTACGAACTTTTAAAAAGTTTCGAAGACAATCATTCACACATATGAATTCAGCAGATTAAGACGTAATCCGACAAGATTTCTATTTTCGAAGTGCTAAAGGATTCTGATGGCCCAAAATACGTCATATTCAGTGGTGTACGCGAAAACTTTGGAAAATAGTTTTAAAAAATGCTTTTCTAAATCCTCTGCAGCGCTCGTCGACACAAATCATACAAGAAAAAATGTGAAAAAATGCATTTGAATATTTGTTCTTTATCATACACTGATGCGCAGCAGCCGAGAAATCAGAAGGTTCCGTTCCAACCGCAATCAACCTCACCAGTTAGAATAACGCGACTCAATAACAGCTTACCTCAACCACACCTCAACACATCACTACAGGATAACCTTAGCACATTCTCTAGCAAAGCAAGGGACTTCTCAAAAAAATATATATATATATATATATATAAATTAGTATGAGTGGATGACGTGGTGAGGGACAAACGAGCGTGTTTTTCCAATGTCTGTGGGCCCATGACTGGATGCAGACTCGTGTTGACTTCAGTAACCTCATCAAAACCATCCCAAGCAGACAGTACCGCAGGTGGGAAAATAAACGGAAATTGAACGGAAATACACCGCTATTAGAAAGAAAGGGCAGCAACATGTGAGAGCAAATCTACTTCACAGCGTTCCTGTCAGGAAACAAAAAAAAAAAACCCCAACATCCAAAATGAGATTGTTCGGCCTCCTTGGCCGCACTTAATCGGCTTAGAAAAGTTTTAAAACTTTAGCGACTGGCTGTCAATATGATGCATGCTAATATAAGGACTGGCAACAATTGTTTTTAATTTCTTCACCTTGCTATACAGATAATATGGCAATCAATAAGAAAAACATTCCAGATAATTGCAATTAATCTACTCCTCAGCAAAGATAACGTTGTGGTGAAAGAACAGAAAACACCATTTTTTTTCCTTCGGAAAGATATGCAATTGAAAACAGTCACTCTAATATGTTAGTACCACGCAGATCATGTAGCGTTCATTTATCGTCTTAGCTGGCATACCATCAGAAAAAATATTTGATTACCCATTCACAATCTGCTTTTGCATCCGCAAAAAATACAGCATTGCGATTTTTCAATTATACTGCACAAACACCATAAGAGATCCAATCACCTTGTCCTTAATTAACAAAACGAAAAAAAAATCGGATTCAAACTATATGGTCTGTATTTATTTTTAAAAAAAAATTATATCGCAATCCACCACTTCATTTAAAATGATCTATCACCCTATTGTCAATAACTAAACCAAAATTTAATTCCAACTCACCACAAGGCGTCTTTGTGTCATCTCTTAATGGTAACACTGTCACCGTTCCATTTTCCACTGTTGCTGTCGGACGTGCTGAAAACAAAGCGTCACCTTTAAAACATTAATTGTGCGTGTATGTTGAAAATTACTTCATTTTTAGGAAATGCCCGCATCGAAACCCTAAAATTACCACAATTAGTGAGTTTTGTTCACCCACACCACATCCCTGAAATACCCGCAGAACACTCCCAACTGGCTGGAGCTGAAGCGATGCGGAAACCGACTGGTTTTCTCAATGAATATACTGTGCTCCACTTCTCTTTCTCCCCCCTTCACCTCGAAACAAATGAATAAATAAAATTGAACAGCGGGATCAGATGTCACTTATCAGTGCAGAACCAGCAAGATAACATTGAGTGACATCTGAACTAACACATCAGGATGTATGACTTTTAACTAACCAATCCAACATCTCTTAACAAAATCAGACCTAACCAACCACTTTTATAACAATTTCGGTGGGCAGAAATGGAATAATGGTTGTCAAATACTAGTGCAACTACAGGACAAATCTATCAAAGTTTAAAATCAAAACTTCCTCCTTACTTCGAAGGTTTTACAATAAGTAAACATTTAAGCAATATGCATACATTCAAAAACACGAATATCTGAAACTGATACTGAAACTACCTTTTCGCTCCAACTTCGTCGTTGCTGCCGTTAAATTTCGCACTGATGAGTTCGACGATTTCGAAGTACCTCCGCCTCCGGATTCACATCCCGACATCGATGGGCGCCGTGCTACCACTGTTGAGTAGAATTCCTGTACGATTCAATGAAGTACGATAAATGAGTGGCATCAAAGCAAAGTAAGAGCTTAAAATATAGAAGGAAATAAAACGACAATCATTAGCAATTCTTATTTCAGATTACTGATCCTGGTAGAACAACTGACGCGCATTTCACCTACTCCGCAGCATGGCCTATAAGGTGAATTGGGAAGACGTTAATAAAAAAAGGAAACAAGAAATCAATAAGCTCGTTTTTAAATGTTAGGACACTTGGGTTCTAATTTTTCCAGAACCGATCTGTCCTCGTAGGAAACTGAAGAATGGAAACTACGTGAAAAGCAAACGATATTCTCAATAATCAAACATTTGACTTTTTCCATGCATCTAACAGCAGGTACATATTTTGACACTCATCGCAAGCAACGATGTAGTAGGAGTTTCCATTCGAATAAAGGGGTCATTCTCCGCATAGAAGAGAACAACAAAACACCAAAAGTAAGCTTGAAAATACGACTGCTCTTAATTACATTCGTCCTCCTTTATCTGTTCATCAGGCAGTTTGAAATTCCAACCAGGAATAGGACATCTCAAACTTATTAGCATAAACGTAACTCATTAGCAACCTCTTCATTTCGCATGAGTCCACCAGTATAACAGTCACTGTTAAGCAAATTTAAAAATGTTTCATTAGGGTAACAAGCTCGTAACTTCACAGTTATGCAAAAAAGGACGAAAATCAAATCCCTATAAACACACATCTTCGGGGATCCGTAAAAGCAAATCAAACGATAAAACTAATGAGAAAAGACTTCATTATGTCTTACACGAAAACAAAAGTAAAAAAAAAAGAAACAAAAGGAAACGGGTTCGGTGTGTTTTCTCAATACTGTACATAGATTTTCCGCTGATCAACTCAATTCATAATAATTTATTGAGCTCCAAAATTCTAGATCAATAAAGCAATACATGCTCCCTGTTATCCCAAAGGAACCGAATTTAACACATTGTTTCTAGCTCAAAAATATGGAAAGGTAGGAGAATGAAGGCGAGGCCATTGTTTTTGCGAAACAACAAACGAAATTAGCTTAATGACAGTTGGGTTTATACTCTGGCGCACTAAATAACGGCTGCGTGCACAAAGTAATGACATGGAGCTATTCAGATTTCCATGTTTGAGACAACGATACACCCTTAATGGAAGCTAGCATGGTCAATCTCCGAAACAGTATAAACATGATTTAAAAAAACAATAATGGAAAGGTTTTCTTAAGGAACGACCACATCTAGGTGCTTCGAACCAGAAAACATTCAAAAGTAAAATAAAAACATATTTAATTGAATTCACATAGAAACGAAGTAGTTAAAACTCACGTTCGGCTGCCTCGTCGTCGTGTCTGCTGCCGATGCTTTCGTCGGCGATGTGTGCAACTGCGTCGAGACTACTCCAGATGACGTCTTCTTCATTGATGCAGCGGCGGTGGCAACCGACTGTTGCCCTTGTTGTTGCTGCTGTTGTGCGAATTGCATCTGAGTCAGTTGAGTCACTAATTGCTGCATCAGCGCCGGTTGTACGCTCCAGCTTCTGGAAATTTAAATAAAAAAAGATTATATTAAAGAATACGTTCCACGTAAAGAAAATAATGGGTCCCAAAAACGTCTTTTAAAAAAAGAAAGAAATGGGGACATTGTGGAACTGATTATTGTTGATAGAACAATAGTTCATTTCAACTGTTGGCGAGGATTCCACAAATTAGAATACAAGAATTACATAACACTTCCCAGAAATTTTAGCAGAACGATGCCATACTTCTAATCTTTGAACTTCCATGTTTTAGTGCACAGTCTTTAAGGACCAATAAATCAGGAAGATTCAATCATAAGATACTTCTTGAAAGCAACAAAATAATAACAAAATAGTAAGAAATTGATTTGTAATTCTCCAAACTTATCTGCAGGTATTTGAACTAACCTTAAACTGAATCTTCTACGATCCCATTCCGTCTAGAAGTGTTTAGCGGAACATCGAAATATTGGAAATGGAACTGTATTTCTTAGCGAATTTCCGCGGCGTAGGCGCAGTCACAGACGAAACGTTTGATTTCTCGCCTAATAGCGCGGCAAATCCCAGTGAGATCACAGGAAACACTGCACTGCAGTTTTATGGAGCACAGCGACATCCGTGCGTACTCCTCCTCTAACAAGAGTCTCAGACGGATTACCATACTAACTTTGTATGTAGGTTCTTGATTTTTACTTCTAATATTAGGATTTTTTTTTACAAGTCAATTGCAAGTGTATTCTCAAAAATTTTATGAAGACTCCGCTCACGTAATAGATTACCGATGGGATTTTGTTTAAAACTACATTTTGTGGGAATGCGGAAATAATAGACGAGTGACCTTCACGGAACCACCGGCCAAAATAAAAGAGGAAGAGAACTGATAGTAAATTCTAAGGTTCCAACCAGTGATATCGAAACGATTTGAAACTATCATGAAAACGACGGTTAATGCTGACAGCATCGATCAATACGATGCCGACCTTTCAGTCAGCGTGTGATGAACAACTATTGATTCCTTAGATCTTGATCTGCCTGTATAAGGATAATGATTATATCAAGCTTTACCTCATAGAACAGCTTTTATGATACTTTGATGGTCACAGACGTTATGATTCCCCAATGAACGTTTATCGATCAGATCTAGTGACTAAGTTTTGATTGCGATCATTTCCTATCAGTTTCTACGTCCACGATCTCTAGCACCTCACCCCACAGAATGTGGATGTCGGAGTGTTCTTTGAACTTTGGAATGCGGGTCCAGAAAGCATTTTGAATATAATCCGTTTTGTTTCGAGGAGTTTCTAAGATCGAACGAGGTCTTTCAGGAAGAAACGAAGTACAAAAGTCTACCAACGTTCTAACATCCCCCAGGAAGACGAGGTGTAGTAAATCGACAAAATCGAGTATTATTTCACAAAAAAAAAACACGAAGCTAAGAGATGAAAAACCAATTCACCCGGCTGCAGCTTGCTGCAAATGGCGCATTTTCTCCTGTCGTAACATCGCTTCATCCATAGGAGTAGCTGAATTCGGTGGTACCGCAGCAGCGACATTCATAGGACCCATCTGCTGCAGTAATTGCATCAAAATTGGTAGAATATCCTCGGAAATACCCATTTCAGGCCCTAGAACGGAAAATTGGTACTGAAACGAGAAGCAGATCCAGACTGCTTTGAGAGTACCCAAACCTCGTGCACGTTGCTGCGCTACATCGTCCCGAGCGCTACCCGCCGATGCTCGACCGACAATTCCCGGGTAAAGCCTGCAATACTTCGTATGATGATGGATCTGAGGTATTATCATTTTCCTTTTTTTTCCCTTACGATGCTTTATTTTTCCTTAGGAAAATCATTTCAAAAAGGCTTTGAACAATCGAAACTGAAACTGAGTTACAGATTTTCATGGTGTAATGCAACCTTTTCAAAGATTACACTTTTCTTTTGGATTTCGACTGTTTAAAAATATTCTGTTGTATTAAATTTCTACTATCTTTTACCATCATAATTCCAAGGGAGCATTTCCTCAGTGATGTTCGGAAGGTAGTCTTCTACACAGTTGTCCCTGGATTAGATCGATCAAAATCGTTACTATTTTCTGCTTCGATTTAAGGAAATCCCCTGATGTGACAAAGGGACTCGATTGGACAATTTCGTTGACAATACGCGCAGCCAAAGCAGCAATCGCTACATCCGCGACTGTGACCGATTCGACGCTATCTACTGATTACTAGTCTCGTTTATCGCTTTAAGCCTGTATTTCCGCCACCACACGGTATAAACCAGTACTGTGCCATGCACATATGTTTTGTATACACAACGACATTCACGAACAACACCACAAAACATGACACTCGTCCATCGTTGCTGAGTTGTTTGATAGACAACTCTTTTGATCGTTTTGTCAGTAGTTCTTTTTCAAGGAATTCCGATGCTAAACAGCCCAAAAGCTCTCAAAAAGTTGTCGGAGTAAAATGATCATAAAGCACCAGCAACTGGTGGGAGACGACGGAAAAAACCATCAAGTCTGTAAAGATCCTCGCTCGGGGACGGGATACTAAGATCAAACTTTCTGTATTATCTCGTCCTAATCCAATTAAAAATTAATGGTATGCATAATGGAAGCGTTCATAATAACTATTGGGTCTGCAGAAATTTGCCAGCAGACGTTCCAAGAATCCGATCCTGAACTATGAGCTTTTTAAAGAACTGCTCATAATTTCTTCCGTATCAACTTTTCCTAGACTTCACTGCTCTGCGTTCTTCAGTCAGTGTTTAGTCGTCAGATCCTAAACGGAAGACGCTGAGAGTATCCTCACATATTCAGCGATTTCCTCATAGGTTCCTAGAATTCTACAAGCCAGAACGCCTAAGAACTCGCAACACCTAATTACAGTGTTCTCAATTCGAACATCAAGAGGATTAGGTCTACGTAGTATTCCTATAAATCTTATCCGTAATTCTTCAGATTTTGCGTGCCATCACTTTACGGTCGGCTCTAAACGAACGAGCTTATGGCGCAACTGCAAAAGCAGTTACGTTAGAAGTGGCGCGATGAGACCTCCACTGACCTCCACTCTGCTTCGCAGTGCGATTAGAGATAACGCAATTGTGCTAGGCCCCAACTCAAAATCCACAAGAAAAGCTAATCGAGAGGTTCAGACCATTGTTTTCAACGATCCAAATCCTCTCAATTCTGCGAAAGATAGAAAGATTCACGAGATGCTTGGATCCCCTCCTCATGATTCCAGGGCAAACCTCACCAAATTTGAATATTATAGCATCTGGTACGGTCAGCCACAAAATGATAAGTATTTCATTATGGGCCTGGTCTGTAGAAAACTGAAAGGATTCCTTAAGTAAAAAAGATTTTCTCTTCTAAGAAGTGTTATTCTTTTGACGCTTATTCTTCTCTTTTCCCCTGCGAATTAATCCATCGCGTGCAGTCTCACACCTTGCGCAATAGAAAAACTAACGGCGATCGGCTAGCTAGCACCGCTTAACGTCACAAAGTATGCGCTGCACATACATACCGTAACCGGTTCATAGCTGATCGTTGCCGTCAACGGCTACGCTATAAACGGCTGTTGATGACGGCACGTAGCAGCGTAAACCCCGACGTCCTCGCGGCAGACAGGCGCCTTCTCATACACATACATTTGACTCCCAATCACACAACCAAACACAACATTCCAAGAACCACATCAATCAGTTGTTTTTGGTCGGAAAAGAGCGCTGTACTGCACACGTATACCAAGAAAGTGAGCGAGAGATCATGGTCACAGCGAAAGACGGCATCTTTGCGAATTGTCACGTCACCAGGATTCTCACAGGATTCTCAAGTCAACGATACGAACTCAGCTCAGGAATCATAGATGACGGTCGCTTTCCGAATGCTGTCAAGTGCAAAACACTGTGAATTAACCATGTAACGTTCGTTTCCCGAGAAAATCAGGCGTGGCTCGTGGCCGAAATCGAATTTGCTAGCATTTTTAGTCCATGTTCATCTCACAAAAACTTGCAATTTCGGAGAACTTTTCCTTGGAGAAGAAATGGCGGAATGGTTAATTGTCTAAGAATTTTCGTTTGTTTGTCCTGAGATGATAACTGTACTGCTATTCCTACTTTCTATTTCTTTGTATAGTACTATCCCTATCTTCTGAAATCAACTTACCACGACAGAAATTCCAAATAATCGCGGAGATTGGATGAAAGCAAAGCCAGATGCACCGCTGGATGCGGAACAGCCCAACAACCAGGAAAAGCAGTCGGTTTCGACGGATCACCGAAACCGTAAGGCGCGAAACATCCTGCCGGATCCACCCATCCTTTGCGCAGTCCTCCGGCACCCCAACGAGCATCGGCGTCTGCCATTAGACCACCGATTTGCTCGAAAAACTTCTGTTGTCTCCTTACGTTCACCAAAAGCGACTGGAAGTACACATAGACTTTCTTCACGATGTCCTCCCGTGACAGTGTGTGTCTCCTTTCTTCTTCGCCAGTCAACGAGTTCACCTCACTGCTTGAGCAGCTTGATCGCGAACTCGTGTCGCTGTGCGGCATCGTCTTTTTCCGTAAACGCCTCGATTTGCCGCGAGCGATTCGCGTGAACTGACCGCCTCCTCGGCGAGGCGCACAGCGCACGGGTTCATCCTCGTCGGTGATGCTGCTTGTCGCGCGATCCGAACTTGCCGTAGTGGATCCATCTGGTTCATACTTTGATCTACGCACACAGCAGTAGCCCGAGTCGCTCGAACCGGTGGAATAAGGCATCGACAGAATACAGTGGTCAGCAATGTGTGTATGCGACTAGAGGGTCGGTAGTCGCGCGTTGTACAGTTTCGGTTCCTCCTGGCTTTCTGCCGAGAAACGATCCTCTCTGCAGAAAAAAAACGGCTTTAGGAAAAGAATTTGCTAAGAAACGACGCGAAATTACGAGTAGATGTTAACAATAACATGAAGGAGAAAAAATATTAAGGTATTCTCACTCATTAAGAAAATAAAGACAAAAATTAGACGAATATGAAATAAGGAAAATAAATAATCTATTTACAAAATGAAAACTTTCGAGAGGAGCAAAAATGAAGTGCAATGGAGCTTCGTAAACGCAGGTCAAAGATAGCGGAATTGTTTTGAATCGAAATAAATCCCAATAATTTCAACACGGTTAATCTCAGGAAGACATTATTCAGAGGGAACGAGCGGGACACTACAGACCCTCGAAAATTCTTCGCCATGTTCAAAACGAGAAAAACATCTTTTTTTTTAGTAAACTTATCCCTCCTCACCGCACCTAAGCAAAAAAAAAAATGAAGGTAACAATTGAGATATCTGCCAGTGTTTTAGGTATTAACCGTAGGATGTTGCTAGAAAATCAAAGAGCACACAGTAAACCAGTTTGAGAAGAGTTTGAGAAAGAATGCAGGCGAA
Organism: Necator americanus; assembly: GCF_031761385.1. NCBI lineage: Eukaryota > Metazoa > Nematoda > Chromadorea > Rhabditida > Ancylostomatidae > Necator > Necator americanus. The sequence continues at coordinate 1,008,533 of NC_087371.1, forward strand.
AAAAAAAAAACCACCTACATTGGCAGGACATCGTGGAAACACCGTGGAACGGATACCAGGCTAATGATTATACTAATCCAACAAATTTTTCATATTTCAATATTACATATTCGCTACATATTTGGAGTGTTCAAATCATCAATTCAACCAAATTTCGTCCGTTATTGATAGCATGAGGAGCCAGAAAATTACGATAACGATGTTCATTTGTATTTTAGTAAAACATTCATCAAATAAGAATAAGCTTATAATAGGGTTAGACGGTAAAAAAGGAATGTTGTGAAATATGGAGTCACTGTACATTTTCATTTTTCTGTTATAAAGTAGAGGAATTTCTCAAGGCCAAAATGCCTCGCCCTCTTGGAAGTCGCCCTTAAAATAGCCCAACTCACTTCTACGAGACTGACGCTAACGGATCAGTGCGACTAATATGGACAATGCGTCTATTCTGTCATAATCATCAACAACAACAGAGTATGAAGCCAGTAAAACATGAATGCACTGCAAAAGACAGTCTCCGCCTATTCCAGGATACTTTCCGATAAAAACACAACTAGAAACCCGGTCTAACCGCACCCTATCTAGTGCAATTTTTAATTTATGACAGTAACAAAAGATATATAGCCTAACATCAAGAATTGGGAGAACCGAGAAAAAAAAAAACGTTCATTACAAACCAACGCCGCTAAAGAGAGCGCAGCAAAGCAAATAAGATGTAGAGTTAGTTAGGGATTTTATAGTACGGTTGATACTAGATCCAGGAGGCCCGGAAGATTCAGAGAATCAGAAGAATCGACGCACTCTCTGGCTCTGCTTTCACTTTGCTATCAGTAGAAAGTTCGCTGCACCCGACTTCGTTGAATTTGAACTAGTGAAATTCACGATGATTTTATGAACATTTTTTTTTACTTTGGGTACACTCAACAGCAAAAACATTATCATAGAGAGTGGAAAATCAGACATGCCGCCCTTATCGTTGGTGGAGCTTACGAAAACCACACCGCGCAAAGCGCGCTTTTTTGCTTCCTGATTGATGATCTCAGAACGAAATCATCGACATGAAAGGACACGGCGCAGACATTTCTGCAGAGGAACATAGATTGCAGTCCAACAACAACAAAAAAAAACCAAGGTAGGAGCAACGATATCGTTCTTGATAAAATAACTTCATCAATAACCGATAAAGACATTTGTGGAACTGCAGCGCAGCACAAACTGTTTCACCGGGGCGAAAAACCGAATCTAAACATAATTTCTCATGCGGAACTACTAGTAAGAAAGAAAGCAAAGAAGAAAAATGCGAAGATCGTCAACAGTCAAGAGTCAGGAGATTCAGATGAGAATCTAATGCTAAGCTCTGGATATCTTTTATAAATCGAGCCCAAAAGTACATTACATGTATATAGGCAGCAAAATTAATGTGACAGGAAACTGTGCTGAGTGAGCGCTGGCTTTTCGTGAAAGAGTGCCGGCGAATGCGGACGAAATCGGACAAGTGCAAAAGACCAACGCCAGAAATGTAACCACGAAGCCGGACCGTATGGAACTCGTTGTAGGAGCTATTCCGGGGAAGATCATGAGAGTAAGGACAAACATATGTCGAGAGTGTAGCATGGATGGTGGACGGAAGAGAACACCATATAAATAGAATGGGATGAAATCAGCGAACTGCATGAATGAGATGGAAGAAGTGAAACGAAATAGGTGAATACAAGAATGAACGGATGAAAAAGATGAATAAGTGAATGAACGAGTAGCTGAACAAATTTCTAAGTGAGTCAGAACGAAATGGAACGCAAAATTGACGGTTTCACATGTTAATTAGCATTTCAAGTTGTTTTGCAAACAGTACAGTAATTGATCCGCCTATGCTGATACAGAACTATGTTAATCCCTACAATTTCCTTCAATTAGAGGTACTGTTACATTACTGCGAACATCAAAGGAAAGGAAAAAATTACTAAAAAAAAGACTTATAATGTCTAAGAGTAGTTGCAATAAATATGACGAAAATACGTTGCAACCATCTCATGGAAGCTACAATTCTTTCACTGTCACCTGAAGGTGTCTGACTCTATCAATTGACATTTCCGCGGCTGATTAGCAACACAATCGAAAATTCGTGAGCGGCTCATTTCATATCTGTTTTTTGAATGTAGATTTAGCGAAAACCACAGATTGTAGTCCCTTTAAAGACTTTCTTTAGCTTATCAACAAATGACAGTAAAAGAAAGTGAATGTATGAGATTGCAGGCGGAGTGCGATCGTTACGATTTGACACCAGTGAAGAGCGCAATTCCATTCACAAACAAAAGAAAATTGACAGTGATGGCAGGTAATTCGGTGCGACAGTTTTCGCAAAAATTTAAGCATTAGCAGATTGTGAGAAACATGAAGCAATCGACGAATCGATAGGATGAAATGTTAGATCACTATGACGCAAAGGACCGGCTTTGAAGGCATTCGAGCGAAATACGTCCGACAGTGAAAGTCGTCTTCATGAAAAGCACCAGCAGAACAGACTATATAAACCAGTTAAGATCTTTAGATCTGTCGATTGAACTGAATATATCCATGGTGTAGTCTTCAGATCTATTAGTGAATTGAATATGGTGTAGATGAGAGCAAAGCGAAAAAAAGAAGAATACCGTTACTGAACACACAGATAACACATGAGTATGTGGGCGGGACCGTTGTAGAACCTCAATCATTCACAGAAACATCTGGAACTGCCAATCAATCTACGCCGTCGTTAACTCCCCGAAACAAAACGTGGCGTTAATTGCTAAGAACATGAATACCCGAAAAAGACAGGAACTCGCAAGGAATTCTGCTCGGAGAAAACGAAAGAAGCCTTTAAATTTACGTGGTTCCAAACGAAAGGGAATTGTTTTTTGTTTAGAAGTTCATGGGAGCAATTCTAATTCTGGATAGCCTAACGCCCATGAATTGTTTCAAGAAATTATGCCAATAGTGCAGATCATTAGCAACTCATTCTCTGACTTACTTCATAAAAGTCAAGCCTTAATGAATAAAGCGATGGAAGACAATGTTACGGAGGAACTCTGTCTTTGTAACAAGTTCCGTTCACTGCGACGCCGATACGCTGAGGGAGGAGCTAGGAAATCTCCTTCCTAGTTTGCCGCTACTGACGAAGTTTTCATTCGTCGCATTCGTTGATCAGATTTTTGCAACCGAATATAGCGTCAATGTGGCTATTTTTTATCCTCTACGTGAGGGAAATTTTTCACTATATGGCCACGAGGCCACGAAAAGTGGACTGCGGCCTGTCCCTCGATATGCCCAAAGTAAGTGCTGTGTTCCTGGTTCCAAATTATGCGCTAATAAAAGATGTATGGCCCATTTATAAAAGAAAAGAATTTAAATGTTAATGTGAACTCCATGATCCTCGTTTATTTCTATTTTCTCCGGCAAATAGTATAAATATCGATTTTCTCCTTGGATCAATCAAATCTTAGGTGTTGGTATCGCGCTCAGTTGGAACCCTGAGCTCATATTATTAATATTAATGTATTAGTTGTTAATACCTTCACCGTACCTAATATCAAATCGCACATCGGAAACTGTGCTAGCAGGTTACAGTAAGGATTTCAATGACAATCAAATGCGCATATAGGCCTACTTGTTATAGAACAATTGAACACAGATTTTCGAGCCTGTCTGCTACCGGAACCATTTGGGAAATTCGGAAATTATACTTCAACCTAACTGTAAAAGCTCGGAAAGGCCGTAAATTACAAAAGAAAAACATAATTTATCTAAGCAGAAACGCACTGAGACTTTTCCTCAATCAAAACTACTCGATAAAAAGGGGGTAGGAATGCCTCAAGGAAGGAAGCGGAAGCGTTTCACGTTTCTATTTCAATAAATCATTTGTTTTTGACATGCAGTGCTTCAATGTCCCCGATTTCATTGAGAAGATTTTTGAAATTCCTCGACTAGTGAACAATTTTGTGTCAGCTGACCAGGTAGAAACGCACTAACGTAGGATAGCGATCATTTGAAAAAAGAATTCCTGAAGCAATGTAAGAACGATGAATTGCGTCATTACCACATTGCATAACATCGTAAGTCTGGTCCAACAAAGAGTCGTTGCATAACTCAGAAACTATCAACAAACAAGTAATACGAGCGCATACAAACTGTATGGGAATCCACCTCAACACAGTCTGACGGTATTATTCTTCTCACTAACAAATATAGAAAAATCTATGCTCCTACACAGCATAAACATCTTCAAAGCTATTTTAACGCTTTCTCGGGATTCACAACTCATAGCGATAGAATAAGCGCCGAAAACGGAATGTTCCCCTATTTTAATTCAACATAGCATGAATTTCAATGGATCACAATGTTCTCGGAACTTGTTTTAGGACACGAAGCAGTTAAACGATATGGCGTAAAATGTAATTTCGATCCGTTCGTTGCACATATTCTTGAAAGTCCTAGACAATATGTGAAATTCGTTTCCCGAATGAATAAAGATCAATTTTAAACGAGGAGTTTCATTTGACAACATAAATCAGGAACCCGCAATTTCCTTCTACGACCAACTAAACGATTAGAAAACCTCCTAATATGGGGAAGAAACAATGACATAACTGGAAAACATGTCCGTAATCAATTTTACAGCCTCTAACTTACTAAAATACACGTATAATTCCATGGCTATCCTGCACCGTTATTTGCACAAAATGTTCGAACAATTTGTAACCACACAATTCGAGAAACGGGAAAGTTCAACTATTGTTTGAGTAGCTCAAAACGAAAGTCTGATTAAAATCTAAAAAAGAAATGAGTAGTAAGAAAGTAGTAAGTTGTAGTAAAAAAAAATTAGTAGAGAAGAACTGGGACTAAGTGAAAATTTCTCAACATAAAATGTTCCAAAACAGTACATATGTTCTATTGAAGCCTGTAGAAATTAGTTACAAACTGTACGAAAAATCTCCGAAAAAAAATCTGTAGTTTGTATAGACATATATAAAGTGTTTCAGAATACTTTTAGTGTAGTTATTTGAATGTATTTCAAGCCATTCGATAGTACTCATTTAATCATATTAATGCCCATAAAGAAGTTTTTTTTTTTTAAATCGTTGCAATACCCTGCCATTTCCCTCTTCCTCTTCGTCTTGAACAACAATGAACATCAACCGTGAAAGGTCGTGACGATCAAATTTGTCTTTACAGCATATTTAACGCGATTAACTAGCAAAATGTGGCGGCAGCAATCAAATAGGGTGGGGCTTGCCGATGAAGCAGCCAGGTAGCAGCCAACCTCCCAGAAAAACGTTCCCTTCAAGCATCGTGCTTCACTAGAAGAGTTTCGAGGATTTCAGCGGAAACGACGCTGAGAAGTGGGATTGTTTTTAGACTCGCCTGTTCTACATCTGCTTTGTTTCGGTAATTAATAATTGGTAATTAATGCTAGGAAGAATGGAATGAAGTTCTACCCGAACCATTTCTACAGGAGGTGGACGAATAGTCTTAGGTAAAATGCTAATCAGTCAAAAATGTGACCAAAAAGTTTGAAAGCGTTAATAAATTATCGAAAAAATTCTATGCGAATTCCTAACGAGTCTAGTTTGAAAATTAGCAAGAATGCAGCACTATAACGTAGAAATGTCTGTAGCAGATAAAAAAAACCACCTAAGCACAAGTCTCAGCCGGAGATCCTATAACAAAATAGCCAGTGTCACCTGCTAGCGCTTGCGAAACCCACCTAAGATCCTCAAAAACACTCTCAACATGAAAAAAAGAAAAACAAAGACGTTTTGAAAGGCGAACGCCTTGTCGTTATTTCTGTCGCGATCAGTAAACGGGTATGGCAAACAAAGAAAGCTCGACTCGCCACAGAAAGCGTCTCTTAGAAGAACTCCATAAAAAAGCGTTCCAGCGAATTGGATTGATAACGCGATAACTCGTACACAATGGCGTCTGAGCCAATAAAACCTTCTGGATAGGCATTACACGCAAGAGTTACCATACCACGTGCAGTTTAAAGTCACCTTCCAAGTTCGATGTAACATAAATGTTGTTTGCAACATAAAATTCAAGCGGAGTCACATTAAAACATGGTCGTTACAGAGTCAAAGTCACAAACGCTAATAATCTTGGCACCGACAACTAGAATATCTTGTGTCTCTGCACTATTCGTATTGAACCGTGAGCAGGTGAGAACAATGAACGTGAAAGTACGCAGGGAGAGAGGACAGGATGGCGGAGAGACGACGAAAAGGAGAACAAAAACGGAAATTGTCCTGATGGGTCACGTTTGGCAGAAGGTTGATTCAAATTAGATTACCAACCAAACACCATTCTAAGATATTTTCAGCCATATTTTCTTCTAATTTTACTGCAAGAAACAGCGTATAAAAGGAGAAATTCATTGTGTTGCGTCGAATTATGAACACAGCACGAAGTTGTGTTCGCAGTTTATCAGCTAGCCAGTTCCATTTCTTGACTTTCCAAAAATGTCGCAGTTGTTCAAGGGCATTGTGCGCTCTTTTTTACAGTGTTTGCGCTAACAAACAACAGTGCAAATCGCGAAGAAGATAGCTGTGGATAAATCGCCTAAAGATTTGTGAAGAATTCTGAGATGTAAAGAGGAATTTAGCGGCTGAGTTCATCAAATCTGTTGCAGGTGGCAACATTACACAAATAAAGGAAGTAAGAGAAGTGAAAGAGTGGAGGGAAAGACGGGAAGAAAAGAGTGTCGGGAAATCCTAATATGAAGCTGGGTTTAGGCATATTTTCTATCTCTCATTCTACCACTATCCCAGTAGCATTTTCAATAACTTCTACGAGCCAAATTCCTCCAAGTAACAGTATCTGCCGCAGAAACTGCGGTGATGACAGCTCTTCAGAAAAAAATATTACGAAATCTTGTTGCAGTAGGTTTTTTTTGTGACCTCACCGTATGACACAAAAGGACCAATTTCGAGATTTAGAGTTTTAGAGTGAAACCCTCTGCAAGAAGCGAATGGAGTTGGCGGATCGAGTATTCTCATCGCATAGCCTACAGGCCATAAGCCTACATTTTGTATTATTTCAGTCGAAAAATATTGTGGAAAACTATTCAAAGAATCGTACTCGCAAAACTAATCCGGATGAAGAATAATTCCATTAAGCACTCGAGAATTTTCATACAGGAATGGTGGAAATATTCTAAAAGGAAGTATTCTCATAGCTCCATTGATTCTAGCCTGAATTCCAGAACACTCTAACAAAAGAATCACGAAATTATTGCCATAACTCTGATTGAAGCGCACAAAAAAAGGACAGAAAAAACAGGAAATGCTTAGCGATGGGAATGAGAAAAGGATCGAAAGGCAATGTCTGCGTCTCTAATCTCAAATCGCAAGGAAGTCGAAAAAAATCCTGATAATCCTCTTTGACACCTTGGGCTGACATTCTGCAAACTTTACACCACTCGCTTAGTCACTTATGCATCATTCGCATCGACTGACCATAGCGTTGAAAGTTAGATACGTTTCTCTACATCTCTGCCACAATTTACGGGACCAGCAGATAAAGAGATAAAGACAAAAGTGCGGAGAGAAATTCTTAAAAACAAAAAAAAATAGAGAATTACCATGATGCGATGAAGGCATCTGGAACATAAAATCAGACTACAAGCGTTTTCAGCCGAAAATTCTAATCATCGATCAGTTCCCAATTAAAACACAGAATCGTGCTTAACTGTGACCGTCGAACGTTTAGAAAACTTCGCGACTTGTTCTTGTGGTGAAAAATGTGGAAATGTGATACAGACTGTCGTTTAATAAAAATGAAGTCTCATAATGGTAGCAACGATTCCCAGAAGAGACAAGTATAAAATAAGGGGATAGCTATTCACATGGAAAGAAGGCAACGGGGAAATCGACAAGACGAAAGGAGAAGATCTGGAAATTCTCAAGATCTGGAAATTGGAGCAAAACAAACAAAAAGCTGCGCTACGTAGACATGATACAAAACAACGTCAGTTAAACAAGAATGCAGCACTAAAATTCACCTCGTCATTAGAATTTTTGTTGATTTTTATTCGCTTCCTATATGTTAAAAGTTGTTAGAAATACAAAAAAAAAAATCAGAAATACAAGTCGGAAAAAAACGCAAAAAAAGGTCACATAGTTCATGCCGGAAAGGATTTAATCGTATATCCAAGCTATTAGTACTGCTCAGAAAAGGAGGAAGAAAAAAAAAACGAACCAGACCACACAGTGAGAAAAGGGGCACGTGTGATCCAAAACATCGCATTGTTATGAATTAGCATTGCTTCATCTTCATCATTGTCCATAAATACTGAGAGAGAAGTCGGACAAAATTTTTGGGATATCACCTCAAATATTAGGAGCAAACAAACAATAACCAGCTGCAACGAACGAAGCAGTGCCACAGAACGGGATCCGCGCCATCCCATCCCGTTCACGGCCCGAGTTTTCAGAGACATATCGCGACGTCACACATATCAAGAGTTTGTGTTATAAGAACGGATACTTGCGCGACAGAACTGCGGCCAAATATGCTCTTTGGTGACGTTACGGCGGCCGAGGGGTGAGAGTCGGCTGAGTTGAGAGGAATTAATGCGCTCATTTTGGCGATTTAACAATCGAGGAGCGTAGGAAATTAGAAAAGTATTTCAATATACTCTTCTCATTTTCATGGTCACATTTTTTTTTTGTTCTGCAAAAAGTTAATTGATCTATGAGAAACCAGTCCAACAAATAGAAAAGGCAACACAACGCTATAAAAACGATACTTTCGTTGTGACAAGTCTTCATAGTCGCATTGCATTTAGTTCAGTTCTTTTTTAGAAATTGAGAGCCAGCAATTTTCATCAATGCACTTTACAAAGAAACAGTGAGAATTGAGCAAATTCGCATCTGGCACTCAAAATACAGCTCCGCCCTCTTTAACTCACTCAACTTCGACAACCAGTCCGAATTTCCATTTTTCACCTTTTCTACGACGAAACAGCGAACGAACGACGTTGAAACGTTTGAATTTCGAAAGTGAGACGATTCTAATTATTATCCGTTCAGAATATGGTTAACTCGTCTAACTACGTACTAAGTCGAAGAAAAACAACGTTCACAATGGTCTCGAATCGTGACCGTGATGAAAAACTCATAATTAATACTCAGTTTCGGAGAAATGCTATTCCTCCAGTGAACAAGTGTTCTTCAGCGCAAAAAAAAAAACAGAATTTGAAAATTTGATAAACAATTTTAAAACTTTAAATGGGCAAAAAGAAAATACAATACGCGAACCCAACCGTGTAATCGTCTTACATGCATTTATACCCTAGAAATTGACTTTAACGGGGTTTCTCCGCTTTTAAACGACTAAATCAATGACTACTTCAAATGCACTTTTCCATAGGATCCTAGACGATCCTGGTCTACAACTGGTTATAAGAAAGGCCAACTTAAAGTGAAGAACGTCCACGAGAAACCTCACCTGCCTCACTACATGAAACTCATCTAAAAATAGTTTCTTTGGAAGCATTGTTCAAAAATTCTGAAGATTCTCGACATTTCGACAACAATAACCTGTCAATCTATACATCAGTAAATGTTTTTCTCTAGATGTCTACGTTTTTTTTTTCCAAGCCTAATGTTACCAAAATCACTGTGAAGGAAAAATTATTGTATGAGGAACTTGTTTATTTTTTTTCTCACGAAAATTTTCGTAAAGTGTCATTGTAAAACTTGTCCGTAACTGCACAATTCGTGTCCTTGGCAAGTTTTTTCGTAGTACACTTAGTGAAGTTCACTCATATTTTCAGATAAGTGTTAGTACACATCAAAATACACACCAATTCGACAACCCAAGCTGTTATGACACTCCTGCCATGTTCGGAGAGATGGACTCTGCCGCTTTCGAACTCGTAGACTCACAGTAGCAGTACTTAAATACTTGAGGCGAACAGTGATCGAAAAGAGAGCATTACTAGGCATTCAATACCTTCGCCTATTTAGACTACACTGGTTCCTACACCAAATTCGTAGGGAGTGATCAACAAGATGGGCTTAGAAATGAAAATATGACTAATTCAGATTTTTTTCTTCTGCGACGCATTGTATTATATCAAAAATATTCGATATCGAGGAATATTTCGAACTTTTCAATTACTTGGCGTATCACTCAAAGGAGCACAAGGCAACCCCCAAGAAACGGTCATCACATGGGGTGCACAAATAGGAGACTGTACCAAACACATAATATTTGTATCTACTTCTCCGATCAATAAAAACAAGAATCAAGGGATCCTAAATAAAAGATGAAAATATTCTCAAGCTGAAACTAAACGAACGGTTTTTGTTTGCGACTGCGTGGATGCTACTGTCGACATCATCAGCAGTTGCGTAAACAAAACGGAACAATACAGACAAAGTCTCCGCCACAAAAATCGAACAAAGCTCAATTTTGAACAAACGAATCACATGAAAGTGAGATCGGACTGATACGCTAATCATAATCGCCCTAGTTGTTCCAGAATAGACGAAGGTGAAGCGACATTTCTAAGAAAACCCGTCGAAGCAGTCTCACCAACAAATGAACGGATAAAATTGCGTTTACAATGACAAATCCATCCAGGAAAGAAGCACATTCGGCTATTACGTATTAGGACATTGTAAGCAAAACAATTGACGAGTGGATGTTAGGCGGTGACTGTGAATTGCATGGAAGTGAGGCGGACGATTCTAAGGAGACAGTAGCTGAGGTGTTTTCGGAATGAACACTGATCTCAAGAACAAGGGAAAAAATATGTGCAGAACGAACAAATTAGAATTATTTAGTAACATACAGACAGGGGAACCAAAGTGTGAAATTCCCGACACTGTCCTCCACTCTGCGCACAAGGAAGTTCTTCAAAACATATCATTAAAGAGCTGAGGCTTACCCGAATACAAAAGTCTCACAGTCTCACCAATGCGACTATAACTTACATAATTGAAAGTCCGGTGGAACGTAACTTTGTCTGCCATGAGCGACAGGGGCAGGGCAACTATACTTTTTCCAGAGCACGCCTGGATTACTGAAGTCACTCTTTGTAAAGTCTAACACCGAGCAACTTTTGCAACCTTTACAAATTAGCTTAGGGTAAGGATTGATTGTGAGCGAAAGCAGAATAAAAACAGATAAAAACGTCTACTGCGAAAAAAAAAACATGAAAGTGAAATTAATGGTTAAGAGGAGGATGAACAGAAAACTATTAATCTTAGACCAAACAGAGCAAGCATATGCGATTCAACAGAATAACACGAAATTAATGCATACCGATCAATCACTGCCACTGGTCTCTGACATCCATTGTCAGTGATTGTTTGTAGCGGTTCCAATTCAATACCGTGCAACAATTTGTTCTAGCTAATGAGAAAAATACACGATGCAAACTTTTTCTCATCCGTGATGTAAGCTCTCTTCACTGGCCCATGTGTAACCAGCATTGATGAAAAAAAAAGAAATCCGCCAAAGCAAAAAACTGCAGGTTTGCAGCCTCAGAAACAAGATTACAAAAGCAAAATTTAGCATTAAAAATTTAAGGCATGTGTGCGCTTCTCTCAAAGTGCATTATCTTTTTGATTGTTCCTGCGTTCAGAAAAAAAAAATATCCGTAACCACAACCAGTACACTAACACTGATTTCAATGCTGCTTTCGAAAAAAAAAAAAAAGATCCGGTCTTTCAGCAAGGACTAGATGAAGAGCTCAGAACTTCTAAAATTAGGCCTGGTCATAGGAGAGAACCATTCTATTTGACAAATCCTTACAGATTGAATTGAAACCCACCTATAAACACAGTGTATGCAAGCGGTGGTGTCTAGTATGTATGCACATATATGGATATATCATCCAACCGATAGATTCGAGGGAAAACCACCAAATCGTTCGAAACGCAGAGCAACAGAATAAAATTCAAAAAACTAGATGATAAAAAAAAATTATGCCGCGAATGTGGAATAGCTCCGTCCACTTCACAGAATTATGCGTGGGCGGAGCCATTTGTTCGCCCGCAGAGAGGGCAATCGCTTGAGATTATCAATCTCTCCACTGACCAAGCAGCTCAACTCCAGCGTTCAAAATTATTCAATTCTATCATCCTTTTTCAAATTAGTTTAATTTAATGAATTTCTAGAGTTTATTTAGGGAGATTTACCTAGAAAGAAGCGAAGGGATGAGTTATTTACGAAATCTACCAGACTATAGATCTAGAATTAAGACTATAGAACCCAGTGCGTTCTATAGCCTTGTCGATCTAACAAAAAAATTCCCAGCTACATATTTTATGATGATCATCTATCAGAGGAAAGCAAAATAAATTGTCTTTTGGATTCTCCTTAGAGTTCCCTATAGTTTTTCCTGTAATTCGTTAATTCAGATGATAAGAACAGGGAAGAAATCCCATAAAATGCTCTAGTAACCAACTATAGAAAAGGCAAACATATTTTCAACTATCTTGCAGTCGGCAGTTGCATAATAATCAGTGCGCTGTGCCGATACGCAACTACCGCTTGCGATAACGTACCAACGAGAACCAACGGTTCGTAATACCTGTTCTTCTGCTCATAGTATGAAAAGAACAAAGATAATAATACAGTAATGCAGCATGCGGTAAGCGAAAAGCCGCATTATCACCCCAAATCATACAAATTTCCAAGAATATGTAGAATAGACTTTGCTCGCGAGGAATCTCTGAAAAAGTCTAAGATTCTCTCACCATCTCACTCCTCCTTTTGTTCCGCTAATATCAACAGCGTATATCCTCAGAATACATCCCGGAAAAAAAAAACATATGTGCATCAGCAAGCAATATGTTACGTATTATTGCACAACTGCCACATATCGACTAATAATCGTTCGCATGCTCTCCTAAACATTTGCTGAACAACAATTGTCACGCTTTCTTACACTAATCTATGCCTGGTGGGTGGATCAGCAAGTCAGAGCAACTGTTGACCCTAATTTATAAAGATTCTCATGCAGTTTCAACCTTAAAAAGGAGATTAAATAAATTCCTGGAATTGTGAGAGGTGTTTGGATCCATCATAAAAGTTCGTTAATGATGTTGCTCTTCCTGATTCAGTATTTCAATGTTTTGATCAGCAATACTTTTTTACCTAGAAGATAGCACTTAAACGAAAACACCAAACAACAAAAGGATAAATATCTAAGCGCTTAAAGCTTCAGAAACAACTGTCCATTTTCGAAATTGACCTCAAACCTCTATTTTCTTATTTATTTCTTCATTCTTCAATCATCTAAGAGGTCTTCGTCCAAAATTGCAAAGTGTTGGAAATTAGCCAAATATTGTTCAAATTTAACATCAGCTATTAGCAATTTTAGGTGTACTGTATCATAAACGGAGCAAAGAAGCCAGACCCCACAGACAACGCTGCTGATAAAGCATTGATTTTTGTTTCCTTTCCATCCTTCATCCTGTCATAGAGACAACACTTATTTATCCTTTGCAATCATTCCTGACTGTTATTTAACATGAAGGCCGAAACGGCGAGGAAATTAACCCCGTTCGTCGCCCGGTGTCAGGTATCGGACGCCTATTAGCAAGAAGGGAACGCATAACATGCGATTGCTTGTGAAATTTTAACTACTGCCAGAAAAAAAGAACATCATGCACTGATTAGAAAGCGGCTAAGGTCCATCTGTTCGCCAACTCTCTCCTGTTTTCGAGGATTTACATACAAAAAACCTACTGAAGAAGACCCAAAGCAATAGATTTTTCAAACGAGAATTAGACTAAACGGATTTTAACGCACCTATCAGTAGAATTAACGGGTTTAATACATGCTTCTACCTCCGAAAATCTCCTTAGAAATGTTCTAGGCATTATTTTCAGGGGTGAAGTTAAGTAGTTCCTTGTTTTTGACTCCTATACCCTTTCGTTGCAGGAGAGGAAAAATGGAAGCGGGGAATCATTCTTATCTAGCACCCCCCTAAATGAATAATAATAACATCGAAACTAAACCATATTTTGCAGTCCACCTCTTGAATATATACACAGCACATATCAAAGCGAAAACAACAGGAGCGTAAATGCGAATATAACAATTAAAACGGGACAACAACCACAACCTCAATTTATTCCACTAAGCAACGAAAGCAAGCGCATTGGAATTCGTCATATTAGTTACGATTCTAGGAATTCTAGGAATTCGAAGAAAAATATTCAAGAACACGAATCGAAAGTCAAAAAGCATCTCGACGCTAGGTGCCGACAGAAGCATGCTACAAATTTCAGCGCTATGCGATGAGGGGGAGCCGCGGCAAGCGGAAAAAAAACGGAGGAACGACAACACAACCGCTCAGTCTCAGACAAGGAGCAAATCGCACTACGCACAACTTATCGCACATTTCTCATCTCGAACAGTCGCGCTGCAAAAATCGATTAACAATCTAACAACTCGTAGAACAGATCATTAATTGCCTAGCAAGCTGAAATGCAGCATCAAAAGGAGGCCCGCGATCCAGAAGAGTGGATAAATAGTGTGAAAGTATTATATATTTATTTCAATGGGCATAGATTTAGAGCATTACAGCATTTCATCGTTAAAACATTGATCAATTGAAGTGAAATAGTTCTCAATCGCTCCAAAAGAAGCGATTTGTTGGAATCGAAATTACAAAAACCACTAACACGGCATAACTGTGTGAACTAGGCGCGAAATTTTGTAAATTGTAAAGTGAGACTTCATCGAGACTAACTGGAAGAATTAAGCGAAAACTGGTCCTCACGCGGTTTTTGAACCCAAACAAACAGATGGATACGGGCAAAGAAAGATGCAAGCGCATCTAACCAACTCAAGGATCATTCTCCGAACGAGAAACACCTTCGGCTTTATAATAGATTCTAAAAGACCTCTTTTGAGGCAACAACACAACAAAAACTCAAAAATCTTGCTGAGTTTTGTTGTCAAAACTCAACTTTGACAACAAAACTCAGCAATAACAACTGCAATTTTATTTAATCATTGGGGCCTCACTATAAAGAAAACTATTTCACTCAAATTCACATCCTGAAAAGCATTTTAAACCGAGCAATTGCACAGATTGCGCAAAAATCTTTTACGAACGGAAACTTTTTAAGATCGGATATTCTACGCGGTTCACCTCACTGAATCACCAACATTAAACCGTGCTAAGGAATTCATGGAATTTCGTTGCTTAGTTCTATCTTTTTTTCTGACGAAAAATATTCACGCAGTACTAGTTGTATGTATGAGATCTGCAGGAAAACAACGTGCATATCCAACCAACAAACGTCAACAAAATAAACACGATATGACTGCTGCCATTTCCAGCACAATTTTATGGAAACTATTTAATCAACTGACATTCAGTATATGCCCAGGAACAAAAACGCCGCCTTCTACTTCAAAAAAGGGTCCATTACGTCCACCATTAAGTAGCTGTTACTAAGAAATGGGAGGAAACTACTGTGGGAAGCGCATCGTCCGTACATGCAATACCCGAAGCCAGTGCTCCGATCCTCATTACTCTTGGAAGGTTGACGAGTGGATCCTCATCACTCGGGCTGAACCCCGTGAGCTAGACCACCTTCACTTAAGGAGGGTCTGGCTCCTTCCTATCGCCTATGGTATCGCCTCAAGTAGGAGGGTATCATACATGCGAATCGAGATACTCTCACAAGGGCCTGGGAGTGAAAGCAGACGAAGTTTGCAGAACACTTTCATGGCGATTTTCGCCGGAGTTCATTTCTCCGAAATTATGAGACTCAAAATCCCATTGGCTTTAAAGAAATGGATAGACGACAGCTATCTATCCAGTAGATCCCGTTTTACACCGAGAAGTATCGCATTACTGCTAGAACACCTATCTGTTCGGTAGACGTCCAATACCCACCACATTCATCAATTAACATACGCACTAATTCCTGCCTGCAGAATGTACTTTGTCAAGCCAGACAATCCACAAACAAACTGTGTAATACGGAAAAATCCGTCATGACGAACCGATCAATAAATCAATACTTCGCGACATTAGCCAGTTCTTAGTTTAATGAGCGTCTTCAGTGACAAAACCAAACAATGCGCCGTGCGTTCCGCCCGCACGCGAACAAATGCTGTTGCGTAAGCAAATTGGAGGAAACATTCCAATGTAAACCCGTAGGTCGCATTTTACTGAAACAATGATTGCGTAGGAGTGCAATTGGGGAGAACAACAAATAGTTTACAGACTTTCGATCGGTGGTTAACAACTACCGACGCAAAAATGCCGTTGGCATAGGTGCGGTAGGGAGAAGCCGGGCCCTCCTCAGAAGGGGGTTTAGCCCATGAGGTGCAGCTCATGTGAAGGGGGTCTTTTCGCCAACCGTTCAGAAGTGAAGGAGGTCCCTTCCCCAACCGCTCAAAAGTGAAGGGATCAGAGCACCGGCTCCACTATCGCATCCATGGCCACTGGTAATCGACCGTCATCCAAACTCAAAACATTGGGACGACTACTGCACGAGAATTAGCAAAGTTTGGCTCCAAAAATATGGATGAGAAACCTAACCTGCCACAGCCTAACAATTGTGAGATTCAACTAGATTATTCTAGATGAAAAGCTTAAAAAGCACTCCGAGACCAGATAAAACAGAGGGGAATTTTCTGATAATTTCCGCTACCTATTCAATATCCTTGGTGGAGAAAAAGAGCGCTTCAGATCATGGTAATATATCTTGGCCAGGGCAGCTAGATTGTCAATGGCCGCTAGTCAAGGAGAGTTGGAATTCGTCATCGTGGATAATGGATGACACTCGCTCAATTGCTTGACCTTAATAGTTAGAAATATGAACAAGTACGAAGCGGTCGGACAAGTTCGTCGAAAGCAAGTTCACGTACGAAGAGAAGAGGCGAGCAGAAATTGAGAAAAAAAATCGAAAACTGCTTCCGGTAACATGTAGACTTCTAGAAAAAAAAAACCGTACACAATAAATGTCATTTTACAACTGCCAGAAGATAAAGAGCAAGAAACCTAGAAGCGCAACTCACTAATTAGCAATGTCTTGGCAATTGAAAAACCCCTTAAGATGTGAAAAGACTGTCTCTAACATGTATGAACTCTCCTTCGTGAAATTTTTAGCAAAATATTCAAGTAATGCAGGGAATTCGAAGCGAATCAACGAACGTCTTTGAAACTGATCTAACAGCCGGCATCTCACTGATGGGCCCGAACGCTTTCGATGATGCTCTGTGTAAATAACGTAACACAAGCGCTTTTCATAGAACAAAACATGCAGTTCCAGGAAAACTTGTCTACAGCTGTTGTGAGCAGATAAACGTTACAAAGTTCAGTCTATTTTTTGGCTTACTAAAACAACCTTACTAAGTAAGGATATATTAGGTGCGTAGTGACATCGCAACAATCAAAAGATCAACAAACTGAAGAGGCAGGAGGGATAGGATCCTCGAACATTAACAGAAACTCTTAGAACAACTTCAAGTACTTATGATAGCAGTGCTCGGATCACACGTTCAAGTCACATAGAAAGAGTTCAGAAACAGAGAATGGAAGAAAAACAAAGTAACAATGAAGTTGATGTCGAGAACAGATCGAAATGAAAACTTCAAATCTCTAAATCTAAAACACAGGAAAAAAAGAAAACAAACATATAGATAGAACGAAGTAGCACTAAGAATTCCTGAGATTAAAAAAAGGTTACTGTTCATGTAATTTAGGGTCCCATAATCTTATTTCAAATGGGGGAGGGCTACCTCTAAGCGCAGTCAGGAAAACCGCATTATCTTCGATCCTCATCGACGAATCCAATCACGTGTAACTGTGCGGTACCTTACAAAAACACCACAAGTCCCTTTTTGCTTATTTTAGCCTTCCAGGTTACAAGAAAAAAATATTCGTCAGAATATGGACTCATGATAAGCATTCGAGTGTCTTGAGGAACAACAATCGATTTGGAACATCCCAGAGAAATGGACCTTTCCAAAGGATAAAATCCCATCTTGGTTCAGTGCTAAGAAGCTTTCTTCGAATCTGTAGCGGTCGTTTTTAATTCAATTTTTTACGCTGATACAAAGTTATAACATAGCACAGAACATTAGATCATTCTTTTCTTCTTTTTTTCTCTGCAGCACTGAATTTGTGGAATATTTCACATTGCTGTTGTCTGCGTATATTGCAAAAAAAAAAAAAACAACAGTCAGTAGTCTCAGCAATCACTGCAAGTCAAAAAAAAAAGTGTGCTTATCCATTTTCGCAGTAACTGTTGGTGCCTCTATAAAACAAATGACGTCTGAATGGATTGAAAATTGAGTATTAGCGCGCCCAACGTCAAAATCAGCATATATGAAGATCGAAAGACTGACATACATACATATTTCTTTCGAATAAAATGCTGAATGAATAGAATGTTTTTCAAACACTTCTTGGAATTGGACATTCGGGTAGATTTCTTATGGAAATGTTCCGAAAATCCATTGGATCTTACTATATTACATCTTACTCCGTTCGAAATCCTATTTTATGTTCGTTCCCATATCCCTTCTCTACAAAATATTCGCTTATTCGAGCATTCAACATTAAATTGAATTCGTTTGAATTACCGAACATTCGGCAATATTCTTGAGTGCAACACTCCTCTGAAAAAAATTTCTCTAACTAGAGATAAAAGATCAAGAGGAATTGCAACTTTTACATCATTCCTCTTTCTGTTCGGTGGGATTTGGAACTAAATCTGGCGCGATATTTCCCCATTCGCTGAAGTGCTTGCTTAGACGAAGAACTCAAAGGATTTTCAAGGGAGACTGAAGGAGATTTTTTTCATGGATATCCGTTCCGAATAAAAGAGCGAGTATGCGCATTGAGCTAAAAAGTTCAAGTATTTTGCCCTAATTTCATTATTATACCCACATTAAAAGTGGAATCTCATTCCCAACGAGATTACTATCGTATTTCACTTTTTTTGTTCAGCTGCAAGAATCTGCATTTTCATTTTCCGTCTGGATTCCGGAAGCTCCAGAAAACACCGAAGCGATAAACAGGAGGATGTAGGCTAATCTACACAAAAAAGCTAACCCTAGAACCAGCAGCAGAGTGGAACAGACTGCTCTGACAGGTCATTTACATCGCACATGCGATCCTTTTTCACTGGAGAAGTGGAACGCTAAGCAATGACATCTCTCAGATGAAAAATTATCGGTCCAGATGTCTTGAAAACTTGAAACTTTTTCGAATAGTCTTCTTTGGTGAGCTGCTAAGGATTATAGAGGAACTTGAAACTTGAATTTGAACTTCTACAGGAATTTGAAAGAAAGACATATGAGAATCACAACTACGTTATTAATGAGGCTTGGATTCATATAGCCACTAATACATTTTTATTAATTTTTATAAATTTTTATACAACCCCGAATATGCTCTAAAAATTATAGCTGAGCAAAAATCATAGCTGGTGCAGGCCAATTGTAGTTCTACTTATCAGCAAATATTCGAATAATTAAATGCTCTCAGCAGCCATGCATGACATTCTTCTCAAAAAGATATCCACAAGATATGGAAATTGCCGCAGACGCTCGACATTTCATTTATCTCGCATCTTCTCAAGCAAAAACGTTCGAAGACCAAACAACTATACGTTTAGGAAAGAATTTTAAAAAGATACTAAAGCAAGTAAGCAACAATTAAAACGGTGGCCTAGGCCTGACGGAGGGATCAACGGGATGAGAAGGGCGTGCGGAAAGCCCCTGCATGATATGCAGAGGGACGGGGCGTCACACAGCTAAACGGGTTGCCGGGAGGGATCCCCCGCCAACAGCGCAGCTCGCTACACTGTTGCTGCTGCTTTCTGCTGTTCGGACCGGTCCTGCGCGCCTCACACCCATTCGGTCAGTCGCACTGTTGACGAGTGCCGCATTCCGATCTACTCGATCCCCAGTGGCTTTCGTTAGGCGGACGGGAACTGCGATTCTCAACCAATAAGGGGGAACTAATCAGAAAATTCACGGGATCCTGGCCGGGATTTTGTTCCAAAATATAGCTGTGTGCTTCGGATAGCGTTACTCCTCTGAACTGACATCTTCACCGGCTTATTTGAACTGGAACAAAGATATTATGGCTCACGATTCAAGAATAAGGTTCCTCAACGATTTCAGGCAGCACTCTCTAGAGCAGAATTCACGGGAAAGTTTCCTTTAGATTATATTGGCTGCAATATTACTTCAGTAGGCAATAATTACGATTATTTTCTTCTTTTTTTTGCCTCAGACCCAAGAAAAGCTTGACACACTAGTTTAATCGTACATTCAGATAACAGTACACAAGCTGGTTTTACACATTTACACAGTTCTTCCAAACTATGTTTTGCGGAACAAGAATTACTAATTATTATTACTAATTAATTAATTAAAATTAACTGCTTTCGATCTGACTAAATCTTATGCGTGAAGCAAAAATTAGGGAAAAAAACAAACTTTCGTCTGTTTTCCCGAAGTAATTTTTATACTGTGTTCTTATATCATACACTGTAAATGATTTGTGTTTACAGCGTTCAACTACCAGATACTCCACAAGAAACTAGGCATGGAACCTCCAGTTTCCAGCAGTTATCAACCTGCGATTGGTGCATCTAAGTAGATGGATGAGGAAGCGAGAACCATTTGTTGTAAAATCGCATGGACTCAGACTAACCACTGATGCGACGAGTTATCGATTTTTCAAGTTGGATTATCGACGTTGGAAAAATCCTTTCTTTCATTTTTCGCTCCAAGTTTTCTTAATTTGTATGTAATATTCTATAGCATTTTTTCCATGTAAGATTACATCAACTAGGACATTACTGGTACAATCAAGACGGTTATTGAGTCTTCCATGTGAGTAAAGAGGTCCACAATACAAAGCCACATAAATCTTAAAGAAATAGGAAGCCTGCTCCACACAAAGAGAATGCCAAACATTTGCAGAATATATCCATTCAATGAGACTATCCGTGTTTTGCATGAAAACGATCTTATCAGTCAGGGACTGTCATTAATAAAACATAGAAAGCTGGAATACAACAGAAGATTCGCGCATTCGATTGTTTGCGAGGAAAAACATGCGTCTGTGTGAGACAGTGCGTTTCTACCGCTACAAATCTAGCCGAAAGATACCGAAAAAAATCACAGGATGTAGGTGCACTGTGTTGGATTGCGGACGGAAGAATACTACAGTTCGATGAAAAATCCCCAATCACCATGATCCATCCCTCATCTGTTCTGTGTTAGTCGGCAACGAATCTACCATAAACGTTTGTGTGGTACGAGTCCCGCTACAGCTTGACAATCACATTCTTCCTTCAGTTTGTACTTAATAGGCGCATATCTCAAAACAAAACATAATTTTCACTGTGCATTATTGAGCCGTCTCAGTAATCTGAGCAAAATTTATTGCAAAATGTGCAAAAAACACCAAACATCTCGCAAAACATCCCCTGCAACATGCAACAACCGCACCGAATTGAAAGCACTGAACTGAAAGTCCAATGCGAACATTCTGGAACGTTCATAAACATCGGAAATATTGCGATATTATTATTTTTTACTACATAAAAAAATACGAATTGAACTAGCTAGTAAATGAGCCCAGTGTGGGACAAGAATCGTGCCCACATTACCAAAACAATCATACAAATGCAGAAAATGGTTATCGCTCATCCCATCATTTTGTCCATTATTAATGTAAATTTCTTTATTTTAAGCGCATTTCGTCGCTTTAAAAAGAATTCTACACTGATTTCAAATTCAATCTCCTAATTTATTCAATATATCAGAATGCGGCTGACTCGCATTAGTGCATAATCGTCAACAGCAAAATATCGTCAGGAAACTTCGTCGATAATAGAGTTAACCAGTTAATGCCATCTGACGTCACAAGCTTCGAGCAAGACTTCACATTCATATCTCTTCGGTAAAATTAACGGGATTACTTCCTGTTTATGTTGTGATCTCTGTGCATTCTCCACATCATTTGCGCTACAATTAACACATTCTTTGCATTTTAAGTGTTGTAATAGAATAGCGCATCAAAGTAGGTGAAGGCTAGTCATTTACGTAATTGTACTGCATTGTTTTCCTTCCGTTCATCTCTAGTAAAGATGAGGATCTAGCCCCTGTGGCGTAAAAAACCAAATATAGATTATTATATGCCTTGCAAAGAAGCCAAATGAGCAATTTTGCGACAATCCTCTAACAGAAACGGCGCATGCCAACACTTTGTCTTGAACCAGTTTTCAGCTGAGACACTGGAACTGCTTCCTAAGCAGATTAACCGAACTTATTAAACCACGTCAATGTAAAATAATATTTTTAATTTGTCGAATGACTGAGAAGTGATACACGTATCAAACAATCCCAAAATTATATTAAAATAAGCGCACTAAAAGTTACAAAGCCATCAAAAAAAAATTGATGCCTTAATTACTTAACCGATCGCTGGCATAGCCCGAAAGGTAGGAATGCAAACAACAAACAGCTGACTTGCTACCCTGTTACACGAACCCTTTAAGTCCCCTCTAGTACAACGACTTCAAAATACAGACATCAATCAATGTAACTCCAATTTAACTCTGCTTTCAGCTCTAGGCCTTATCTCAGGAATAGCCTATAGAAGGATGAGGATTATCCATGATAGAAGGTAGTGAAATGGGTTGTTTTAGTCAAGATTTCTAATGGCTCAATTTTAACGTGTGCTAGGTTACACATGAGCACCATGGAATGTCAATAGTGCTTAGGGAAGGAACAATAAACAAATAGTGTCGTTTTCTACGTACGAGGACAAAAGAGGTCGCGCATTAAGCTGTGAAAATTGTAACTAATTGTATTACTAATTGCACAATACGTAGGTCCTCCTCTAGTAAAGCAGTGTCAGTACGAAAATCAGTAAACCAGAAATTAAAAAAAAAAAAACATAACAATTTTAAAAAGTGAGGAAGAGATTAAGCTAGAAGACAATCACAAATTTTATCTGAAAGCATCGCAAGGAACAGTGCGACAAAATATTTAGCAAATTTGAAAACCATGAATTTTATTTAGACAGTGGCTGCTGTTGTTGATCATATTATTCTTTTCTTAAATTAGTGTGACATTTACTAGAAATGAACTCCGACAGATGACTTACCACACACAAATACAGAAAAAAAAGAATAGAAACATAGTTGGAGCTTATGAAGTAAGTCCTTCGAATAACTTTGATTTCTCCTTCCAGAGACAGTGGTAACTATTGTAAAAGAATATCAGTTCACTTGTAGATGCTTCCGAAGAGAAAACAAAAGAGAAAGATTCAGATCTGGACTCACGTTCCTAATAAGCCAGCAATTTGTGCAGCGGTGAGCTGTTGCAGTTCTTGTTGTTGTGCTGGCGACAACTCGACTCCTTCGTTTTCCTTCCCGTCCAAATCTGGTAAGTATCTGCCGATTCCAGCTGGAAATACAACGTAAAACAATGATCAAAGTGTTTTTACGCTATGATGTTCAGTCAAATGGACTATTTAAAAGCAGATTTTAGAGCACTTTTGCAGAAAATCTGCAAAAGACAACGAAAAACACTTCCGCGATCCTACAAAAATATAGAGAATTTGAACCACTACTTTAGTCATTAGATAAACAGAAAGAAATAAGTTCCAGGTTCAGAGGATGAACTCACCCGCTTGTCGTTGCTGCAGTGCTGAGATCATGCTTAACAACGTTAACGCAGTGCTGAAACGAACTGCTCGAAAAAAGATCGAAAAACGCCACGATAGCAAGGAAAACCGAAAAACAAGAGATACAGAACTTGTCATTGGCTTGAATGCGCGAAATGCGCTGCAAAGAATGTGCTATTAGCACATAATTGAAGGTTCAAAGCAAAACACAACACAAAACAGCACAGCCAACCGATCGTTTTCCAGCTGATGTCGGAAGTATGCCGCCGAAGAGTGCGAAGAATTGCAAAGTTGATGAGCGCCGAAATTTTGCATATCTGATATTTGTAAAAATGTATTTATATATAAAACAAATTATCAATGAACAACTATCAAGATTGGAGATTCTTAGCAAACGAATGCGATAAGCGCACTCCTGTACGTGACATCCTGCAAGAAATGATTTCTTTTTCATACGGACAAGAAAAAGAAAACACCGTGAAGAATCCGAGAAGTAAAAAGCAAATTAAAACACTGGCGGAGCTTATAAGAAATAAAAAAAAATGTGACGAAATAACTCGAAATTGGAACTGACTCCTGCTTAACTACTATTGTTTACGAAACAAACACCACAATTACGGAAAAGCACTTATCTGTAACTAATAGAGTTATGAATACAATATGTAGGCAAAGATTTCGTTAACGTTTGACGAGGCACGCCCTCACTCTCTCTCACTCGAAAAAAAAGTGCCGTGTTACACGCGCGTTCGCACCACAAAACTATACCAAAATCAGAGCTCGGCATCACTTCCCTGTAAATCCATCACAAAAATCTCAAGCAAACCTTTCTTCCCTAGAACTGCCGCATCTTTATTTCGCCTAGCTGACGATGTGGTTTTCTGATTGAATATTGATTGTGACGACGAAGATAGCTCGTCCGCACTAGGAAAAAGAAAATTTACGAAAAAAAAAACAGTGAGAATATCCAGAACCAATTCACCTGCCCACTAAAGGCATTCCCTGATCGAAATGCCGCAGATCACATTGTTCGATTGGCAGATTCAGAGCAGCTGGATAGGCTGGCAGCGGCCCTACACTTGCAGACATCACCGGTGCCGCATAGGTGGTGATCGGCACTGCAGTCGAGTGAACGCTGGATGCGGCACCGCATGAACTGCCACGAAATCTAAACCACATCTACTAAAATACTACTGTACGCGTTGTTTAACACCACTCAGCCAGTTCAATGAATCCAGTATTTTTTAATTTTTGTACTCTTTTGTTTTTGTTTTGCTTCGGAGTTCAATTTATTAGCAAAAAAAAATAGGCCAGTTTCAACCTACTGACACAAAAAAGGCTCTACTAATATAAAGAGATCAAAACTATGAGAAAGTGGCAGTGAGTTGAATCCGCCCGTTTAATGGATTCACAATTCTTCGCGTTTTATTTTCCAAAAACCCAACTAGATGGCGAAGAACTTGAAGAATGTCGACAAACGCAGAAATTTGTGTAGAAAAATTCATTCTCGTAACAAGAACAAAGCCGTTCTGTCGATAAGAATGTCAGGAATGCTCCAGCACCATCTTCAACTGTTGTTTTAAGTACCAGGGCAGTGCAGCTTAGTTGTCATTACACAGCTAATTAGAAGGCAGCACATCACTGACATTACATATTTCCACTGCTTGGAACTTCTACCCCTACAAAACCATCTCTTTCCGATCATCACCTATTCCCTTAGCTGAAAAGGCACTTTAGAACGATTGTGTAGCCTTATGAACTATAGCAGCGGCCTTGTTACCGAAAAATTGTTTCGGCATCTGTGTATCTCTGAGTATGGAACGAAATCTAAGTGATTGCATTTTCGTAAAAACGTACACGGCGGTGTGAAAGTAGAACAATACTGAACAACTTCATAAACGAAATTAAGAAATAAGCTCAAATAAAACATGAAAATGTTAAATAAATTCAGTTTGATGAGATCTCTTTAAGCTTGTAAGAATTTTGAAATAAAAATTCATAGACAGTCTTCGTCAACAGCAAAATGATTTCGATCAATATTTATGTCCATAGTATCTTTCGGCTGTCTCTGTACAACAACGAAAAGCAGTAGTGATTTTTGAGAAACGTATAGGTGCCGTCAAACTTCGAAGTCATTGAAGAAGACAACGAAAATTTGCGAGAATTTACTTTTCATGAGTGTCGTTTGCGGGCGGAGCATTCTTGGCTTCTTCACCAACAATCAATACCTATCAAGAACAAAATCGTACGCGTGAAACACCGCACGCGGTGCATTAGTCCATAAAAAAAAGATTTGAAGTAAGCACCTATACTTCTCAGTGTTAGAGCAGCAAGATCACAACATTTCTTTTCATCTATCTCTTTTTTGGAAATATTGATGAATGTCAAGATAAAAACGGCACGACCAGACAGAATCGAAAACAATGTCACAATTATGGTAGCGCCAATACCCGCATCTTGTGTGGCTACTTCCCCGGAGAGCGAGATGTACGGGCAGTGCGCTATCGTCCGTAATGTCTGCTACAACTCCGAATCACACCTTACCACATATGCAATACCGAAAAAAACATGGTCTTACGTCAATGTATCGTCATCGCAAGGTTATAGGCACGATCGAACTCGTTTTTGTGACATTCTGGAGTGGGGAAAAAAGAAAAAATATACTTACTGAGATACAGGAGCTGTGCCAGCCGCCACATACGTTACATTGTTCTCACTATTGTCATCAAACTCTTCAAGCTTCGAGTGCACGGAAAATGAGGCACTTGGGTGTAGATGAGCTAGAGCAACGACTCTACGAAAAATTCAACTTCCAACGAAAAAAGAGAACTAACTACTCTCACTATCATCGCCATGCCTATTGCTTCCTGACGACCTATGATCACGTTTCGTAGACGACCGCGACCGATTGGAGCCCAGTGACACATTACTACCGGACCATGAATGCTGTCTTCTGCAACTGTTATATGGAGCACACGACCATACTGTACAAAAATGCTGTTACCGCGTACAGCAATCCGTTAACTGAATGGGGATGCATTAAGTTGTCATATTGTGCTGGTTGCTGTTGTATACGATACACCTCTACGTCATTGTTTCGATGTCTTGATCGACGACTATGATCGTACGCTAGAATCTTTATCATCTAAACATGCAAAATGAGAAACGAAAACGACAACAAGGTAAGTTCATCTGACGACATCACGATGGGACAGTAAT
Source organism: Necator americanus (assembly GCF_031761385.1). Taxonomy (NCBI): domain Eukaryota; kingdom Metazoa; phylum Nematoda; class Chromadorea; order Rhabditida; family Ancylostomatidae; genus Necator; species Necator americanus. The sequence continues at coordinate 1,035,423 of NC_087371.1, forward strand.
GTCATGATGGATTTTAAACAACCTGTAGATTGCTGCGCAGCAGAGAACGCTGTTAGTTACTAAAGTGGTGAAAAAAAAACAAGATAATAAACAAAACGGCGAAACTAAATGTGGCTAAACCAAATTGCTCCATGTTTGATCAGTTATCAAATGTTCCAACACATTAAGTGGTGAGATTTGCAATGTAGTGCATCTAGACAATTTCTTATTTCACTACTTCGTATGTAGCTGTGAATTTAAAGGATCGGAGCATGGTTACAGTCACCTGCGTCATCGCACCACAGCAGCAACACAGCTGTGTCGAGCGTGAGGCGCATAGTCGGGTCAAAACGACATGAATCACGAGTGTAGTTGCCGTGCATTTGCTTACACGCTCGGAACAGCGCGGTGGAAGGAGCCGTTGCAATCGAGGTGGGACTGTCGCAAACTGCAGCGAAGGGTGGTGCCAGCAAGGGTTTCACCACGCTCCTAACCGCTACGCTCCACCGAAGTGCCTCGAGAGAAGCCGCGTATGCAATTGCGTACGCGCTTCATGTCGTTTTAACCCTACTGTACTGATGCATCGATTGAAAAAGTCAATGAGAAAGTTCTGGCGTGATCATAATTTGACAATAAATTATGTCACAATAGACTGATCATAAAGAAAAAAAAAAAACCAAACACCTTCCTATAACAAAACTTCCTCAACAGAGCTACTTCGAAGTGGAGTGAGAAGTGTCGGGTAAGCAGTGCACAATTTCAATTTACGAGTAAAACAAAACACTAGCCTTTCACCGTAGGGCGGCGAACATATGGATTTTTTTCTTGGCAAACGAAAGCTTACAGTTATAGTGTCCTCTGCGATATCGTGAATTGATCACTGTTCCATAGTGTACTGTAGATGACGAAACTCTATTCTCAGTCATTTCACCTAGTATAGGAAAAAACCAGATCCACTAAAGAAACCATAGTGTAGAAGTACAACATAAAAGAATGAAAAGAGTGATAGTAGATAATTCAGCGTAAAATCACCTGAATTTGTATAATCTTTATAGCCAGAAACTCTATGTCGATGACTGCTGCTACATGTCTTAGCTGTTGAAACAGATTCTGGAACGAATTTCTAAAAAATTGAAGAGAAAGTTTTCGTCATAAGCACACACTCTATACATTAATGACAATTCCATGAACCTTAATAAGTAGCTAATGTAGTTGTAAGAAATATTCCTCAAAAGTAGGTCTACACAGATCTTCTGCAGTAAAAAATGATAATTATTGACTAGGAAAGAACATAAAGATGTTATGAATAGAAGAGGTATAACTCAATAAATGAATAAATAAAATAACTTAGATCGCCAAAAAAAAAACAATTGCAACAGGTTGGTTGATGTAGAAATGGGTGGAGGCTATCGAGTTTATTATCTCGCAACTGCCTTTCCCCATTAATTTGAATGAGTTTCATTTTAAAAGGTGAATTGCACACAGGGCTGTTGTAGCGCAGTAGAAAAATGCGGCGCTGATGCCGCAAGGTCGATGGTTCAAAATCGTCCTAGTGCCAACCAAGCCTTTCATTCTTCTGGGATCCATAAACGGGAGCGAGAATTGTCTGGGAAGATAGAAACACTGACTTAACACATCGGCTAGCGCCCGCAAGTCATTGTATGAGCCAACACGCGTTTCAAAATCTCATCAAACTACAGGGAAGAAAACGTAGGCGCATCCCGAGAGGATTGATAAGTAATTGACTTTATCCTTTTAATTGCATACATGCAAAAGTTGCGAAATAAGTGACGAAAATTCGCAAAAAAAAAAACTAATTAAGCAAGGAAAAAGAATTTGTAAACTTCAGCTGTCGAATTTGAAAATGGAGCCACAAAGAAATGCGCCCAGTTTTAAAATATTAATGTTTTGAAGAAGACTCGATTACTCACATGATTATGGCACCCCACGCAGTATCAATACCTATTTTCACCCCACTGTCACAGTGATGTTCAGGCGACAAAGTCTATTAATTATCCTCGTTAAGAGACAAAAGTCATGTAAGGAGAGCAACTAACGCATATGTCGACACCCGGCAATGATACAGGTTACTGAAATTGGTAATTTTTAGAAGAAAAACACCACATTTCCAGCTAAAACGTACGTGACAGAGAAGGACACATCAACGTTCTTATAGTTGTAGTCGGGTCATAACGAGATGAAGCACGGTGCATTTGCGTACGTGCTCCAAACGGTGCCGTGGAGGCAGCAGTTGGAACCGAGGTGGGACCTTCGTATACTGCAGCGATGGATGGTGCCAACAAGGGTCCCAGTGCGCTATTACCCGCTACGCCCCTCCGCACCGCCTTGAGAGAAGCCGTTTACGTAATTCCACTGTGCTTTCTGTCGTTTTGACCCTACTATAAAAGAAGTGGAATTTATCGAAAAATACAAATCCACCAAAACCAAGCGGAAATCATATAGAATTAGGGAAAACGTAAAGATGATTTAGAAGCCCAACATAGTGAACGTAGATAAATTCGATAAGAACGTAGATATCAAGGAAATTACGAACCATCTGCGGTGGGGCCGCTTGAGTCGACACTGCTCTCGTCAGATTTCCATGAAGAGGTATGTCGCATAGTTTCCTTGAAATTCCATTATAAGAACACGTGAATCGGATTATGCAGAAAAAAATCTAAGGATTGACAGCGTTTGTAGAATAGAAAAAAGGGATTGGAGAACTGATCAACCCGACTGTCAGTGCTACCAGAAACGACAAGATTACTGATGTTCGAGAGCATTTTAAAACATTTTTACCGAGAAATCCCCACAAATATCAAATTCCTTTGCAATACTATTGGAATGAAATTTCTAAAATTCTGCAGATGATCTGTGCCATATATGGCTGCTAGGAATAGAGTTTGGGAAAAGTACTTACCATCTCAAGATGCTCACTGCTAGCAGGGAGCGGGCACAGCAAACACTGAGAAGAAGGCAGTATTGGGAACCAGACGAAGATTTCTCCAGACATTCTGTAACCACACCAAATAGAACAAAATTACAGGAAATCAAAAGAGTTGATCTACCTTTGAAAATGTTCACAGACCTGAGGATCGTACCTAAAGCGGTTCATATGTCTGCGGAAAAATGGAAAAAAACCTCACCTTATCTTACGTAATGAAATTGAATTTATATTGGATTCGCATATTTAATACTAATAGATCAAATTGCAGCGCATTTACAACCTTACCACGGGGAAATCTCTGGCCCAATCGATCAACGGTAACGCTGCAAGGAATGCAGTTGGTAACTTCTGCAATCCTCATTCGGACTTCGCACGCAAATTTGCACACTGATAGGGGATATAACCGATAAGAAATCATTCTCCGGCTTCATGACGACAACAAGTTATCCATGGCTACGCAAATTATCGACTGATGAGGTGCAAACAGGAAAAGGCGTGGCCAGAAAAATGAGTTCTCAGAAAAACGAGTTGTAGATCCGCCCGGAATCTTCATCTGTGTAAAGGTACAGACCTCGAGAAGAGTTTTGACATCAGAAATAATGTAAAGTAAAATAAAAATTACCTGATATCCAAGCAGCGTTGTTCTGGCGAGCTCTTGAAGCGTCTTCGTTGCGGGACGCTCATTCGCGGCGTGGCCGCTGCACGTCGCCAGGCGAGCGTCCCGCAATGAAGACGCCAGAGATACTTGAGAACGGCACACAGCATTGAGAGATTTTGACTACGTTATATGGAGTTTTTTTTTTTCTTTTTTTTTTGGTTTTTTTTTCTATGACGACGTTCTGAGGCAGAGCACGAGATCGAGTAACTCTGACTTCTGGATCAACATGCTTTAAGGCTCTCTTCTTCGGAGACAAGACAGTAAGTAACTCATAGCCTCCCATAGGTGAACTTTTACTTTGATAGAACGAAATTCTAGTAATTTAGCATCCTTTAAATGAACATTTAGGATTCGAATGTAAATGTGAAGCCCACTTGGGACGAATCTCGTGGGATCAGTTCAGTCCCAGTCGCTGTCCAAAGCTGTCTCATCTGAAGTCATGCAGTGGAATCCGCAAATCTGAACATAGAAATCACTACGATTACATTTTTCTGCATCCTTAAGTAATGAGGTACTTTCCTTCCACTTAGTCATTAAGCATTTTAAGGATAGAAGTGTAGTTGGGTGGTGCACTCGATCGCACGCTTGTTTCTGGAAGTAAATAACTAAGTTAGTCGGAGCCCTAAAACTTAAGCATTATTCTTTGGGGATCTCTGACGTAAGAACGTAGGCCGAAGCCACTAGGGGATAAAGATAAGAAAAAGAGGACAGATCTTCCAGAAATAATAGCGCGGTTGAGTGCCCTCCCCTGCCCCAACTATATTTTCCCATTTTCCTTATCTTTCTGTTTAGCTCCTATCATTGAGTGAGTACGTAAATTTTCGAAATCATTATCAAAGGAAATATCTGAAAGGTTCTATCGCAGCTGACATTAGTGGAATGGTTTATTGCTTGCGGTGGCATGACTCCATAAGGTGGTGATGTTGAAATGTTCGATTATCTTCGTTCTTGCATTAGTAACGGAATGCGACGCTTGGCACATTATATCAACTATCCCGAAAGGGGTAAGTTTAATTATATTCACACCTTTGCTATCCATAAAGCGGTAGTGAGTCGATTACGGATAGTTTATGTGTTGTATGCGTTGGTACAAAACTATGAACTTGGTACGGTTGCGTCCGCGTCAGCAGCTGCGCCCAGCGCGGCGTGGTGGAGCGTAGCGCTTAGAATCGAGAGGGGACCCTCATCCGTGAAGAAGTCCGAATGCACTTAGCGATGCTCCCACATCGATTCCAATCGCGACGCCTTGACCGCATACGCAACTACACCGACTACAAACCGTTTCGACTCGAGCATAGCAGTGTCTTATATCATTTCTCATTCATATACAATGCTTATGAGAAAGATTTGAAAAAAAAGAAGTAAATATTGCACCTCTTTGAGCGTAATCATCTATGTAATTGTCCAAAAATCAAAATTTCACGGTTTGTACCGTCCGTCTTTTACCATCTTTTACCAGGCCACCATATCGCACCGTAGCAGGGAAATACGATTGTAATAGAATTGGCTAATTTCACCAGTTATTTTTTCATTCCCCATTGATTTCCCATTCACAATCAATGCTTATCAAAGGCGTAGAACACATCACAAATCAATGTCCCCATTTTGGTCTCTGCGCAAAACTTCTCCGGTCGTTCCGCACAGAGAGCGAGTGAACAAAACTTTTCCTGCCGTTGTTGAGCAAAGACGAATATATAAAAAACAGTAGTATAATTGAGTAAAAACAACGTAGAGCTTGGTGCTAATGCGAAAGCGGCTGCGCTCCATGTAGGACCTACACTTATCACTGCACTTTGATTGCAGCAGGCGAGGGTCCCGCTTCAAGCGCTAGCTTCACGACGCCATTTCGAGCGCAATGCCTTACGCAGTTGCACTTGATTACTACTTAGTACCTTTCTAACTACTGTAAAACATTTGCAACCGATAGGATTCCGTCATTTCGGTGGAAATGAAAGTCATTATCAGTTGTATCACATGTTTCCTAGTTATTTTAACAATTGTACAAGGAAAAAGTTGCTCTGGTAGAGTTAAGCATATAGTATGCGTGTGATTCTTACACGGCTGCACTCTGCATCCACCACAAATGGAGTTGACCTCAACAATTCTCAAGCTGTTGTGATTTGACTCTTCGAGAGGCACAACACTTCGACGAGAGCATTGAACGATTAGCAAATGATTTTCTGTAGTAAAACATCGCAGGATGAGATGAGATGTTCCATGATATTTCCAAACTCTTAGTGACAGCATTAGTAAGAACTAATATCGCCAATTAATAACGTAAAGTTCAGAAAGAAGGAATATATTGACTAATTTGCAGTGGTTTTTCTCGCTTTCACGAAAAAAAACCTTGAAAAAAATGACGAAAAAGAATTTTTTTCTAAACCTACTCAACCTGAGGTTTGACCAGTTTTGAGGTCATAGCTCTCTATTTTTGAGCTCGATCACGTAGACGAGTAGTGGTTTCAAGTTCATTCCCTATACATAGCACCAATCACAGCTTCAGCGGTCTTATCGATTAGATGAGTAAATCGATTGGTGTCGGAAATTTTTTGTCTTGTTCAGTCGATTTAATTCGAATTCGATGATGATTCGAAGAAAAGGAAATTAATTAGCTAAAATTTTGCCTTCTTGCAGAGTGATAAGTTCTATAGCGAATGCCTTGCAATTTGTGAACACTTTTATTTCCTCTGTGTATTTTTCACATATTCATTTTCATTTCATTTTTCACTAAAAAAACGCTCACGACTTATTCCTCAAATTACTATCTCACATCAAATCTCTTTAAGCCAAAAAAAAGAGGATTCATCCACGTTTCCCTTGGAAATTAACAATGCAGAATCCATAAGAGAACCAGCTTCTTTTATATGACTCAACCGCATCTCCTTTTAGCTTTCTGATGATGGTGTGAAGGTTCAAGCAACAGTTACTTATTTGTTATCGTGGAATTCGGGACACACTGTGTGCCAAGGAAACAAAGCTCTTTCGCCCTTATCAGGTTATCTGGCGAATCCATCACAAAAGGTGAGTGCTGAGGTGTGAGAGGATAACTGCTGACGTACATAGGCGATCATAGCATCGTTTCCATCGATTCCTTTCCCTTACAATCATCAACCATGAAGTTGATGGAGGCACAAAAACCACAAAAAAAAATGATGAGGGATTACTAGATTTGGGTCATTGGTTCATGCATGACTGAGTTCTTGCTGATTCTTTGCTGATCCTTTGCTGATTTTTGTGCCTCCATCGCTTGTACTTTCGATAATTTTATCGTTCAAGGAACCTCTCTGTAAAATGATGACCAATAATCTTGCATGCAGAAGAGGGAAGGATTTGTTGTACGACAAGAACTGGATTCAGGTTATTGACGCTTTTTAAATTTATCGTAAAATAATCGTGAACGGTCTTTTGTGTTTGATGTTAGAGCGTGGAAACTCATCTGATCTCAATGTTTTTCAATACAATAAAAATCGAAAAATTGATTTTAACTTGGTTCTCGGAGAGTAACGCTCGATTTTACGGTTATTTTGCAGTTCACTATTTCTAGCCATAAGTTCAGTTCTTTAGAAAACACTACAGAAACATAAAAACAATGGAAAATTCGCCAACCCAAAGGAGAAGTGAGTTATTTATTTGTAAAAAAAAATAACAGAACACAGACATGGCGTACTGTTTCTATGTGATGTTATCACATCCATGATTGTTTTGACCGGAAAATGAGATCCGAGTATTTCCTTGGATGCTCGAGTACTCAAAAATCTTTAGTGTTTGTCAAAAGTTAGGAAAAATTCGAGAAACACTTCGTGCGTAGATCTCTAATTGTGAAATGGTTGCAGTGTTGAAAAGGAAATAGCCAATAAGTCGTGAGAGTTACGGCAAATTGTTGATAATAAATGTGAAACAAAGATTAATTTCTTCCATGATCTGTACTATGGCTGACTTTCCGACGTCGTCACCTTCTTCAAAATCTGTGAAGTCAGAATAACTGTAACGTATCGCTTGCTCTTTTCGCTGATCTCCAACGTTCGCACCATTTTCTTAACGAACTCGAAATCGTATGCGATGAGGTAGATGGCCTGAGAATGATCTTCTTGCGATCACCACGCAACTTCTAGAACCCTTCAGATATCTGATCTTTCGTGGAATCCCAGGTCGACAACATTGGCGTTTGTAGCATTCGAACTTCCAGCGCACATCTTCCTCAGTCACGTTCGTGACTTTACGGGGATTTCCATACCTGCGGCACGGTCGTTCCTGCCAGAACATTTCACTCGAGCGAGTCACTCATCAAATTTTTCCTTGGATTTCGATGCAAGGTCCAGCCACGTAGTAATCAGTGTGAAATCACGAAGGGTCAGCAAGTTAGCAGCACCCGCTGTGCTAATGAATAGCGAACTCCCGTTCGATTGGGTCCCACCACAATGAGTTTGAGACGATTTTTGCCTCCTCCATCACCGTCGACGGTGTTGTCCAAGTCTCTGACCTGTACAGCATGGTAGCGCGAATTGTGGATAGGTTGATCCGGTGGTGTCATGTCTGTTCAACTTTCTCTGTTATTTCTAACTTGCACTTTTAAAATTTGAGAAAATTTATCTTGAACAATTCAGATCTGCTGTTGACTGCGTTCTTTCATCGCTCAAATATACAACCACAAAAAAAGGTTAGCCTGCTAGTAGTATTGACAGCCAAACAATTTACAAACCTTTTACCAACACTGAGAACATGGTCTAACAAAAGAACCAGATATAAATTAATTAGAATCAAGAAAAATAAAACAAGACAGTGAAAGGCAAAAACAGCATGAATGACATTGTTTGGAGTCGATTCTCCCAAGCGATAGTAGAGCCTGGCCGAAAAGACTTGAGCCCGTATATAATAAATATGTCCTAGGGCAGATAAATACGATGGGACGAGTACCATCGCTGATTTCTTCTTTTCAATCTTGTTATCCAATACTATTTGGGTTTTTTTTCTGACGTAAACTGGGAGCAGCTGCACTTTGCTACAGGACCTAGCCAATTTTTGCAGAAGCAAATACATTGCAAATTTTAATTTGATAACAATAGCAAATAACAGAGGTACATTTTTCACCGATGCGGGGCGATGTAGGTAGCGACATTCCCGCCTGGATTTTTCTTCTCTTTTTTCGCGTCGCATTTAGCGCAGCAGCTCACGCTAAGCTTCACTTCGGTCTGGCTCTACTATAAAGGCTTCACTGTATTATAATTATGTCAAAACGATTTTACTGTCAGATGAGAACATCATTCACCGATAACTACTTCAGCTTCGATTGTTTATAACACGTATCGAGGATTCTAAAATACAAAACCTCCTAAAAAACGACGTGTGAAATAGCCTTAGTTTCTACGAGTCACCACCTTTGTACTCGCTCCTGTTCCCTCAGCAGTCTATCCATCGGTTTTACTTGAATAGGCCTCATGAGGAAACTTCATTGATTAACGAGTGCAAAGGTGGCGCGTTCTAACGCACCGCAGAAGAACTAAGGCTGTTTTCCAGGACGAGTAGAGTGAATTGCGCGCTGCTACGCTCATACTCGATATCCACAGCCACGAATTCTACATTGTCCGTGAGACAATCCAAACATCGAAAATTTCATAACTCGCCGCCTGTGAAAAAAGTAGACGTTTTATGATAAGCTCATTTAGGCGTAACTAAGCCTAAGTATACAACTACAAGAAAATCTGCAAAAACAACTGCAAGAAGACCTGCAACCTACAAGAGAACCTCCCCTGCAAGGAGAACTACAACAACATCTACAAGGAGACCTACAACAACATCTACAAGGAGACCTACAACAACATCTACAAGGAGACCTACAACAACAACAACTACGAGAAGGACCACAAAAATAATCATGGGTACAACTGAAACGACCACGGAAGCTACTACAGCTCCATTTCTTGAAGAGACTTCTCCTCAAGATTCTGTTGGAGACTTGAACACTCCAAGTGATCAACAATCACGCTACGAATACGGTATCTTTTTCTCATTAAGTTTCAAGAAAGAAAATGTTTTCGAAATACAATCGCAGTTTGGTGGAAAAAAAAGCTAATTTTACTTTCCGTAACCGGAAATTAACGAAAAAGTGGAAAAATTTCACGAATACACGCAATCTTTTCCATGGTCCCATACGTTGAATCAATTCGATTGTACTTGTCGTTATAAACATTAAAAAAAATTAAAACTTAGTTGAGGGAAGGTTCTGCTACGTTGATACGTACGATGGATTCGTCTAATACACACACAGGGGCCGCAACCTAGAGTGCGTAGAATTTTTGACAGATCGTTTAGAAACAGTCGTTTTGAGTTCTGTCACTGAAGCCAGCAGTAAATGAATGAAAAGATTACGAGATGAGGATAATTGGATTAAAAGTAGTTTTTTTTTTCTTGCAGAAACAACACATTCAGCCGATCAGCTAAAGAAGACTGGCGGTGAAACAGTTGTACGTAAACTCCACAAGGAGAAAACTCCTAATACGTGAGGGTTTTTTTTTTTAAATATGCCATGACATTATCCTAACTAAAAATTTTAACCTATTTCAGCGTGCTCTATGTGATCATCATGTGCTGTCTAATCGCTGTACAGTTGGCTCTCGTATTTCTCTTAATTCTAACGGTTCGATATATGAAAAGAGGCCGTAAGAGCGTTAAACAATCGCCTACGCAGCCTGGAACTAATCCTCAATCTACCATAGCTCCTCCAAACCCGTCATCACAGAATAAAGCACCCACCCAACCACGATCCTATGCATCGGATCCATGGCAAGGCCAGCAATCGAAACAGAACGCATAACTACTAATTTTCATAAAGCACATAGTCGCCAAGTTAAATCATCATGAAGAGAAAACTATTTTAAAACGGTAATCTATGCGACCTTTAATGGAATCGAAGAGCTAGGCTAACACTTTTATTGGTTTCTATTTGTGCAATTTTTATGCGAATATCAATGAATTTTTCTGTGATTCTACTGTTCGCAGAAGTTTGGTTGTTGTGAATTTTCCAGAGAAAAAAAAAAAACAATTGTGAGATAGATTCTGGAAGATTCAAGCTAGAATATGAATCGTGTTATGTGATTTGTGAAACTTATTTATTTGTGTCTCCACTCCACTTAGGACCAACAACAAACGCATGAGGTTACCAAACTTTAATATTCTCAAAGGTTCGCAATTGTTGGGAGTACTGTAAAATAAAGATGAAGCTACGGTAATGACTCCGAAACATTAATCAGAACACCACAGGGCCAACTTCATAATCAATACTCATTGTTCCTAAATACTTCATACTTTACCTTGCTCTATTTATCAAACTCAGGCTGAAGTTTGAAGAATTTTTCAATTTAGTCATGTAGAAAGTTCTTGGATTGGTTCATTTGCTCTTTCCTTATACTCGTTGGGCACAATTCTTCGTCACGACAGTTGGAATTCGTAAACAAAAACAGCGTTGTATTTCAATTCATGCAACGATTTATCGTACCAAACTTCGAATTCGAGTCGCTATCATATCTTGAAATGGAGGAAACAGAAACATGTATTGAAAATGCATTCGTCGCATCACGAATGCAGTACGGATGCGTTTCGGGAAAACACCACACCAGCATCCAACACACAACATTACTTCGTCCAGGAGGTGCACACGCACGTGTTCTCGCCATTTTTCATGTACGATTTTCCTACGAGAAAAAAAAACTACATCCACAGAATATGTGAAGACCTTGTTATGGACATACTTTATTGTCTAGATTTTAAGGAAATGCAATTTTTGTATGAAAACCTTATTTTCAGACTCATATTCAAAAAATATTGGCAAAGTGAAGTCCTTAGAAAAATCGCCCAGAATTTCAGTCAAATCCGTAATTCCGTAATTCTTCCGTAATCGATCATCGGGATCATTCTTACCACTTTTTAATGGAATCGTAAACATCTCATGTAGCTCAGATTTGTAGTAACCAATAGCCGAGCTTATAGAAGAATTCTACTCGCGCAGGGATCAAAGTAATTCAGGAAGTTTTGACTCAGTTGTTCTCCAAACATAAACATCTTCTGAGAATTCCTTGACATCGAATTGATCCTATCGAATGGAATCCTATCCAGTATTGCGAAATCTTGGAAAATTTCTCCAGAAAACAATCAATTTCCAGTAATTTTGCGATGAATATTTCTTTATACAAAAGTGCTATTGTTACAACGTTTCTGGGATTTCCTTGAGGAATATGTTTGGATCAGTTCTCTGTGTGTTGGTTGCTTTGCTACTTTTCTGGTGTATTTATTTCCTGAAAATCACATGGATAACTCTTTTCTCTGTTCCATCTCTCTGGAACGTATTTTCTATTGCTTTCAATTGCTGTACGTGTGATGAAGAACTTTTCGGCGAAGGTGCGCTATTCCACTGTTATGATGCTGCGGTTGAACCGCTTACAAGGTGGTATACGACAAGCGCTTTTAGTCGAAGCAAAACACTATTTGTACAAAGTCAAAAAATGTGTTATAATTACCACCCCTTACTTATGTGGACCTTACTTAAACTTCTGAAGTACGATTCTTCCGTTTATGAACTCAGGAACATTCTAGAAGAAGAATTACCTTAGGTTTAAAGTGTATTTCAAGGATTGCAGTATGACAAATCTGGACAATCCGAATTATAAGTTTCTCACGGAACTTTTGAGTAATACAGAGAGTTCTATCTCTTTCCGCCTTCCTATTTCTCCCAAATGAAGAGCGCTCGCTGGTTGTTCCTGGCTTGTTCCCCTCATCTCAAAATCTTTTCTTAATTCTGAAATCTTCAACGTAGAGATAAGTCATCAATGTCTTTTGACGGCTACGTCTCAAAGGGTCCCAATTCTCAAAGCGTTCTGGATTGGGGGAGTAGATGTCCTGAGAGGACTCTTCACTTTCTGGAGTAGGAGAACGACATGTTGATGCGTTTCCGCCACGGAAAGGACTGCGTCAGGCCCTACTGACAATGAGTTTGCCGACTTTTTCTTAGCTATCCTGACATAGACAAATGTGTTTTTCTTTCTCTTTTTGATGCACTATCTGTGTATGCGAATAAATAAATAAATAAAAATTACGAATTCTTTTTTTTTATTTGTGAATTACAGGAGTTACATTTGTGCTATTGTCACTTTCGTTTCAGTCTATTCGCCTACAGTAATCCTCCATTCAGTTAAGCTCACATCGTCGTTGAATTCGGGACGAAATTTGGTTTTTTCCAGATGATCATACTATTAGCGCTTATTATTACTACATCGTTTACTACAGTACTAAGTCGTTACTGTGTTGATGACAAAAAAGTGAGTGAACACTGCAATCCACTTGAAAAATTGACAACTGGTCACGCCCACTTGGAATAAAATCACGTCCTAGAAGAAAAAAATCATCAAACGTCCACGATTTTCTTCCCTAAACTTGTATTATATGCCAGAAAACTAATGTCACTACAACAACCTCGTCTTACTGTAGGGTTGGTGCCGTGGTCACGATATCTGGGGTTGGTGTTTTCATAATAAAACCGACGGTCGATTCGATTGTGACGAGGAAGGTTTTTGTGCTGGACAGGAACAACTGAAGAACAAGAAGAGCACAGGATGTTTCCTACGCGGAAACAATACCGTATGCTGTTGTAATGAAGCAGTAAGTCGTCTTTTTTTTTGTTTCTTTTCGGAACAAAAGTAAAAATAGACGGGTAGAATGGCATAAGCACAGAAGGGATTTCGGTAAAAAGTACTTTTTTAAAAATAAGTATTGCAAATCTTGAAGGTTGAAAGTGAAAATAATAGAATTAATATAAAATAAATACTGAATATGAATGAATATTTTTGAAAGAGATGATTTGTGATTATTTATTAATATCAAAGTAGTTTAGGATGGATGCAATCTGGGATTCATCTCAATCGCTCCAAAATATGCAGTAGGTCAGGTTCGTTGCTGAATTCTTCCTGATTATTTTGATCACAAATCCATATTCGATACTATGCCATCGACTCATACAAAATTTTAGCAATGCGCGAACACCATCGAGGAACCGAATGAGGATTTGAAAATCTTCAAAGCATGCGAGGATCCGTGGTGTTTTGCATATTTGTCAGCTGTAGGCGAAATTGAACATTTTAACTTTTGGAACTTTTAGAACTTTGATTTTTAATTTTTTCCTCGACTTTTCTAATTGGGATTGGATTCGAGTACATAGTTATCTTCATTTTGTCGTCCTGCTTTTTCAGGAAATCGATGTGGGACTAACATCGGTTCAACGTGGTTGTCGATCACGAAAAACACTCGTTCATCATATCGCGAAGGATCAGTATACGGTAAATGAACGATATCCACAAACGGCTAAACAATCACATAATTGAGATTCCCGAACAGAAAAGCACTTATTTACCTTATACCTTGTTTACCTTTTTCAGAAATTTAAAAACAACACAAATTGGATGGATACGGAACGCCTTGTGAGTCTACCGACGTGCGCCGATATCACATGGGGTGCCGAATGGATCAACGGGACTCAATCGATGTGTCTTGACTTCAACTTTGAGGTGAGTCCGAGGCGAATTCGGCCCGAATTCGGATCGCCCTCACGCTCTGCCGGCAAAGGGCATGTCAAATGCAATAAATCTATGAATATGAAGTATGATAGATTCCCGAAGGCATTATTCATTGAATTTCTATGCATGGAATGCGTTTGCGTGCGAGAACATTGCGATTTCAGTGCTTCTTTCAATAAGCCTGGCTCATTTCTGGAATACTGACATTATTTTTGTTCTATGAGGTGTTCTGCACCTTTTTGGCATCTAATACAGGAAATATCTGACATACACCTATTTTAACATAAGGCATCTGGGGTAAGAAATCAACAACAACAAGGAACTGACACATAAAAATAAATAAAAAGCAGAAAACATAAATTTTCCCTATCAAGTTAGGAGTAGTGTGGTTTTTCCAGAAGAAAATTCCTCAAAGTTGATTACTGTCGGCAAGAAGGGCAGAAGGCCGCCGGGGACACAACGCGATCCGAATTGTAATCAATCCATGATCTCGACTAGGACCGGGAAGTGGATCACGGGGTCACAAGGGTCCAACTTTAAGTGTCCTAATATTTAAAAATAGCTAAAATTTAATTTTTTTCCCAATTGGAGTATTGGAGTGGGCTCAGAATTATCAAGGAGTTAGCAATTCAAGAAAGAAAACAAAGGGAGAACAAAGCGGAGAAAAACGAGCAGTAAACCCTTTTTTATTTTGAAACCACGTATATTTGTACATTTTCCAAAAAAAAAATCAAAATAGATCTGTCAAATTTTACTCCCTTTCTTAACAGTAACTTAGATGAAGGATAAAAAAATGAAGGATAAAGTGGTACGGAGTTAAAAAAAAGAACGAATGAAGACCGTTGCTGGCACTAAGGGAGTTTCGATCCATCGATCCATCGTACAGTCATCATAGCCGAGCCTCTTACGATTTCCGCTATACCAGCTCAGTAATTCTGACAGCGATCAATAAACATACATTGCATTACAGGAGGATGACGTTGAGAAGAAAGGCCGTCTATGCTGTTGTCGTGGTAATCATAAATGCAACGATCGTTTTATGTGGGGTGACGAAGGGATCACAAAGGTGAAGCATCCTGAGTAACGCGATCCATCAATCAATAATGATCGTGGCTGATTTCAGGAAGAACTTAGTGAAATTCTACAAAGACGTGATAGGGTTGTGAACGTCAGCAGCAGAATATCAGCAACTGCTGCAGTTTTATTAGCGCTATATTTTGTTACGTAACAGAAAAAAAAAACGTTTTTTCTAGAACATTACAGTGATGTTAAGCTATGGATGGATAGTTTTTTTCTTCTTTTTTCTCTCTTCGTCGATAAAATATGAACGGCTTCTCTTCCTGGTTTTTTTTTCTCGTGATATGTTTACGCAAAGAAAAAACAAGTCGGCTGAGACTCGAATGGCTTGTTTTTTTTTTTGGTTTTGTTTGTTTATTTGTATTTTTACCGACTCTAACGAACATTCTGGAAGCACACACCACTTTTGCAATTCTGCTATGAGTAGTGATGTACGAAGCAATGAATATATTTGATTAATTGAGTTTTGATGAGGTGAGATGAATAGATACAGAGATGGAAATTCAATGGATCAGAAAATGCAGAGATGGAAATTCAATGGATCAGAAATATCCCGAAAATATCTGTTGTGACGGAGGCACACCAAAACTTGATGATTCCAGAAAAACAACTAGAAAATAATAACGGAAAATTGTAGGGAATTACAAAAGTTGAGCGGAATACTCCATACAATATTTATTTACAACAACAAACATTTATAAAATTTCCCAAAAATTCTCTCATTCTAATCACGAGTAAGCGTTAGGAGATCGTGTACATAAAAAGTTAAATATTCCTCGGATCTCGTTCATTTTCTATTACCCAACTATTCCAATCGCGTAGCTGAACCGTGACGCAGTCAGGCTACACAGCGCGTAGGCGGACCACATCGGTTCCCTTTAACGGTTCCCGAAGCGAAAAAAGTAAGGTCGAATGGGGAAGAAGGAGAAGAAAAATGAAAGGTCGACTGGGAATTTACTAGTAATTACTGGCGAGACAAGAATTAAATGAAGAATTTCCCCTGTTAATGCGTATTTTCGTTCCACGACCCATCAGCACCAGACGATCAGAGACCTAGCATGTCTGGAAATCTCGGAAAAAAAATATAGTATGAATTCTAAGTATACATTGTACCGCCTCTCTCTCTCTTCTCTAATCCTTCTACAATATATTTTAAAATTCTTAATAAATAAATCTTGAACGAGAAGAGTGTTTTTTTTTTCGTGTTTTCTTTTTCAACGGTGATTTTTCCTGTTACAATGTGAGCCGTTGGCGTCAAAAAGTTCCTCAAGAAACTGGTTTCCACTGCTGGAACCTGCGAAATCAGCAGTGCATCAGTGCACCGGTGATCGTCGTTGACTCTTCCAACAGACCTGCACTCCTTAGGGAGGGATGCCCTATAAAAGACATACGTCTACCATAAACATCCATTTCGTCGCCCCGTCAAATTTGTTCAATGACCGTAATCGTCGTTTAGTTAACTGGGTTCCTATGGCTGCAAAAGTTGTCTTTCCCTGTCTTAGTCTCTAAAATTAGTACAGTATTTATCAATATCATTCAGGATAAACTCAGCATTGACTATAAACTACATTGCCCTCGGATTCAAACAATTTCCCACCACATTTTTTCCCCGGTCCAGAGTCGTATAGTCGTAAAAAACGACCTGGAGCCTGGGGAAATCACTTAAGTGACTGCGCTCGGAGATTAAGGATCAAAGGGATCAGGACAACATAGTGATATAATAATATACTATCCTCTACCTAAAATCTATCCAGAAGCCTTTTCTGGAGGGGATTTCTTCTTACGTCTATTTCCCAGAATCGCTCGAAAAACATGGCGGCTTTTTATAGACGCATGTGCTAAGCGATCAGGTTTTAGGCGGCAGCCGAATCGATGATGATCGACGAAAATCTGAAGATCCAGCTTATCTTCGTGAACGATCCGTAAAACGCTCCTCTTCTACCTCAATTTATCTTTGCTTCGCCAAGAAAAACTTATTTCTAGTTAGAGCTTTAGATCTGTTCTCGTAAAAATAGTGCGATTCTTGATCCATAAAACTATGCTACATAAAAAATCAAAAATAAACTCCGTTAGTTTCTTCTGAAAATCGTTATGTACTCAGAATTTTCTATGTGATAATCTCTGGAAATTTCCTGTTGATCCCAAAGTCTTCCTCAGTGTTTTCCCACCGCTGGTTTGTTGAACTTCTTTTTCAGCAATCCTCATCCTAATTCATGTGTAAAACCATATTAATTTTTTTAAAATTTAAAAAGTTACACCATAAATTAATTCGCTTAATTTGTAGCGGATGAAACGATTTTAATGTAGCTTTTTAAATATCAAGGAAGGATTTTCCTTCTTGGGAAGAAGCACAGATATCTGGGAGGTTTCTGAGGAAAATTATCCGTCGAGGAGGGAAAAATTTGTTAGGTAATATTCTACGAGCAATCAGCAGTGCAAATCATCTGCTCCGTGCAAAGTCGAAGTGTTATCCTGAATTTGAACGGATGTCTCGTGGATTTGCAACAGTTCTCTAGAATATCTGCAAAATTTTCTTGTCATAGAAGATGCTTTGAAATTTCCTCATTGAAATAAATTTTCTCAAACAGAAAAATTGCTTTAGAATTTTCTCATTCCAGAAATCCTAAATTTGATAAGCCCATGAGTACTGAACTCAAATTTATTTATTTTTTCAAATTACATTCTTGAACTCAAATTGTTTCCTCTTTTTCTTAGGAAACAGCACTATTTATGTCGCTCTTGAGAAAAAAAAAACCTATATAAGGCCATTTTTTGAATGTGAAGCACACAATAATCTCCATACGTAAGACTCATAACGGTAGATCACAAATTTAACTTTTTTAAATAAAAATTCGTGCCCTCCAATTGATGCCTTTATCCGTGAAAAGAGCATCATTTGATTTGCTCTGGAAAAAAAACCTTCATAGGAGGATTTTTCAGATTTTTTTTCATGAAATACATCATAGCGGCCATATGTATAATTAATAATAGTAGATCAATTCCGACAATTGCTTTAGCGTCTGTGCCCTATTCGATAAGTGATACTACACGTGGCAAACTTGTCTGAAATACGAAACTTTAGCAGAGGGAGCCAGCGATGAGCTGCTCCATGCGATCTCATTTACAGAGAACCAGGGCCTTATCCAAGACCCGTAGTGGGAATTTTTGGGTACCCTTACGAGAGTAGGGGTTACATGGACGTAGTGAGAGGAAAACTACAGTTTCTTGAGTGTGCATTGGTTCGTACGCACATCTATATCCATTTTCTATTTGATTTTTTCATTCTCAGTCCATCTTCTTCTCAACGCTGTCGATATTTCAGAAAATTCCAGAAATTCCTACGCCGTGCAGTGAACGGCAGCAGCTAGCTCCCAGCCGATCCCGATGCACCGCCATCCGGTGCTGAGCGCATGGATTTTTGCGCTGATCACTCAAATGATCCGCACCGAATTCACCCCACATTTCCGGAAATTTCTTCACGAAAGTTACGGAGTGAGCATGGCTGGATCCCTGGAGCGTACCGATCTTGGCATGGATGCGTCGTTTGGTGGAATGGTAGGTTTATAGACCCTCAGGAGTTCCTCCACAAATTTTTATTTTTGCTTTTGTTTCGTAAGCGTAAACATTTTCCTAAACAAATGTAAGCAACGAACGCCCACGCTAATCAGTAGCATTCCAGCAAAACAGCAACGATAAGCCCTCGAAACAGGCTGTAATCCTTGTGCATGGTATCACCAACAAAATTACACGATTCATGGTATGCTTGAGAAATCGATAAATCAATATTGCCTCAGATTCTTTCTGTATTGCAGCCGATGGTAAATTTCTTATATTCACAAGGATACAAAAGTGCTGAAGTGTACGGTACAACTTGGGGTGACGCCGGTGTGACACCTTTAGGATTGGTGGATATGAAATGTTCTTACGTGAAACAGATCAGGTTAGAATTAGAGTGGTAGAGTGTAGCAATTGAAGACCGATGAGAGTTTTTCATCCGTGTTTAGATCCTTAATAATCGCTGTACGACAGTATACTGGCACTCAAGTGGACGTGATTGCGTACTCGATGGGATCACCGATTGCAAGAAAAGCAATTCTAGGTGGTCAATGTGTGGATACGCGAGAAATTCTAGGTATTCGTGTCATTTTAGGATTTTTTCCTCTTTTTTTCTTTCATACTCATTTAAAAACGTTGAGAGAATAAATGAGGCAAAACCCAGGCGAATGCCACGAGGCATTTTAAGAGCGCAAGAGCTTTTTAAGGGTCAACAGGTATTTTGGTATACTCGTTGACAGAAAAATCCCATAATCCTGGCGGAAATTCGTTATCCTCGCAGAGGACACATGTTTCCCAAATAGTGAAATCTATCGGAAACGATGTCTTCGCGTTTACGCGACAAAAAACCGCGTGACCGCTCACGTGGCCGTGCACTATAAACCGAGCTTGATCGTATCGTGCGTTCACATTCCGGCCCGTTCTTTTCCCTTTGCCCTTTGCGAACGGAAATACCCAACGCATCTGGTTACAGCAACCTTCTTCATCATTCTCACAATTCTTGGATGTGCAGTAAAATTACAAAAGCGACGCGGCCGGTTCCACTTTTCTCACCGAAACCACTTTATGATCATCGTACTGATCCTAGACATATGTAATTAAAGAGAACCTGCTCCCCCGACAAACAAAAACCTACCCATTCGCTAATTCATTTCTATTTATGACTACCGTAATAATGTGAGGGTAGAGGGTAGAGAAGCAGACACTTGGTATCAGTAAAGCATCACAACAACACTGGCACACTGCGTCTCTACCCGGAAGTGTTAGCGAGCCCTAGAAGAAATCATTGTGTTGTAAGAAGATTTATTGGAGAATTCACATCCTGACACTAAAACCTCCACATCTCAGGTCCGCCACTAACTGAACTTATTGACACATTCGTCTCTGTTGCTGGTGCCAATTATGGTAGTGCACTGTGTTTTGTACCGATTCCAATCGGGACCTGTAACCGGTAGGTGATTTAGTCAGGTTACATGGAATCTTGTGTGATCTTGGAGCATTTCAGGCGGACAGGATTGCATTGCGAATCGGTCTTCTTGCAAGATATCAACAATCAAGCCCGATATGAAGGTTCCTTCGTCTACAGCATCTTCTCGACAGCCGATGACAAGGTGCGATATAGAATTCTTGAGAACAGCTCAGTAATTCGTAGATACTCTTGCCAATGGCTCCCGTCACTATTGATTGGTTGGCGATAGCCAGGTCAAGACGACCTGACGCTCAGCGCAATTACGTAAGCGGCGCTGCGTTCAGAGCGGAGAGGTGGAGCTAGCGGTTGGAATTGAGGTGGGACCCTCGCTAGTTCTACTCGTCGCTGCAGTTAGCAGGTCGTTTTGACCGGACTACACATAGTTGTTTATAAGTTCTTGTACTTCCCGAATTAATATTTACGAAGTACGATCAACGAAATCTGGATTATGGGACCGAAGCAGCAATAAGGTCCATAGAGAGCTTAGATGAACAACAACAACGATTGATTTATTATCGTAAAACTTACAGAAACGAAACTTAATTGAATTCATGAAAAAAGAAGAGAAGGAAAATCGTAATACAAATCAACCCTTGAAATGAATGAAATTATGGATGTAATCCTCAGGAATCTGTATCATTCACAAGCCTCAAAGTTCGTAATTACGACCATTGCCGCGTAAAATACCAATTATTTCAGGTTGGCTTTCGTACATGTGGAAAACCTGTTTCACCGATCAAAGGTGGCACCGGATACGTGAAAAAGGACGGTCTTAATCATGATCAAATAATGGACAACACCCATCATCTACAAATGAATTTCATCACAAAACATCTTCCTAAGTAAATCAATAACTGCAGAGATCAACAACCAATAATCGATAGATTCATCCGTTGAGATCTCTGTTGTCTTTATCTCCAGAAATCAGGGTTGAAAGAGAAATTAGATCGGACCGATTGCGACTTGCACGTATGACTTCGCACTGGGACCCACCAAATCATACTGTGATATTGAACAGAAATACTCAAATTCTATTTCTCACGAAATTCACCGCGATTTATGGCCGGATGTTCTTTTGAGCTGATCGTTCTGTACGGGTTACGTACTGGGAACATCATTTTCAGTTTTATTTTTTCAACGTATTCCTTTTTTTTTTTCTTTCCTAAGAATGGAATATTTGTGTCTTCATATTTCTCTGTTCGTTTGGATGGTTCGACAACGCTTCCTCTTCCTTTTTATAACTGTTAATGAAGCACCATAAAATACCGTATATAGCTATTTGTATAAAATTATAAATTATAAAGTTATAAAGTTGTCAAATATTTATTAATCCAATAAATCGATATCCTAGAATCACTGTAACACTGAACCGCAATAGAGGCATATAAAAGTCTTTGATCCACAAATTACTTCCTATAACCCAAATAAATCTCCTAATACAGTAATCCAAGGTAAAATATGAACGAGAAGTTCATGTGTACATCCTCTCAGTACAGATAATTGGCAGGATTAAAGAGAAACATAGTTTTTATTCCCGCAACCTTTCCCTAATAACAAAAACCTCTTTTCCAATCCAGAAATCGTCAATTCTTTACTTTTCACTGAAAAAACTGTTAGTTTAAGTGGTGCTACTAGCGATCCTTTTTCGGTATCGCTTCATCCCATGGTCCATGTATTGTTTGTTTACTTTTTTGCTTAATTATCAATATAAATGGGCAAATAAATAGGAGAAAAAATTGGAAGAGCAACCAAATCACAGATAATTCCACATAAAGTGTCCGTAGAAAATATGTGGAGCAAATCGACAACCATAATGTCAACAGTGATGCTATTACTCGATATCGAGAAAAGAGAAGGTTCCTGAACGCTCATATAAGAAGACATCCAAGCAATCAATGAATCAATAAAATCGATCCAGATAGCTCACCTTATGAATGGTGTAAAAGCATGCAGTGCAAATGCTATGGACAACATGACGAACGCCACATCGTTCGAATCTAATCGTGACAACAGGAACACGGCAGAACTAAGCCCACTACTCACCGATAACTGGTACGAAACGCTAAAAACAAAAAAAAAAAGATCAGTTTGATCCAGTTTTACAAAAAAAAAGACTTCAAAGCACCGCTTCAAACTTCAAAACATTACTGTAGCGGTTCAAGTTAAAAGATGTAGGATTAAACAAGTCCCCCGATCAATATGTATATTTATATGCATTACATGGCATTTTATCTTATAACTGCTGTATCTTATTTTATTACTGTTGTATTTCATTTTATTTCTATTATATAATATGTATAAGCACAACCAGTCAACTGCGCTGAAACCAATATGGGTACTTTTTTTAAAAGTTAAACAACAAACAACACGATTCAGTGGAAATATCAACCTAAACCTTCACGTATTTCAAAGATGTTTCCAAAAAATTGCTTAGCAGAATAATGTAGAGGAACAAGGCGCTAAAATACGCTTTAAATAAGCGAAGCGGATTCGAGGACGAATGGAAGAGCATCAGAAATTTGAGGACCAGCTCTCGCAAAAAGATGAAATACCTGTTTGTTTGGCTCAAATACACGATAAGGGACTCACATTGGCGCGTTTATTCCATAGTCATGAAAAACACAACTAATCAGTGCGGTTATGAAGGAAAGAGCAAATATCGTATCCGTGCTAATAGTGTCGGTCAATGTCCTGAAACGATACAACCAAAATCATAGAGGAAAAATTTGGAGATTGACGGATCCCAGCTGCCTTCTCAGTGGTCATGAAAGATGAAGTCATTCATTACCTCATTTATATTCTATTTATTTGTTTATTTATTACAAAAGGCGTGCCCAGAGTAAGAGGCAAAGAATGAATGCAAAAGAATACAATAGAATATTTACTCCTTTCATTTCAATGTTCTCACCTGATTGCTGGTGTCGTAGCGTATCCAAACAGGAATAGAACAACCACAGTATAAAAATGATCCAAAAAATCGATACTCGTCTCAGTAATCAAAAAAGCGTAGATTACGTAAAGTGCGGTACTGGTGGATATAAGCGCTATTGCAAGCACATCAGCCGAGAGCACGTTAGCGAACACCTAAGCAAAATACATGGAATCAATCAATACAGAAAAATTATGCTTCCTACGCAAAAAAGAGCAAAACTTACGTATTCAAAAGTAATATACAGTAATACGATCAGATTTAAGTGAAATACTAAACGTGCCACACCAAAAACCGCTTCCCAATATGTGTATTTCACGGCTGACACTAAAAATCGGCAAATTTCACCTGTCTGCTCCTACGGAATACGGAATAGTTTCAAGGCAAAGAAATCTGTAAAATTGCACAAAAATTCCAAAAGAAGATCACCTTGCACTAAACTTACAGTTCTTTTTCAATTCGCTTAAGAATTGTTCATCACCGCCAGAATAGTTATCAGGATACGGTTGCCTTCGGTACAGAATCTTCCGCCATTTAACATCATTTGATGACGTCATCAGAGAACTCGTGCCGGAGAACTCGTACTAAATGTATACTTTAATCCAATTATTCTCGATGGATCCACCTTCAAGATGTCATATCAGAAAAAAGTCATGTCTGTAGTTACGGAAAGCCTAGGATTTTCTTCCACAACTAATTGTACAGTCGAGTCAAAACGACATGAAGCTCGATGGTGTTGATTAAACGGCTACGCTCGAAGCGGCGCGGTGGAATGTAGTGGTTACTGTCGAGGGGACCCTCACCAACGTCACAGGAGAGAGAACTGGTGCCGCAGTCCGCGATGGTCCCACCTCAATCCTAACCGCTGGCTCCACCGCGCCGCCGATTACCCGAACCAAACTTATGTCGTTTTGACCCGACTATAACTATAATACCGGAAGTACATCTACAGTAGAATACCTTTTTAACCACAACAAAAGGAAATCCAGATAAGTTCTACACCACGATCCTAAGTACCTCGTCGGTTCCAATTATTTCCTTCCCATTTAAATGGATTGGCAAGTTCAGTTCTTTGTTTCCATTCGATAAAGCAGCCCAAAAACCAAATAAGTATGTGTTCAGCGCAGAACGAATCGATGAAACGTAATTTTCAACAGTCGTAAATGGTTGGACGTTTGAAGAAGTTGAAATGGATTCGAAAATTCACTGAATGCCACCGAACGATTCATTTTGATCACCAAAGATTCAAATATCCCGAAACCAGATCCGGGGTGGAGAGAGGAGGGTTGGGAGAATCGTAGATTCCCTCATAGTCCCACCTAACCAACTACTCAATACGTTCTACGAAAAGCGTCCCTCGAAGTTTTCTCGGGGGGTGGCATAGTTTTCAAAAATTCTAATAAATCTATGCAGACCTAATTCCTGTCAATAAAAATACGACTTTAAGAGAGATTTTAAAGACTCCGCTAGAAATCAATAAAAGGTGTAAAACGCCATAGCACCTTGACAAATGGATTTCTCATGTTTGAACCTACATCGAAAGAAAATTCACTAACTCTCAACGTTTATTACCAAAAAAAAAAAAGTGCGAGAAGAGCAAAATCTTTGCGGCACTCTTCCCTCCAGCTCTTTGTGATTTTCGGAAAGAAAATCTCAGACTTTCCAAGGCTTGTTCGGCCGTAACCATGAAAATTTAGCGCTGTTACGGCACTAATAGTCAATCGCTCGTTAAAGGCATAGTACAGTAGGTGAAACCCCACGAAAACATCAAAGCAAAGATATGAAATGATTGCATTTATTTTGAAGGAAAAAAAAGAAGGAAACTGATAGAAACATCCTACCGTAATCTGGCCGAAAGCGCACAGTTAGAAGGCGATTAATGTACAGAACAAAGATGGAACTATATATAACCATTCAATAATATAGTCAATTAGTCAAACACCTATAATTACACTTTCGAAGCGCTACCGTCACCATCATCGACTAGACAACGCTATATGTTGGTGCTCTGTTCAAGTAAACAGCAAACATTGTCAAACATAACAGATATTGCACCATAGAAATTCCACAGAAATTGATAAAATCAATAAATCCAACATTAAATCGTCTGAAATTCGACGAATAACAAAGCCCTGATTGATACGCGACAAGAGAATGATTGAATGGGAGGAAAGAATGCAAATGAAGGATAGGGAGCAATTCCCATGGAACGAATATGAAGGCAGCCGTAAAAAAGTGCCAAATCTACCACCGTTCTCCTAACGAATCCTTGAATGACGTCATATTCAGTCGATTTCCGCAATTACGACTATTTCGAGAAAATGACTTCGTCGAGATCCCATTAGGAACATAAAATCAAACAAATAGATATGCACGGAACGATAAAAATAAAAGAGGTCTTTACACGAGTCTACTGCTGATTCTGAGAAACACTTTTGTTGACGATCAATAAATCGATAACTAAACTGTCATTAAGGATGTAGAAAGCACTGAAATCGGGAAATAATATTTCCATAACATCAGGAACTTGGCGGTGGTGGTGGTTGGCGACTTGGTGGAGGAGGTTGCAAGGACGGCATGGAAGATGGTGGCAGTGGTGGGCCTCGCTGAAAATCGATAGATCTATGCATTTGCCTTATAACGACGAAATAACTGCTCACGTCCTCAGCCGTTTCCGTGTAGCTGGGCGGTTGAGGTGCAGGCGGAGCGGATACAGCTTGTTCGTATGAGGGAGGTGGTTCTAGTGGTTTTGCCGGAGACAAAGGGTCAACACCACCTAAAAACAATATTTCTTGATAGATGGAAGTCAATAATAGAAGATCAAAGATTCAAACAGAAATATGGGCAAATTGGCGCGTGATAAATCCAAAAATGACAGCTACTAAATACACCAACGTTATTTCAGTCTTACAGAAATAAAAGGTATTCCAGCCAAAAAAAGACACTACGAGATGCAGGATAAAGGACGAAAGATAAGGAGTCTGGCGTTAATCAATCCGCTTGGGATGCGCCCCCACGTTCACTTCAACTCAGAATCGTTTGAGGCTTACGAACGTGTAACTGGCCTATAAAATGACTTGCGAGGGCCAGTCCATTTGTCAAGTCAGTGTTTTTATCCTCCCAGACAAGTCTGGTGCCAATTTATCGCCCCCGGAAGGATGAAGGGTTTGGTGAGCACTAGTGCGGATTCGAACCTCCGATCGATCGTGCAGGGAGCGGAACCTCTAACTGCTACACTACACCCTTGGAGATACAGGAGAAATTGAAAAATAAAATTGTTAGATGAATAAAAACGAAGTTGCCGAACAAATTATATTGTTTTTTCTCAAAAAAAAAATAATAATCTAGAAATAAAATAATAAAATCAAAATAATCTCGAAATACAAGTATTTCACAAGCCAAATTACCAATCATATGCGGATTGAAATGCGGTATGGTGTCTAATCGAATCACATATGGCGCAACAATTCCTTGTGGATAAGCCACACCTCTTCTGCACATCGCTCGATCTTCAGCTATGAGAAGCTCCTAAACTCGGTCCTTTTGGATTTTCTCTATAAATTTTGAAAAATTATTTGTAAGGTAGGTGAAGTCCCACTTGAGTCACTGCTGCTCTCTGGCCTGCAGACGGCACTGCTCGGGAACGTGCCGCTCCTCCAGCAGCTGTTCTTCGTCTGCTTCTAGATGTCGAACGTGATTGACCCGATTCAGGTGGATGTCTCGAATGTCGTGGATTTCTCCTTCGCCTCGGGCAGAGATCCATTTGACAAACAGCTATACACAAAGCAAATAACAGTAAACAGGCTAAGGGAATGGCGAATACTGCATATGGGGCGCTGAATTCCTAAAAAAAAAGCAGAAGTGAAAAGAATGCTATAAATAGTCTGAAAAAAAATCCTGAAAGAAAAGAAATCTGCACAAACCTCACAAAAACGTCCGGAATAAAACATACTATCCGAACAGTCGCACCACCAACTTCCATTCGCTTCTGTACGGAGCGGTGCATTATTCCCACATCGTACCGTCTCACAATGGGCTCCTTCAATGAACTGAGGAGTCGGGCACCTGGAAACCGTTAGGAAATCAAGCACTCATAACGTAAAATATGCAAAACTAATAGAAATCAACGTGTTTCAACCGAGACATCAACTTTATCGCGAAACCCCTTCTGTAGAGGATTCTTCAAAAAATTACGGAGCTATAACCAGAACAATTTATACGCCCCCACTAATGAATAAAATATTCATAATTCAATCAAGTATCCAATAAATAAAATGTCCTTTGCGAATTTTTGCCACAAAATAAAAACACCTATCAGTTCGCAGAAAGCTCAAACGAGACAAATTATTTATTATCAAGATTTATACAAGTTACCATAGAGACAATGAGAATGGGGAAAATTCCTTTTGCCAAGAATCTCCAAAGAAAATGAGAGAAACGCTGAAATAATCTCACTTGCAATCCCAAGACACAGGTCCATACTTGGCACGTTCTAATTTCCCGCCATTTAGGCATATCCTTTTATCACATAATGCACCCTGAACAGATGAAAATAAAATTAGATCAAAAGAATCCGAACGCTGTGAAAACGGTGAGTAACTACCTCAAATAGCTTCGGACACCTGCAAGTCGTTCCACCAGTTCTCGTCCCACCGTTCATACAATTAGGCACGAATCCCAGCAATTCCTTCAGGTCATTCCATGTTGTCTTCACCAGTCGACCCAGATCTTAGAATAATTGATTGTAACCTCATCTGACCTTCCTCCATATATGCAAAAAACTGCTCACCTGCTGCACCGACTCCACCGCCGCCACGCGACGGTGGCGCATAAGTAACCGTGATTCTCGACGTGCTTCTTTCAGATGTAGTCGGTTCTACCGATGGTGCTGCGGTTTGTGAGGCGGCGACGCCTACACTTTGACGAAAGCTGGATGGAGGAGGCGAAACGGTGGTCTCGTTAGCCTTCGATAGCAAAGAGGTGACCTTAAAATCTTAGATGACATGGATATGGATATTGCCGCATTACTTACTTATAGATTGGCTTATGTATTACTCATTTTCAGGGACGGGTCTGGCCTCACAGAACTGGCGAAAGGCAATCCAAGAACAGAAGCAATGGTGCAAATAAAATGAGGTACTTTCTTCGACTACCACAACCACATAAAATGTGCAATATAACAGCACGTACAACACATATGTACTATCGACTCCTCGGGAAGTGCATATAAAAATGTGCCGGCAAGAAAATAAAACGTATGTTCGAGAAAATTATTGGAAGCTGCATTTCCAAACTCAATTACGCCGCCAGCTGCAATAAAGTGAGCTGCGAACTTCGGTTAAAATGATGGATAGACGACTAGAAAAGGATTAAATACGGTACGGGCCTCAAAAAGTCTTATCATAAAGTGGAAAGTTCGTTTATTAACTAATTTTGAGTCAAACTAACATAAGCGGGAAGAAAAGGTACCAGTTAAAAACTATATCACTGAAAAAAAAGACAAATGGAGCAGCGTAAAACGCAGCAACCAGCGTGAAGACTATATTTACAGTAAAATTGGGGAAGACAAGTAGCAAACTTGTATCGACAAAGATTTGTAGATATTATGAGATCTTCTCCCTTACCAGTAACAAAATGAAAAGCATCTGAGAAACGTAATCAAGCGTTCAGGGATAAGCCATGGAGTATCCGTTTGAACACGTAGGGCACATATTTGATACGATGAATCGCATATTTTATGAGATTCGGCAACTTCGGTCATTATGCTGATAGATTTAATAGTGCATGCCAAAGAAGGGAATAATACGTGTGAATTCGGAGACCTGTTATCCTGCGTATCCTCTTCGCAAAAAGAAAGAACAGAGAGATTCGGCATTTAAGATGTGCACAAAACTAAAACCTCACGCCAAAGACGTTCTTTTTCACTCCTTTCTTTCTTGAGAAAGAACGGAAGCATTCGTTGGAATTAAAAAGGAAATATAAAAATAAGAAAAGAATGAATCCACACACCCACAAACAAATTCTCAAGGGGTGTCTCAGCGAGTGTTCGAAATTAAACCCATAAATTAAACTCAAATCATCCAGGAAAATCATAACTTGGTTTTGGGGAAAAACTACTAGTAAAATTGCTGTAATAATAAATAAGCTTTGTAATGACAAAGAGACATTCGTTGCTGTTGCGCTATCAGTTGCAAAAACTTTTTTTCTGAAGCAAAAGAAGCAATTTTTATACTCAAAAAGTATGTAAACCCAGAATTCGATGATTTTAGTGCAAATCGACGCTTCACCAATGCTGAGGAAATCTTTTGGCTTCTCTGAGGACTCCGCTAATAAAGGAATCGTCTAAAACGGACATTCATTGTTAACGGCATCCAGGAAAATTATGGTACAGCTAAAACCCAGTCAGTAGCATTTAGTAACTAACTTTAAAAAAAAATAATTTAGGATACTCACTTACTGAAGAAGGAAAAAAATGGTCGAAGAAGAAAGAACGAATCACTGGGATAAAAAAAAGTAATAACTAGAAACACACGAAATAAATATTCAAAAGGTTATACGAATAATTATGACAATTTTAATGTTACTCACCGCTGATTGTTTTGGTGGCAGAAGTCGGCGTTCCTCATAGTATTGCCGGTTTCTCAGCGGATCGCGAGGTCCGTCCAGACTCATCGCGCCCCGGCGTTGCCACCGGGAACTGTAAAGAAAAGAGGCCGTATTTGGCTCTGGTATCACATGTCAATCGAAAAAGAATCGATGGTAAGGAACAGTACTGATAATATGAAAAATACTGACCGGTGTGAAAACCAATACGAGACATTCATTCGTTAGAGAAAATTGTTGTATTTTCATTGTTCACAACAATCAAAGATACGTTTTAAGCAATTAATACGAACTAATACCCAACAGATACATTACAGCATCAAAGCAGCGTTCAAGAGCTGAGGTACATTATCTTATTCAGTCACAGAAGAGAAATCAACAATTATCAATAAGTAATCACAGTCGCTATCACAAATTCTATCAGAACAACGATAGAATCGATCAGGTGCACTCCCAAGTCGCCAATTTGTTTGTGAGAAGATGTAGAACAGTTACAAAGGGGACATTAAAAAATAGAATGACTCAGCTGTGCCTCATCTCGACAGCACCGCCGGTGTTCACATTCAGCTACTTACCTATAAAAACCGACGGTTGTAGTAATCAACAACTAAGCAGAAAACTGAGAATCGCTTACTAAACTAGTTCAACATTGCGAAGAAACTTAAGCGTAAGGAAATACAGATTTCGAACAAAAAATTTCGATTGATCCTATCCATCTACGCACAAAACAAAAACTGTGAATACGGTGGACGGCATAAACAGAAAAGAGATCGGTAACGGCTAATAAAGACATGGAAAATCCCGTCCCAAAACGCTTTTGCATGAGCTAACAAAACCCGACGCAACAAAGAACGGCAGCCGCAACGCAAAGACGCAGAGAAGCGTGCGTTTCTGGGTGCGCCTCCGGCGTTCTGCGCTACAACCCAAGCAACAAAATCGGTTATTCTACGAGACTTCGATGCGAATCGCTTTGTCGTCGTAGTTGTTGGACATGGCTGCCGGCTGGCAACAATGATACTTGTTCTTCGTTAATACAGCCAGCAAGTAGACGACCGCCTGTAACTAGTGAATTGTGAGTAGGCAACTTGCGCTGGTTAGCGAAAATACAGTAAAGGCGAGTTTTCAGATGTGAGACCCCGTTGACCTCGTAACAAACTTAGCTTTAAGCAGGCCGACAACTTCCCGCTAATGTTACGTCATCTAAGCCACTTTTAGCGAGTAAGATCCCTTTTTTGGGAACGAGTTTCAGGAAAACCATGTAAACGTTTCCGAACCACTACCAAAACGACATGCAAATGTTGAAAATTAAGCACTAATAGTTGTCTATAAGCTACTAATCAAAAGGGGGTTCACAATTGCAGAAACTTGCATGCTGTTAGCAAGAAAAAAACGGAATAAGTAGTTATAATAACTGAGTTCGTAGCAAACCACCGTTATCCATTCCAGACATCAAGACTCAAAAATCAGAATAGCAAGTCAGCTGTCAATGACTATCTTAACTGCAAATTTAAAGGCAGCATATCACGAAATTGACGGTGTTGGGGTCTCTTTGGAACATTGCAGAGCTCTGGGTGTAGATTACCAGTATCAGCTTTGTCACGCTCAGCCCCCCCCCCCCCCAGTTGTCTTGAAGGAAACGGGGTGAGAGACAGTCTTAACTCTAACGAGGTACGTTAGAACGCGAGACTCTTGTCTGTCTTGTACACGCGCAGCGTCCATGAACGAGCGGTCAAAAATCAATGAGGTCTCCTCAACAGCCTGTAAAAGTAAAACCAATAAATGGGCTGTTGAGGAGGAGGAGGAGGAGGAGGTGGGGACCAGAACGTGAACAAGAATGGCTCGCTCACACCTCGCAAGAACTAAGGCAATTCCTTAGCTATTTTTCACAAGGATTAAGGGAATTGAGCGTTATCGCACTCATACTCGTAATCTACAACCCGAGCTCTATATTGTCCCACGGAGATCTCAACGTCGTCAATTTCGTGATATGCTGCTTTTAACTTAAGCGTCCAAGATAGCAAAAAGACAACAAAAAAAACTCGCATACTTTTATAATCCTCCTAATAATCACCTAAATCTTAATTCCAATGTGTAACCTTGCAAGTTGCAAACGATAATAAACAAAAAAACACTGCAAGTACTGGAACCTTACAAATGTTTAGTTAAGTAGTTAAGTAGTAAGATTATTTTTAGAGATCTTGAGGTCTCTCCGGTAGCAGACAAGGTTCGGGACATCGTTTGCACGTATAACAACGAAAATATGAGAAAAAAATCAAAAATCACATAGCCCAAGAGAGATTGACCAGCATAGGCGACGATGCAGCTATTCACATCTGTTGTGAGACGAAATAAAAGCGCATAAAACTGTGATCTGCGACAAATCCATCTCGAACACTGGTCTGGCACTGGAGTGAACTCAACTACAATTATCGTTTGCAACTATACATAGTAGAAACTTTACTTTACGTACCTAGTTGAATAAAAAAAATCAGGATCTGATATAAGGAAGCAAATAGCGTGCTAGTACAGAATAAGATATGTACTGTAATGCGGCAAGACATTACTAGACAAAACCAAAACGATAGCACAGCTCTTTACTGAAGAAAACAGCGCCTTAAAGTGAAAAAAAGATCCCAAACCTGTGCTCAAGCTTCGAAGCTCTGTGCTAAGTTCATTTGCATGGAATCAAAGTGTAACTCAACGAAAGAAAGTCATGAATAGTAATTTTAAAACAGAAATTGTCACATCTAACAAAGATATCGGAACTAAAAAAAACTAAAGAAACTAAAAACTTAAAAGAAGCAGTGATACAAGCCTGAAAGCAGCAGCACCAGCAAAACATAAAAATTTTCAGCACGAATTTTAGCCACATTCACACGACAACAGGCAGAAAACACCAGTTCTCCGATACAGCCCATACGCTGAGTATTTTGCTATGAGGTGCGACTATCGATTGTGAATAATCAAATATTCGTTTCACTCATTCATTTACAACAACCGGATATT
The DNA here is from genome assembly GCF_031761385.1 of Necator americanus. NCBI lineage: Eukaryota > Metazoa > Nematoda > Chromadorea > Rhabditida > Ancylostomatidae > Necator > Necator americanus. The sequence goes on from NC_087371.1 coordinate 1,068,204, forward strand.
TACGAATATTACATTTCTCATCTAATTTTGTAAATAGATATTCATACTCTTTACAGCGCAACTAATCAACATGCAAAGCAACTTTCACCACAAATCTTACTACGTCAACCATAAATACCTCTATTAATGAGTCGAGTATTGCATTTTCCTAAAATAAGCCGTATACTTACATCGAGAAAACGAAGGAACACTGCTGAAGAGATAATGGAATTCAAGCTCCAGGTTAACAAAAACGTTTTAATCCATAAGCGCTAAAGTGCGCACTTGTTTCACAGCCGCTAACATAAGAACGGACTAATTCGACTGCGTGACGGTTCCGTGAAATGAAAGAAAACGCACAAGAATCTCGAGGACCTCCGTTCCGTTCGTAATTGCGGACAATTTCATGAAACAATGACATGAAAAACCACTGAGATTTCTCATGTGCAGAAATCGGATAAAGCTTGGGAACCGAAACAAGTTGCCGTGCCAAAAAAAAACGCAGAAGAAAATTAGTGTCTTCGAACGACCGCCAAAAAGGGGGCGAGGATCGGTTACGAAGAAATGTTGTTGTTAAATCGAAAAACTCTCTCAATTTTTCAAACCCTCCTACCTCGAGAAAATAGAGCTAAGAATCGGACAGAAAATGCATCTATACTTAAATTTTTCAGACGCTTCCTTAGAATCACTCAGTGCCCGGCTACAGTAGTCTCAGTAGAATAGCACTCTTTTAACAATGGTCTCCTTCAGTTGTTCAGGGCACCCTTTCTAAATGTTTAAGGTCGCGCACTAACTGGATAATTCTTTCTAAAAACCCAATGAACCAAAAATGTCATTGTGTGCACTCATTCGTGAGTTACTACATTGTTCCAGGTAGGAAAAAGTATATAACAGCACGCCAACGTACGTAAACAGATTCGCTGGCGTCCGTCATCATACGAAACGTAAACAAAAACCCACCACAACCCAATAAACATAATATGGAATAGGGAAGAAATCAACTAACTGCTCTTTACTCACCGTCACTTCCGCCAAATTTCGGTCGCCTCTTTCTGTTGGGCAGAGCTTTCTGGCCTAAGTGATGAAGAATCCCCTTGGCAGGGGTTGCCGGCGTTGCAGCATCCACAACTGGCGCCTCAGCTATTCTAGAAGTACATGCTTGTACCGAGTTTATGGAATGTAAGAAGAAAAATGCCTAAGAATTCTATTAAAAAAATAAAAAAAAACTAACTGAAATTTGCTGAAAGCAACTACGCACGTTTACGCAGCATGAAACACAATAAGCTCTCTTCATACGATTATCAAAGGAGAACACACCTTCACATTAGGAAAAAGGAAGAAAAAAAGTAGGAAAAAAATTTAGTAGGAAAAAATGTATAAGTAGTGAATTAAACAAAAGGCCGTGTCAGCACTGTGTATAGTTGTGATAAGAGAGAGGGGAAAAGCACTCGTATGTGCTACAATAGTACAGGAGTGCAGTGGCATCCGCCTCATTCGCCTCAGAATCCCTCAGTAACATACACAGGTGACAATTGACCTTATCCTCACTGGACCATCGTTTTCATCGTTAATTACGGCCGTTGTAGATGGTTTTCATCCAGCATAAAGGGCAGCCGTCAAAATAGCAGCACTACACGTTAATGGAGCTGTCGGTCGCCAAAATAAAAGGCCAACAGAAGGGAAAAAGTGCAGCTTTCGTGGGAAATGCGAGCGCATAATTTTTTCTAGAAGCCGTGGGAGTACGCGCTCGCTTCAGTGAGCACACTATTCATGAAAAGTTGAAGCACGTCGTGTTTGCTTGGTTGCGTTACTGGGAAACCGCTTTCAAGAAAGAAGTTGAGGCAGAAAAAAGAAAAGTGAAAATAAAGAAAGATGAATTTTACTTGGTTTGCAAACGCCAAAAACATTGGCAAAATAAGGTGAAACTGTAATAGCAACAACAGTTATTTACATTCAATGGTGGTTAACCAAATAACGCTTTGAAAAATACAAATCTTCTTTTATTAAAGAGTATAAATGCACCCTCAAACGTGTATTTTAAGAGAAGTGGATGAAATCTGCTGGCTCAAAGGAGACAAGCCCTGAGATCCTCTAAGAGAATGTATATCTTTCTGCACAGAACTAACAATTTGTTGTGAAAAATACGCCTTATTAAGTTAATTCTGCTGAATTTCTTTAAAAAAATAAATTTACGGAGTTTGCTCTTATCACCTGCTCTAATCACCCATGAAGAAAACAAAGATAATGGATACAAATAATTACAGATTTAAATGTCGTCAAACATGTATTCCTTGATGGGTCGCGATTTAAATTTGGGAAAGGCAATAGAGGAGGAGGGAGAGTGACTTAGACAAAGTGCACGAATAGATAGAAACGCGTCGCGGTTTTTCGAGTAAATATAGCTATGGATAATTGATAGGAGCTGGCGACTGACTGGTACTCGAACACCGAGTATGGTCTCGCCTGCAGTAGAAGGCTAATAACTGCGATAAAATGTTGCGAACGAAACTGAGAGGTCCAAGAAACGATAAAAATGTGCCGTAACCTTAAGAAATGCAAAAAGTTAAGTGTTGGACTCCAGAAATTCATCATATGAATATCACGAACCAACCAACGGGAAGAGTTAAGTGGATGACAAAGCGGAGAATCGCTCAATTCGATTGGTCTAATAGTGATCATTAAACAGTTCTTTCTTCACATAAAACATGGCTGTTTGCCTTCTGAATGCATCTCTACTTTTTATCGGTGCCTTTCATTTGAACAAGATTCTGAACGCGCTGCACATCCTACACTTCATTCGCGAATGGAATACAGAAAAACTTAGGAGTGGAAAGCGACAGGAACAAGTGATGTTCTAGCAGGGCACATTGGAATCCCGGACTAAAACGATCCCAAAAACTTTGAACCCGTATCCAGTCCCCAGAGGAAGCATTTGGAAAAGGAATGAAGACGACAGAACAAGTTTTAGTAAGCATCTACTAACAGTCTAAATGTTACCAAAACAGACAAAATAAGATTATCTACAATAAGTGCTCGAACATTTACATAAAACTTTTGAAAATTTAGGAAAGGTAAACAAAAACACATAAAGTAAGGACTGTCCTTTTCTCTCTAATTTCAGGGATTATTGCGGAAGGTAAACAGCAACACAAAGGTTTTACATTTTTGAGCAAAGTAACTAAGGGAATGTTACAAAAAGACTGACATTAATTGAGGAATCAAAAGAAAGAGGAACTTACATCTTCACGAACTGGTTCAGCAGCGACCGCAACTCCATGAGATGCTTAAGTTCGAACCTCTAGAAATATAAAATCAAAAGTCTATGAAAGCATCTATTTGGGAGAAAATTCATCCTTCTACGAGATGAAACTAAGCTTCACTTTCTTGATCACATCGTAAAATAGACCGATTTCAAAAAAGATATTTGAAGGGGGACTCGAAAGGAATCCTCAAGAAGGAATACAAATTTTTGTTCTCAGCATACTCTTAAAATTCCCATATCAGGATGTCAGTGGGATGTAGAGAGTATGGCCAAAAAAAACATTCCTATCAAAAACCGGTAAAAGTTCTATAAATAACATTCTATTACATTCTCAGGCCGAGATTAAAGGTATAACTAGGAATTACTGGAACTAGGAACTAATAACTTTAATTTTAGGATAATTAGCGACCTCTAACCCTTTAATTACTCCCCAGTGCAACTGTTTTCAAGGTTCGAAATCAAGACTATTTAGAGCAAAGTCGAGAAGGGCACTCCTACCTGTGGCCTGAATCGAGCCGCTTCGTGCATATAAGCGATGCGGTATGAGAGTGGGACCGGAAGTGAAGGCATTTTCTTTCGTACTCGCGTCAGATATGCCAACGTCGACTCGCCAGCTTGTCTAGCCAGTTCTGGGTCAATCCGAGCCAACTGAGAGTCTAAAAGAAACCCTGTTAAACACTAAAACCAGCACTATAACCGCTTACGTCCAAGGAACTAAAAGCATGCTTCTTTTCTCATCCTGGCTCTACTTTTTAGCTACAGCTATTTTCTGAAAGGTAGAAATCATGCGTTCACTGCAAATTCCGACTCTTACACATGACTTATGTGCTGTCATCCTCCAATCATCCTTGACTTTATCCTTCCCAAAACCTTAATAACAAAATTTCCCTGCTGAATCGCTACATTATTCAGGTAGCGTCGAGTGTTCGCCAACCCCCTGCTTACCCGAAGCCTGCTGCTGAATTATTCCTGTACCGATAGTGCAATCCCCGTGAAATCCCCCCTTTTCAAAAGAATATTCTACAAAAGAAAAAAGAGACAACGACAGAATCTTCGGTATTACATCTACCTAACAATCCGAGAAATCTCTAACAAGTTCAAAATCATTAAACAGTTCCTAGAAAGAAAAGTAAAACTATTAAAATCTTGAAAACGAATGATTTGTGAGCAATAGTCAAGAAAAAAATCTCCAAAGAATCCTGGTATGTTCATAACGACATATAATTCATTGATCCGGAAGTAGCTCCTTCGAAGCCATTGCCATGGATACAAGAAATCATTAGCGTAATGCTTCAACAATAAACAACCCTACAATTCTCTCTCTCCCTCTCTCTTTCAGTCCAAAGGAAATAAAATTTAGAAAAAATTGCTCTCAATAGTATTTCAACAAAAACTGATAAACGAACTACGTAAATATGCAAATGAAACGTCTTTAGGCAATAGCAAATAGGACTGGGAGTAATCGTGAAGGTTCTTCGATTGGGATTACCATTGTGTTTGGCGGCGGAAATTAAAGACGCCGTGGCCACAACACGGAAGCGACTGCGTTGAATCTTGAAAAGAAAACCCATGAGAGAATCAACAATTGCAACATATGTTACCAGACATATCGTGTGAATTCTTGGTGTTTAAGGAATAAATGGCAAATGGCAGTAATATAGTGGTTGTATGTGACTGGAAAATAAATGGGGCATCGGAATAAACACCTATTGAGTCAAGTTAATGATTCCATTCTACTCAGCAATCCATTTGAAAGACATAGCAAAATAACAATAAATCAAATAATTGCTCAAAAACATCACATAACGGATAAAAGTAGGCCTCAAAAACCGGAAAAAAATAATAACACGAGGTTAAAAAGATGAGTGAAAATTGAAAACAACTGAATTAGGGAAGTTACCTGAATGCGGAATCCACTAGCAGCTCAATTAGGAGCTCAAATGGGCATGTATAACGGGAAAATAGAAGAAAAATGACAATTGCAGGTACTGAATAAACTGTTATTCGAAGTAATCAGCTGATGCGGCGATAATCAACTGATTTACTTGAGAAGTACTCGAAATCAACCAAGGACACATTTCTAATAGTCAGAAAAAGAAAAGTTTTCATTAATCTGACCAAAAAAACTCCAACGAAAAAACATGTTGTTCTCGAAGAGAACCAGGAGACACCAGAACACACACTCACCACACGGCCACTCTGGACTGACTGACTGCTGTGAACGGAAGCCCTACACGCTCCGCCCATTAATGAAGATAAGGAGAATTCAATTAGGTCAGCGTTTTAGCCACCGGGCCAATTAGTGATAGCGGCTGGACAAGGAATGTATGAAATGTAGTTAATTATTGCACTCACAATCATTGAGAACCCTTTTACATTTTTTTCTTTTTCAAAAATTTTCTTTTTTTTTCCTTTTTTCAACTTTTTTTTCTTGTTTCTTGTTTCTTTTAAAAGTAGATCTCAATAGTCGTGAGTTTTTGAGTCTTTCCTTGTTGTGACATCAGCAAAAAATTCGAGGATTGTTTTCTACCTCTTTGATTACGCCTATTTACTGGTTAAAGCATAAATTATGAGTCGATGAACGTATTCCACTCTTTCATAGTTTCTTCAAAATTTACTTCCCACGCCAGTCATGAAACAATCTTTTCAACCACTAATAACGAATATTTTGACAGATCAAGAAATTTTCTCACCATTTTCGTTTGAATCAAGAAAATTTGTAATCCATCGTAAAATGACGTGAAAATTATGAAAAAAAGACACGTCATTCCATTTGTGACGCGCTGTGGACATTTCTGAATCATAGCTTCTCTCTGTTTATCAGTTCGACAACTGGAACCGAGGTGCAGAAATAGCGAAGCAGAGAGAGAGAGAAAAGAAATCAAGAAAATTGATATATCGTTGGAAATATCTTCTCTTGAGCAATACATGACATTTTCTAGGTCAGGAACAAGAAAATGGAATAGATTCAATTCGTGATTAACTACGGTCAGAACGTCCATAGAGACGACTGTTCACAGATTAGAGAAAAGGACGAGAAGAAAATTAGTATAATTCTGAAATGCACAGCAGAAACCTACGAATTCGATAGTTCCAAAGCAAATGACGTCTAATTACAACCAATACTCGCTCAGCATTCTAATTTCAGCCGGGTGCAACCCGTGTTCACAGCTCCTAAGCTATAGTTTCGATTCGAGTAAAAACAAGGTTCAGGTTTGTTCGGCACTAAACGTTCTAAAGGTCACAATCATACAATAAAATTGAATTTCCTTATTTCTACCTTGTATGAATGGATTTGTTTTCGCCAACCGATCCCATTTCAATTGTCTTTTTTTAAAAAGAAATACTTGCTTAGATACTTAGATTTTAAAAGCCATTTTTTTAAGAAATGATGATATTCAAATGAAAGGATGAGAACATCACACGTAACATGTAATGAAGAATAATGGATTGATTTTAAATTTTCATTTCCGAGCTCAATGTTTATTAGACATTTGATTTAAAGTGAGTCCTGGATCAGTGGGGTGGTCTTAAATTATCAGAAAATCGGACCTTAGTGGCTAGGAGTAAGTGCTCATGAAAAAGTAGTAAAAGAAACTACAATTAAAAAAAGGCAAAGTTTTGAAGGACTTCTGAAGCAGGCACGTTTTTCGTGACTAAGGAAATACTTCTACTCCCTGTGATCCGTGAATTTCCCCCGGAAAATAATTCTTTTAAGTAAACAATGTAAAGAATACCAATCCATTACAGACAAAACACGTGACAAAACAGTATTCACGCGACAGTTTTATTGTTGTAGTGGATCGAGGAGAACCAGTCCATTGAGGACATTGAGAAGAAGGAAATCATGGCCAGTTGCAGCATTTTATGCGCAATTCACCTCGGCGCCGCATGGGCGGATATGTAGCCGGCGAACATATACAAAACCATACTGTCATCAACAGAAGATTCCTCACCGATTTCCAACGAAATCTCATCGACGGCGATCATGCGATGAACATATGGTGCGTTGCTGTCTGAAAATGACACATTTCAAATATCAAAAGAGAAATACACGAAAATCGATGGATGCTTAAGCATGGGAAATCTGTTTGCCGTGAAAAGAACATTACAGCGTGGTTAGCGAAGAAAAAGACGGATAGAGAAAGTTTTTTTTACAAGAATAAAAAAAAACAGAAGTTAGGACTAACTTTCGCTTACACAAAGGATATCGGGACAGTTCATCAGTAAAAAAAAGGGCTAAAATGTAAGGAGAAGGGGAAATAAATTCCTGGCTAGCTTTGAGCACAGGAAAAGCGGTGTTCACGTGCGTTGACGAAGCAAGGAATGAATCAACACACAATACTATTTTAAATAGATAAAGTATTAATATTTAGTAAGTATAAAGTGCTAGTAAACAAAGTAATAAACAATAACTGACAAAGAAAATGTTAGTTATGATCGTGTACTTGTCCTTGGACGCCTCTTGTTCCGTAAGGACAGTCTCATTTTTCCCATATTAAAAGGATAAAAGGATTCATGCGTGTGAATATACTAATATGTATACTTTACAAAAAAACTATTTTAAACACATTTTTGATTGTATACGAAACTCTCCGGGAAAAATAGTGTTGTACATCACGTACCGACTTGAAGTACTCAGTTATATTATGAAACAACTCATCTTTCCATGATAACGTGAAAAGGAAACTGGTTATAACTGGCACTTTTCATCGTTAATTCACTTTTCGATGGATCTAGGAGAGCATAAGAGTGTTAGTGAATAGTTCTGCTTACGTTTTCCTTCTCTACTCATGACTTCTAACGCCTTCGAAAGAAAGAAAGTCGATGTACACTTAGGTCTAAACGTTCCGCTTAACACTAACATAATGCAATACGAATAGTTATGAATCTACATAGGAAAAAAGAATTTTATGAGACGTAAAAACTATCCATGGGATTAAAAACGAAATGCAAAAAAAAGGATAGTGGAAATACAGTTGCACTCGAAAGTGATCCCTTAACATGGCCATATCTAAATCAATAGTCTCGAAAAATTCAAAAAAAAAGAAGAAATTACTAACATAATTCATAGAAAAAATGATCAATTCATGTTTGTTGTTTCAAAAGAGTTCCTGAAAACAGATCTGGAAAATTCAACAAATAGGGACAAAATCGAATTCAATTTCAAGTCGTCGGCTGAAACTTTTTTCCCGGTGGAACCACAAACGTTCTTAAAAGATAGGTGTTCCTGGAAGTAATACAGGAACATAAATAGTTTCGAAAAGAAGAAGAACAAAGGTTAGCGAAGGAGAGTCTCGGCAAATCTTAAGCGGTTTGGCTTACGCATCGTATAAGAATAGTGACTTGATTTGATTGTTACAACTGAGGTTGCGCTGGAAATGCTCCAATACAGTTGCCTTGGGAAATCGCACTATGTAAAGACGTTTTCAGTTTTATAAAAAAAAGTGAACGTGGTAGAATGTGTTCGAGATCTGGCTAGCACGAAACAAAACATTAAAATAAACGTGGTTCTCTGCGATACAGAAACCAAGATTACATACTTAATATCTGTTATTCATCTCTTAAACGGAAATTTCCCATTTGAATAGGAAATTCGGAGTCAATCCCACGATCCATAAGCAGAATATAAGGTAGCATGAACATTTTGAACTAAATTGTTCGAAAAACTCAAGGACAAGAAGAGAAGAATAGAAAGTGATGACCGTGAATGTCTACTGGAAAAAAAAAAACAACATAAGAGGTTTCATTTCAACCACATTAAACAAGAGCAAGAGCCAAGAATACTTTAAGTTGAGAAATATTAAAAGAAAAAGAGAGAAACACGCTTGAAAGCCTATCTTATTCATTTGAAGGTTTGAAGTGCCAACTAATGTGACTTGATTACAAATAAAACACAAATGGTCTCCATTAATAGTTTCAGAGCTAACAAAAACTTTCCTTGCTCTGACGAAAAAATTTTCCCTTTGAAATTCATGAGTTAGCAACATCCTAACGAAAAATGACCAGATAATAAGATGCATAACTTTTCACTCACGCTGGCCGATCATCGTACAATCCGTTAGCCGGGGCAGGTATGATTTTCGAACCGTTTCCACCGCAGACAATTTTTGTTCGATACCAAAACATGATTCTGAAATCTTTTAAAACATCGAAAAATCATTCTATCAGTTAACAGCTCGTGTGAACGTTCAAGCACCAACCATAAGAATCAAAAACAGACAACGCTTCCATGTTTAGCTGCTCCGGTTGCGCATAAAACGTTTAGGCTCCGAATAAAATCTTTAGTTTTACGCGCAGCTTTTGTTCTTCCTATTTGTAAATGTAAGAACAGTATGGACACAATTTTTGAAGTAATGCCAACTTCAAAGTCATTTATTCAAAAATATGTAGTTATTTCGCAAAACAATAGAATTAGCAGCTATTCAGAATAAGCAGGACTAAGTCTACAATAAAGGCCAACCAATCTTAAGCAAAAAAAGGTAAAAAAAGGTAAGCAAGGTGAAAAAGATCCAAAAGAAAACTCACTCTTTGCTATGGGTTTTAGCGAGACGTTTGGTCGTTGCCTTGCACTGTTATTGCGTAACCGAAGGATTTGTCGTTGTGCAAAAATGGCCATTATTATTATCATCTGGAATAGGGAAATGAATAAAATTAAGCTTTTTTTAAGGTACTAAAGGAACTATTTTTCAACTGCTCAAAAGATACACAATGTAAAAAATTGAACTGACAATCACTCAAGACGAATGTTTGTCTTCTACCACTTTTTTTACTATTTAAACTGGAAAAAATGATTTCAGAAGGGCAATGTAGCTCTCAACGCAAGCAATTTTAAACAGAAAAAAAAATGACGGGAATGACGGGAGGACTAGCTCAAGCCAGTTACTGAATTTGACACGTTTTTCTTATAATTCCATAGCGACAAGGAAAGGGTTATCGTTCGATAAAAAAGTACGTAATAAAACAAAACAATGAAAACCATTTCTATACGAGTACATGAGAATAATGTACCTAATTTTAGAGAAAGAAAATGAACACAAAAATAAAAAGAATGAATAAGCTTACCAACAAACATAATGTGAGCACGTACAATACACTAATACCGTCGAAGATAAGCCAACCCATCGCATCTTCCAGACGCTAAACTGAGCCTCCCTCGGACCGCCCAAAATATTGTAATACCTTGCCTGCAGCGATGATGATGATGATTAAACATAAATACGAACAACTGGATCACGTTCTAAGAACAAATTATGGCGTGTAATGGGGATACGACGAGAAACGACAAGTTTACACAATAGTATATGTGACAAACAGGAAAACTATGTATGGCGAACAGGAAAACTCACGGAAACCTTCGGAATACAAAAAAAAAAACGGAGGTAATGCGAATATATATATATATATATATAATGTTGACATAAATAACTACTCAGAGTAAGAAGAGAAAAAAGAGACAGGGTGTCGTGGAAGTGGAAATGAAAAAAAATATCCAAACCTAATAATCCAATGTGTAGGACGTCGACTTCTATTACCTACACGCTTGGCTTCCCTGAATTTGCAACGATTTGCACAAATACATGAGTCCTATTTTCTAGAAAACCTTCTCTATTCCTCTAAATAAAAACTGGTGAAAAAAGAATTAAATGAGACAGCAACTGACAACGTGTCAGACTTTCAGCACAGCTGGAAAGAAACGTTTCAGAAAAGAAAAAGAAAAACCGAGAAAGGCAGGAATTCCTGTCACTGTGGATGAAATGCTAACGCAAAGCGAGCCGGAATCGATTGACAACCTAGGACTCAACGGCGAAAAATCGTAGAAATTGTAGCAGTTGGTGATCTTGTTAATCGATGATACAGTCAATTTTTATACAACTGATCAGAAGTACTACAGTTATCCTTACAATCCACATAGAATATACCAAAATAAGGAAAACCCACTCCTTGATGTGATGCGACAATCCTCTGGATTAAGTAGTGCACTTGTCAAATAGAGATTTTGAAAAGAACGTAAACATTGGAATAAACTCATGTTACTGAGAACAACACAAGGGTTACTCTACCTCCTTCCGAGATGAGGAATATGTTAGGCTACCTCAACTCTGGTGTGTTAGGTGTGGCCTAATTCTCCATCTATCCATCTTCTTCTTCTTCCTTTCTCGTTCTTTGTGAGGAAAAAAAGACTGAGTAGCAATACTTGGCAATAACTTCACAGTAATTAAAACAATTCTCCAAATTCTCTAATTCATTCCTTCTTTCGGATTGTAAAAGACAGCGTTGAGTTGATTTTTACTGAAATGAAGAACAGGTAAGTGAAACCTGACCCGGAAAACTGGGAAGTGGAAAATCATGTCCTTGACAAATCTTCGTAAAACATGGCGGTGCAGATGCGGATGACATTTGAAGCATTGTTCCATCGTACAAATCCTGCTTAGCCGTAATGAATATTCGATTATGTGGCTGGGGTTCGAGAGACGCGATGCCATTACCGGCAGAGGCTCGAAGCGACCACTTGACTAAGCAGCCGCCGCTCCGCCATCGGCGAAGAGTAAGGAGATTCAGGTCAGCGAATACGATGCGAAGGTGACGGGGATTTGTGGCGATGAATTGGTCAAGACAGCGAATAAATCGTTCGATACCTTTGGTATCGTTGAAAAGAAAAACCGAAAGAATAAACAAACAGAAACCAACAATCATTTGTGAGCAATCAGATGAATAGTTTGATCAGAACGAATTCCTGTCCGATGAGGAAAGGATCATCGGCTGAGTAATGCCTGTGGTATGATCGCTTTCAATCGACAGATCGATATCGACAAGTCATCTCAGCACTAAAAATCACGTCCGCATAACTGTGCAAATGCACTGCAGCAAATCTAGACCCTTCCTCCCATCCATGGAATTCCTTTCTGGATATCAGAATAGCCAGAAACCACCGATAAACACGTCACTAAAAACAAAAATTTCTCAACGAAAAAAGCAAAGCAGAGAAAAACGTGACCTAGAAGGCTTCTACGACAATAACTTTTGAAGCAGCGGAAACTTTGTTGACAAACAGCATGGATTGTTGGTTGAACAACAATGAATCATCACAAATTTCGAAAAAAGCCAGTTTTCATTCCCTTACATACGAACATTTTCATATCCACAAATACATATTGATACAAAACTCTTTCTAATAGAAACAATGAGGGTTCTTGATAAAATACAAATAAAAGAACTGATAACAGAAATGGTTTTGTATTTTTCTGCCTCGAAAACATTACCACATATTTATTCTACAAGACTTTGAGGAAAAAAATAAAATTATTGAACGAAAGCCATATATGTTAACTCATTCCCACCCTTTTTCGATTTGCGATATTGGAACAACGATTTCTTCCTGTTACCTGTTCACGTCTAAGGTCGACACAGAAGTAAAATCGTACAACGATGAGTAATTCACTTACTACAAAATATTTTCTGGATACAAAGATCAAAGTTCTTTTCTCTCTTTTAGTAAGGTAATTTCATAAATACGAAATGATTTCTTTTTGTCAAACTCTGCACTATTTTCCATGATATGCTTGGAATTTCCTCCGTGGATAAAGCTAGTTTTATCGGGTCGATCGCTCTAAATTCCGAGGAAAAGTCTAGAAAACGAGAATGAAGAAGGAGTCAAAGAGAACATTAAAAGAGAAATAGAAGTAGGGAATAGGAAGACATCCTTTTCGCATTTTCATACCTTAATCCTGGTAATTGAAAAACACACAGTATTTATTCCAAAGTACTTGTTTCAAGAAGAAAATAGGTATCAGTATAGAACTGGTAAAAAGAAATGAAGAAAATCGAAGATAAAACTATGGCTAGATCCTGGCCAGGACCTTCAGATAAATATACAACACGATCAAAACCAATAAAATAATGGAATGAAATAATGAAAACAATAAAGTAATGAAATGAAATTATTGAATATGAATTATGTCAAAATTGAGCCAATAAGTACTAGAAACGATTCTAAAAAAGCATAACTCACATCGAAAACACCATAAACAACGTGAAACTGCGACCAACTTTGGTGTGGCTGTATATATGCGAGATTTCCAGACAAATATTCCAGTAAATTGTTGTCATTGCGACCAATAAAATCGGAAACACATGTGCGATTGAGGGCGGGAGGGGAGCAACGAGTTCGACAGCGTATCGGTCGTCACTCCAGCTCCAGCTGTGGGAACAACACGCGCACCACCCGACGAGAGCGCCAGGACGGCAGCGTGGCGGCGGTCAGACGGGGGTGGATAGACGCAGAACGAGGCGCAATTACCTCGTTCGGTTCGACGACGAGTGCGGTTGGCGCGGCCGGAGAAGCACTCGCGTGCATACGCAAACAACATATTATGCACGTCACTCACCGGCTAATCACTACCCGGGCCGTCGAGGTCACAAACATGGACCGATATCGATTGATCGTGGCGAATAGATTTGCACAGAATTTGAACGTAGTTCATCGAGAACCTGGTCGCACCAAAAATCAGCATAGCTGACAAACTATGAATCTTTTGTCTAGTTACCGTTATGTAAATGAATCGGCACGATCCCAGCTGGAGACGTGGATGTTCTCACAGATTTCGCGCAATTTTACGCAATTTTGCACAAATTTTCTGAATTTTCGTTTTTTTCAATATTCAAGACCATGAAACACAAACATAACGAAAAGACACGACTCTAATCCACGAGAGGACAACGTTTCGAAATTTCGCTCCACACCAAGTAAAGTTTCAGTTCGTTCTTGTGTTGAGATTCCCAAACAGATTCCAGAAAATCGAGAAATGAACTTAAAAATGAGCCTAGGTGACTGAGAATAGTCACTTTATAGGGAAGTAGAATAGAATTCTCTGAAAATTGACAGAGGATACTAACAGTGAACTTGAAAGCGGCATACAACGAAAATGACGTTGCTGCGATCACTCCACGACAGGATAAGGTTACGGCTGGAGATCACGATGGTGGGGATGATCACACCCATTCCTCCCAATTGTCCTGAAAAACTACGTGGAAAACGGCCACGCCGATCGAATTTTACTACGAAGCACATAACAACGTGTTACGTGTGCGAACACAGAGATACGTGACGCGTCCGCGAGCGAACAGGGAAGGACAACGTAAGCAGCCCATTGGTCCTGCGCTAGCTCGCAGACGCAGCACTTACACCTGCGCTCGCGCATGTGCAACGTTCTCAATTGCATCGGAGAAAAATCCGGTCACGAAAATGCCGTTTCTCACGCCGTTTTTCAGGATATTCAGGGGGAATTGGGTGTGATTAAACCCATGACTCTATATTTTTATGGATAGATCCCAAGATCGTCATTTTCATGGCATTCTGGCTTCAAGTGACCAAGAATTGATATTTTGAATGACATTATTAAATATATGGATTGAAAATCAGTGAAAATCAAGTGTTCAGTGAGTTTATATACGCTGACATTTTTTTTCAAATGTTTTTCGAGACCTGAGGTGTGGAATTTCCCCTGATTCTTTACAAATAGTCGCTAAAATTTTTAGTTACTTGTATTTTTGAGAGGATTAGCGGTTGCCTATTCGTTTTATTTGCTAATTTTCCTTTTATTTACTCCAACACCTATCTCGTCCATCCGTCTCTTTATCCGTTTATCTCTGCGTTTGTGTGCTCATTCCTGACCGATCCATCTTATCCACGCATAGCGCATGTTTCCGGAAAATCAGTCATATTAGCGCCCCCTAATTACAACGTACCACGTTCCTAACATCCTTTCCAGCCGTAATTTCACTCGTCTGGGAATTCCGACGCGTTTATCGATTATTTCTAGGGACGTTAAATCCGTTTCCGAAGAGAATTAACTGGGTGTTCAACGCGAAAACATTGTTACTGTGCATATGTGTAATGTTTTCAGCTTAATCTCCAGAGTGATGTATGACCGGGCGCGGATTACAATTAGCTCTTTGACCCGTGTGTCCTCCGAATTTGATCCGGGACGACGGATATCTAAAGAGACTACTGGACTACTTGGATTTCATCGATAATCTCTTCTTGCTAGCACCGGGATCGTCAATTTTCGCATTTGAGACAATTTATGCAGATTCAACGACACGGACATCAGAATGGAAGGTTCGTATTTCTCCAGGAAATCCACCAAAGAAATTAGTATGCTACATGTGGATAATTTTAACCTTCACTTCACCAATGAGTCCCAAAAAATCTCATGGATCGGGACTGACGACAGCTTTGTTATAGATGTTTTAGAAATCTTCTCCTCTATGTCGGCTTACAGATGTCAGCTACATTACGGTATCATTAAGGAATCGATTAACTTTTCCTACGCAGGTCAAACGTTAGGAACGGTAGGTACAGAAATTCCTAACAGCTTGTTCTTTCTCCTACAGAAATCTGAACAGTACATAGATAAACCACAGTAGAGATAACAATTTCGGGAAATGCGGGAGGAAATTTCTGGAAATTTCCCGCAGGCTCCGAAAAGAGGTTCCTTTTGAAGCCTTGAGATAGTATACCGTGATTTATTGAAACAGCAAGAAATGACCGTACTACCCGCAACGAGAATTTATTGATAGCGTTGCTGAAACGGTGATTTCTTAGCTATATTGGAAATTCCCAGAAAACATGAAAATTTCCCCCCAAGCCTCACTATGGAATATGAGCGTGAAATATTTCACGTAACTGTAACTAGTTTACCACGTTGCTAAGGTACTGGTGACAGGATGAGCGAAATCTGGGAAGAGATTTCCGGAAGTTTTCTGCTGGAGGCCGTGTGGATGCTGCTTTCTTTCGAGGCACTACTATTTCCTCGTCAACACGGCAGGCACGGGAAGGCAGGACCGTCCCATCCGCGCCTAGAACTGATTGATAGCGTGGCTGAATCGGTAATTTCTTGTCGATATTAGAAATTTCGTGAAAATCAGAGGATTTCTCCTCAGGACTCAAAGTGGACTATGAGTTTTAAATATTTCACGTAAAATTTCAAGTAACCGGATTTTGGTTGTCCTCCTACTTGAATCCTTTTTAGCAGTAAAAATCAATTTAATAAGTAAATCCCGCCGCATACACGAGTGAAAACAGAAGACCATCGCCGGAGCAAAGGCCTTTCAAAAATTCCTGCACGTGGTTTGTATCCCACGGCCCTGCTTTAATATAATACCCCATACGAACGCTCCCCTGCCAGTAAAAATACATCAATCGCGTCGTATTCACTGCAGGTTTATTTTGCAAACCTCTCTGTGGCAGTATGAGACGCAGACGTCGTAAATGTTCAGAATTTAGCAGCTCCGCGGAAATGCTTTGCCACAAACCTTAGCTGTAATTTTATTCTCAAAAGTTCTTAGGTTCCTCTAAGAGAAGCTATTAAAATTAATGAATAATCAAATTAATTATTGAAATTGAAACGAGTTAATTTTAAATCATTACCAAATGCAAAAGAAGGAAAAAAAATTGAAATTTGCAGGCAACTCGAACTCGATCATCACTTTTGCGACAGATTTGTAAATGAGTTCCGAAAAACTCTCTAAATCGAATGAGTTCAATGAAAAAAAAAATTTTGTGTCACCTGTCACTCAAAGTGATAATATTTCTCTTTCCATAGAAAACACTGGAAATGGAAAGTTTTATGGCAACCAAAGATCTTCTTGCAGTGACATGTAGTCGTCAATTTCTGTATTTTGACTATACTCTTATTAGTCCTTCACAGTGTCTTCCAGAAAAAATATTTGCTCTAACAAAATTAAAATTCAGAAGCATAAATCTCACCTTTATTCTAATCTTTATTGAAAATGTTGTGAAAAATTTCCTTAAACGTCCCACACCACTTATTTTTTTGCAGTAAATACAAACAATTTCTTTTATCATAAACATCGCTCATCTCGCCCATTTGCTGGAAATCCATGTTTTTATACATGACAGTCATGCTTTTAAAAACTGAAAAAAAAACAAAAAGGTTCAAAGTTGATTTAGTGGGTATGCTGCTGTGTAGATTGAAGAAAAAAAAGATAACACTTAGGCGATCAAAAAAAAAACATCCGGTGTTTGGTAACACAACAATGAAGCCAACAATAAAATACGAGAATCAATGTAAATATCCTTATATGCCTTATAGAAATAAACGACAGAACACAACATCTAATTGGGCTCTTCTTGGTGCTGCGAGAATGATATCCACGAAAATCGGGAGGATCTGAGCGCAAAATACGTAATTAATGGAATATCTATTGTGCTATCAATTAAAAATGGACAAGTGTAGCATTTGTTACCTCATTTTAATTGCTTCCCTTAGAGAAATTTGAGAAGTTTTGAACATAAAACTAGAACTAGGATTTCTCATATATCATCCTCGTATGGCTACTTTGAAAATTTTCCACGTCTGCGTCTCGCACTGCCACGGAAAGATTTGCAAATAAAAGCACACTGAATACGATGCGGCTGAAGTTCTTTAGTTGACCGTAGGTAGGGTCGGGCAGGGTATTACATTAAAGCAGGGTTGTGGATTGTAACCACGTGCAGGAATTTTTGAAAGACCCTTGCAGAGGCGATCGTCTACTATTTATCTTCATATTCCGTAGTAGCGTTTTATCATTAGATTTATTTTTGTTGTCTTCAGGTAGTAGGATTTCCCTCATCCTGTCACTATCTCCCTGGCAACCTGACAAATACTAGTTACAATTACGTGAAGTATTTTACGCTCATATTCCAATGTGAGTTTTGGAGAGAAATTCTCATGTTTTCCGGAAATTTCTAATATCGATAAGAAATTACCGTTTCAACAACGCTACCAATAAATTCTGGTTGCGGGTAGCACGGTCCTGCCTTCCCTTGCCTATCGTGTAAATGACGATATACTGGATCTCAAGCCTTCAGAAGAGACCAATTTCCCGTGGCCGGCAGGAGGCTTCCAGAAATTTCCTAGCGGATTTCCAGAAATTGTTATCTCTACTGTGGTTTACCTACTGCTCGGAATTCTATAGGAGAAAAACAAGCTGTCAGGAACTTACGTGCCTACGGTCCCTACTTTGACATGCGGAAGGTGTACGTAAGAACTCGGTCGCTTCAGCAGTGATACACTTATGTAACTGGCATCTATAAGCCGACATGGAGGAAAAATTAGCGGCCGTTGCTAAACTAAAGGTTGAAAACTAATTAAATTGTTGTGTAGTATACTATCTTCCTTGGGGGATTTCCTTGGGAAATACGAATGTTCTATTCTGATTTTATTTGATCAACATAAGCTGTCTCAAATCCAAGAATTGAATCCAGGACTCTGGCGATAGCCGGAAGAGATTATTGATGAAATCCTGTCAGTCTAGTTCTCTTCAGAGTTAAGTGCTAAAGAATAACTTGCTGCTATAATGTTCTAGTGAAGAATAGGCTTTCCGCAGGTTCTTGTCCTCCCAAGCCTTTTCAAACTACTTCGCTCTCGACGTCCACTCGTTATCGCGGTTTTGTTGCAGTTGACGGCGAAACTTCCTTCTCCGACGCTTTTCTTGGTTGAAATCACTAGCGCTCGTGGGCGACAAATACAAATTTGTACTCGGATTTTCTTCCGCGGCATTAGAACCTAAAGCGTTTGTTTCGTCGCGTCCTGGATACACTTTGTGAAGGAGTTTGGGTCGCAGAGCTCCTGCTTGTTCCGTACTCCAACACTCGTTGGCTAAATTGGAGCCGCATATGCGAGTTTGACTGCTACCTGGCCTCGTGGTGGGCCCTGCTTTCACTAAACGCAATCAGACAATCGAGTGTACACTTTGGGAACGCACGAGCTGCATATAACCTGCACAATTATATTGTAGAAGGTTCACATACTTTGCAAAAAGGTGCTGTCGTCCAGGGCATCGCCAAACCCCATAATCTGAATGGTCAACAGCTTAAAGGAAGCATGGAGTCGTTGACGACAACCATTCGTTTCGTCACGCTGAATCTAAGTCAGGCCGCGAATCTACCTACCTGCAGTTCGCCCATCATACTTTCGCTGCTTGGCTACTTTTGGCCTAAGGTATGCCCCAATGAAGATCTTTACGCGGAAATCGATGTAGTGTACCGGCGGTGTGGTTGCACCGCCATCGAAAGGGGCTAAAGTAAATCGTTTTTGTTTCCTTGGTCATATATTAAGGAGACTAGTAGATCGCCTCGTTCAACGAGTTCTGAGGAGTTGTCGGGCTCGAGCTGGAAGAAGCCACCTGGCCGAAAACGGAAGTTCTGGACTGGGGTTGTGAGAGGTCCTGACGACGCTTGCCGTGTACCGGCAGTTCGGGCCACGCGTAGGGTTACTCAGGATATCAAGTAGCGACGAGTGGATTTCTCAACATCTTGCTGAAGAGCGATAAGGTTGGGCAGAGTTGTGTTAAAGGCATTATCCCACGAATCGGGAGCGGTACGGATTTCCGATGGAGTATTCGTATACGGGGTCATAGATGATGGGGAGGAGGGTGATTCCGTTCATTTCTTCCTAATTGCCGTAGAAAACAGCCCGGAAGATACGGCTTCGAGCGTTCCGGCGCACCGTTTTCTACGACGAGTTCGATTGAAGCGCGCCAGTCCTGTGCAGCGCCGCATCTTCCGGGCCGTTTTTTACGGCAGTTAGGAAGAAATGGACGGAATCACACCCTTCTCCATAATCTACTATCCCGTATACGAATACTTCACCTGAAATCCGTACCACCTCAGATTCGTGGCGTGATGCCTTTAAAGAACGGCGCATCCCGGCTAAGATGAGGGGAATCGCGTCAGGCGATATCATCAGCTTGCCAATTAAGTCAAGTAGGTCAACACAGGGGTTCGTAAACCTCACACGGTTCTGAAATGAAGCAAAACGAGCGTTGGGACGTCCCAAGCAGCGGAGCGATAGAGACGATTTAAACAGTAGGTGATTCCAGTTTGATGGATTTTCGATCTTTATAAGGATAAGCCAGCCGAGCTTTTTTTCGGAATGATCCTCCCTTTCCCCATCGCTCTGGAGCTTGAGATCAATGGCAATTTGGTCACTTTATTTAGCTCGTTGTTTGTTCACCAAGTGAATATGACGTAAAACAAGCTCCTAACAAGGTACGCACATTAACAACAAAAAATGGCAAACCAATAAATACATAATGTACAACTGCGATGACGAGATCACTGAGCAAAACACAGATAGTGCTTACTGTAAATAATAGCACAGAAATGCAAAAAAGAAGAAATAATGCTGAACTATGAATGCGAATAGCGAAATTACTCGATGCGATTATGAAGATGGCCTAGGGAGTCGTTCACGAGACATTGAGCCTGAAAAAGTAGAGAAAAAATCAATAAAGTCGAATACAGTTAAGGTGTCCACTTAGGTCCCACAATCTTTTCTTTCTATTAGGTGCTCTTTGCTAATGCATTGTCTCTGTTCTTTACATATTTAGTCGAATAAAGCTTGATAAGCAAGAAAATTATAACGCCCCCTTATTCTAACGAGAACGAAAATTCCCCTCAAGAAGTAAAAACTAAACCTACATTGCGCTTTTTGGCATCGTGCCAATCCGCTAAAGCTGCCTTGTACTGGTCCGCTTTTTTACACCATTCACGTTGGCAAGACTTATAAGCTTGTAAAGAACGCGGCTGAGTGCATTCATCTGAAACCGGGGAACTTTTTCGGCGTAAAAGTCATTGGTGATCCATCCGCACTAACCGTGATCTACAACTAATCGATATTTGACCAGTTGTTTTCCGTTCGCAACGCATTCGTAGTCGGCGTTATCCTCCTTGGACACATTCATTAAAACTAAACCGCCATCGTTGGTGAAGAGGACACGGCTGGTTGAGGTGACGCTGGAAATAGGTGACTTGAGCGCGACTCCGAAAACTGAGTAATGCTCTCCAGGAAAAGTCCCACTCACAGATTTCCGTCACGCTTCCAAACAGCATCCGAGGTCCCATGGAAGTGTACAGTATCCCCCGGATACGCAGTTCTCGTGCGCGGTTTCGCCGACGCTGTGCACTCCGACGAGCCCCGCCCAGCCCAGGAGGAAATCCACCTGAAGCCGCAAATTAGCTGCGTAATTCTAACACCTGAACTACTCGTGATGACGTCATACCCCAAACTTTGTCCATGCGCTTTTTCGCGTGGATAGCAGGCCGATCTGGCGACATGCCAACTACAGTATGGATCGATCGCGCACAAGGCGCATGAAGGGTAGAGAGCGCAGCCGGCCAAGGTGAACTGACTGACGGCCGAGCGTGAAGCGAAGTACAGGAATTCTGGATTTAAAAATTTCAGGATGATTGTCACAAGGAATAAAAAAAATATGAGAAAAATCAACGCTTCTGAAAGTAAGCAAACCTCCTGGAAGAATCGCCATCGCCTTGACGGGACCTCCTACTGCTATAGTTCGTCGCTCAAGTTCTACCCACTTCCATGCGCTACCTTCGCGCCAATGCGACACTTTCCACAGCGTGTTGGAACTGAAATCCGCAACTTCGGAATTCCATAGCAAGATTTACATCGATTTGTTATCCTAGTTATCATTCATTATCACTTATTCTGGAATTTTCAACTCTTTTCCCTACAATTTGGAGAAAATTCACGTGATTTAAGAGAGGCAGTAGGTGTTTCTCAGCTAAAGCAAAAAAGTAAGGTAAAGTCCCAGAAAGGACTTATTTTCTTGGATCCAGTGCTAAGGAACTGTTAACTGCAGGCTCGCAGAGTAAAAACGAGATTGAGATTAAAAAAAGTTCATGAGCCTCTAGACTTTTTTTTTGCCATGGGAATGAAGTGTAGATGAACGAGAAAGCGAGGTGGAACCCAAAATGAGGTATAGTCGGGTCAAAACGACGTGAAGTTACGTAAGCGGTGGCGCTCGGAGCGGCGCGGTGAAGCGTAGCGGTCACGGTCGTGGTAGGACCACTACAACTGCAACGATGACTGGTGCTAGAAAGGGTCCACGTCGTATTGATCCGACTATATAATAGTACGGTACAATATACGGTACACGGTACTGGCTCTGAAGGCGTCTCTGTAAGAAATTCCCACGTCCTATTTTCATCTTTTCCAAATATAATATTCAGATCTGTAAAAATTTAGCCCACACCCCTTTTTCAAGAAAATCGGGATTTCCCTCACCGTCCATCCAAAGCGAAGATCACGTTCTGTTCACTACGCACATCTACAGCGATATGCGTGAAGATCACATCACGAGCGGGTACAATAGGCATGCCGCCTGCAAACTATCGATTAGGTCAGAGACACAGAGGAGATGGACGAAGTGCAACGAACCAGACACTGGCTCGGCCATCATCAAATGTGATTTGGCGAAGTGGAGGTCAGAGTCTGACAAGGTGTGTGAGTTGGAGACACACTGAAAGATACGCGTCAATTTGTCACGACAAAAACGATCACGTCCCGTCGACCTACCGTTCCAGGACGATGCTCCGGCACAGCGTCGGCTGGAAGCGGTAGCCAAGCCGGACTGGTTGGATCCAAGAAGAAACCGTGGTGAAAGAGCTGAAGAACGACTTTCAGAGAATAACCCTAACTTTCGATCGGTTAGGAAAGTCTAGATAGAACCAACCTGGTTGATATTCTTGAAGGAGAAAACACAGATTGCTGACGACACGAAAGCTGTCTCTGATGTGCTCATTGTCGCATAAAAAAGTGTATCATCGGAGGTTTCGACTTTGGTGACAGCTTCTGTAAAACAAAAATTCAGCCAATAGTAGGAAGAATTGGGAGGGGGTGGAGCTCAACGCTGCTGTGATTGGTTGATCACTCTTACTATCTTCTATTCTAAAATATGACACAGTAAACTACTGAAACCTAGAGGGATACAACTATGTTTGGGAAAAAGGACATCTGGAGGTTGCAGTGCCGCTGTGTGCTGATATAATTAAAAATGTGCGCGTGCACGAAAAAATCCACGAACTGCTGCACTTGAAGACCACAATTTAGTAATTAGAAGGGAGTAATTCCATATTAAGCAGTGTTTCTTCTAATAACACTACTATAATAGTAACAATATTATATATATATATATATATATATATATATATGGTTTATATTTATTTTATATAATTTAATAACAGTAACACTAATCGTATCAAACCCTTTCAAATCAAGGAAAAAATAGGCTACGGGGGCTTCAAAAAGGACTTACGAATCCTATCGAAATAGTACGGATACTGTGCCGAAATGGAGCAGTTCAGTCGTGCTTTCAAGAACGACGTCCACACCTGACGAAGAACAACTCGTCCACCTACATCCTTCTGAAAGAAATTTTTTCACCAGCCAATGTTTCGGACAAAAAAATATTACTCTGCGTCTCTGACTGTGCTCACCTTACAGACTCTGGCCACTCTGCTATAAACATTTCGTTCCAATCCGCCACTTTCTATTGCGATTTCACGGAAAAAGAAGTATACATGTTCGCCAACGTCAAAAGAACCAACAAATTGAGGCTCTGAAATTGTTATCTTAGAAAGAAAAATGTGAATTTATTCTTAGCAGTGGATCTTTACCTCAAAAAGAGGCACGTGAAAAAACATTCACGAAATTTTCACTGGAGTACTCAGTTCAACGAAATACTGCGCTTTAAAAGAAGGATAAAATCAAATAATAAGGTAAAAATTAGAAAATAAAATTAAAATATTAAAATACTAGATATTACTGCTGCTAATCACATTCCAACGTATCCATTGATGAACAATTTCCAGTTACAGTAACCCCAACGAGCCCACTGCGTAATTTCGAAGATCCTATGGAAGCTTATGGGAAAAGCTACGCCTATTTCGTGCGAAATTTCACGGCTCAGCACGTCGGTGCCGTATTTAAGTGAATTGACAGCGACCTAATCCAATCACTACGAATCCAAAGGCGTTCTATGCGACATCACCCGGATAAATCGATAAGCGCGCCAACAGAATTCTGCTCCTCGAACCAAATGCATCTAATCAATATTCGAAGAAAAATAGAAAGTAATAAAGTGGAAGGTTTTCTAAGTGATCGAGGGTGCTGTAGTAGATTTTCAGGATCAGGTACGCTGAATCTCATAAAAGTATAGTCGGATGGAAACGATCTGAAGCTTGGAGGTGCAGATGCGTGAACGGCGCGGTTGAGCAGGTAGATGCGGACGACTGCAGCGATGAGTGCGAAGCTTGCGAAGGTCCCACCTCGATTCCTACCGCTCGCTCCACCGCACCGCTTCGATTACGCAACTAAGCCAAGTTTCAGCTTGATACAAGCCGATTGTAGTGGCCTACACTCAACTCTCCTGGATTTTCCCGCTCAATTGGCGTCCGATTTGAGCGGAAAATTCCAGAATCGTCAAATAAACGAAACCACAAGAGTAATATCGATAATATAAATGAGTTTCATTAGAGAAAATTTTACGGAAACGTTGTCCTGATAAATTAATGCTGAAAGAAGGGCGGAAAATAGAGAAAATTATCCTGAAATTAGGAGGGTTCGCTTTAGTCGACGAGGCAATGGTGTGAGGCCACTCAGTGTATCTCAACTGGGCGCCAACGTAGATCAGAAAATGGGCGGCAACGAGATCTACTCCGTGACTGATCTGACCGTCGAAACTTCTGGACATCAATCCTCATTCTTTTTCAACCTCATCAAGCCTCAGCACTATTTTATAGAATTGACAAAAATTGGTGCGATATACATATGTGTAGAATTTGTTGCGATTTTTTGAAAAAAAAAAATCACAATTATAGCAAAAAAAGAACATAACCTTACGGGAATACAATAAAATCAACGCGGTGATAACATTATTTTCTCTTTGGATCCATCAATAGCAAATTTTATCCGTGGATTGATCAACACAAAAATTATTACGATGACAAACATTGGATCAATAAATTGCGGCTACCTTGATCGCCAATGTTCCGCTTTGAAATTTTTGACCTGCATCGTTTGAGCAAAAAAAATTCTGTAGGAACTTTTGACAATTATCCCATATTAATAATATTTTAATGGCAATGCGAATTTTGAGCGCTTACTTCCCCGCCTTATTTGAATATTTGTTTGTTTATTTTAATATTTTTAATGGGAGATTGACAAGATGTCAGATTGAATATAGTAAAGCTACTTAGAAGTTCATATTTGAAAATGTAATTAATTTCCAATCTAAAAAGTCCGTAATTGAGCCAAAAGATAGTGTGTCCAGAAAAAAACTAGACGCGCGAGAATTAGGGAATCGAGAAATGTCAATCAATCAATAAACATAATTAATATAATTAATAGTTGTAAACATGTGCTGCATATAGGGAATCAAATCGATTTCCTTCAAACTCGTCTCAGCTTCGGTTTTTTAAGCAGACCAGAACAACTAACTGTGTAACTAGAAAAATAATTACTGTATTAACTTGACTCAAATCTGCTCCTACCAAGGAAAGACGTACAGGGAGGGAATACAAATTTAAAAAAAAAACAGAGAAATAAAAAATAAATTCGAGAACTAGTTATGGATAAAAGAGGAAATAAATCACCAGAAGGACAAAACTAGAAATTAACGAAAAATCCAAAAAATTAAGGTAGAAGTCCCAGTTTCACAGTAAATATTTGAGGAAAATAACACGGCTACGAACATTCTAACAGTGCGTACACCGTAACCCACCGTTCAGCCATCGATTATCCGTGTAGACTGTCCTCATGCTCGAATAAACCTCTTTCCCCTTCTCCATCAATGCTGGTCGATAGATCAAATGATTCTCGCCGGCCATACCGGTTCGAATTCCGGAATACACGGACGGCAGCTCACTTGGATTACCCCATTCTAAACAAAGATGGTGATGACGTCATTATCGTCACGATGATCACGAACTGTATGAAATGATCGATACGATACGCGCCTACTATGACCGCCGTGGCGTTCACCGCCGGATCAGGTGCGCAGATTCCGATTTCGGTGCGCGGCTCCTGGCGATCTCGGAGGGTTACCGCGTCGAGAACTCGGATCTCAGGACGCATTCCTACGGAGGAGCATACCTGCAGACATGGGAACTGTAATTGCGATTATTTGTTTCTGTTTTAACCCGATTCCCTAGCACAGTACTTTTATCGCTGTTTAAAATAGCGGATTTACTAGTAATTATCGATTTCGGTGACGCAAACTTCCAGAATTCCTTAGTTTTTACTCCTCTGGACAAAAATTTCGGAATTTCTCATCGCTCACGTATACTCTCTCCTTGTTATCCTGTAGTGCCATGAATCTTGTCGACGGCTGACAGTCCTCGGCCGAGTTTCCCAACGCTCGACACTCGGACAACTCGGCCGGAGGCGTGTTGAGACGGAGATCAACGAACTAAACAGGGGAAATTGAGTCCGGAAGAAGTCCTTGAATTAATTGAAGTGAAAAAAAAACACTAGAACTGTACCAAATTTTCCGACGTGTCGTTTACATTGTATGCCCATAGCCGAAAAATTCGTCCACGTGCGCCAACAAACAACGAGGCGGAATTTGCATCAAGCACCAGGTTACGGTAGTCGAGATTTCCACGCGAGAAAAGGTTGTCTGAATAGAAGAATGTTCAATCAATGTAGGGTACGAATAAATGTTGATTTTTTGTCCAAATGTGTCAATGTTTGGTTTCGTTAGTAGTGGTCACATCAAAACAAACGCAAGATACTGTAGAATTTTCTAGTGAATAATTAACTACCACTGCACGTATTAATCCAGGAGAGAAAATTTCGTATGAAAATATATGATCGTAAGGAAATTGATTTTTTTTCTGAATGTCGGAACCAATTACCGTCTCTTTGACCTTCCACCTCAGACTAAAAAAAAAGGCGCCGCCGTGTGATACATAAAGGTCATTTTTGACCCCATCAAACTCAGCCGATCCTCCCGTCAAACGACAAGGTCGCGAGGAAATTGGTGACGTTAATGACTGCAGGGATGATAAATTACAAGGACGTTTCCTCGTGAGACCTACAACAACTCTTAAGTGTTCTCAGAAGTTTTCTCTTCATCAAAGGAAGGGAATCCTTCAATTTTCAAAAAAAAAAAGACATTTTCTATTCCGATCAGGGAATAGGAACCCTACTTCAAGTAGTATTTTTTCAAATAGTATTTTTATACATCTAGTAGTATTTTACTTATTGAGAGATTTTGCTTTAATAAAATATTTTATTTTATTTATCTAGTTATTTTTTTGCTAGAAAGAGATTCGGTCCTTGCTAACAGGCTAAATTCAAGTAACGCTATGGAGAACTGGCAGAAGAAGTGACAATTCAGTTCTAACGGCTTCTTAGGGCATCTTGAATGGTTCTGCTGAATTCAAATTGTCATTGACATCTATTCAAAGACCGAATTGTCATTGGTGTCGTCAAAAAAAAGCTAGAAATGATTATGACAATGACAATACAGTGACAAATCAAAAGCAGCACAAGAGAGGCGACAAAATAGTGATCAATGGTAGCATTCAGGTACAGCTGGCAAGCCAAGTTCGATTTAGGTAATTTTCATAATTGACAATGACAATGACAGCTGCAATTGTACAATGTTACCTGTATCTGGTAAAAAATGGGAGCCAAGTTGTTTACCCGATAAGTAATGACAATGACAATAACACAACAACCTTTTTTCTCCTACAATTTTTCTCTTAAGGGGTTATAAATGTATTTATATATTTTCTGTGTCATGTGTTATTGTTATTATTTTGTTATTTATATATTTAATGTCACCGTAGTAATCATAATGACAATAGTGGCTGGGCTTATTACAACTGAATAGATGTCAATGACAGTGACGGTCATAAATGACACAATTGTCGTCGTTACACAGCTGACAGTAATCTGGGCACAGTAGCAATGACATAACAAATCGATATAATGTCAAATCTGACAAAGGAACCGAAATACTGACCTATTGTTGATTTTGTTCCTTTTTTTGACACTACCAACGGGAATGATTCTCGTATACTTCTAGGAAGAGGGAAATGACAACGGCGAAAAAAAAAAGTCATTTTTTCTTCCTAGACATTCTCTTTTTTGTGAAATTGGTAGTGACTAGATATGAGAAAACGGAAAAAGAGGCAACACAACGCTGCAGCTTTCAAAGTGTCAGAAAAGAATCCAAAAAAAAATTAATATAACGGTAAAACTCCGCAGTAATCCAGGAAAAAGTGGCAACAAAACAGGGAAAGTGAAAATTCCTATTGAGGCCGAACCTCTATAAAAATTTGTAAATTTAGGTTAATTTGTCTTTAAGTCTAAAAATTTAGATTAATTTATTTTTAAATCTATGAATTTAGATTAATTTATCTTTAAGCGATAAAGGCAGTGGTAGATGTTGTAACTTTTATGACACCTCGAACACCTGCAGCAAAAAAAAAACAGGCGCCCTTCCTAAAACTGGGAAAATTTTTCTTTCAACAACAATTACGAATAAAACCAAAAAAAATCCACTTTTTGTCACTCAAAAAGAGCATAAGAGGGACACTGTGACAATGACAATCACAACAATGTCAAAAACAATAAATCCTATGCTGTCATTCTCTCCTGTCTGTCAAATAGCAGTTCTAATGACAATAGCAGATCATCATGCAATGCTATCAATGCATTTTCAATTGTAAGGACATGTACTATTCAGGAAATATTATTTCGCCCTGGGAAACGTCCATAAAAACCACGGAAAAAATAGCAGAGCCACTCAATACTACACGTATCTTCAACCGATACTATATCTGATCCATAGGGTATACAACACCCATCAAATCAATTTCGCGCTCAACGACAGTGCCTCCAATTCAATCGATACAAAATACTTGAACAGATCGGATTTCTTTGGACTCATACCTTAGTGAGAGAAATCAAGGAAGAGGAGGAACACTTGTAACTCTCTGTGATCTACAGCTATCAATAACAAAAAACAAAAAAGGCTAAATCCTGACCCCTCTGCGTCTCTAACAACCCTGGACACGAAATCGAGGTTAAAGAAACACGTCTTATGTACAGATTACGTCAAAAGTGGGCAATTATTCAGATGTCGACGAATTCGGCGCATTTCGGTGATCACCGGTGCGGAACGGAGCAGGGGGGAGTTTCTGGACACTATTTTCCATTTTTTTTACTCAGTAACCTTAGCCCATATGTCATAGATCCTCCAAGACTAATGCTGGGGTCTTAGCGCCCCAAATGATTTATTTATTCCCAGAAATAACAGCGCCACTGAAAGCCTCGTTCCCCTCTCAAATAGAGAAAATTTTGGAGCAGATCAAAAAAACTTAATCAGTGACTGAGCTAATCGATCAATTAGCAACCAGCATGGAAAAAAGAAAAATTAGGCAAAAATATCATGAAAAAGAAAAGATCATCTGAGTCTTCAGGCTTACACGAGGAACCCTCAACAAGAAAAGTTTAGTCGAAATGTAAATAATTGAAGGTTAAAATTTAGAAAAAAAACGACAAATCAGTTGCGCAAAATTCCCACGAAACATTAAAGAAAAACAAAAAAAAAACAGAAGAAAAATCAATACCAGGGGATTTCATGGGAGCGATATTCTAAGGAAAAGATGACCTCTTCGCATTTTATTGCTACGTTCGATAAAAGTCGTAGAAATTGGTACACTAACCAAATAATCCAGAACTTGCCAATTTTAACAGTTGTAGATAGTGTTAATTCTTAAAAAAAATAAGTGGAGACTAGATCAAGTGGATTTAAGTATCATTATCTTGACCATAACACAAAAACAACTTTTTCTGAGTAGAAATTTGTCAAAATTTAGGATCTACCGGATTAGTTCCAGAGGGTTTTACACGCGTTGAATTTCTGAGTACAATTTATAATTTCTGGCGGAAATGCCCAAACAGTTTGGAGACTCGTGGAAGATTCAGTAAGAGAGCATTTTGAAACAAATAGAAACGCAGAGAATTGGGAATCTGGAATAATTCATCTAATTTTTTCTGCACCACACAAGTACCGTATCCTACAGAAAAAAAAACGTTTCGATAAAGGTTAAGCACTTGTTGAAAACAGCGACTCGTCCTTACCTGGATGGCGATCGATAACACTCCAAGTAAGCTGGGCGAGGCAAAGAATCGAAAACCCCGTCAAAAGACGCCACATGATCTAACACAGTTCGCCTACAGTACCCTGTAG
Organism: Necator americanus; assembly: GCF_031761385.1. Classification (NCBI taxonomy): domain Eukaryota; kingdom Metazoa; phylum Nematoda; class Chromadorea; order Rhabditida; family Ancylostomatidae; genus Necator; species Necator americanus. Next base: position 1,098,520 of record NC_087371.1, read on the forward strand.
GTGTGGAACTTTGTGAATACAGTAGCCAGTGTTTAATTTGAAGTATAGCTAATAGGAGGAAGTTCGTCGTAAGCTGAACGGCTGGATGTGAGGCAGGAGAGGGCGCGGTTGTCTGAGGACGACGGCCGACACTATGTATAAGGGTACGGCCACGCGCAGCCGAACTGACAATGGAGGCGGGCTGCCCGTCTGGCTATGGATGGCCCACACTGGACGTATTGATCGCCCAGCGTAGGGCCTTTGAATCCGGAAGAAAACCCACAACGACCGCTTAGTAACGACCGTAACGACCACCTGCTAGTTGAACTTATTGCGCCCAGGCTGACTAGTGGAATTCGAGTTCATTGATTTAATGCCTATTGATCGATGGTAGGATTGAATAATGAATCCTTTCTGTAATTAGTACCATTGGTTCTACCAACACAAATTGAATAAGCATCGATTTTTTTAAAAAATTTTCCTTTGAACTGGAGATTTTATGGGTATCGATTTTCTCCTCAGCAAGCACAACTCCAAAGAAACCTCCTTACTCCAAAAACGAACTTTTGCCGCTGTGCTGCGGTAGCACCGGAAATTTTAAAACTTCAAATTTCAAATTCAAAATTCCCCCAGATATGGGCTATTATTGAAGTTCTCTTTACGTGAGTCCCTTGGAAGCGACCCGCGATCCTCAAAGAAAACGCGCTGATTCATGAATAACAGACCTTTTCCTCTGCGTCGCAGGCTGATCGATATCCAATAAGAAAGGGAGGGAAATTAATCACCACATTTCAAATCGCACATGTATTAAATAGGTATCGACCGGCCCCATTAGTATTCCCAACAATTTTTGTCGTTCTGCTACACGGTCGGACAATTAAACTGCAAAAAAAGCTGATTTTTAAATTTGTTCGTTCTTTTCCTGGATGGGACGTTATAGAGCTCGGATCATAGATTAAGAGTACGTGCTCAATTCCCCCTAATCGTCGCGAAATACAGCGTGAGAACCGGCTTAGTTTCTATGAAATATGTTAGAATGTGCCACCTTTATATACTTTCCGGTCCCCTCAGCAACATAGTCAGTGGTTTTACTTGAAAAGGCTGCCCTGAGGAGTCCTCATTGATTTTCGGTCCGCTCGTTGACGCGGCGCGTCCCAACCTACCTCGCAGGAACTAAGGCCATTTTTTCAGGATGATTAAGGCACTCGTAATCACAGAAAACGCCGGAACTCTTTATTGTCCCACAGACTCACCCAATTACGCCAATTTCATGTTGTGCTGCCTTTAATGTAGCACAACTCCTATAAGGTAGATTAACTTTTTTCGAGAGAAGCCATCCAGTATTCATTATTAGTTCTCGAGGTTGCTGTAGTTAATATTTTAAATTTATTTCGTTTATTTAATTTTAAAATGTATGCTTTAAAAATTTACTACAAAAATTAAGCAAAAGGAAAGAACAACAACATGAACAAACCCCTTACTTATCAGCAAGAATTAAATCACAGAGAAATCAACATATTGACAGAAGCAAGCTAAGATCTGGTGTTACTTTAAGCTGGATAACTTGTTCGCTTCGAAAACCTCTGAGGTTATGGTTTTTAAGTGCGAAAACGTAAGTACGTAATAACAGAAAAGCACGCGAAAAATCTTATACTCACGAAGAAAAGAAAGATTGAAATTAAAGGGAAAAGAAGGGGACCGATTGGGCACTATGTTATACATTCATGAAGGCGATTACGACAAGAATTTTCAATTTCACGCAAACCGTAACAGCAGGAAAAGGCAAAGGACAACGAAGAACTGGAGTAGTCCGGGAAGTTCCTAGAAAACTAGAAGCAGAAAAAAAGAATACATAATTAAGCAGTGAATCACAAGCATTAAGTAAATTCTCTAGAAAAAAGTTCGTCTGACCCTCACTGTAGTGAATTATACGCACTTACTATTAATGAACACCCGTATGGAAAAAGAAGCTTGTTACTGTATTGATCGTTGGAATTCATTTAAACGAGTCGATTTTTTTCAGCGCGATCCGAGCAGGGTATCCAAAGCCTTTACTCGATCTCCTTGGCTGGAAAGAAGTGCAGGGAACACTTGCTCGGCTGTGAATCCCATGCCAATCAGCTGTTCCGCAGTGTGGGCTCGTTGCACAACGGCCTAAATTAGGACGGAGTCAGTCGATGGTTTGTTTACGTGGGCTAGAAGCTAAAAATGGAATGGTTTTTCTACCCTTTTTACCCAAAATCAATCAAATAAGGGTTGCAGGAGCAATCAAAACATTACGCAGATAACCAAAAACTTAACAAGAACAATACCATCTCAACATAGATCCCTTGAAAACTATTAAAAACACTTGATCAATTTATTTTCCGCTCTTTTACTTTTTTTTTGTCTGAACAAAAAAGTCTTCGAGGATCGTGCAAATTCGATCATAATTAGATGTTAACTTCTACAGCTCATGTCCATGAATGACCTTTTTCACCATTCTCGTACTGTTTGGTTTAATTTGGAATCCAACTATACTGAAGACTGACGTTTGCTACTTCTGCGAACACAAATCTTGGACGACAAGAAGAACAAAATGGAGAAAGAACCATTAAAATGCGAAAAAAAATTCACTGCGGCTTCGAAAAAAAACTTTCAAAAAGGAAAAAACGCAAATCGATCATACTACTTCCGGGAAATTATTAAATTGCTTCAATTCTTTTTTTGAATAAATAAGATTTCAACGTTGAAATTTGAAAGAGCTGTCCTCTTGTTGACATCGATGTTTTTCTCCTATAAACCTACTTATTGGTACTACAATAAAATTACGAAAAAAAAAAACAACAAATTTTCTCTGAAACCCATTCCCATCACATAAAACAACTGCTCACAGATTATCGTTGGCCATTAATGACTCTCAATTAACAGATTCTCGACACATGCAGTATTCATGAGGTGGCGTGACTCGAGGTCACCACGCTGATATGCCGAAAGCATACAAACGCCGAAAGAGACGTCTCTCATAATCGTGTCATTTGCACACAACCTCGTTTATGTTTGCAGATTAATGTGATACGCTTGGTAACACACGAACTCAGTTAACAATGTACAGCAGTGAAGGGATGAGCAAACACAAAAAAAGACAAAATGAAAGGGAAACCCAGAAGAATAGGAAAAAAGAACTAGATGAAAGTGCAAAGAAGAAGAAAAAGCCAAAATAAAGAACCAGATGAAAAGTAGAAGAAATGAATTGTATTTTATCTATCTAGTAAAAATGAGCAGTTATCATCAAGGATATCAAGTGAATGACTACTAGCAAATATTGAGAAATGCTACTCAGAGAAAAAGGAGAAGGAGAGAGACAGGGGAGTCTTAATTACGGAATACGAACCTGTTTATCTGTTAAGCAGCTATCCAACAAAAATTTCACCGTATCAGCCACATCGACGCCTTTCTTTTCCAGTATACTCATGCCTTTCATGTAGTACTCAATCTGAAAATGTATCGATTCTGGGTTGATAGCACGGACAATGGACTACGAAAGGTCACTAGGAGCAATCGTAGGCGACTATCCTTGAAAGTAGACAAAAAACTGGACAAACGAACAAATGATAGATCTAGAAACTGTTGGAACTAAGAGTAAGCATTCAACTTGCTCTCAGATGTTCCTCAAACCGTCAATGAAGGTCTTCCACAGAAAAGACTACATTATAGTATTCAATTATAATAATTATATAATACTGACTTCCCAAATATACTAAGAAAAGCATGTAAAACTAAAGTTCCACCTAGTATGAGCTAGTTTTCTTGTTCCACTACTTGTTTATCCTGGACATAAATCGAAATGTATAGCAGAGCCAAAAGACACGAAACATAGTGCTGTCGCGTTAACGGTTGCGTTCGAAGCGATGCAGTGAAGCGTAGCGGTTAAGATCGTGGTGGGACCTTTGCTAGCACCATCCATCGCTGCAATGCGCGGTAGTCCCAACCCGATTCCAACCGCTGTCTCCACCGCGCCGCTTCGAGCGCGTACGCAAATGCACCGTGCTTCATATCTATTCCATATCAGATTCCCGCTCAAACGGCCTTACGCTGCGGCGCCCTTTGCTGATTCTTTTATCATTGCTAAACAGATCGAGTAGCTTGATCAATTGCAGCGCAAACTGAACCGTGGAAACCACAACGAAACGGAAAAAGTCCCATGGATGTCAATTATCCCTAGAAGTCTAATTTGAAAGAGAATTCAAGTAGACAATCGTATAGAAACCATATTCTCATTTTCATTTATATTCAAGGCTTTAGCGGAATCCTGGTAGGGGAGTAAAATCGGCATTTTCGCAGTCAACAAACAAATACGATTATCACACGCAAGTAAGACTCACATGCGGCAGTCGCTCCCTGGGAAGCCGTTCCATGGCCACGTTAACGAGGTTCTCACGATAGCCTTTCGTGAGAAGACGAATTCGTAAAGGCGACTCATGGTGAGCCGAATGTGGAGCGTTGCTACTGGGAGCTGTAAATCGAATTTTTTTTTGAAAGGAGGAAACATCAATAAAAACAAAGAAAAGTTAGGAAGGATCGGTAAAGATACCTGAATTGACTGGCTTATTGAATGTAGCCGTGCTTAGCTTACCGACTGAGGTAAGAGCGACGGTTGACTCCTCTGACTTTGACCGAACCTAAAGCGACAACGCCAAATGATCAAACGCCTTGACGGAGTCAGAAAAAGATGAGAAAAATAACAAGAAAATGACGTACGCCAAAGTCCAGCACGGGATATGGTGGAATCACTGTTGTTGTTGGCTTAGCACCATTTGTCAATGAATGAAGAGGTTTCAGTCCAATTTCTTGGTCATTAGATGTTGAATTTACGACTGGAGCTGATTCTGGACGAGACCCCAGACTAGCATTGCCCAAAATCTAGAAAAAAAAAGATACTTGCAACAACTACAAGTTGGAGAACGATCCAAAACTATTGGCGTACCTGACTTAGCGCTAATTTGTCGTCTATTGTTCTCCATTCTAGTTCATCGAAGACGGTACCGCGACCCTCAAATTCCTCGAAACTAAGCGGTTTTACTGTCGGAGCTAATGGTTGGGCAGAGGTTATCGGTGCCGGTGGAGGAGCACAGGGTTGAAGAACTTCCTGTTGGGTGAACTCACATAAGTATTAATTCGGATAAAGCAGAGTTACTATGCGTATAAGAGAAAGGTGCAAAAAATACTAACAGCAAGAATAGAACCAGCAAGAAAAGGCTGAATATGAATAAAAAAAAACAAATGTAATACGAGGATCTCGTCTGTATTTGTTGAAAAAAGGTTGAAACTCACATTAATCAGTGAAATAGATGACGGTGTAGGAGAACCAGTAGAAGAAACCCCGTTGGTAAAATCCCGTGGTGGAAGTTCCGGCTTTATCTCCGGCAAAGAGTTCGCCTCGTCAAATTGTTGTCGAGCTCGTCGTTCCGCATCGAAGGAATACTGAAATCCGAAAGAAGCAGTCAGCACAGAATAAAAAGTAGACAATCAGACATTTGTAACGATATTTCACCTTTCGAGACAGATCCCTCAAAACTAAATCTACTTATCCAGTAAGTTAGCTCCGTGGGCTCCATATACATACGTCCCAAGATTTCAAAAGGAAAATTTCTTGGAAGTTTTTATTTCACATGACTCATAGCTCATGCGGTCGTGAAAAAGTTAACGGTATTGGAGCAGTTGTTTAAAGAAGTATGAAAAAAGGTATCAATGTAATTAGAAACAAGACACAACACCAAAAAAATTATAAGGCAATTTCAAATTCAGAAGAATGGAAGAAAAGAAATCCTAGAACAATGGAACTAACCTGGATTTCGTTCAGAGGCGGAGGTAGCGCTATCGTTGGCAAATTGACTATAGGTGGTGGGTAAAATCTTCGACCAATTTCCATAGGAATATCTCTTAGATAGTCTAAACACATTTCAATCTGAGGATATATCGAATATCACACGAGCAGGGAATTCTAGCTACAAAATTCTTTAAAAATTACCTTGGTATGTGTTCGAATAACTCATTCCACATCACGGGTTAGACGAAACCGAAAACATGTGTGTGATAACTGAGTTTCGTTGCCCAACGTCTGAAAACTTGAACTGACAGTCGCAATCGCAGTGACTCATCACAAGCCCATATCGACACCATCGTTCGGGAAAACGTGAAAAAAACCGACACTATTACGGAACAACGGGAGTATTTCCACTATATATAAGTTCCTAGAATGACTAATCGCACTCTTTACCCGCTGCCACTCAACGAGTGCCCCTGACGTGAAAGTATGCACGACATCGTGAACAAAACCAAAGTAAAGGACATTAATCTACATCTTTGCGCAGGTCTCGTGACGAAATGGCCGATACCGTTGTCGACACGAGGAAACTCGTCCACCAGACCACTTTCTTTGGAAAGTGCGGGGGTTCCTCTCCTTCTGGAGAAGTAAATGACTGCGGAGAGGAGGAAACCATGTTCCTCTGTTTTTTCCCACACAGAAAATTGGCAGAAGGTTATACTATCTATTCAGTTTTTGGAACCGACAGCCATAGCCGCGTTAGATCCTGACGGTCTTTGAGCAAATAATAGGGACTAGTGGATTGTAGAGGCTAGGGTTCTTTTTTCCTCTTGAGATTTCTTACACATTCTAACCCCAGGTGGATTTTATGAGTTCGCTGGCTTCTTGGATAACCGCCACTTTCTCACTATCGATTTATGTACGAGTTACTAAAGCGTGGCACATAGCTGCCGTTGTATAATCAGGTCAAAATTACCTCAACTCGGTGTAGGATTAGCGGTGATCGTTGCTATCGAGGGTCCCAGCCGCTCCACTCCATCGCGCCCCCTAGAACGTAACCGCCTACGCAATTGCACCGAGCTTCAGGTCGTTCTGGCCCGAATGTACTGGTCGTGCCGGCAAACTTACAAAAGTCATCCACGCTAAATTCAGGGTCCCGAGAGCGCTAAGTGTTAGATATACTGTAATGTGTGGCTCTACATACACAAATGCTATGTTAAAATTCGATTTTTTGTGCCATTTACATATTTTTTATTGTACGTCGTGTGGGAGAATGGGAAAAAAGCAAAAGCCCTGCATTATTCGAAATTTATTTCCCTAGCCAATGGGAAAATATAGTTACTATAAGGGGAAACGTGACCAACTAAGGAATTATTTTTGGCTATAGAAAACCTGTAGAAGATCACCACAGGACATCTTCATATTCTCCGTCCTATGGGTGAATGTGGAATAGTTGCTGGAAGCGCAGCGCAGCGTTACCGGCTCTGGCAGCTGGTGGATCACCGATAACACCACTGATGGCTAGTAGATCGCCACCGAAATTGTCAAGTCCAGCGCTCGCCGGAGCCGCACTCCTCCGGCTGTGACTCCACGGACAGACTGGCACTTAATCTACGCAGCTTCACGCATCGCAATACATCTCACGCCTAATACTCGCGAGTACGGTGATTTAAGCTTCGACTATTTTTCTTTCTGTAAGTTATCAGATTTCACGTGATTTCATCGTGTTCGTGTTTCTTGTTTACATTAGCAATCACGCTTTTGTTATTTCATTTCTGCTGCGTGTTTCTGCACAATTTATGAGTTCCTCGTTTCAGAGTGTGCTCTATACGATCAGCTGTTCCTTTTTTCCCCTTCTCAATGTGTTTCGTGATCAATCGTAGTTTCTTTTTGTGTGTTTTCAGGTTCCGCCATGAAATACTTGGAGAATTCTTCATTGGAAGCGTTGTCCTCCAGTTTGAGTATAGGAGCTATAGACTGTATCCTGGACGTGAAGTGTGTTGTTTTTTTCTCGCTTTTTTTTCTGTAAATGTTTATATGAGACCTGCAACTATTATTATTAGCAATTAATGCATTGCGTGGCGCAATGTGTCCCGGGGGCTCAATCCACACCACACCTTAGTAGCTTTAGGCTACATGTCATGGATCTATTAAGACCATTACTTAGGTTTTAGTGCGCTGATCTCATTAGCTCCATGCCACACTTAAGTAACGCCACCTTTGCCTATTCTACAAGAGTATTGACCTCTCCACCTCTACCCTCAAGGCACACTGCACTAATTGCGCTTTTGCTGTTCTTTGCTGCCTTTTCTCTTGTCCCATCTCGTACATAACATGTCTGATTGCCCTAAAAAAATCTTTTTTCCTTAGCATAATATTTTTTTCATAACGTTTGTAATGATTTTTTATAAACATTCACATGTAGACTCGAGTCGTACTCATGCAAAATGGTTCAAAGCGACAAAAAACAATGGAAGGCTTATGGGGGATCTAATGAATCCAGTAATGTGAATGATAGACAGGTATACCTACAAAGCCTTCTATTCTCCATTTTTAACCGTTTTTATCACCATGTTTTCCTAATCAGTTTCTGCATTATTAGCAATCAATTTAAAGTCTCGTGAAACCTTTCTCTTTTTGTGTTTTTTATTCGTTCGTAGAGATCCATACATTTGTGACGTAAAGCTTGTAAAAAGATGCTGATTAGATCTGTCATGTGTTCAGCCTCTCTCTCCACCGGACGATTTCTTGTCAGTCTCTGCCTCTCCGATTGGGCATTCTGCCAGGATGCGTCATCTTTCCGAGGCCGGCCACTCAGGCTCCGAAACCGATGCTGATGATGTGATTTCCTTCCTTCTCTCCTCTTTTTGCATTATTTGTGTGTTAGAGTAATAATGCGCTCCATTTCAGTTTGTGCTGCTGGATTCAATATCAAAGCGAACGTTGTTTGATTTGATCGGGGCATTGAATATAGCATATCCAGACTACGATTTCAGTGATGTTAAAAGCAACTGCTTCTCATTGATCCCGGGTATTGAGGTTGGAAATCTGTTTTATTCTGTCCAAGATTCCATTGTTTTATCTCTTCTGATATAATCAAAACTTGAAGGCGATTGGTCCTTAATTGTTTGATATCACAGCTAACTACATATATTGTGTGTCTGTGTGAACGCTTATCCTTGTGAAGAAGTTTTTCAAGATTACCTCCTCCTAAGGATACATTAAAGTCTCTATTTTTGGACCTTCGCTGAAGATAGATTTGGGGAAGGGAGTAGGACCCAGGGGCGCCATTGTTTCTCGACGCTCTTACCTTTTTCTCTTAATAACTTTAGCTTACATCTCATAGATCCTCCAAGACTAATGCTTAGGCTTTAGGGCCCAGAAAAAATTATTTACTTCGAGAAATAAGGGCGCCACTGAATGTCTCCCTCCCCCAACTACATTTCACCCTGAATTTTCCCCTTTGAAAATTTTTTGAGGATAGTTGTTAATTGAGAAACACTGTTTAGTTTTGTTTGTAACGAAATTGTCTTTAGTTCAGCCGACATACAAATGTTTTTAGGTTGTCATGGAAGCAGTCGACAGCAAATTCTATGCTACTGTGAATAGCTACACATCAATGCGAGACGAATTATGGCTGGCGATTGATAATGAAATCAAACCGAATGAATGTCGGATATACAGGTTATTAATACTTCCCGTTTCTAATTTTTCTTCCTTACTATCACTTTTGTATTCGAACTCAGCGGAACTGATTTTGTTGACTTACTGTTGTAAAGTTGGTAATATTGTTTAATAAGTTGTGGATTCTCCACTAGGCGATACTACTAAACCAGTACTTGTTGATCTTACTTTTCCTGGTTTGGGTGGGTCAAAACGACTTGGAGCCTGGTGCAATTCCCTAAGCGGCTGCGCCCGACGTACCACGGTGAAGCCAACGATTGTGATCGGCGTAAGACCATTGCTAGCTCCATTTATACTGCGATGATGAATGGAGCCAGGAAGGGTCCCACAGCTCCACCGCTCCGGGCGCTGTCGATCACACAGTTGCATCAGGCTTCAGATAGTTTTAACGTGTTTGTATGAATAGATTATGCCTGCAGTCTTTATTATTGTAATTTTATGTTTCGGGCTGGTGTAATGCAGTGAAAAGGGTTCCGCTCCGATAGTTCGGAAGATGGGTGGAATCCGTCTCAGGACAACTAAGTGTTTCATCCATCTGGGGCAGACGGCAAGCTGGCACCTGATTTTTCTGGGAGGATTAAGATGTTAGCTTGATGCATCGGATGGCTCTTCCAAGTTATCATGTATATGCACGCATATGCGCTTGTGAGCCCTACACAATTCTAAATTTGATTTGAAAGCATCTGTATATCTCAAAGAAACAGATAAACGACTTTTATCGATTAATTTCAACAACATTTTTTGGGTTTCCAGTTACTTCTGCCGTCTTCACATAGTCCACTTAATCTAGAAATGGTTATTATTTGCAGTGACATTCTCAGAATCCCTAGTCCTCCCCATCCTGTCAATACTGAGCACAAAAATAATATTATTGGGCTATTTCTTCACATAAAATAGTACGCAATTGTGAAGACTGTATTTAAGTGCAATTATAAATCCATTCTGTCCATCCGAATAAACTTCATAAATAGGTGGTTTGCGATAGTTTTCTTAAGTTTTTTTAATGGCTTATTGATTGTATTTAAAACTGTAACAGTTTACAAATAATATAGTTTTCTGACTCGTTACATTACTTCCTGTTTTAGCTTCAAGACCAACTACAAGGATGACCCATTCTCGGAAGATGGATGTCTGTGGTGTCTGAACTTCTTTTTTCACAATAAAAGTCTCAAGCGATTAATGCTACTATCGTGCCGAGCTCTATCTCAAAACGGAGTGACAGCTTACGGCGATTCGCTTTGGGATCTGGATGAGGACTAGAAAACGTTTTCTTCTCACTTCTGTTGTATTCATTTCTTGTACATTCGCAGTGGAATCCTTCCCCTCCGCAGTACATACTTACGCATTTATCCTCAATCGTTCGTTCCGTAGAACCTCATTTTTAACCTCTTACCACCTTCATTGCATAATACTTTATGTCAATTATGGTGAGTAACTGATTTATAGCCGATCTGACAGTAATGATCACAACTAGCCATAGTCTTGCATGCCTCTGCTTACTTTTTCCTGTGTTTTCATGTTTTGTGTGAGTTTAGCAGGCCATCATAGTGACTCTTTTCTATTCTTCCGGTATGTGTTTGTAGTTAGTGTTAGTTCTCATCAATTATTGATTTTTGTTTTCTGTATTTTCCATGTACATTGAAGAAACTTCCAGCATGGTTAGACCAATGTGTATATAGGACTTGTACAAATTGTAGAATTTCATTAGTGGCACTGCCATAAAGCTTAGTAACTGGCAGCTTGCAGTAAATGTTATATCATAAATTGCTTCTGTATTTACATTCGTGTCAGAGTGTAGAATTAAATCAGGGATGATAACACCGCAAGTTCTTTTTCTTTTGTTGTTCATGGCGTGGGTATGCTTCATTTCTGTTTTGACTCCTTGATATAGTGCAATGTGTACAGATAATTATGTTTGATCATATTTTCTGGTAAGTATGTTAGCCAGCAGGATACAGTCGGTGCGTAAAGTGAGGTATTGTAGGTCAAAACGACATGAAGCACAGACCAGCTGCGTAAGCGGCTGCGCTCGAAACGGCGCGGTGGAGCGTAGCGGTTAAGATCCAGAGGGGACCCTTCGAGCGCAGCCGCTTACGCAGCTGGACTGTGCTTCATGTCGTTTTGACCCGAATATTTTTGATCTTGACGGATATAGTCGACATTGACTACCCGACTTCCTGTATATTACATTCACATCCCGTTCTATCTTGCTCCAGTAGAAGAAACATCACATCGTGAAAAAATCCTATCTAACAAACTTGCATTCTTGGTTTTTACAGTATGTACACACTTTCTAATGTTGTACCTCGATCTATTTCCCTTTTTTTAAGGCTCTTCCAATGTTATGACCACTACAGTGCGGAGAGAACGGAGACCAGCATCAATATCAGAAAACGTAGCAGACCTCCACTTAGCGAAACGCTCCCGAAAATCGGAAGGCATCGAAATGGACTTTGAGGAAGGCGAAGCTGAGCAAATGCTCGAAGGTTGCAGCAATGGCGACTCAGGTTATCGTTATTTAGAGCATCCAGCGGACGTGCAGGTGCATGCTTGGGGTCCTGACCTTGCTAAAGCTGTCGCGCAGGCAGTGACAGCAATGTACGGCTACATGACGGAGTTGAACAAGGTCGATGAGCAGTTTACAATGTTTTATTCAGCTAAGGCTAGTGACCTGCAAGGCTTGGTACATGCGATCATGGAAGAAGCCCTTTGTGGATTCCAATCGGAGCCGTTCTTTGTCGGCAAGGCAGTTGTTGTCGACAAGCTGGATCTAGAAAAGTTCACAGCTGATTTCCAAGTGGCTGGGGAATGTTTTGATCTGGCGAAACACACCCAACTGACTGATGTCAAGGCAGTTACTTATTCCAACATGCAAATACACCAAAAGGATGATCACTGTGATATTTTTGTTATTCTGGATATATAGTTCCTGGTAACCCGGTATTTTTTTTTCTTCAAATGTTCACATTGTGTCTCGTATTCTTCACGCCTTTATCTGAAGTGATCTTTGAGTTTGTTTCACACTTTTCTGTATGCGAAGATATCGTTAAGCAGCTTAAAGTTGGAGCACCAGGGCCGTTACCATAGTTTTAGTCCCGTAGACAGAAATTTCGAGAGTTAGTTTATTATCTTGTTTTTTGTTGCGAGTTACAAGTGTTTTCACTCTTCTTCCGTTCACAATTTCTTTCGACGTTTTTTTTTTGAGAATTTAGCATGTCTTGATATTTTTGATATAAGAGGTGCGCAGTTGCGATAAAAGACCCAACTCTTGTACACTATTCCTAATCCTCCTAATTTTGCTGATTCATCGCGTTTTGAGCTCCATACTACCTATACCTGCGTTGTGATATCAACAGTATTAAAGAGTGTTGTATTTTTAAAAATAAAGTTATAGATGGGTGTGGACGTTCAGAAGAAAGTGCTCAAGAGGAAGCTCGAGAAAATGAAGGCCACTCAGGTTAGGTTTTTTTTGTTTCCCAAGCAATTTTGAGCTGATTTTTTTTGCGTCAAACAAGTATGTTACGCGCACATTTTATTATGCGTTTATTTTTTACGTCAAATTTTTCGTGGGGTTCTGATTTCTCATTTGATTTTGAAGCGTTTCTACTTGCAATATATTCTTATGGATTTTCTGGGGTTAATTACAATTTGGAATCTTCTTCAGGCCAAGATGAGGAAAAAGGAGCTGGCGGCTCGAGAAGCAGCAAAAGACATGGAAGTAAAAGAAGAAGTTGAGGATGAAGAGGATGATGATGATGAGCCTAAAGCAAATACACAGGTGTAGCGAAATTCCAGTGCAACTCAGCCAGTCGGTAACGTTATGGTTTTTAAAAGCAAGTTCTTGTTCTTTAAGAATGGAGAAGCTAATGAGTCAACTCAATCGCCTGCTCGTGCAGAAGAGGTTTCCTCATTTTTATCTGAGAAAACATTTGATGGATTAAAAGGCAAGGTCAACGATAAATTGCTAGAAGCGATTCGAAAAATGGGCTTCACTACCATGACCGAGATTCAAGCGAAAAGCATCGAACCGCTCCTTGAGGTATGCAAAAAGTATTCATGTAATCATTTTAATGTTTTACTCGAATTCTTAATAGTGAAGGAATATCTTCGTATTTTTTCATCAACTTTAGAAACTATGTACTTATTATATTTCAAGAACTTTTTGTTTTGCTGCCTTTCTGCCTCTTATCACTGTGTTCGTCACCATGTTTTTCCTTACATCTCTTTCATAACTTCTCTTTTTTCGTTCTACTTTGTAGCCTCCTGGCTTTACAGGGCCGCGATGTACTGGCTTCAGCGAAAACAGGTTCCGGAAAGACACTGGCGTTCCTAATTCCTGCTATTGAGCTGTTATTAAAGCTAGAATGGAAGCAGTATAATGGAACGGGTGTAATAATTGTATCACCTACAAGGGAGCTGTCGATGCAGACGTATGGAGTGCTTACAGAACTTTTGGAAGGTAAAAATTTCAGACTATTTGGATAATTTGGTTCACTTTTTCGAGTTTTCTTAATTTTAAACGTACATTTAAACAGATTTAATTATATCACCATAAGGGCATCAAATTCTTGGTTGATCTTTTTGGCAATTCTAAGACGATTTCCTTAACATTTGCTGAGTAAAACGTGACTTATTTGAATTCTAGGGACTCCACTAAGCCATGGTCTGGTTATGGGAGGCTCAAATCGAAGCGCTGAGCAGGACAAATTAGCTAAAGTATGTTCGAAAAGAAATTCTACTGCTTCTTCACTAGGTTTCAGATGGTTTTATGCTGAAGTAGATTAAATTCACGAAGAAAAACCCACCTTCGACAGGATCTACATTTTTCACCATTAAATGTTCTGATTTTTCGAATTGTCGGACTGTTTGAATCCCACGCTTGCTGATTTCAGGGTATATCAGTGCTGGTCGCGACACCAGGTCGACTACTGGATCATTTGCAAAATACGGACCCATTTGTAGTGAAAAACCTGAAATGTCTTATAATTGACGAAGCAGACAGGATTCTAGACATTGGATTTGAGATTGAAATGCAGCAGGTTGAGCTTTTTCTTTGTTAAATTTGGGACAGTCAAGATTTTCATCAGCTCCCATTATCCTCTTTAGATTCTTCGCCATCTTCCAAAGAAACGACAGACCATGCTCTTCTCGGCAACTCACACACCAAAGGTAAACATTTTATATAACTGAAAACGTTTACATACTTAAGTCAATCCTAGTTTTTCCAAGGTTCTTTCTCTTGTTTTGCATCTTTGTTTTGCTACGTTTTCATGCGCATGTTTTTCTCTTCAAATATTGCTGTTGTTTTTCGAAAGGAATTATTTTTTTAAATCAATTATAGGTGGATGAACTCGTAAAACTTTCATTACACTCAAATCCAGTGAAAGTGTCAGTTTCGGAGAAGAGTGAAGTTGCTACGGTAGAAGGGCTTCAGCAGGTGTGTCTGGGATATTTTTTTTTCCAAATGAGCGACAGTCTTTAAAATTTGTCTGATTACATCCCTTTCATACTGATACTCTCATAAGTTGCTCAGAAGAAGCGCTGCTATAGGGTTCAAGGATTTCTTTTTTCTTTTTCTTTCTTTGTTTGTTGAGGAATATTTTTTGTTTACTATCATTATTGTTATTGTTTTCTTGTAGGGTTATGTTGTTTGTCCATCTGAAAAGCGATTCTTAATGTTGTTCACCTTTTTGAAGAAGAACAAGAACAAAAAGGTACTTTTATCTCATCTTTTTCTTCAATTTTTCAAAAGCAACACGAGGGCTTTTTAACAATTTTAGAACTATGGAGGCATTCCCATCTGCCTTATAAATGGTCCCTCTCTTTTTAGAGCGAGTAATATTTTTTGTTTATTTCATGGGGATGGAGAGTCGAGGAGGAATCATTCAGAATCATTCAATAATTTCGTTATAAAGAAAAATGCTCATGCATTTCGAAATTTGATGATTGTTTCGTTCCAGGTAATGGTGTTTTTCTCTTCATGCAATTCCGTGAAATACCACCATGAATTGTTAAATTATATAGACATTCCCTGCATGTCAATACATGTAAGTTTCACTCAAGAATGCATAGCCAATTCTTGAGAATATTTTTATTATTTTTTCTTCAGGGCAAGCAAAAACAAGCCAAGCGAACCTCTACCTTTTTCCAATTCTGCCAGGCAGAGACTGGAATCTTATTATGTACTGATGTAGCGGCTAGGTAATGTCATTTGTTAGATTAAGAGTAGGTCAGAATTGCTAATCCTTTATTTCCAGAGGTCTCGACATACCTGCTGTTGACTGGATCGTCCAATACGATCCACCGGATGAACCACGAGAGTACATTCATCGTGTTGGTCGTACCGCAAGAGGAAAGGATGGCCGGTAATCGTTAGTGTTAAGATAGAGACGAGTGGTTCCTTCTTTGACATCGAATTTATTCTAGTGGTAATGCGTTACTAGTGCTTCGTCCTGAGGAGTTAGGATTTCTGCGGTACTTACGAGCAGCGAAAGTGGTCCTGAATGAATTCGAATTTTCATGGTCAAAGGTGATTTCCTTCTTTACTTCATTTTCAAACTAAAATACTTGTTGTGATATGCTTTTATTTTGATGAATTAGTTGAAATATTGTAGTTCATTGTGCTGGAATTTCGCGATATCTTTGTTATTTTTTAAGCTCTCGTTTTTTTAACCCCTTTATTCTCGTTAATTTTATTCTTTTCCGTTAAGCATTTTCTTAATTCGTTGTCGCTACTAACGTATTTTCTCCGACTACAGTGTACATTATTCTCTTTAAAGGAATCTCTTTTCTCCAGATCGCCAACATACAATCCCAATTAGAGAACTTGATCGACAAGAATTACTATCTGAACAAATCAGCAAAGGAGGCGTACAAATGCTACGTTAGGGCGTATGACTCGCATTCGTTGAAGGTTGGTCACTACTGTGATGACATCACCCATGATCGAATTAGCATGGCCTGATTCAGGATATTTTTGATGTGAACAATCTGGATTTGATAGCAGTATGCAAGTCGTTCGGGTTCTCCGTGCCGCCCTTCGTGGATCTGCCGATATCTCACAAGCCAAAGGTTCCGTAGTTTTTTTTTTGCAGTGAATTTAATGCAGTTGGGATTTTAATTTCCACAAGCTATCCATTTTTTGTAGAAAACATCCTCATTGTGATTCTTTTAGGTGCAAATAAGGTCCAAATTGTCAGGAGCTGGATACCGAAAACGACCAAAAGCGTTCACTTTCAAGCAAAAACCGAAAAAATAAGTTAGCCTACTATTAAAATTGTTAGTTGTTTGTTGTTACATTTCGTTGTTCGGTGTTATTTCTCCAAGAGCATTGTTATTTCCTTGTTCAGTTGTTTTTATCGGCAAAAAATTACGTATCTTTGTTTTATTCTTCTTGTTTCGAGCTATTCCATTGAATCGGACTATGTCTATGACTATTCATGTTGTTGTTTAAATAAATTCTGGATCGCTGTTGTTTGGGCAAATTGAAGTTGAATGAACTAGGCATTATTCCAGACTACAATGAATGTTCGAAGACTACTAGCTTCGCGGTAAGGATTCCTTGAAGGCACCACCCTTAACGAATCTGGGGTGATACGGATTTCAGGTGGGTTATACCTATAGGAGGTCGTAGATTGTGGGAAAGAGGCTTATTGCGCTAGTCTCACCCTGCATCACTGTAAGCAGGCAGCTTCGGAATGCGATTCCTTACGACGTCCTCTGTTGCAACGCTCCACCCTTGTGCCCCGCTTCCGCTTGCGACTGGCAGAAAATCCATTCGGACCCCCCGTTACGCAACTCATTTCATTCGACGAATCGCAGGCGGGGGAAGTGCACGAAAGTGGCGCCTTTCAATAGAAGTCGTCGTAAGAAAAAGCGTTGCGGAGTCGTCCGTTTACACTGATACAGTAAGAAATGAATGGAATCACCCTCTTCCCCACAATCTACGACCTCGCAAAGGCATTACCCGCCTGAAACCCGTACCACCCCAGATTAAAGCTTTAGAGATTGAGATCTAGTCCCCGGATCCGAATGATGGTAATATTTGAAGTTTTAGATTTAGTTTAGATGGTTTTAGAGTATTGGATATTTTCTACCTATTTTACGTCACTTCTTTCTGCTGGTTGATCCTCAAATTATTGTTCTGACTATCTGGAAAGGTTAGTGCATATCCTCATTTACCTCATCTGCGATCTTTAATGCTGCTGACCATTTGACTTTGCCGGTTATTCTCGACTTTCTGTGTATACCTAGCCTGCAAGACAGCACAAATACGCATAGGTGCGATAGTGAGGAGCCGGACCCTCCTCAAGTGAAGGGGTCTACCTCATGGGGTCAGCTCAAGTCAGATGAGGATCCCTTCGCCAACCGTCCAAAAGTGAAGGGGGTCGGACCGCCGGCTCTGACTATCGCATCTATGCTTTTACGTTTGGAGTCGCTGTACATCAATTTATATTTGATCTGATGATCAGATATAAATTGATCCAGGGCATGATCAACCTCCATACATTCGTTTCATTTACTGGCCTGCGATCGCCTTGCAACTCTCGTCCATGTCTATATTTTATACTTTACTCTCTACTCTCTTACTTTTTTCTTTTTCTCCTCTTGAACCACCGCTATATAAT
This sequence comes from Necator americanus, assembly GCF_031761385.1. Taxonomy (NCBI): domain Eukaryota; kingdom Metazoa; phylum Nematoda; class Chromadorea; order Rhabditida; family Ancylostomatidae; genus Necator; species Necator americanus. The sequence goes on from NC_087371.1 coordinate 1,116,616, forward strand.
GACATTGTTTATTGCTTTCGATGGAATATTCGTAGAATCTGATTAATTAATTCCTCTTCATGACGTCACTCCATTCTCCAAAATCTCCAATTTGATCGAAAATCCTTAGATCCGTTAGAGTAGACGTCCAGTTCATCATCAGCAATGGTGATGATGATGATGTCCGTGGTGATGGTGATGATGATGGAAAAGATCGTGGAGAATGCTGTGATGATGATGATGGTGGTGCCCGTGGTGATGGTGATCTACGACAACCACCTGAACAGGTTAAATTTTGAATTTCCTTTTTTCCGCAGCTTTTTTTTTAGCTTAATTCCGTAGTTTTCGATTTAATGACGTAAAAATTACAGTAAGGGCAGGAATCAACATGAAACTTTCTTTAAAAAATCAGGATGTTCTCTTTAAAATCTTTAAAGTGTATTTCTTACTAGCATTAGCTCGTACTCTCCGAATCTTTTTGGTTACGGTAGCATCAAAGTGAAAAAATCTGCACATTGATTTATCCATGGATAACTTACCGGTGGGGCATGGACTGGCGGTTGATGAACGTAAGCTGGAGTCACATGAGGTGGAGCGCTTCCATAAGGCTGATAACCGCCGTTCTAAAAGCCCCATGAATGAGTGATTATTGATCGGTAGAGAGAAAAGTATAAACTAGTGCTCTAAAATAAAACGAAGCGAAATTCATCCACAAAAAAAAGGAAATCAACGAGCGAAAAACTACCGTACATAGTTTCCGTTGAAGGACATGCTTGAGTCGGCTCGTCGAAAGAGTTGACTGATAAAATGTGCCGAATTCGGCTATATTTAAGGCTAACCGCGGACGTCTTATCAGGAGCCGATGACGTCATCGTGTTGGAAGAACGTGATCTCGTTAGACACTCAATGAGTCACAAGAAAAGGTCACAGTTGAAGTTGGACAGTTGTCAGTTGTTTTTGTTTATTTATTTTTTCTTGTTTACCTCTATTTTTTAGACAACTGATGTTGGCGGAGAGACAGGGAAACATGCGATGACCATGGAACGATTTTCCGGCAAAAGGTAAAAAAAGTTTTGAGGTTCCCCTTTGATTGTTTTGTTTACTTCGCATCCAAGGTTTTTTTTTTTTCTTAAAAATGTAAACCATTTTGTTGCTGATCTTTTTTTAATGACTCATAAAATATTTCACGAGTTTGCGATCTATTAAAACGATAACGTCATCATTGTTTGATAAGCCGCGCTCGCTTCGGACTTAAACAAACATCGGCGGCGGATTTTTTTATCGGTTGACCCGATCGTGAATTTCTCTCCACCCCCTCCCATTCACGTATGTCTTTCAACGGAAATCAGGTACGGTAGCCTTTTTCGAGCCAATGTGTTCAGGAATTTTTTATTTTTTGACTCAACCACATCAGTTCATACATTCTATCGACGAATCGATAACCATCCCGTATATGATCCGTGTCAATTTCAGTATGGTGTTTATCAACCTTATGGAATCGGAACACATGTAGCACCAGGTCATCAACCACCAGTTTATGCTCCACCCGTACGTTAACTTAGATTTTTCACACTATTTTTTTTTTAATTTCAAAAAATTTTAACTCCAGTTAACTTTAGTAGATTTTTAACTCTACTGTTTCCGGAAAATTGTTGGAGCCAATTCGAAATAAGAGCAAATTTTGGAAGAAAAACTCAATTTTTTTGGAGTAATTGTCTCTTTAGTCTTAGTAAGGAGACACTTACTCCAAAAAAATGTAGGATTTATTCAATGAGAAGTTTCTCAACTACCGTAACCCAATGGTGCCCCTTTAGGTGATCATCGTAGATCATCATCATCACCATAGACGTCGTCACCGCCACCTTCGACGCATCATCCATGGAATCTTTCATCGTTACCATCATCACTGTGGTCATCACCATTGTTAATCAATCAATAAGAGGTCATAATAGGAAATCGATTATCGACTGAGTGAAATGATACAAGCAGTAGCAACATGGAAAGAATTGATCAATCACTGTGTACCATTAGAATCTGCATCACTTGTAATAAACACATTAGAGGATTTACTAATGTAAATAATTGAAAATACATAAATTCGGCTGTTTTGTTATGATCGGATCCATAAGGATCGTAATTATCGTCACTACTTCATGTCCTATGAACATCATCACAGATCATTGTTGAATGTAATAGACTCCGCCCACTCTGATCTCTACGAGAGAAATATCCTAATTTAATTAGCTTTTTCATTTTCAAATTTATTAATTATTTGATTTACATATGTTTTTTACATTGACTTATGGATTGTTCTAGTGTAGAGTGTGGATGCCGTCTTCATGTCAAAAATATTGAAAATATTCATCCAGTTTTCATCCACCGCTTCCTAGAGCTTAGATCTTAGTAGAAGTTCCGAGTTAAGGCTAAGGATTACATCATTGCCCACAAAATCCGAATCCTAGAAAGTGCAAGAATGCTTGCGGGCACTCCAATCGGGCGGGAAAAATTCGTTTATTCTGAAATTTTATTATTTATATCATATTATATTATTTTATTATTATATTATTTTATTAAATTTTATTCAGTAGTCAAAAACAACTGGAGCAGCTGTATTTCCTTTTTTCTCGCTTAACGACTACCGCTAAAAAAAGCGTAGCTTGGCAAAGAAATCCGGATAACTCTGGATAACCCAAGGGGGTTCCAGGCTAACCTCTTCTCTCTGGATATTTAATCAGCTGAAACTCAACTGTGGGAAGTCTTAGGAGATGCAAAAGTACTTGGATAAATCGTCAGAAGTAATAGAGTTTTTATTGTCAAAATATTCAGAACTACATGATAGAATATCGATTTATCGATCACATTCGAAGTGTGAGCAAAGCGATCGCTATGCTGCAACCGAGCACGTGTCCAAATACGGGCTGAAGATGAACGGCTAAGGCAAATTGTGACGATGTCGACGTCGTGCTGTGCAATCCACAACGAAGCACCGCTGCTGCACACTCCTTCAATTATTGATCGATGATTGCTGATCGATATAGTTCTACAGAGCGTCTCGTACCTGTACATTTCTGTAGGGTATAGTTATTGCAGTTACGGTCACCGTATAACTGTCTCGTAGACGTGCAAGACGTGCATCCAGCGATCCTTGGTCATCTTGGAGGATTTCCCGGAGGAGCCTTAGCAAAGTCGAATTTACTTCCTTGTGAGTTAAGGAAAAAAACTTAGCCTATTTACCTGGATGCCATTAGATTCCATTGTGGAATCCCGTATTTTCTTGCCTCATCGAAACGTAGTTTGATCTCTCGTTCGATCGATGATCGTAATTCCACTAACGCATCTTCCGAAACCTTGGATCAATTACTCACAGAAGATCAATAATTTATCTCTATTGTCTCTCGAAATAGTATAGTCACCGTACCTCTGCATACGATAGAGATGATGCCTGTATCGATTGGATTTCGTCCGATTCGCGATCAAACAAAGGCTTCCAGTCGCTGGACTTCTGCGAAAAAATGAAAAAAATGTGAATGAAATAAATAATAGAAATAATAAAATTAAATGGAAATCAAAAAATTCACTTCACCTCAAAATTCACTTCAAAGTCTAAATAAAAAATAAATGGGAATCAAAAAATTAATTTAGTCATCCAGAATAATAAGGACTGATCGAAAATCTCGATAAGTTACTAGAACTCATTACATTCAATAGGTCTTATGTATCTATACAAGCCATAAATCGATAAATCGATCGTTCAAGTGATGACTGTCGGATGTTTGTTTCCTGAGCAGCGTATGTGGACGAGTTATCCCATGCCAAAGCGAAATTTGTTCGTTTCAGGAAGATTTTGTATTTAAAAAGAACCTTCTATGGGACCCCGCTTCTTTTCTTTCCAATTCCTTCGAGTCCCGTCCAGAAAAAACAGTATATCCGGGAAAAAAATTGCCTTGTAGCCACAGGAAACTACTCATCAGTCAAATCTGGACTTACTTTTAAATCGAACTGAAGTTGACTTGGATGACTGTGTGACTGTATGTTACCGTACACGTTTTTCGATGTGATCACTGTCCCTACGGAAACCAACGGACACATTGCATCCGTTGATCCGTAGACAGATCCTGATTAAAGAAAAAGAATACGTAATATTTGCTCATTTTCGAAAGGGTTGAGGTCAACGATCACCTACCATCGCATGGATTCACTAAATACAAACCATCCGGAAGATTGATAAACACATAAGCAGCTTTAGAACCTTCTGGGAGGGCGAATCCTTAAGGAAAAAAATGGTCCCGCTAAAAAGTATCGATTTATTGATCTAACGATTACCTAGCACTAGACAGCTCGGGATTTGTAGTGAAAGTAGCCAACAACACAGCAGCACCGCATGTTCCTCCTCGTCACCGCAACCGAGGGATAAAAACTGAAACGTGAGGATTATGGTGTGGTTATCGCGTCGGGACCAAGCATTATTATTGATTGGTGCAATTCTGGGGGAGAAATTGATCAGTAAGGCACACAAACATAGAAAAGAGTAGATTTTCTCTACAGAAAAATGCAGCATGCATAAATCGATTGGAACCATGTTTCCTTTTCCTACACAGAAACGAATTTTGCTTGAACAAAAGGAAAAGAAAGATCAACTGACAAACTGACCAATCGATAACTATACCTTTTCATTTGTTGTCCAAAGGTCGGTTGATCCTGGGAACAGTGCCGGATCGGTGACGAACGGTATTTGGCTGACAAGTCTCACGGCCACATCCACTGAACCCCGTGGATTCGCGCCAGGCTGCGGCACTGACGGTGGCGGTAGTACCGGAGCAAGGAACCTGGAGCGGATATGTACGGATGGAGGGCCAAACCACTCAGAGAAAAAGGAGTACTGGATGAGTACAAGGCACAGTGACCGTATTTTTCAGCAAGTTCGTTAGTGAGCAGCGTAGGGTGACTTGTTAGGGCCTTAATGGAAAAAAAATCTTCTAAAAAACAGGAAAAATGTTTCAAAGAAGATAATGGTGGGTGGAGGAAGCACACGCTCTTAGTGCATTCCCTAGGTATTGATCGGTCGGTAGCTGATATTCAGTTTTAAGTTTTACAATCTGGTGTTTGTTCTTCGAAAAATTTCCCTATCGATGAAGAAAAAAGAATCTGTCAAATCAATCAAAAACGAGTTAAAAGATACCAGTTCTTCCTGCAGATACGGTAAGTGATCCTTCAAATTATCGATTACCTGCAAGCGAGCACAGTTTTCCCGTTGATATCGGTGACGAGTGCAGTGTATCGACGAGAATCGTGAACAGCACTACAAGCTTTCGACCATGCTTGGCACTGAGCCAAAATCTGAAGAGGTACGGTAGGCAAAAAAGCAGCAAACTGTTAACGCCAGCAGCTCACCCTATCGTTTTCGACCGATTCCGCACGACGTGGTGGTTGGATTCGTGGTGGGACCATCGGTGGGTCGAATGCAATCAACACTTTGAGATACGATGGACGATCGGGCATACTGTAACTGTGTGTGAATTAATTCTATAATAACATTTTGACGTAAAGTCATCGTGCCACCATCAAAAAGGGATAAAATGTGCTGTGAGTAGAGCAAAATCATGACTGAGTCGTACTCGTACAGTACGGTAAATGTACCTGTATCCAGTAAAGAACAGCGGTCGATGAATCCGTAACCATCCATCCACTTTTCCTTTTCCATATACGGTAGAAAATGGTACTTCGACCCAACCGATAAGACGACGAAGAAGTTGCTCATGTACAACATTTGTTAGCCGATCATCTTTGTCGAGATCGGAGACGATCTAGAAGATCAATATATCGATTTTAGGGAAGTTTTTTTCCTAGAAAGCAGCGAAAAAATGTGTGCAGACTGGGGAATATTATTTTGCAATGCGAAGCTTTTCTGATATATGGTGAATTAAACAATCTGCTTTTTTTAATGCGACAGTCCTATACGGGAACAAGTGCTGTGCTTCTCTGCGCTCTGCAAAACTGCCATCGAGTTGGTGACAGTGAGTAATATTTTTACAGTGGGAAATTTTCGAAAATGTTCCCATGGACCTCGCTGTTTTGATCATTAATGGTGAGAATATGAGTCAGTACAGCAGTATGAGTCAGATCCACGCAGTTACATCCTGTGTTCTTGATGAAACACACGTAAAACTGCTGACGTTTTCACCATAAATAGAATTCCACCCACATACAGACGAAGAATACAGCAGTTATCAATTCTCCCAACCAAACGCATGTCTTATCAGGTGAAGACGCTTTTCTAACCTTCGAAATCGATCTATAATTCGTAATTTCTTATTTTTGATTGCAGTACCCAGGATATTCTCCATTTGGTCGTTCGCTTCCAGCTCATCCTCCACCATTCGTGGAACCACCACCAGGTGCTGTCTACCGGCCACCGGTATGTTTTTGGAGCAATTCAGCACTTATTTTTTCCCGTCGTGGATAAATTCCTCTCGTTTTAGGTAGTTATCCATAAAAATGACCACAATTCCGATTGTCAGGACAAGCACAATAATGGTTCAAACTGCCAGGATCGTGACCAGCAGGGTCACTGCAGTTATCCAGACAAAAACAGCAATCAGGGTCACAAATAGATTCCAAGGACTCTGGCAATTCCGAAATGTTTCTCAAATGCACTCTCATATGTGTAGATATCATATGAGAAAAGGAAAATAAATATTTACTTGTAAAATTTGTGTTTTACCCGGGAGAAGTCTAAAAAAATAAGAAAAATGACATTTATGGTGCAATCCATACATGGATATCTGGAAATTCGACTGAAAACAGCCAGAAATAGCCTGGAAAATAGAGAAAAAAGGAAAATAGAACCAAGTGTAGTCGAAATATTTGAAGAACTCTTTTTGATTGACTAGAACCACAGTAAACAATAAACAAAAATTATAAGCACGTAAATAAGGAATTGGATATGTAAACAAAAAACAAACTTTGTTTACCGATAGTATATATGTTTATATGATAGCATGAATGAGACGTTCTGGAAAAGATCAGAAAACCGAAATTAGAAAAATATGACTCATTCTGTGAAAGTGCGTCGATGATGACGTATGTTTACACAAGGACACGCCCACTTCCCCGGGATAAATAATCGTAAGCACCTCTCCATCGCCAGCATTCCTACTGCTACCTCACACTCAACCGCTCCAATGTCGTACTATCCAAATCAGGTTGGCGACAATCTTACTGTAGAGACTAATTATAGCTAATCATAGCTAATTACTAGTCGATCATTTAATTTATCGTTTCTTTACAGTACCCAGCTGCCTATCCAGGCTATTCACCTTATGGACAACACCAACCGTCACCATATGTTTATCCTACACCACCACCACCAGTTGTCTATCAACCACCGGTACGTTGTCTTACTGTAAGGCCTCGTGCTTCAGATTTGAATTTATTGATTTTATTCATTGATTGACTGATTCGGAGCACATCTGTGATGTTGATAAGCTCCGCCCTCTTTAGATAATTATCCACGATGACCACCATCATCATCACGGCTACCATCATCACCACCATGGACTTCTTCATGATATTTTCCATGGATATCATCATCATCATCGTCATGGGCACCATCATCACTGCTGATAAGAGAGGGTCCCATTTGGCTGTGGTTCGCCGACAATGAACTTGTTTGTATATTTGTACAGAATAAATAAAATTGTACACAGAAAATTTGCTTTTCCGATTATTCACCTGCATCTGAGGAAAATATTGTCTTTTTACAAATATTGCACTTTAGAAGAAATTTGGGCGGACTAATTACAATACTCGAAAGGTAATTGCTACAGTTTTTCGAGAAAAAAAAACGAATTGAGAGGTTTTTTCCCCTTGAAATGAGAACGGATACCAGGGTAACTCATGCAGTTCGGAGGCCCCCTCATTTTCCACGAAAACATAGCGGTGCGAAAGAGCGTAGGAGTAGAAAGTGGTGGAGAAACCTCTGAAAAAATCATTCCGGTATCCCGAATGAGGGATGAATGATCCAGAAAATTATAGTACGTATGTATTTGAGGAAAGGAAAATAGTTGAAAAAACGACTTCACATGGCTGTTTGAACGATACTACGACGTTACAGTATATCCTTTTATGTGAAATTTCCATTTACTCTGTTTTTTTTCGAGAAAAAAATCTGTTTTTTCTCTTTATCACTTCGTTTTCTCCTTACTACATGGAGAACTGTTTTTTTCCCAGGAAATGAACTGATTTTCCTGTAAAAGTAGGAAAAAACGCATACTTGCGGTCGGTTGACAGTATGCTCATATCGAGCGTTCATTATCGTTTCCTATGCTTCGGTGGATTCTGGCGCGAGCCACAAATTAAAAAAAATTGATAAATAAAAAATCGGAAAACACTACCGAACTTACTTTTATTTATCATATTCTTCTTATCAACCCGCTAAAATCCTACTGAGTCAGCAGCGGTCGAGGTTTCGGGGTTATCTATCCGTAGCTACGCCCACTAGGAAAATAAGTCGCCTATAAAAAGGCACAGGAGTGGCGAATCCACGGCATTCTTCTGCTATCAGCCGGAATATGTCTTACTATCCGAATCAGGTAAGGCACGTGCCCGAATTGAACGTTGACCTCTGGGCTACATCAATCCTATTACAGTACCCAAATGGAGCACCAGGATACTCCCCTTATGGACAACAGTATCCACATCGTCCTCCACCGCCAGCACCGTTTGTTCAACCGATGCCGGTGGGAATACGTAGTTACAGTTACTGTTCCTTGCCCCCCAGTGGAAGTTAGTCTTCTCATCCTAACCCAAACCCAATTCAGGTAGTTGTCCACGATTCACATAATCATGGACACCATCATGATCATCACGATCATCACCACTACGATCACCATCATCACGATCATCACCACGATCATCACCACCATGATCATCACCACCACTGTTAGGAAACATAACTATAGTTCTGGATGTTCAACAGAACCACTTTTTTCTATCTATGGAATGGTTTTTTAAAAATGATTAATAAATATTTTATCGTATAGACTATTTGAAGTTGTTTGAAGAAGATTTATCCAACCATCTTCTTGCCCTCTGGACTAATTTGTCCCAAAATTACTGCGAAAACAATTTCATAAAACAATTTCATAATTATGGAACCTCATCCTAGCATCCTGCGCTCGGTTGAAAAGTACAAGAAAACTTTCCGTATGCAAAAAAGGTGAATACAAATACAAGGAGACCATCAACGACACTTCTTCGCTTCTCTTCAGAAGTGAAGAAGTGTGCCCAGAAAAAGAATAATGAAATTACAAAAATTAGACGATCGGTCGATAAATTCAATACAATCAATTCGGTGTGGTAAACACAGAGATCACACCCATGTATTCAATCGATAACGTGAATACGTTTAAGTACTTCCAAATCGAGAACCGTACGAATACGTTAATTAATGAAGTTGACCGATCAAGAGGGACCCTTCAAAAAAATAATAAACCACGCCCACTAAATTTTCTGTGTCGCAACTTTAACCTGGAGAATACGTATAACACTAAGGAACCATGTCGTGGACAGGTACCAAGCAATTTCTGAGGAAATGTCCAGAAATCTTCGCTAATCGACCGCGAAAAATGAGGTATACGGTAGTTGTAGAAGTGTTTTAGCGAATATTTATAGAAGAAGACACATTTTACATAGAAAATAAGAAATTTATCAGAGAATAACGTCGATTACGCGATAACGTCATGATCACATAAAAATTTTTAAGGACCACAGCTTCCCGTGAGTTCATTTGTCGCCAATCATTCCTTGAAAATCAGGGAAAATCGGATAAAAATCGGGTGGAAAAATGTGAAAGAAAAGAAAGCTACTGAGAAATTTCAACGTTAGTATGAATTTTTTTGTAATTAGCAGTTTTCAAAAAAAATTCATTAAAAAAAAAGAAAAGGTATTGAAGATTACTCCGCAAAAAATAGTCCTTTCGGTTCCTTCTCTTACGTCGGCTTCACTACAAACGCAGCAAGTCGCAATTTCTGAAATCCTGACTCATACCGCAAAATTGCGTAAGCGTCGTACGTCTATTTGTCTACGACTACGCCCACCCGGAAACGAGGAGGCCTTCCGATAAATAGGCGGCCCGCCACCAGCATCCGCCAGCAGACGACCACCTGCAACATCACCGTGAACATGTCCTATCCGAATCAAGTAAGTCGAGAGAACCGATCAATTATTGATTGATGCTTTGATTCACGAGCACTTGTTACAGTACCCAGGTCAAGGATATAATCCTTATGGACAGCAATATCCACCACCACCTCCTATGGTGCAGCAAGCACCACCGGTATGTGCATAGTTTTTGGCTGTTTTTCATGTTGTAGAGTTTTTAGCTGCTTTTTTTATGTCCTGAATTTTATTTATTTTTATTTTGCCCATTTTAGGTGGTTATCCAGGAGCACCATCACCATGAACCGCCCCACGAGGAGCACCATCATCATCATGGAATGATGCACAAAATAACACATCCTTTCCATCATCATCACCATGACGAGCACCATCATCACGAAGAACACCATCACCACCATTGAGAGCAGATGTAAACTCCGCCCATTTTGTTACAGTATCCTTTATATGTAAACTGTAAACTTTTAATTTCGTATAAAAATGAAAAGTACATTTTTAGTATGTATACCGTATTATCGTACAACAGAAGCTAGAGAAACTGGTCAGAAAATCCTTAAAAAAGGAGGAATTTCCGGAAATGTTAGATGGAGCGCAAATCAACGTATTTTTCCCGAATGTTTCCGGATTTTCGTGCCACCACAAAGCCAAAATGTGAATGAAACTTCACCTTTAATGAATTTGGAACTGGTTTCATAGCACTTACGGCTGTACAAGTTTTCATTAAAATGAAATTGAAATTAGAGAATAATTTCATTAAAATTAAATTAAGCGTATTAAAATTAAATTTAAATTGAATGAAAAATCTAAGTTAAACGAAAATTAAATTAATGAATTAAATGCATTGAAATCCCAACATATACCAAATCTCTCTGAAATGAAATTCGAATGTTATGAATAGGTGTTGAAGTCGAAGAATCCGACTTTTTCCCTGTTCTTCCTAGACATTCGCAAAAAGCCAGGATCGCTCCATTCACACAATAAACAAACGTTCTCAGTGATCGAAAAATCAATCGACAAGGTACGATTTTCCCCGTCTGGAAGATAAAACCGCGTAAATGATAAGGGTTCACACAGAAAAACGGCAAACATTGCCGGAAGAATTTATTTGCCGCTACGGATATTTAATGATGGAAAAGACGGGCCTGTGTAAACATAAACATGCCAAAAGATCAAAAGTCGAATATTCAAGGGCACGGGAATTGAATTACATTTTATGAGTCTAAGGATCGAACAAGAACTCGAATTTTCAACCACCTTCGACCTATGAAACTGGCAGGGAAATGAGAAACCCATTTTCTCATAATAAAAAATAGCAAATACCGAAAATTCACCCTTTTCTAGCGTGTTACACGCCCAATTCTGTTAATCTTAACGTTTTTGACTCTTTTTCCTCTTAGGTGAGCTACATCCTAAAGCTTCCAGAGCTCGAAGTTTCCAGAAACTTCAAAAAGTTACGGCAACTGCGAAGGATCGGTTTGTCGAAAATTCAGAGGCAGAGACTCCGTGAGGTTAAGTCGAAATCCAAAAACTGACTATAATTCACTTAAATTGATAGAACGCCGTAACCTCCATTCCGGCCCCGTGAACAATAAAAACATGCATTCGTTTCAGGACCAAAAGTCCAAAGATCAGTGTTGTGGTGTTTGCTTAGCACATGTAACGGAACTGTCTAATCCAGCGGTGATCAATTGATAAGATCGTGGAAAATTCTAAGCGATTAATTCGACGCGTGCCGTTTTCATGGCGGTTTTATGGGGGCCGCACCCTTTTGTGTCTGCCTTGCTCGAAAGCAGGGCTCCGAGGGGAATTTTCGAGGTTGATATTTCTTCCGGTAGGGGTTGGAGCAAAGTTCAGAAGTATCACGGTGAAAACCAGCAAAAAACCCAAAAATCCCAAAAATCCCAAAAATCCAGGAATTTGAGGAAGTGGAAATCCAGGAACCAGTCCGCTTTACCCAGCAAGAGCATATCTGACAAATGTTGATATACTTCTATTTACTTATTTTTTTATTTACTATTTAATACAATTACTTCCGCGCCACCACAAGGTCAGGACATTCATGGCGTCAGACCAACAGAACCTCGAGCATCACTGATGTCTCAAATTTCTGGATTTCTAAAGGGTTACGAGTGGATGAGGGCCAACGTTGAGAGGGACGGAGGGAGAAGCGGGTCGTCACTGTGACCCTACTTGGTAACTACTCCCAGCTCCTTCCATCTTGTAGAGACCCTAACCTCAAAAATTCCCCCGATCACTGCCTTCAACGTCAAGTCGATCGATACCCACAATCTCTATATGAGCAATTGTATAGAATGAACCTAGTTAGGACAAAGAACGCACCTGATCATACACATTCAGCTGGATACAATCGATTATTGATTTTGGATCACTGGTATCCTTCACTGATAGCGACACACCATGTTGCCAGTTTGGATGTTTTCCGGATACGGATGGCGTTACCTTGACGTTGTCCTGGAGAAAAATCGATTATTGATCGGCGCTTTGGGATTCTTATGAAATTTGACCTCAAGAAAGTGTAATTTCCTTTGGATATGTGTTAGAGCTCGGATAGTAGCACCAGAAACGTGGAACCTTACCTGGAAGCTGACCTCAACCACAGAATGCAGCTTGCCGTCTGCCCTTGTCGGCAGATTCGTCGCCGCCTGCACATTCACCACCAGATTCAAGGATGACGGCGAGAAATTCTGGATTGTACAGTTTACCAGGGTAAGAAAAAAACCACAGTTTTTTTTCTGGAACGAAACATACCTGTTGTCTTGTCTGTACGACTCTCATCGGTTTCAATTTTCTGGAAAGATCTGCTGGACCGCAAAGTGAGCCGATAGCGCCGAAAAGACCCGGTAAAGGCTCTTCGCGGACAATTTCTGAGTATAACAGCGTCGAAGCGTCCTGTTCCCTTTCCAGTAACCGGGTCCTGAAGAGAATTTCTTGCTTTACTGTTTCTTCTTGCCATTTTTGTGGATTCACCTCAGTTTTACAGCGTGCGCAACTCCTAACGCTCGCATTCCGTCTATGGCGGTGCGAAATGATGCTCGATGACGACGATCTTCACTACGGACACCGGAAATGACGTCCATGTCGGAAGCATCAATGGGGATCCTGGAAAATTCGGGGATTTCCCCATGGATCAGTAAAACTAGATATTTCAGCGTTGTGGTCAGTGTTTTGTCAACAATTGGGGGCTGGCTGAGGAGCAAACGACCCGCCGACGCTTTTTTCCTTAAGCTGTCAAGAGCCGACAAATACGAAACCATGCTCAAAGGGAATCACCTCCCAACCCTCATTACCTCCCCGTCTCATTGCGTTTCGCTGATCTCCGCTCCAACGCCTCCCATCTAGGATTCGACTCAAATTCCTCATCAGAGATCAATCGTACACCTGGCGGTATAAATGAGAATGGTGTATCTTCCTTGATCTGGAAAAAATCCGCTAGAAGATTGAAATCGATCAGCAGCAATCAATATTCGAACCTCTACTGCCGCTGCAGCAGCGCTCTCCCTCCGTCTGGCTCGAGTCTCACCAGAGTAATTAGCGTAGGCAAGGATATAACCGGTAACTGAGCTGAAATCAGAAGCAACAGTTAATTGAGTGAGCCTCAGGCTCCAACCATGAGCACCAGGAAACTGATGGAACGCACTTTTCAACGTTTTCGAAAGATAAACGCTGAGTCGGTGGGGAATTTTCAGTGGAAGTGTCGTCCGGAGGCAACAGGATGTTGATCTTAATTTGAAAAATTAAATTTTTAATTATTAATTGTTTTTTCTTTAATTTTAGTAAATAAGCATGTAAATGGACTAAAGGCATATAAATACCTTTGCAAGCGTTTTCTTAACTGTTCCAGTCTTCTCCACAATAGTGGCAGTGATCGTTTTTGGTTCGGAGACTATCTGCGAAAAAATCAATACGTACAGTCATTGATTTATAGATTAATTTCATCATTTACCTCCAAGTTATAGATTTGATCGAATCGATATTGAAAAGTATCCAGAGGTACGGTTTTCGACTTACAAACGAAGATGTCATTGAAATGTAGGATGACTTGGAGCGATTTCTTCTTAAGAGACTCTAAATCGATAATTGATCAAACGGAGCAAAAAAAACTTCGAAGATCTCTGAAAGGAAAAATTCGATGATTTTAATGTGTAACAATTTGTTTACAATCGTGGAAGGAGAGTTTGGAAATTCTTGTGGAAAAAAAACTATAATTAAAAAATTAAACGTAATTAAATTATAATTTTGCGATTAAAACTAAGTAGGGATGAGACTCGCGCTTAATTATCCTGAGTAAAAATTTCAGCACAACCCTCACCTATGCGGGTACGTTCCGCCTGCGGAAGAGCTGCGAATGGAGTGACTGGATTGTCCGTGGTGAGTTTTCCAAGGAGGGAACTGAAATTTCGGTTTGGATTTCGCGCCAAAATTTGCTTTTTTCCAAAAATTTTCCATACCCATAAATAGACAAACTATGAAGAAGATCAAATTCTTTTCAATGATAGAAAATTTTAAAAAATGGTCGCGACGATAGAAATACTACTTCCACTCTTAATTTTATCTGGTACTTCTGTTTTTTTTACGAAGAGAAAAAAATTTACGTGAAAAAAAATTTAAGAACTTTATAAACCATTCATAGAGTAGCATACTCTTTGTATTTCACTAAATTTCATAGGTTCTTATAATTTTCTTACACTACTGATTCCTTCCTACTTTCTTCTTTCTTTCTTTCTTTTCTTTTTCCTCTTTTCTTTCTTCCTCGGATTTCTCCGTAACTGCCACCGAAATAAAGTCTTTCAAAACTATGAATTTTTCCGAACACCTCGGATAAATGAAGTTCTGTGCCTGGGTATCCAATGTACCGTAATCTCCGAATCCCTGACGTACCCGCTCTCGTCTTCCTCATACACCGAGTACTTCAACGCCGACACGTTGTATCCCTGTCGATCACGGCAACTCTCTAGTCTACTGTATTCTCTTTGCAGTTCTTCCGCAGCTATTCGTATATCTCGATACAGTACATCGACATGTTCTCGTAGAGCGGACGGGTTTTCACTTGAAAATCAATACATTATTGTTATGAATCAATATTTATTGATTCAGATCAGAGATCGGTGATAATATTCTTACCCAGTAGGCAGATTCTCTATGTTCACTAGTGTGTCCGTCATCTCATTGATACGTTGGAGTTGTTGCTCGTAAAGTGTGCGCAGATTCAGTGCAATCTTATCCTGCAAAATCAATATATCGATCGATGCCGGACATTATTCAGCGGGACGACGACGACGCCAATAAAAGCAGAATCTTTTTTCATACGGTTTTTTACTTCATACTTGGTTTATACTTCCTTGTTTTTCAGGAAAAAAACTCTGTTTCTCTGGTCTCTAACCTCATCTCCACTCAATGGATGTTGTTCAATGCATATTGTACCCAAAAAGACGTCCAATTGAACGTATTCGCCTCCGCGAATCTCGTCCACAAAAACTTCCCATGGCTCCGCCTTCACATAGTTGTACGAGATTTCCTCTCTTTGGATGGTCTAAAAGATTAATGGATTTCTATATGGATTTGATGTGAACGGTGGAAAGAAGAAAGGCGTACAATTTTCAAACGATTTTTCTGGAAAAACTCTAATTTACAGCAGCTTATGGAAGAAAAGAATGGACGCGATTTATCTATTAGTTTTTTTTTTTTTTGAAAAAAAGGCATATCACAGGCTTACCTTCAGAGGTTTCACAAAATTCGATTCATCAACAGAACGAAGTTTACCGTTGGCGAAAAATGCCGACGAAAGACGTTGTTCCATCGCTGATGACGTCATCGCACTGCAATTATAGATTTCTCTATGGATCTACCGGCTCCCATCGACAAATCGCCACGATACGCTTCATTTTTTCTCACTGGGCCTTTCTTTTCTATCGCTTGATTTTATTTGTTTTTTTCCTTTTATTTATTGATCGCAAGTACCTGCTGGCTTCTAAATCTTGAGGGCGAGAATCGTAGTACGTCAGCTGACCCTGTTGGTCTTCATCCACCATTTCCGCTCTACGATAGCTCAATACTGGTCCGAGAACTTTCGGCTCCGGCTAAATTCATTTCTGGATCGTCAGCGATCATCGATTAACTATGAATGAATTTCCATTCACCTCTTTTTCATACTCGTCCACGAAAAATGCTTGCTGAACATCATCAGGTGGATTCAGTGAGGCTTGTTCCTGTAGAAATCGTGCTCCAATCTGAACGGATGGTCGATGACAAAATTCAAAATTAGAATGGGACAAAATTCTCATGTGATCCCAAGGAATTATCTTTTTTACGCCTACAAAAATTGTACTGTAGTTTACCTTCAACGATTGTTCGATTTGTTCGTCAACAGATTGCAGTTCGCCCTGTGTTGGTCCTTCCTGGAATGGACCGACCGTATTCTACAGCCTGTTTTTCTAAAATCGCTGAATCTACCTCTTGGTGAATAGTTAATCGTCGTTGAAGTCGTTTAGCCAACTGTACGGATCCTCGTTTTCGTTCCACAGTTTGTTCAGCCTGGAAACAAAGGAAGTGAAGGGTGCAGACGGTGAGAGACGGGGAAAACCCTGCGTCTCTGACCCATACCTGTTTTCGAAGTTTCGATCGCATCGATGCTTTCAATTCGGCCGATGTTGATGTACGTTTCGACGATTGAGACAAGGTGGGACTGGAAAACACTGGCAATTATTTTCGAGCCTTCAATTTACGTCCTGGATGTGAAGGGGAGCAAATCTCGCGGATATTTCCCCTACGATTTTCAGCGTTGCAATTAAGAGGACGCAGTCCATAATTTTTGCATTCGCGGAATGTATCCTGGTCACGAGATCAGTGTCACCAACTCCTTTTGGAGGCTGATGCGTTCGCATCCAACCTCGCCAGTCGAAAAATATCCGCAAAATCCTGGCGTCTCCATTTAACTCGCTCCTAACTCTATTCTTATATCACTGCTTCAGTAGTTTATTTCATTATTATATTATTTTAGAAATATTAATATATTTTGGTCTTATATCGATATATTATTAGTATTAATTATTATCATTATTAGTAGTGTTATTTTACTACTTCAAAGTGCTTGTTTCCTAATATCTGCATGTAACTGGCATTATTCAAAATTTTTGGATTCTCGGAAAACAGTAGTGTTTTTTGGGAAAACTAACAATAACTTGAATGAAGATTTGGGCTTCACCTTTTCAAAAGTAATGAAAAAAGGGAGAAAGGATGAGAAAATGAGGAAAAAAAACGAGTAATGTTTCCCGAAGCATTGTTGTAAGGAGAAAGGAAAGAACATTTCTCGAAATGTCATTGCACCGAGACCAAATAATAACATGAGTGGAAAAAGAATATGCCGATGGCTTCATTTCTTTCGTATTTATACTCCCGAAGGCAAATGTATTGAATACGGGCACAGAATAACTAAATAGGCTAAAAAAATTGAATAAACTAAATAGTTTTCTATGTTCGAAAGGTGCGGCATAGTTATGGAAGTATCAGAGGTACCACCTGATGAGACTCTCACCTCTTCACTCGGCCCTCGATCGAGGAACATTCGTCCACATCCGCTGCTGAAGTCAGTTCTAAGGGAGTAGCAGGTGACTAGAACACATTTTTTAGCTGTCTTTTTGTTGTTCCTCATCACTCTCTTCCTGTTTTTTTCTTTTCTTCCTCTCTCTTCTCTTTCTTTCTTTCTCTCTTTTGCTTATATGCATCTGTGTATAAAATATATTCACCGATATCGGAGCCACCGATGAATGATCCTCGGTGAGTCGATCGTGTACATCCTCCAGAACCTTCCCAGCCTGTAAACATGGAATACGAAGAGTGAAGAGGAGAAAAGCACGCCTCAGCAGCCCAGACCTCATCAGAATCCTCTCCTATAGATGGATTTAACTAAATTACCTTCATTTTAAACCTAAGCAGATGATCCTTGATCGATTCCCTTCTATGCACCTTCTTCTCTGGTTTTTCTTCTCTCGTTTCCGTTTCCATCGGCTCAAGTGGGGAAGACGGAGATGGCTGCAAGGTCAAAATATCGTAATCCCAATCCACGCCGGGTCCACAACGAATTAAGGCTTCATTTTCGAGAAAAAATGCACTAAAAGATAGACAACGCTTTGAAAATAATTCCAGGAAACTGTTCCTAGAAGGGGAGGTTGAAATAAATGCTTCCCTCATTTGGAAAAAATGAAGAATATGGAAGATGTGGAGGTATTAGAGGAACTGAAACTTTTCCTACCTCTCCACTCTAAATTACTGGATAGTTGTAAAAGAACTTACTTTTGATGTGACAAAAACCTCATCATCAGGAGATGGTGCCACCTCACTTAAAGGACGTGAGAAAAAAGTCTGAACATGGGAAAATGAGAAGAGGTATGAAAGAAAAAATGTAAAGAAGACTGGGAGGATGTTAATACTTTGGAGGATCCAGGCCTTCCCTCTGGCGATTTCACAGCTGGGGGTGATTTGATTTCCATGGATGGTTCAAGATTTTCCGTCCATGAAGATGACATACGTCTTCCTGAAAGTTTTTGATTAAACTTTAAAAAAAAAATTGTAAACAGCTCATAGTAACGAAATTTCCCGAGGACTCACTAGGAGGTTGAAGTGGAGGTAGCTGCCGTCTTGGTTTAGACGGCACCAGAAGTTCTTCTTCCATATCACTCATGTTTCTCGATCAATATATTTTCTATCGGAGCTGGAAAAAGCAACAAAATTTTCAGCTGTTTACAAAAAAAGCTATTTTTCTCGCATAAAATCTCCATTAATACATATTTCAGCGAGAAATAAAGAAAATAACACGACAAATTACTAGTAAATCCTGAATAGATGTTTATAGGATAATTTTCCTGGCCATTAACAACGAAAAAGATTAGCAGACAGACTCAAAGGTTATTTACCTCACGAAGTGTCCCGTAGCTATGGCAACGCATGTGCAGTGCAGGTCGTCCATGTCAAACGTTTACAAGAATTAAAAGGTTATTATAATTATTTGTAAACAAAGAACAACATCGAGCAATAAACAAGAGGGGTATATTAGGAATGGAAGGGGTTTTTTTTTTGGAAAATTTGGAGGAAGTTTGTAAACGAAAAGAAACATCAAGCAATAAACAAGAGGAGTATATTAGGAACGGAATGATATTTTTTTTTGGAAATTTTGGTTTTTCTTCTTCGAATTTTTTGACGGGAAAAAGTTTTTAGAAATTTCCGAATATCTGTGGCACAAAAAAAAATCTTTACAAAGGTATCAAAAAATATTCAATGAAAAATATAAAGAATACAAAAATATAAGCTATAAGTTTAACATTTAAGCAATTTTGGTGATAGAACACAAATTAGCCGAAAGTCCATCTTTTAAAGAAATTTCTAGAACCAAAACAGCATTCGAACAGTGTCCGGAGGCTATCTTCATGATCTCTTAACGATCACGTGGGAAATCCACAAGAAATTCGAGCGAGATCCCGCCATTTTTTGTGTGGTGTGGATCAGATCCCTTTTGAAAACGTTTAGGATGTTATTTGAACAAAATTGTAATTATTGTATTGTTGTGTCCTTGTTGGAAATCAATTTACTTAATGGCCCTGCCTAATTTCCTTTGTTTTATTTTTTTTTATTCAATTCAATTCCAATTCGTATCTAGAATCCACATTTTCCTACTTAGTTTTATTGTTTCCATTCATTCTACAAAAGACAGTCGTTTTTTCTCTCAGATCCTCCCTTTCTGGATTTCTCAGCACTTTTACATCATCTCTCCTCTTCAATACCATCAGTGTTGTTGTAGAGCGGGACGGAAGCTCCGCCTCTGGCATTTTTCTTTTTTTCCTAAGGTCCTCTATTGTTCTGGAATTCCATGAGAGCTGTTTCACTTATTTTCGATTTCTTGGGCGTTTGGAGTGAAGGAGGGAATGAGGAGGAGAGGGAGGAGGTCGATTATTTAAGTGCACAGCGCTCCGATAAGATTTTCAGCTACGAAGTGTGGGACCTTGGCACCGTAAGGCTTCCCAAAGGGTTATTGTATCATTGTGTTCTTGTTATAAATCAAATTCGTTAATTGTTAACTTACTTTGATTTATTTCATTTTTTAAAATTATTTTATTACAAATGAAATTTTTTTTAACTGTTAATGGTGGTGACCACAAAGTACCTAAGCAAAAAAATGACCAATAAGGTGTGTGCAGAAGCCACGCCCACTTCAACTATGGAAAACCCTTCGGTTACTGGAGATATCTACGTATTTGGAAGCTTTTCAAACGCGATGGTTACAGTAACGTGATTTTCACTCATGGATGGGCCTTGGAGTTCAAGGAACTCGTCAATTTTGTCTCATCTAATCGACCACACCCATATTAACGTATCATTTCACTCCACAGTATTCTGCCAGCTCCTTTACCATCTAATTTATTCTTTTTTCTTTTTTTCTTTCTAACAATTCTTTCTCCTTCATCTTCATTGCATTATATTATAGTTTATTATTTCGTTATCGCAGATCTGCTTATTCCTTCGTTTATACTTTGTTCTTACTTTTTATTTTATGAAAGTAATCTAAGAGTAATGAAGTCGTAATTGTAATGTGGATAAACGTTAGAGATTTGCATATAAGCTTCTACAAAGCTTCTTCATTTATTTTAATATCTATCACTATTAATTTATTTTATTTATTTACATTTATTTTTTTAAAATTTATCCAACGCTTAATTAGTTATTCCGAGTCCGTACTCAATATATTTGTCTTCGGGAGAATAAAAACGAAAAAAAGTGAAACCGTCGGCAAATTCATTTTCCACTCAGTGCAATGACATTTCGCTGCGGGACCTAGCCGTGTGCCTTGGGAACATTTGCGCGCTAAAACGAGTGGACGCTCATTTCCACCGTGTAATACACTAGCACTAGCAAATCTTTATTGGATAAAGCATTTTATCCAGGCAAGGCACATTTTTTCCCCGCTATAGCTTTATTATTATTATTTTAATATGCTTATTTCCTTATTATTTACTTGTACTTCACTTATATTATACTACTTTATTTTTTTACGCTCTCTATTCAACTCGAATAATTTTCCTGGATATGAATGAGCTTGGGTAAGCCCTTAAGCCTCATATGGCAATTATTCAGGAAAACAGACTGCGAATTTCTCACTGAAATTCCCTCCAGCGCTCATTTTGATTAGGATGGAAGTCAACACGCGTGCATAGAATTCCAATGAAGCTCGGGAAAAAACCGTAACGAGTCCTCAAATTTGTTTAAAGAAACGTATGCTGACATTTGTGTCGTTTGTCAATTCTCTTCTATGGCTCTCTGCATTTTCTGAGTATTAAAAGAAATTGGAGGACATTTTTTTTGGCAAAATTTTTAATACTATACCCACTTTTATACAGCCATAGCTATTTATTCGTACAGTATTAATTTCGGTACAGAGTAATTTCCGAATTTCACCTCGAATCCAAAACTTATTGTATCGCCCGTAATAGTGACGTAATAGGAGAATTATGGTTGAAATACAGACGTAAATCCGAAACAAAAATGTCGCGAAAAAAAAACGTCGTTTCGATTATTTGTATTTATTAAAATGTTGTCTCTATTATTTGGATTTAAATATTGATATTTTTTCAAAATATTCTTTCTGAAAAGGTGAAACACCTAAGCAACTTCCGATCTCATCGTTTTTCCTCCTTAGTAACATGTGTTGTTCCACATAGAAACCGACTAGAATTTGTTCTCGGTTTCTGAAGACATTTATGGGAAACTTCCACTTCTTTGACATTCACATCGACCCCAATCATCATTAAGGATATATAAATTACTCAGAAAAAATAATTCTCGAGAAAGCAAATTTTTCCGTCCTTTCCCAGACGCTACATATTACTGTGCTAAAACTAGAAGAATATATAGTAAGTTCAAAACGACTTGATCATCGGTGCAAGTGAGTCGGCGGCTGTGTTCGAAGCGGCGCCGTGGAGCGCAGCGGCTGGGATCTGCGTGGGACCCCAGCTAGCATCACTCGGACTGTAGTGATGAATGGTGTTAGCAAGTCCCCCCCGCCCCGTCTTCCTTCCTCGACCGCGCCGCCTCCGCAACTTCACGGAGGCTCAGGCCGTTTTGATTTGACTGCATATGATCCGCGGCACACTACTCTGCTGACGGCTACGTATAATACACGTAACGTTTAGACTTAAAGTAGGGTCAAAACGACATGAAGCACGTACGCAATCGCGTACTCGGCTTCTCTCGAGGCGCCTGAGTGGAGCGTGGTGAAACTATTGTTGCCACCACCCATCGCTGCAGTTTGCGATGACCCCACCTGAGTTCCAATTGCTGCCTCCATAGCGCTTTTTCGCCAGCGTACGCAAATGCACCATACTTCATGGCGTTTTGACTCGACTCTATATGTAGATGACGGACTTCCAAGGAATATACATTGTCATTATTGTACGTGACGAGTGGCATTTGCCGCAATTACACTAAATCGCCAACTCGTCCACAAATGCACGTACGTGACCATCTTGGGGACTAGCTGCATGTCGCCTGAGATTCGCACAACCAGTATAAATTGTCCCTCAGGCCAAAAAAAAATCGCGACCATGAGATCGTGCGACTGACCCAGGTGTTTCGAGCAAGTACGCAAATGCACCGCAACTACACTCGTGATTCATGTCGTTTTGACCATACTATAGTATCGATTGAAAGTTACCGATTTTAGTGCTTTTATCGAGCATCGAAGTTTTCGCCTCAACTATACCGTTATCTAACGAAGAACTCACGCTTGATGTGATCTGAAGCGAAGAGCTCAAGAAATAAGCTTAGGCTCGCTTTTCAACGTACGCGTTAACGGCTCAGATAGACATTTAGGAGACGAACACGGCTTCTTCGTCGAGATACGCTTCATTCCTTTCCTAGATAATATATAGAGTATTTCTGGAACCCGATAATGTCGTGTTTTTCACCTAATTTTCACAAGAATTAGCTTATTGTTGCTGCAGAATGCAAGAGCAGCAAAATTAGCGTCGCTTTACGTGAACCTTCTAAGAACATCCACATATTAAGCATGATACGCTGTTTCCAGGGGAACCGACTTGTACTTATGTCAAATTATCTTCTACATCAGAGAGCCATTATTCATTTGTATCTCCAATCTACTCGTCCAAGCGGAATAATGACAATTTTTTTCTGTGCGTGTGAACTTCGGCGGCATCGCTACATACTGCAGCCACCTGTGTCAGTCGCACGATCTCATGGTCGCGATTTTTTCTTGGGTCTGAGGGGCACTTTATACTGGTTGTCCGAATTTCAGCTAGCTACATGCAGCTGGTTCCCAAGAGAGTCACGTACGTGGATTTGTGGACGAGTTTGCGATTTAGTGTAACTACGGCAAATGCCATTTGTCACATTTTGTCATATATTCTTTGGAAGTGGATTTTTTTCCTTGGAAGTTCCTTGGAATCTTCTACCTATATAGTCGAGTCAAAACGGCATGAAGCATTGTGCATTTGCGTACGAAAAAACGCTGTTGAGGGGTCCCAGCGGTGGGGACCGTGGTGGGACCTTCGCAAACTGCAGCGGTGGGTGGTGCCAGCAAGGGTTCCACTACGCTCCACCGTAGCGCCTCGAGAGAAGCCGCGTACGCAATTGCGTACGTGCTTCATGTCGTTTTGACCCTACTTTAGTAATGACACTGTATTTTGGAAGCCCGCCATTCTCTACATAAATTCAGTTTCCATTCGTTGACCTTATGAGATCATCTGGTATCGTTCGCTTCTTCCGGATCATCTGGTTGAGAGCGTAAGTCCTGATTGCATTGTGTCGTTGTTATTGTTTACTTACAGAAGTGGGGTTTTATGATGAGTTGTGGAGTCGTGGAGATATTCCATGTCGACTACCAGGAAGCAGGGAAAAGCGGTGTTGTTTGTGTACGTGAGTGCGCCAGCTAGCTGCTATTTCTGTATTGGATTATACTTCAACAGAGGAGTGTGCGAGTTCCTGGACGTACACAATGTTGTCCAAATTTTCTCTTTCATTAGTGTTATTCTCGCACAGGGTTGGCCTTTTTCAATGTAAAGTCCGAGTTTTCCAAAAGGATCTGTTTTGATGGTTGAAAAACCAATACTACAATACTACAACCTAAGGTCACAGATAATTTCCAATGCTTGAAATTTTCTAATGCTTGGAATCCACATTTTTTCCCTTCCGTTTCTCTTCTTTGTTAGTATTAAGACCTTTCTTCGGACTGAGTTGATTTTTGGTTGCAACCGCTAGCTCCAGCGGCGCACTTCGAGCGCGTCCGCTCACGCAATTCTACCATTAGAACGTTTTGACTTGACTATATTAGTTCTGGTCCAGGGGACCGTGACGCCCACGCACGCTGCAGGTACCGCATTTATCTGACTGACAACCACACTCCCTTCACGGTAGGCTTTCTCAAAGTGGAGACCTAAACCTCTTTGAGGACGAGTGGGTGCATTTACATTATCGTGTTGCTCTGGGCTAGTGCCTAGTGCTAAAAAGTTAGAATGTCGACTGAAAATGAAAACATGTTTCTCGGCCAATAATCCTTCCAGGAGAAATCGTATTTTTTTTTTAATTTCAATTATGCCATCTTCTGTGTTTGATATGTTGTTTGATACTAATTAGACGTTGTTTAATATTAATGTTTGATGTTAATTAAGAGCACAAATAAGAACTCTAGTCTGACATATACATTGTTTCTGTCGCTTGCGTCAAAGTTGATGGATACCGTGTCGCTGGTGACTACAAAAGTTCCATATTCTTTGTCATTCACTATTCAAATGTTGAATGTAATTTCCTTGGGTTTTACAAAAGAAACGGCATGTTTAATCAGTTCTAATCATTCCATTATTACAGTGTATAATTATTTTGCAATGGTATTCGTTGAAATAGCAGGGCAGCACGTAGTAGAACGATCTCGTACGGTCATGAACACATTAATTCTGAAGCTTCGGTCATGAATAGGTCGTAACGACGTAATTTGTCAGCCCATTTCATCAAAACATCCGTTTTATGAGCACCTGCTGCTGCTTTGCTTCGAAAAAGTGTGAGTTTTTCTTAGCACTTGTAGAAATGTGTTGTAAGAGTCATTCAAGATGCTTCTGCTGTTTTTTCTAGAATAGTTTATTGGACCATTCTCGTCGTTTTTTTTCACCAAGCACATTCTTCTCTCTATCCCATTCTTTTCAGTTTTACATTTCTTCAACGAAAACCGTGACTGTTCGCGAAAACCCGGATGCAATAACTTTGCTCCAGTAATTAGCGCTAAATTTTATTTGTATCGGTCGCATCGTAATGACTATCAACAAGAAAAAAGTGGGGAAACAGAAAAACAAATTTAAAAAATAATAAAATAGATAGAATGGATAAAATAAGCAAATCAAAATAAATAATAATAGTACAACAATACGAATTCAAAAGTAAAATAATAAACAAGTATAATAAAAAATGGGTTAAAAAATAGAATAAAAGCCAGGCAGAAATTATACTTTTACACTGGAATTTTCTGTTAACAAAAATGAAATATTTTTTCACTCTAAACCGTCCACATAGTATCAAGCTAGTTGCGCCAAAAAGAAAATCACACAGACGTGAGTATGTGTGATTGTAGGTATAGGTTCACGCAGACCGCTGGGGAGAAATTAGAGAAGAAAAAAAGAGAAGAAAAGTGAAAGACATTGAAGAATGTGCAGTTAAACACCTACTAACGAAAAGCTGGATAATGGTCCTGGTTCTCATTCAGAGTAATGGATACTAAGCCAACACCTCGTCGATTGGTAATAGGTTTTTTTTTTATTGGATCATAAATTCGCTGACATACAGCTATTGGCGATTGCTTGGAACAGCGACAAATTACCTCACACATTCGAATCGTGTGCGATTTGGGTGCGATATCCTCTGCGGTCCTCAGGTACGTTATGTTTCGGTCATATTTCTTCGCTTACTTCACAGCACACCCTAACAAACTTCGATTATCCATGGATATCAGCTGATGCTTGTTGTTCAGTGTAAACAACTGCGAAGAAATAACAAACTACACCAGGAAATATCAACCACCATCTGCTGATCCATAGCGTTGTGCATGTGTTCGTGAAAATGTTCGCGTTCCTTTTTCTTCGAGTTTTTTTTTCTTTCAAATTGTTTTATTTTTGATTTTCTTTCTATATTTTTCGTCCTCGAGTCGCGAAGATTTCGAATAGTTAGGTTTTTTGGCGTTCTTCAAATAGGTAATATTCGATTGATCGAGTGATTTGATTCAAAACTTGGTCTTCTTGAGGCGATTGTGTCCACGTATCGTATATATCTTGAATTGTTCAACATATTGAAAATTTTCGAGTTTTTAAATGGTCGACGCATGGGATGCGTCTGGTCCGGATGTATTCGGAGTGCAAAGCCCAGTCCCAACGGCTCTGCTTTGTAATTGATTCATTTCTCATCTGATTGGGTTCATTCCTGCTGTTCCTAATAGTTCTGAGGTCCCATGAAGAAACCAAATGATCGTCTGGGAAAGATTGTGTTTTAGTCGTAGAATAGTGCGACTAGAACAAAATTCCACTAAATTCTATTCAATTGGACTAACCTAAGTTCTAGCAGGGAGTGTTTAACGAACTACAAACCTGTGTTGTCGTCATCACGATAGAAATTACAAGAACATCTGGAAGAAAATCCTGCCTCTATGTGACAGATGTGAACATCACTTTTATTGCTTCACTAGCAGTACTCATCCATCGTTACAAATGATCGTCTGGGAAAGTTTCCCTCGCTTCGCTTGTCGCCCTCTCTCTCTCTCCTTCTTACTTTCATTTCCATCTTATCATCCGTTAATTTCCTTCTCTGTACTTATGTCGTCTTGGTTCTCGCTTTTTTTTTCTTTTGTGCTCCTTTTTCCTTCTTTCCACATTTCTTTCTCCGACCTTTTTATTCATTATCCAACCCAACAAATTTCCTTCTGTTAGCCTATTACCAGTTCCTGAGACATTCTATCTCCTGCCAGTCCCCAGTTCTATCCAAATGGTTCGGTTCTTCTGCAGAATTGCGTGTAGTGCGTTCGTGGTGGTTGAACAGGGGAACTGAAGAAAGATGTTTGAATAGAATACGTTTCACCTTCTTCTTCATCTTTGATCTCTCTTCCTGTTTCTTTTCTTTTTCTTTCGTTATAACTCCGCGGCTAACATCGCTTTTCACTGATGAAAGTTTATTGAACAGTTCATTTTTCTTTATATCCTCCACATATCTGTTTTTTTTTCTATATCTATATTTTTATTTTTTTTCTATATCGCCGAAAACGTGAAGTATTTCCTACCAAGTATTGTTCCAGCAATATGTACAATTTGTAGTATTAGCTTTTGTGACTGGGGAGAATTTGTAAAAGTCCGGAAAAAGGAGCGATTTCGACAAGGACCAAGAAAAACCTCGTTTAGCAAACTTTCTTCACTACCAGTCTGTGAGTTATCTCAATTATGTCACAGGGAACTAGCCTGAGATCTGCTCACCCACAATATTACTTTGAAAAAAAAAGAGAACGAAGAAAAATGATGGATCTAAATCCACGAAATCCAGTCGGATTTCTTAATTTCGTTCCCACCAAGGTGATTCGTGTCGGCGCGGGACGAATTACGGGCGACATTTTTGCAAGCCACAAAATCTGCTGTTTGCGTTCGTAGTGTTGTCGTGTATTATCGTCGGATAATTCCAGTTTGCAGTTAGTGATTAAATTTCGCAGGGATTTTAATTTCTATTTCACGGTTACATTTTGTTAAAGTAAGATCCTCTGAATTTGTCTCATATTTCTCCTCTTGCAAATATGTTCCATTTTGCAATTTAAGGTGATATTGACCGTTTACTCATTCATTATTCAATGGAATTGGTTATGATGCACGCGATACCCAGCCAATTATGGACTACTATTTTTACCCAAAGATGCTAATTAGCATCATATCTGTTTCTTTTGACACCATTATCGTGTTGTGACTCCGTTGCTATATTCCTGTTTCTGCTTTCATTTAAAAAAATGCTCCTTTTTTTCTGCAGGCGGCGATGTCGAGTGGGAAACGACGAAATCCGTTAGGACTTAGTCTTCCCCCAACCGTGAACGAAAATGAAAAGGAGGATGGCACGAAGGAAGTTCGTCTTATCTCACATTTTCTTTCATACCTGAGAACCAATAAACTAATACTTCACATAAATTACATTCTTTCACGGAAGGTTAAGTATCGGTACACTTACACCTTTGCATTTTGAGCATTTCATTCATCTATTAAAAAATCGTGACTACTTTGAAATCTGCTATTGAAACCACTTAGTATATATGAAAGAAAACAATTTTCTGGAAATAGAGAAATAGAAATGTTGTGTCGTTTCAAATTTTGAGAGGATATGTTGCCATTTCAAAAGCATCCGTTCCACACATCGAAATCAAACTCATCTGTGCATTTTTTAAAGGAGGAAATCACTGTTCAAGTGAGCCTCGACGAACAACTGAAACGCTTGGGACTCACCGAACCTCAAAAACAACGTATGAGCGAATGGATTCAAGTGAAGGAAGGCATAAAGGTAGTGAATTTTGCATTTCTTGGGCGCGTAAATGATCAGGGAACGGATAGATTTCTTCCTCCCACTGCAATAAAATACAAACAGTAGACTCGAAAATACTCTTTGTAGCAGAGAGATAAATTAAAGTTTGGATTCTTGCGTGGCGCTTACTTGTTCTAAGAAGGAGCACTAGTTTTTTCTTCGTTCTGCAATTCCTCATGCTGTTGAGTATGTGTTCCATATTCTATATTATATGTATAGCAGTATGAGCTAACGATGCTTGTTTCTTTTTTTAAATTTAAACCTTTATGAAATGATGATGAATTGAGGTGATGTTTCAATGGGTTCTCTTCCTAAAGACGTCAGTACCACATTTGGAGAGTTTTCAAACCCGGTTTTAAACTTACATATACTCCCTCGTTACCGTAAAAATTTAGAAACATAGTTCGAAGCACGAGTTTTTGTCCTCTTTCCCCCACCAACAATTAGCGCAGAATTATGTACTAACGTGAAATGTCACGAACGTCATCATACGTACTGAGAAAGGTCCCACGTCAGGTCTCGTAATTTCTTAGCCACTATTTAGGCGGGCATTTGCTTTTGTGTTTCCGATTTCTTAAGAATGGATGTTACCAAAGGATGTTGAAGTAAACGTGTTGTGAAAATAGACATGGGATGGAGTATATGGGGGTGAAATGCAACATAGTAGCGCTCCCGGCCATAAAATGGTTCACAAGATTTCGTTTACTTCTTCACAAATTCGCTTGGAGTTACTATGTGGTACTACTGCTTCGTGGTGTACCGATTCGACGCCATGGGACCCGTCCCACCCCATTCCATCGCTCTGGCGCCGGCGCACCAATTCGATCTCGTGGGATCCGGCTAAGTACTTTCTGGAATTTCGTTATACATACAAACACACTTGAACAGAATAAGCTCTTTATCAAATACCATGATATTTTGTTAATAACACTGTACTACGAAGTCGAGATCAATAACCGCTGCGAATTACTTGATGAAGCCATGGAAACATAGATACTGCTTGTGACAATATTCTTATTTGACTTGTACCCTCATTGTTTTCAGGAACAGGAGCTATCTGAGGATATGCTGGAAAATTTGGGAGAATTGGGACATGGCAACGGAGGCGTCGTACACAAGGTAATTCCTGATCTTTAGAAAATGAGAACCCGATTTTTCGCACTGGAATTTAAATCGTTCTTTTAAGCTTTTTTTTTTGAATTCTCCAGGTTTATTAGAACAGAGAATTATCCAGTCATCGTTCTATAGTTATTGTATAGTGAGAAAAAAAATCTTACACTCTTCTCGCGACATTACGTAAATCTCATATCGTAAACTTTATTGGTTCCTGATGTTTGTTCAGGTCGTACACAAGAAAAATGGCGTTACGATGGCAAGAAAACTGGTGCACTTGGAGGTGAAGCCATCCGTGCGACAACAAATTATTAAGGGTAAGGCTCGTTCAGCGGTTGACGTGCACATTATCCTTCGATGTTGCGATCGTTTGAGATTGTTCCATTAATTCAACAATGCGGTAGTCCAAAGAATGTGTAGTTTTGACGATTTCTGTACTTTTTTCCCAATTATCTTCCGTTACTCTACCTCGAAGTTTCAAAATGTTTGAGATACTTGCTTTTATCTTTTGCGTAGTATCTTTTATAAGCTTCTTCAATATGCTCTCAGAACTTAGGTAATTCCGGACGTAAATGGGTATGAAAACTAGAAAACAGCAGAAAATTGAAAAAAAAACTGATTTTCATTTTTGAGAGAATATAAAGAGCTTGCTTGCATGCACTTATGAATTTGCCTTGTGTTTCTCCAACATTTTGATTTTCTAGATTGCTTTTTTATGTGTTCATTTGGAAGAGGAACTGGTTGGAAAATAGTTAAATTTAGATGATTAGGCTAATTGCCTCAAGAGAAAGTGATCTGAAAACAGTTAAATTTGGGTAGTTAAGCTAATTGGCTTAATTAAGTTAACTGGTTGTTTAGTTAATTGCCTCCTTTTGTCTGCTAGTTCATGCACTTCACCTGTGACCTTTATACATTCACTGAGTTTCTTTTTCTTCTGAAAACTATTTTTTTTTGCTTCCCTTGTCTTTCTCTAGGAGACGTCTTTTTGAGAGCTTTTTGTTTTGTAAGAATAGTTACATTTAACTACGAAGAGAGACAGTGTTAGTGCGTTCTGGATCAAAAGCCGGAGCAGTGATAGGGAAAGCAATATTTGGAAGTTAGACTTTGTGGTTTGTATTTACTTGTTGGGTCTTTTTTTTTAACTCATTTGACTCTATATTAATTTCTGGAACAGTTTTCGAACCAAAAAGTTATACTTAACTCCACAATATTTTTCATGACTTCTTCTCATGACAGTAGTGTTCATTTGCTTTGGTATGAAATATCCTACTATTTTTCCTAGTATGAAAATCCCGAGGTATGCGCATATCAGGTTTTCTGTTTGTGTTTGATCCTCTTCTTATTAATATTTCCCTTCTCGTTTACCTAGCAATATTCGCCACTGTCTTTTTTGCTGCTTTTCTCTGTTTATTTAACCTTTTCTTCACAGAGCTCGCGGTTCTACATAAGTGCAATAGTCCGTACATAGTGGGATTCTATGGTGCCTTTATCGATAACAATGACATTTCAATTTGTATGGAGTACATGGATGGACTATCGCTTGATATTGTCATGAAAAAGGTTTTTCTACTTTTGCTAGCAGTATATAAGCTTAGGTCCTCTTAGTGTACTATAGAGAGTGACGTTTGACTTTCTTCAGGTTGGACGTATCCCGGAGAAATTCGTCGGGAAAATATCTGTAGCAGTAGTGCGAGGATTAGCGTACTTGAAGGACGAGATCAAAATCTTACACAGAGGTGAGCCCATGTCGTTTTTATGAGCTACACTTATTTCTTTCTGTTTACAAAGGGGAAGTGGATGCCAGTGTTGATGTCTTGAAGGGAGTTTTGGGCACTATATCATTTAAATTTAAAAATTTTAACTTTTTTAATTACATTACATCACTCATTTGAAGCGGTTTGACTTTCCCTCTGAAAAAGTTCGGAATAATGCTACTGTGTCTGGTAGGAACTGGTAACTCGCCGTTCCTTCGCGCTCTACATTTTTTTTCAAGTAGTTAGTCATTATATGAAAACAGAGCAACATTGTGCAATAGAAAACTTTGCCATTACTTGTGTCGTTTCTGCAATTTTGGTGTCTTTTTCCACGCTACGGAATTTTGACTTTGAAATTTCTCGTTTTCCTATGTATTACGCTTGTCGAGCCTTTCACAATATTTCTGTTCTGCAAATCTAAAAGGCATTTCTTTGAATCTTTTCGAAATCTTTTGTAATGCTTGCCTATGGATAACAGAGTCTGGGCTTCTTTGAAACTGAAACAAAAACACCGCAAAAGACGTTTGAAAACCTATTTTTTGGCAAAATAAACATTTCTCTTATTTGCTTTTTCTCATAAAATTACTCTGATATCTTGATTTGAGCATATTTTGGGAACGGGTGTACCTTTTTGTTGCTTTTCATTCTTGATGGTTTTTTCCAGATGTTAAGCCTTCTAACATGCTTGTAAATAGTAACGGCGAGATCAAACTTTGCGACTTCGGAGTTTCGGGTATGCTCATAGATAGTATGGCAAATTCTTTCGTTGGGACAAGGTCGTACATGGCGGTATGTTTGCCTCCTCCATAGCTATTTTTAGAATCCCACGGAATTTTCTTCTTTTTCATTTTATTTTGTTTTATTTCATTTCAGCCGGAAAGGTTGACTGGCTCCCACTACTCGATTCAGTCCGATATTTGGTCATTTGGCTTGTCGTTAGTCGAGCTTCTCATAGGTCGATATCCAGTCCCGTCGCCATCCAAGCATGAATATTCAGTGATGTTTGGTATTCCGGAGTCACAAGTGCAGCTAGCGGATGGGCGTTCGGATGTGAGAGTTTCGAATAAACTAATAACGAGTGTCAATTATATTGAGATGAAAGAAACTTTGAAAAGTCTGTTTTCTTCTTCCTTTTTTTTTGAAGTAGGACTTGTAGGTCCCACCGTATCAAGCTTCAAACAATCCGGCTGCGATGGCGATTTTCGAAATGCTCGACTATATTGTGAATGAACCTCCACCGACTCTGCCTAAGGGAGTATTTAGGTATGTTTTTTTCCTCACTCTTACTCTTCGATGTTTTACGAAACATTTGCAAAGAAGCAGTTGATCCCTCTTATACATTCTATTTCTATATGAAGCGTTTGTTAAAACTCAAGTTCTTTCAATCTTCGTAGTACAAGCACAGGCACCGCCGCTTGTGTTGCTCGACAGCATTCTTAGATTATATGAAGCCTTATTTTCTTGTTTATTTCTTCGCTTCAAGGCGTAAACTTATTCATGCTTCAATTTATTTTGCCGTATAAATAATACTTAGAAAGTCTACAAGTTTCCTCACTGATCATTTTTTGAACTTCGTGCAAAGTTAAAAATGAAATTCTGAATTAT
This sequence comes from Necator americanus, assembly GCF_031761385.1. Lineage (NCBI taxonomy): Eukaryota > Metazoa > Nematoda > Chromadorea > Rhabditida > Ancylostomatidae > Necator > Necator americanus. The sequence continues at coordinate 1,149,846 of NC_087371.1, forward strand.
AGGTTTAATTAGAGGAGACTAAATATAGTATGCTATTTTCTAAAGTAGTCTTTTGTAGAATTCTACCTTATTGTTTTCTCGAATGGAAAAACCCGTGATCGCTGCAGATACACGTTACAGTAATTATTCTCTGAGCTTCTATGGTAGTAAAATATCGTTTTCTTTTGCTGAAATACATGCACCATTTTAAATGCTTTCGTTCGCTAAAATATAGAAATTACCGTTAAAGTAATTCCTGGAAAGTGGCACTAGTTGTTAGTGTGCATGTTTTCCACAAAATTAGTTTTGTGTGTTAGAAAAATTTCAAATGGTAGTTGCAGGCGTTCTACGGATTTTTTTCTAAATCTATTCTTTTTCAGTGAGGAAGCAGTAAATTTTGTCTCGAAATGTTTGAAGAAACTTCCCGGGGAGCGTGCGAATCTCAAGTCGCTGTCATCTGATCCATTCTTCATCCGCTACGCAGACGTGGATGATAGCGGAGAATTTGCAAATTTCGTCACCGAGACGATATCGATCCAGCCAGTGCAGTAAAGCGTCTCGAAGGCTTCTAGAGTATTTCAGAAAGTGTTCTGTACGTGGTATTCAGTAAGTGTCCCTCGACGTTACGTCTTAGGCGACTGGTGATAAGAATAAAATCACTGCTGTCGATGAATGACTTCTCCTTTGACATTATCGATTAGTTTCTTCGTTCTCGATGAGATCTACCGTGGAGTGATACCGTAGAGGTGTTATGTATTTGTGGTTGTGTTTACTTTAAGTCATCCTAACACTTTTGAGATTTTTTACAATCGAATCCTGTAAGGTAATGATTCTGAAGTACTTTAGAACTTTGTTTTTACCTTTAGATTCTCTAAGTTATTTCTAGTTGGTACTGAACAAAGTGAACAAGTTTTTCTGTCAAAGTAAGACTCAGAATTAAGACGTACAACTAAATTAATTTAAAGAATATTTTTGCTGTAGATATTGATGTTGCATTCTTGAGAACTTCATTCTGTGAAATTTATATCTAAAATCCGTGTAAATATGTTTCCCTATGGCTCTGATCGTAAGAAAGCGTAGCTGGAAATAATTCCTAGTCGCTAGGGCTTGACTGGTGCTGTTCAAAATATTATTAGATTAGCAATGTCGTTCGCTAGTCACCCATAGTCAGTGCGCTAGTTGTACAACAGTTGTCTTCTCGTTCATAGTTGTTTGTAAAAGTCGCCTCGGAGTGGTTTGTGTTCGGCTAGTAGCCGAGGTTCATAATTCATCCTTACAAGAATGACGGCGATATCATCATTTATGAAAGCATCACGTGAGTATAGAACTTGAATAATCACTGGGAATCTATAAGCTTCAAAGGGAAATCATCACGCTATCTTTTTGAGACGTTCAGGTTATGTAGCAAGCAGTCAAGTCCTATTAGATACAGTGTTGAGAACTTTGTTAGATCCATCTTTATTTACGATTTTTATCACTTCTCCTTTTTTGTCTCCGTTGCGTTGGTTGTAGTCCGTCCTGCAATAGCATAAGATCTTTTACATTTTATATAAATTGTATTTGTTGATTTTTTTCCATGTTACATACTAGTATAAATTAAAGTTTTCCATCGAAAATTCATGATGAATAACGGACCATGTGGTTTTTTTCACCGCTGGATATTTAAATGATGTTACAGATTACACTAGATGTGTAGATGACTTTTAAATCCACTGTACTTTTTTTTGTAATATTCATGTGGGATCAGTGAAGTAGCCTTATTTATGTATAACTTTGAATATGCTTATTGATTTGCAATCATTGAGAAAAATGTAGCTATTAAAGGCATCATATATCACGAAAGTGATGGTGTTGTGATCCTTTTGCAAATAGGTCGCACTGAGGCTATAGTTTACGATTATGAGTGTGCTCACGCTCAATTCCAGCCAGTAATCCTGAGAAAGGCATAAGAAATAGTCTTGATTGCATCGTTCCTCCCTTTGGTGCGATTAAGGCTGTGTCTCATCCCTTGCGAAGAGCAATTCCGTCTTCGCCGTCATCCAACATCCGCAACCCAACTAATTCAGCTCAAACAAGCAGCAGAAGCTCCCACATCTGCACAATCGCAGCTGCGTTACGGGTTGGAACTGTTCTGCCACCTGTAATGTGTTGCATCGTTGCGGACTCTGGTGCAACCAAGACTTTTTTCACTCGCCTTTTTCAAGATTAATAGAAGGAATTGTGTGTAAACATGCTCATACTTGTAAACTATGCCTGATATTCATGTCTATTGAGACCCCAACATCGTCAGTTTCATGGCACGCTATCGTTTAAGCACTGTTTCTCTGCCAAGTGGTCGTTCATTAAAGAAAGTTACTGTTAGTTGGGTAAGTAGTTGTTAAGGTGCCACTTCATCGAAATTTGATGCGCAAAGTAGTTTAGTCCTTGTTAGAGTTAGTATTATTTGTAGATTCTCTACAGTATGGAAGTGTACAGTGCAGTCATCATTTCCTAACTACATCAATAATTTGAAAATACTCCTTCTATGTTGACTACAGTCATGTCAAAACAACGTGAGGTTTGGTCCTGTTGAGCTCGAGACCTTATCGCTAGCTCCAACCAGACTGCAGAAATGAAGGAGCTAGCGAGGATACCATCCCGTGCGGAACCCTTTACGCAATTGCACAAGCTTTAGGTTGTTTTGATTCGATCCGCAAATTGTCACGCTGGTATATTTGATGCTAAGCATAACGAAGCTATTGCATAACTGAATTGCAAATTCGTTCTTGCAGTCACTTGTTTTTTTTTTTTTCGTAATATACCGTGAGATTCAACCTAGGAAACGTAGGGGTTACAGTTTCATTTCGGCTATTTTTATTTTTTGTGACAAATTGGATGAATGTTCGAGGTATTACCTATGCATGAAACCTATGCATGAAACTTTAGTGGGCTGTTTCTGATCAATAATTCTAGATTTTATTTTTACTCGCTTTCACTTCAGCTTGTTGCTAGTAGTCATAAACTCAGAGCTCTGATGGACTCGAATTTAATCTAAACTCATCAAAATATCCCTTCATTTCTTCTTCCTCAATGTTCGCAGTTTCTTTTAAATGGAATAGATTCTACCTTAGCACGAAAGGTAGAGGTACATGAATGCACCTGACATATTCCTCTCTTCACAGAGGCTGGCCTTCAAAATAAGTTTTTGTTCGAAACTAGAACGCCATTCTGTAGACTTGTGCGTTTTTTTCCCCGTTTTTCAGAGAACTAGTCGTATTATTCGAGAGCTCCTTTTTGCTCAAATAGTCTATAATTCGACAGGTTTGAACAGAAACATGATTCTAAAGAGGTAGAGGTATTCTTGCATGTTTTTGAAGAAAAAAAATTGCAGGATTTAGGGCAAAAAGGGCAATTTTTCAGGATAAATTCACTTTATTTATCTAAGGATTTGGAAGGATTTTACTAATGTAAGACTGGACTTCACCACAATGTTTTTGTGATTTGTGGGCTAGCAATCAATGATAGAAACGGTTAGCCGACAAGATCCTTAAATTCTCATTCTACACTGACATACTTCATGCAACTTTAGCTTCTCTGAACAAAATGTGCGAGACTAGTCATGTGCATTCTTCACTAGTCAGTCAGCCATCCAAACAATCTATGGAGTAGAATATTTACTGTCATTCGATATAAAGTAGTTATTACCTTTTTTCGGAGGAGGTTGTAGTTGAGTTTCCTTTTTGCTGTAGAAGTAAAGAACAAAGCATACGAATGCGATCGCAACTAGCGGTATGAAAATGTGAATGCCTGAAATGTTCGTCCTTAATGATTAAAATATGAATACAAGAGTTCGAATGTTCTCTTATCTTGAAACCTCGGCATATTCTGCCTATGTTTTGTATTAGTGTGCCTACGAGGTTTTCAGAAGCGAAAAAGGCGAAACGTAAGGTAAATAAAAAGTTCCACCTAAAAAACCTCGTAGGCACACTATTACAAAACATATGAATAGGAGAGTTTGTCACAAAATATCTTCGACATTTTTCTTGACGTTTACTTAAAAGCTATTATTGTTTGTCTTCCAAAAAAGGCCAAGCGTTAAGTATCCCTATGTGAAATTGATTGCATGAAGAGTGCGCAAGTCGCAAGGCTTCCAAGGAAGTGGGCGGGATTCAGGGATGGGTGACCCAGACGCTGGATATCCAATGTTATGCCTTTTCCGTCTAAGCAAGATATGTGTGGGGTGAGTATTTTCCGGTTTGGTGCTAATTTGTGGAGGAAAAAACGGCAGTGCCAGTATTTTATTGGAAAGGAATCGTAGATAGTTAGGAAATATCTCCAACTAAGAGTTCCAGGAGGCAGTTCTTTCGCTTCTTTTTACTTTGGTTTCTAATGTATTTAGTAGTAGTATGTCTAAGCCACTACGTTTCATAGTTTGTTTGTTTTTTTTTTTCACAAAATTGCCGCTCTACTCCAGAATAGTGTGGATGTGAGCACAATATATAAGAAAGATTTCGCAACAAACCCGGAAGATAGCCAAAGAAGAAACAAAGAATGTTAAAGATGACTCACTTTCAACTATGTCATATACGACATCCATATTCCCGCCAGATCCGTGATTCTATCCGAAAATAGAGAGCTAGTCAGTTCTGGAACAACACTTGTTTTTATTCCCGAGTGAGAGGATAGAATAATAGGTCGCATTGTAGTATAACAGGTAGAAAATGGCGTATAGAACACAAGTTATGGTAACTTGTAATTTTTCGATCTTTCGCTCATAAATGATCTATGTGCTTGTCTGATGTCTCCTCTTTGTTTACAATATCTTATCGAATCGATATTCTGTGTGCTGGAAAAGTGCGGAATACTTGTTGCATCCTTCGACAACGTGTACTAACATCTATGTTTGTTAATATTTTACTAAATATTTTTAACAGGCATAGGTAAGAGTTCACTATGTTCTTGTGTTTACCTATAAAGGAGCTATTTTCTCATTCTGTTATGTTCACTGCTGATTCATGCAGGATTTTGCTACTGTCTGTCATTTTCCGGAGATCTTTTGATTGTTTCAGCCCTCGTGCTGAGGATATGGATATGAGCGTAGAAGCCCATCCGGAAGTACCGACAAATGAAGTGATTCAAGCTGAACCAGACAATGAAGTTGAGATGGTCACAGCAGCACCAGAAACGGAAGGATATAACACACCAGTTAGCAAACCAACGCCAAGCGAGTGAGTCGGTTCGAGCAATTCTGTTCTTTAGTACGTTTCTGGACGTCTTGTAGGAATATTAGAGAGAAAAGATATGATAAATATGAAAACGAAGAGAATGTAATTGTGGAGTGTTATCGATCGTTATGAGTCATTTTATTCGAGGAAAACCGTTGAGATTCTAACTGAACAGGATTTAATGCAATATATCTGACAAAAAATGACTTTTTGGAATATCTAACACCGTAATAACCAGAATGATCGAGAAGATTTTCATAAAATTGCCAGGTAAGACATCTGCTGTGCTGGTTCCAGTAGAAAGGAAGCAAAATTCCTTCAGATTGCTATCAAATTAGCTTTTTATTTCCTCCTCATCACTCTCTATGATGTCTGTGGAATTTGACGTTCCGCTGAGTTAATTGGAATCATTGACGAGTTAACTGCTGGCAATAAAATGGCGGTTCCGACGTTTTTTCTCGATGGTAATGAGGAGGCAATTTCGAAGTTTGTATTGCAATTTGCGTTCTAGACTTCGTTTATCGTTAGCGAGGCTTCAGCCGGATTCACTGCGCGTGCGCACCAAGTCGGACAATAGTTCAAAAATTACCATTTTAAACTTTCGAAAGAGTGCAAATATGTTTATCGTTTTGATAAGATTGCTTTAGTCATTCTAATGGAACCGTTCATTTTTGCGCTACGGTTGATCTAAAGCTACTAGCGGTGGTTATTCCTTGTTTGTTTATGAATTTTAGCATTTTTAAGTATTATAATAGCGGTGATGAGGTAGAATGTGGAGTATTGGAAGACTACTGGGAAGTGGGACAGTGATTTATTTAGTTACGAAGTAGGGCCCTGCTAATTTATTTCTAACTGATTAATTTGTCTTTTAAGGATAGCAAAAAAGATTTCGCTTGAAAGAGATGCTTTCTTCCTTTTCAGTATGATTCGCTTTCCTCTTTTTCTAATTTTCTTTCTCAATATCCACACTAAAATGTCAACTCTGGTATGCATATGGAAGATTTCAATTAGAAAGTGATTCTTGAAGAGTGTTTTCCTCCTTTTTCATTTTGGACTTTAAGAATGTTTTGCCTTTTAGAACTGCTTTTACTTTTTGATAGGACTTGAAACTGTCCATTGATGATTTGGATGAAACTCATGAATATATGAGAACTTTCTTGTGCACTGGAGACTGGCAGAATACAAAGCGGAGAATGTTCAAAAAATGTGTGCATTGCGTTAGCGCTACTGTATCTGAAGATGATGTCGCGAGTGAAGGAAAATGTGTAGGAGCTCTGCATTTGAGATGGAGGAGTCAGAGAGATGTGGTGCTTTTGCTTTTTTAAATCACGAAAATTAGCGCGAAAATTCATAATTCAGTAGGATAAGTTTTAAAATAGTCCTATAAATTACGCATTTCTCGTGGCGAGTAGATAAATGTAATGTTGTCGACATCCAAATGTCTCTTTCGTATTTTAGGAGAAGTGGAAAGTGTGATGTGTGGAATTGCGTAATTTTGAAGAGTTCAGAAGAGGCAAATGTGTGTAATGGTTCTAATGTAATGAAACTCACCTTAGACTGTTCAAACAAGACAGAGGACATGTGTACAAGGGCCCAACATTTTAACCACAGGAGAGTTGTGAATAGAAGTACGGCAAAATTGGCAGAATATACGCTGAACAGCAGAGGAACATAGGTGCAGCGGCAGCAACTGTGGGCCCAGCAATCGATTCCTCTCCTCAATAAGGCTTCTGGTTTTTCCAACTACTCGTTTGACAAAGAGGAGGAGGAGGAGGGCTGTCCTGCTGCTGCTGCTGCTGGTTGTTGTTAGTGGTTCGTACCACGGCATGTAGGCGGCCACATCGATTCGGTGGAGGTTTGGTCGAAAGACTGAATACACTGCCAGAATCCATTTTCCGCCTTGTGACACCTTATCGTGACAAGTCGAAGTGGTCGGTTGCTCTTATCTGGCTGAGCAGTGTCGAGCCGCGCTGAAGTAGCGCCATCGCACCATGGATCCGCCAGTCGACAATGAGGAGAATGAACTATTCAATAAGGGAGGCACATTCACCAGGTGGGGTTAGACGTATGATTGCGAATTTCCATATTCGATTAATTTATTTAGAGGTATTGTGTATTTGCACAGCCTAACGATGGGGATTTGCTTTCTAGGGGGTGGTTCTAAAGCTGTATGTAGAGAATGAACAGAACTAAAGCTTATCATGTCCAATCGAACGATCCAATTTTTTTTTTCGCATAGTTCAGCCTTATGTTGTGAATCTGTATTCTCGACAACAAAAGAGTTGAAAAAGTTCCTTGTTAAGAATGTTTTTCTCTTCACTAAAAAACATGATTGCTGGGGAGTCAGTCCCTGGAACCAGTTTCTGATGCGTATAAAATAGGGGAAGCGCGTTTTACGATTTTTCCTCGAAATAAATACGATGAATGTCATGCTGGTCAATGACGGTAGTGAATGACTTTTTTCCCGGACAATTGTAGGCATGTTTACCATATTAACTCTCAAAAACGAAACAGCTTGCAATGAAATAAATTTAATGAAAACTGGGAGTCCATATGAGGAGTGTGGGTGAACCAGTGAGCTCACCCGTACCACCTCTTTCGTAGAGATTGGATTTCGGGACATTGTGATCACCAGTTTTGTTAAGATGTTTGGACCACAACCACGTGAAATTCAGGTGAATCCTGTCCGCTATGCCGGGTTATCAACGTAAGCTTTTGTAGAGAACTAGAGGTTTGTGCCCGCAAATGCAAAAATTATATCTCTTTGGTACACGGATTTCTGGTTTGCAGAAAGTCACTTGAAGGAAACAAGCAAAACGGGTTCTCTTGAGTTTGGAAGTTAATGTTCCGCTTAGCTCTGCTAACAATAGTGTTGCAGACGCCAGAGCTGATCCAGATCCAGTATATATCCGTTAAAGTGGAGAGATGTTTACACCCATCGCTTATTTTATCGCTTAATCAGTAGGATAAGATTATGGAGTTCACATCAAAATCGGAATCTTGGTTAAGATTTGTCGTTCTTCTGAGGATTCTTTCAGATCTGTGGCATATCTGTAATCTCCTGAATTTAGTAACTTAGGTAAAATGGCGGAGTGAGAATTTTGCAGTTGGTTGCGACATGCTGTTTACAATTATTGTTTCTTTTGTGCGGCATTAATAGTACCATGCGAGCTTGTTTAAATGATTTTCCTAGCAGTATTCTAATGAAACCTTACGTAATGAGGTGCGGTCACAAGGTCATCATTTCTTTATGTGTTCTTCTCACTAACGAGGAGTTGTTTCCATACTCTGTCTTTCTAACACTTAACCTTTCTTGGACAGGTTTTAGTGGTGATGGGACAACGATTGAAATTAACTGTCGCCTTTATGTCTTCTCTGAATGCGAAGCACTCAGAAATCCCTTGTCTCGTTCTGAAGTACTGTTTACTTAGCTGACAGAGTAGAGAATATCGATGGTGTTCATGGTAGAGTCAGAGGAACGCAGTCAGGGATTCACTAATCCCGTACAGTTTGTACAACCCCAGCGTCATGTAAGTTGTACTGAATTGTCGTCGTTTTTTGCATCATTCTAAAAGGGTTTACTGGGAATCGCGAGAGACACGCGACAGCTTAGAAATGCATAGAGAGGCATGCTTCAAGCAAGGATGTGCAGGAAATGACTTGCTATCACGATTCGGCAGTAAAACGGCGTATACGCTTTTTCCCTATGTTTATTCCATATATGTATATTGTTTATATGCCCGCTCGAAGAAATGAGAACTTCAAAAACTTCGAATCAATTACATTATTTTGGTGCGATGCATTAGAAACACTAACTACGACCTTGACTTGTGATAATTTGATTTAGGTCGGACTTAACAAGGACGTTCACACGACGACCTGCGATTCCAAAGGACATCTCGCCAATACCTGACAATTCGATGCCTTCAGCTGCCGACACTGCAAACCCCAGGTTGGTGTATTCCGAGAAAAATTTCAAATTTTTAGCTGTTTTCCTTTTTTGTTTTATTTCCCATTTACTCTTGCTTCTGAGAACTCCTACTTTCAAAATAGTTGATTTTTCTGGAGCATTCAGTTAGTTGTTGCGGTTATGCATGCATTGAGGTTTACTCACGCTCAAAGATTTGAGTTCATAGGTCCAGTGTTTTTGACGAAGGGTACAACTGTCACTTTCTGCAGTTTTTTCTTTCTTTACCGCTCTGCGCTCATAAAGTTTTTGTCTCCCATAACATTCCAGTTAGAAGGGGACTGCGGGGAAATTAGCTGTTTATTGGAGCTAGAATAATCAATTCCACAGCATCTAAACCTTCCATGTGGACGAAAAGAAAAAAAAAAAACATTTAACTGACTTGGGCTCACTGGCTAAATTACTTACAATGGAAACAGGGGAGAGTAACAGATTTATAAGTAATTTACTACCCTACACTTATTTAGTTAACTATTGATTTTGATCAAATAACTAGAATTTTAGCTGTTGATTCAGGGCGAATGTGCGCTCGAGTCGTCAGAAGACAATGACTATGGATCCGAGTGGTACGCATGAGCTGAGGAAGTTGTTTGCAGATGCTAGGGTAAGTTTGAAGGTCCGAATTTTGTACTTTCTCTTTGAATGGGAATTTATTGACATTTTTCCATCAAGATCAAAGTACTCATTTATTTGATTTAAATAAGGAAACCAATTAGAATCATATGCGATTCAGCAATCTGGGATGTCACTAGACGATCTGGAAGCAAAAATTGTGGATCTGTTCCGAACCAAAGACGCAGAGCAAAACCTACGCCTTGCTAAGGTTATTAACGGTTTATGTATAAGTTTTTAAAGGCGCCTAAAAGTAATAGTGATGTACTGTATTATGCAAAATTGTGATGGTTTCAGGCAATGGAACAGGTTGAACATCACGAAAAACATGAATGTCGTAATGATGAGGCGAATTTAATGGTATATCGAGCGTTAGTGGCAGAATACGAAATGATGATCGAAGAATTGACTTCTGGAGCTTGTGAGAACTTTCTGTTTACAAGAGAAGTCAAACCAAGAGAAATTGTGCTTGAAGTGTAAAATTTAGGGAAATTTAATCTATTTAGATATTCACGTCGGACGATTAGAGGAATATGGGTATTCGAAGAATGCAGGTTGTGGAGCTAATTGCAAGGCATCAGCGTAAGTAAGACATAAACAATAAATCTGAATGTTTATATTCATTTGTATTTCAAGTGAACGTGATTCCATAAAATCTGAGTTGGATTCGTTGCATGAAGACTACAGTAAGTTGTATGATTCATTCAAGAGACTTCGGGGAGTTGCAGAGGAGCAGAAACAGGTGATTTTATGTTTCTTTTTTCTTTGTTTGTTTCCATTTATAGTTAATTCTTTCGGGAGATTTTTTCATATTATACTTCTGAGAGCGTAGGTGAATGAGGAAGCGAAAAGTCTAGGCATAGTGATAGATCATTGGATCCGCTCTGTTCCCTTTCGAGTTTATGAATTACTGATCTACGTAGTTTTGGGGAGTCCACGACAAAATTTTTCCTCACGTTTACCTCGTCATATTTGTCTGATTTTGGTGAAATCCAAGATCGTATAGGTTGAGAAAGCTTCGTGTGCAATGTTTGGTGAAGTATATTCACAAAATCTTATTTTAGATAAAGTGATCCCGAATTTCCTAGTGTAATTTACACCAATCTCATAGTAATTATTTTCGAGCTTTGGTTGTTGCTGCGCAAAATTAGTCCGTGAAAAGGAACCAAAAGAGTCATTTAATGGAGAGTTAGGTTTCCGCATATTAGTTTCTACAGCTGCCGTAAAGGTACACTTACGAAAAAAATCCAACCAATTGGAGATATGGTATGCACGGAAAAGCACACATTTCACGGTCATTTGTGCATTCATACAGATATAAATCGTTTCACGCCACATTCAGAGGAATGTGTTGCGTCGTTTTGATCGAAAGCATTTCATGAATCAGGCAGGGAAGAAAAATTCTAGCATTCCGTCTTTTTTTTTCTGCATCGATAAACCTTGCTCGGCCTTTACTCTTCAAAAAACCTTGTTTCGAGTCTAAACTGACAGGCGAAAAATCGCATCATTATGAACTATTCATGAAGGAGCGTTTTCGCTTCTGTTTCATATCCGTGCTTCGTGACACGTGAAAATCTTTATGTTGACAAGGATACATTCACTGAAGTTTTTTTTCTTAATTCTGAGTGTCAAAAAATTATCGTTATCAGCTGTAAATGCTGTGAATTTTCATGTCCGTATATCTCCTATTTTCCTCTAGGACTCTAGCTCTAAGAGTAAAATTTCTTAAGAAATGGGACTTGAGTGTCATCCATTAGAGGAGCAGCATTTACTGCGGCAGTGGTTTAAATTTACTGATTAATGAAAACAAATGTGTAACTACGTAGCCTTATCGAAGCCAATATTCGAAAATAATGAGTGGATGAAGCTCATCATGACATCAGGCATAGTGATATTCAATGAATTTATTCTATCCGTACAAGGATTGCATGCCCGTCATTTTCTCCCCAACCTCTACCAATATTATATTGCTCAATTTTATACTACAGCCGATACTGTATGTGTATACATAGCTTCAACTTACATTTCTTAGGAATACGCTGCATTACACGAAAAATATGCTGAGAAAGTGGAAGAGAACAAACGCATACAAGGAAAAATGATTCGTTTACGTGAAGATGCCCAGAATAAGCTAGAGATGTAAGTGGCTACGGTAGCTGGGAAGAAATGAAATGAGAGCACATTAATTTGGTGATTTAAGGGCGTCGAAGGACATGGCTGATTGTCTTCGGGAACGAGATGAAAGCCTAGTAGGCTTAAAAATGAAGGTACGACAGCTTGAAGTGGATCTGAAATCAAGTCAGAAGGAGCTAGAAATTAAGGCAAGTTGAATTTCACTACTATTCTTCACATAACAGTGGAATGTTTATGTCAACCTATTGTCGTTTTATTGCACTCTCACGATGATGGGACTGATTTTTTTTTGTGATGAAAGAGTGCATTGAAAAGACAGCAGCATTAGAAGGTTACTCTCATGCAGATATTTCGTTTTCAATAGAAATAGCCCCTAAAGGATTCTTAAAAGTTTTTTTTTGCGTGTTCAGTGAAAAAAAAGGTTTAAAAAACACTTCAAAGTGAGAGAGATCCAAACTTACTCACAGAAGAACGAATTCTACTTGCACGATATTCTGTTAAAAATAAGCTTTGGAAATGGAGGTCTCCAGCAGGGGACCTATAGTGGTACTCTAAATGAACAGATCTTCCCCAGCACTTTTTCCTTTTGTTGATATGGCGCGCATCATTGTATCTATTCCAGAAAAATGAAGCCATCGAACTTCGAGACATTTGCAACCAATTGATGTCACAAATCGAGCCGGGTTCGGATGTGGAGCAGTGATTCTCGGAACATTGATCTTTGCATTTCTTAACTGACTCACTTCCAAATGAGCATCAGGGTGCAGGTCAAACTTAAACTTAAACGATGCGATTCACCTTCTCATTAAATGTCTCATGATCTTTTATGATGCGTATTCAGCTTCAACCAGTAACTTAATTTGAATTTTTTTTTGTAAGCTGTGATTAGATGCTCGCTGTTTATGTATACTATTGATTTATTTCGGGTTCATTTTCTCTTCATAATGCATGATATACATATAAAGGCTTGTAATAAGAAGTAGTCAGTGGAATTGCTCGTTTTAACGAAAATCCTAACGAATGTTGGCTTCATTGGAACTGTGAAAGTTCGTAATATAGACCAGAATGGTTTTTATCACGTTGATTTTTTAACCAGACCAAGAGCGAACCGTCGGTAAGTGCGTTGCTTATATACTAAGTGATATTTACAAGTTCTATCCATCCGTGCTATACCAATAGTAGTACCAATGGGAAGAGAAATCTATGTTGCACGGAATTACAATTTGCGTCCATGCGCGTGTGTTGAGCGCTCACCAGGATAAACAGGTATTGAGGTCATGCTGTGAAAAAAAGAGCAAATTATGATTTAAACAAGAAAGATAAGATCGATTCTGGAGTGATGGGAGAAATTACCGAAGTTTTTTTTTAAGAGTTGATAAATGACGCTTCAAATAACGGGGACTTTTTCGACAATGGCGCGGAAGAACATACGTAAACCGCAATATAATTGTCGTAAAATTTCTTAGTGATCTTGAATCAGAAATAAGTACCTCTTTTTTGATGATTTAATCGGAAAGAGAACATTTCGTACGCATTTGTTACAGTTGCGCATGAATGAACAGCAGCAGTTTTTAATTTGAAAATGCGCTAGCAGCGATAGATGCCCTGACAGAGGCCAAAAAACATCCAAGATTTGCAATTGACAGCTGTAAATAGCGGAAGTGAATACGAGGAGAACAATCATGAATTAAAAATTAAACGACGAGAAAACGAATGGATGTGAGAACCAGTGCAGACGGGACGACAAAAAGACCAACATGAGTTTGAGTTAATGGATTTCCCTATTCAAGAACGAGGATGAGGCAATGAACACTTCCAAATGAGGCAAAAGAGCCAGATGACCAATTCGGGCCGACGACCACTTGAGGATAGCGACCGCACATTCGGCTAGGACTTCGCGAGCTATTAGCACTTGGACGTTGTCGATGCCGCTACCTATCGATCGGCCGTCGTTGACCATCCGAGCAAATGCGGTTCTCGTCAATTTGTTGGGGATGCGTTTTGTCACTAAGATTAGGAAGTCCGTGCATCCATATTCCAGTAAGCATCAGGATGGAAAATGTATGACGAGCTAATTGCTTTCTCCACATTCAACCGTCCAATTTATGCTAATCATTGTGACAAGAACTGGTTATTGAAAACTGTGTATATTGCCTGGGTTTTCCCAAAAATGGTCACTTCCCAGGCAATTCAGGAATCTCTGATCTTCATGTTGGGTTCTTTTGAGGTGGTTTTATAAATATAAGGTGGATCTATCGAACATATCGGCGTGACGGAACCCATTCGCCATTCCATACGGGTAAACGTGATCTTTCGTGCTCGTGGTTGGAATTTTTTTACACCATCTTGTACCACGGATCAAAATTTTCTTACCGGACAGCGGGAGTACTGGACCGTCCGAATATTTGCTAATTCTCGAAATCGGTCCCATGACCATTGTCCACAAAAATATCTAACAAAAATCCTAAAAATATATAACCAATCCAACATCAAGATATCAAATAATGCTATTCGGCTACTTTCTCGAGCTTAACTACAGCATATACTTTTTTCTATTTAACTCAAACGAGCAGAGCAAGCAGAAGTACGAGTCGTTTTTCCTGAATTTCCTGACCTTTTGCCGACTCAGTCATCATGTAGTAAGTAATGCAATGCGTAATGCTCCAGTGCGCACCCACACTCGGGAAGATGTCTGCAATTACAGAAGAACTACTGATTTTAGATGTATAGTACCACCAAAACTACATGAAACACGACGCAGTTGCGTAAGCAGTTGCGCTCGAAGCGTTGCAGTGGAGCTTAGCGGTTAGGATCGAGTGAGGACCTTTGGCGACACCAGTCTTCTCTGCAGTTCGCGATGGTCCCACCTCGATTTCAGCGGTTACGCGTCACCGCGCCGCTTCGAGCGCAGCCGCTTGCGCAACTTCATCGTGCTTCATGTTATTTTGACTCTACTATACCTATACGTGTTTTTTTGAAAACGTTCACTGTCCTTGAAAATATGAATGTACATATAAAATATATATAAAAATAAAATATATAAAAATAAAATACTGTACATATGGGGTACGATATACTCAACGGTCAATTGATGTAGCAAAAAATATGAGTAGTTAGTTCTTTTTTTGTGGATGACAATAATTCTTGAAACATATTATTTTCATTTTTGATTTTCGAAGAAACACTTACGAAGTAACACTTCGAAAATTGCATGAACCCTTCGAGTTTCCATTCCCTTAATTTCCTTCGGGCATTACAAGTGTATAAAAATCAACCTTTCAAAACAGAAGCACCGTAACTCTGAGCTCTCCAATTTCTGATTCTGATATTCACATTTCTACGAGGCAGCATATGTAAGGTAGGTGGTTTTTCCTGTTTTTTTGCCTGAATGTCCACTGATTCAGCGACACAAAAAAGAGTGCACGTTTGAACACACCACTAAATTATGCATTGAATTCTCAATGTGCATTTTGCCAATTGGAAAATTACGAATAAAACGAAGAAAAACTAGAAATTACAGTCGTGCGGACAATCACATGGGTCAGAAGGCAAGACGCACATAATAGAGCTAAGTGCTCAAACGTAAACACCTCTACTTCATGTTGCTGAACCGATGGGCATTCCAGGAAAGAAAAACAAATCGAAAAAACACCTAGCCATAGAAATACTGCGACGTTGAAAATATTTTTTTTAGAATTAGGAGTCATTGTTTTATGAGGGAGGTGCAATGTGTGAGATGGCGGACGTAACACCATTTCGTTCTAGGATTACGATGCCTCGCCTTTGGGAGCTTGATTTCTATACTTCTCCCATTGTGAAGATTCTAGTGGACTAGTGTTAGCTCTATCCATGTTTATTATTTCCGTTTTGATAACTAATTTTCTATAGATTGCTGGAAATTTCTTCTGAGTGGAAGCCTATTCAATCATTACATTAACTACATTGACTCAGCAGGTCCATATTTTTCCCTGCAACTCCTAATTTTGCGTTCCACTCGACCTCCTCAGTGTGTCCAAACTGTAGTACTTCGTAATTTTCGCAGTTGTCTTTTCTGTTTAAACGTTCTATTGTTAAATATCACAATTTGAACAGGTTCTGAACTGGTACCGATATGGCGACAGGAAACCGTATCCCTGAGAACTATGAAACGCTTACACCAATTCTCAAAGCACCAATCTCGGATACATTCTCCGTTCCGCTCTCCCAGCAAGGTGTGGATAGTCTTTGGGAGATTTCTTTCTTGTTAACTCTTCTTTTAGTTGACTTAGTACATACTGGTATCACTACGGTTATGATGACGGCCTATTCTTTCTAGGTCGAATTTGCGGTTTCTTTGAAGCACAGCTATTCCGTTGTATGGAAGCTTATGGCGCTAAATTGGGACGTAAATATTGCGATTTAGAGCATCGTGATTTCAAGGAATGTTTGACTGGTGACAAGCAGAAAAAGGTAATTCTCGGCTTATTTTGCTTTCGTCCTTTTTTTTTTACCTTTTCAAGTCAATAACATTTCGTAAGCAACATTTTCAACATTCATTCTTTGTCATCTACATTTTTTTACCTTTTTATATTATTCTCCATGGATTTTTTTCTCATGACGTTCCTTTAAATGAATCTTTTTCTGCCTTATAGCGAGTCCAATTCTTTGACAATATTCTTGTTTTATTTGATTGATTGTCTTTTTATTTTATGTGTATTTCCTTTCGAGATTCCGTGAAAGTGTTATTTGTGTGTATAATTACATGTCCGTCAAGCCGAATAGCATCTTTTCGTATACGGACGGAAATAAGTTTTATGGTATTGTAGTTTATTCTCACTAGCTTTTTCTTCTGAAATTCTCGGAATTCTCATTCTAGACATGTGATCCATATATGCTCCATAATTTCACAAAATTCTTTCTTTTGCAGCGCGTAGAAGCAATTGCTGCACAACGTCGGAAGCTATATCGCGAAGGGAAACTGGATAAGCCGTTCCTCGAGAATCATCCTGAGCCAGGCCACTTTCAAACTGATCATTTTTCGTGGAACAAGATCCACTAGATTGTACTTTTCTTCTTTTATATGGTAGAATTTAGATAAAAGGAGTAAAGATGATATTTCATATGTTGTTGTGTTTCTGCCGAAGTCGTTCTAAGAACGTGCTACTACTTCCATCTTATATTTCCAATTTCATTGGTTTTTCAGTCGATTTATTTAGTGTAGATGCTCACAGTTTTTCTATATTTTCGTTGAAGAGGTGACATGGTTGATGACATCCCTACAAGTTCCTCAACATTCGAATCGAAACCTGGTCCTTCATCCCCTTGTTCACAGTTCATCAAAGATTGGCAGGAAAGACGAGCGTATGTACGACCCAGTGGAAATTTAGTGTTAATGTTAACAGAAAGAGAACGTGGATTTTCAAAGCACGGTGAGTGCTAGTTGATTTCTTGGATTTTACTAGTACTTACTTTAATAGTAGAAAATCCTCTAAGGGAGCACTTCTGTTAATATCAGTTACGGGTTGCTGGTGGGTTTCCATTTATCCTTTCTCACTGCATTTCTTGAAGTATAGTTTACGGATGCTGCAAATTGTGATGCTTTTCACATTCATCTTTTTTTGGTGAGTTTTTGTTGGAATCTATCTAAAAATGAAAACTTTCCAATTATACCGATTTTTTTCATTCGCCTAGCCTCTTCTTTTTCTACTTCTTCCCATCAGTCTTATCACCTCATCTTCTTAAGGTGTCTGCCATGTTCGAAATAGGCGTGAATTCTACGGAACAGTGGCCATGGATCGGGTAGTTGAGGTTTGTTCCTTATCTTTGTATTTCGCATTTTTTTTTTCGAAGCCATACGTTATTGATTGGAATATTTTAGCTTCTTCTTTCAGCCAATATTGTCCGTCCCATTGCAGGTTCCAGAAACTCGCCACATGCAGGACCATGTAGTTTCTTGGACTCCAGATGGTTCTAGGCTGATAACGTTTCGCATAAACTTACGTTCTGTTAGAATATTTCGATATTTGGGTGTGGAAAGAGTTCGCGGAAGTGCTCCTGAGGAACTATGCGAAGTACCATTTGCTTTTTTTTTTCTTATTTCTTCTTGCACTCTAATTTATTCCACGCAGTTTCTGTTTTTCTTCACGTGGTTTGTTTCCATGTGAGCTAAAACGATAGTTTCAGCGACTTTTCACACTGGAATCTGAGGTAATGATGATGATGGGCTCTTCACGCCTAGAAAGTGCACTGTTACGAACAGATTGTATGCTTTTCACTGACGACGGGAAATATATGGTTGTAGCAACAACAGCACCGGTGCGTTGTCTTCAAAATAAGTTAATTTCTTTTTCCGGCGCCCCGAAAATTCTTCTGTGCTCATTTTTCGTTCATTTAGGCACCAGATCAGCTAATCACAATACCAATGGTTTATCCGAATCATGAAGCACTTCCATTGGCGAACTACAGCCTGGAGATATACACCTTTTTCACAATTGATTTAAAGGTACGTTGAGAAAAATCCTTTTCCTTCGTCTGTTTTCCCTTAAACTCTTAGCCCAGTCTTTTGAGAAATCAGATTGTATCTTTCTTTCTAACTGGTTTCAGAAAGGATCCATAGCTCATTTTGTTATGTACAACTTCGATAGAATCAATTTAACCCATGGCGTTGCGTTATGTGGATCTACAATGATGATAATGTCCTTACAGAAACAGGTAAGCTGGTGAGGATTACGCAGTTCTTCCTGCATTGTGAGAAAATTTCTTCGCATTAGTTGCTTGCTATTACCGCTGCATTCCGCTTAGATGAGAGAGAACTCACGCATTCTACTGATTCCATACATGAATCGCGCTTAGATATGAAGAAATATGTTGTGTGGCTATTGCCGTCTTTGGCCTCTTTCGCTGAAGTGTTGAACTTTGCGTGTATTTTTTGGACCGATTTTTTTAAGGTTATCCATATGCTCCATGTGGATGAGCACGGTGCGATGATACCTTTGAAAGATATTGGCCCTTCGGTATGGGATGACGATGCACTGTATTTATTGTAAGTTTGATTAAAAGTATTTTTGGTCTAGATCGAAATTTCAATGTGCAAAAGCAAAATTCTAGTCTACCTAGTATATTTGGATTTTTTTCGTTCTCCTTTATTTCACTCACGTGGAAATTGTTACTTTTTCCATTTTTTCACCTAGATTTTTGTATTTTTCCAGTGGCGACTGTCAAGCCACGCCTACGCGATCGACTCTATACACTGGTTTGAAACAACGGTTACTGACGTTTTTGTATCATGAAGCAAAACGCGAAGGAAACATACAACATTTTCTTCGATTTATGCCACCATACGTAGAGAAGCTTAGAATGCATCGGGCACAATTGTTCGATGGGCATTACCTGCTGGTCAGGATGCTACCGCGTGAGTATTGAGTTTTTTTTTGAAATCCAGAAACGCTATTTCGGAGTGAGCTGTTAATTTCACTGTGGTTTACGTGCGAATTCGATTTCTAAAGCTAGTTCTTTATTCTTTGTGGAGTTCATCTAGTTGTTAAGATAGCTTGAGACTATCCTGTTGAATTTGCCATTTCCGTTCAAGTATTCTCTTCAGATTCTTCAATTCGATACGATGTTTCTTTAATGCCTTGTTTTTTATTTGTTATGGACTGGAGAAACTGCAAAATTTTGGCTATATATCGAGAAGTTAGTTGCATTTATATTAGATTATGTTAGAAATTGGTTTCGTGTGTGAGTTTGAAGTCAAAAATGGTCAAGCTTCGTATACCATTGCAGTATGGGCCCGAATTGTTGGCGTTCTATGAGAACTTCGTGGAATCCTTGCTTACTCCTTCTCAGAATCCACACCGGTATCCGAAATCATTCCAGTATAATCCACATTCTCGACAAAGAGTGCACTGGTTAATGGCGAATAGCTCTGGGAGTTAGTTTACGATTAATTATCACATTTTGACCCAATTTATTGGCACACTCTGGAAGCTTAGTTAGTATTTCGATGACAAAGATTCAAAGTTTATTTTTTTCCTGTTTTCTTTCACTATTAGTATGCTCCAGTTTACGAAATCTTGTTATGATTACTTTTCGTTGTCATTCTCCCTAATTCCTCGTTTTCTTTTTTTCCAGCAATGCCCGAAGCATTATATCGACGCATTTTGTCGGTGTTACCATTTTGTGGATGTCATGTGAGTACATAAAACTCTTAGTGACTATAGTTTATGATTTGTGTGGGAATCTTAGTTATTTTCAGTGAAATTCCTCCAATAAGATCTAAATTTCTGCTACGTATTATTTATTCCCAATGAAATTGATGAGTAAATCTTTCGTTTTAGCACTCTTCATCGGAAAATCCATACCTCGACCCGCTTTACTTCTCCATAGATGAGAAAGTTCATTCAAATCTTATGTACGGCCGCATGCGTTTCGATCTTGGACCAGTCAAGTCAGTTTTGGTTCTTCTTTTTGGAAATCTTCTTGCTTTTTCTTATATAAATTTGTTTTTGAGAGGAATCAAGTTGCTTTGGACAGGAACGTTAACAATTTTCAGCTTTGTGCTATGTTATGAGTATAACGCACTCCTCTGATTTTTACAATTAAAATTTAAGATTGCCTGAGTGCGATGATTACTCACAAGTGAAGTGACTGGTGTTCTAATCAATACAAAGAAGGATGAAAAGTTGTTCTAGATTCAGGACTGAAGGGATGCAAATTACATATAACTGTTATTTCCCAGTATACTCTCATAATTGCTACTACACCATGTAGAAACAAGGATTCGTACGCATTTACAATATATAAGGACCTTTGCGATTGCCTTATATCCAAAAACATCTCGCGATACCCACTCATTTCCATGTTTTCCGCATTCTTTTCGCATCTGTAATTGGTTGCAAATAAATGAGTGGCTAACTAATATTTATGTCAGCGAAAATTTAATAGAAACGAAACTTTATTTAATTGAAATAGCAGGTTCGGAGTATTTTTGCTTACTTTACAACAGGACGATTTTTCTGTACCATGGTACGATTTTGGTGAGCAAAACAAACGTTTGAGCAGTATTTCTTGAATTTGTCCTGCATGTTATGTGAAGAACTTTTACATGATGTACTTCCCTACATTGTCTCCCAGTCGGTTTGACAGCTGTTTGGGTGTCAGTGTTGGTCACCTCATATTACAGCAGTGTTGGACACATATCGATTGTGTTCCTCCTCGATATTTAGCATTTGCTTGTGCCACCTTTCTGGAAGAAGTTTGGAACGTTCACGAAGTTCTGCTTCGAGTTCTGATGCAAATTTATCCTTAGAAACAGTTGCACGGAATAATATCAAGAGAATATGTAATTGTCTTTTGGTTTTTTTCTTACATATTCAAAGTACCATGTTTCTTGTTCTTATAACCAGAAGTATGCAAAGAATGAAATCAGTCTTTATTTTTTGAAACTTTCGCCGCTCAATAATACTTCACCTAAAAATTTCTCACCTTTAAGTTTTTTTTAATATTTATGTGATAAACATTCATCTCTTTATATTTGTTGTTTAAAGAATATTTGCGAGACGAGCGCAACACTTGGTCTGTACGTTGTCGGTGCCACCAGCGTTAGCATCGAAAGGACCAGCCTGCGTGATACTTTTCCATCCGCAAGACCCTCTCGCTGTGGCATTTGATCGTGTTCGCACGGAGCAGCCACTGACATTCTACCTGCCTTCATCGCCTCAGGAGTAGCCAGGTAGTTCTTCAGTGACATGTTTATTTTCTGATTCTATTAAATGAATTAGTTATGTAAGACGACTAGGTAGAGATTCCTTCTGTTATTATCTCGAAATTCCCTAATCTTTCCTTTTCTAGAATATGTTAGATAGTATTTGTGAGGTAATTTATTTAGAACTATGAGACCTACCTCTGCAGTGCGTGAAATGCACGTGGCGCTGGTAGGAATGGCTGGATCTGGCAAATCAGGTGAGTTTTACTGATCTTGGATTCACTTTAAAGAAAGCTTCGCAGTTTGTTTCTTCACCTGTGTGAGCATTTGCAAGGACTGGTATTTAATACTGTTGGGATTGAGAAAATTTAATATTTGAAACTAATAGTACTAAACTCTTTGCTCGTATTCATTATCGAGTTTGTCGTATGCAAAGATTCCAACACTTAATGTCACCGAATTTTAAAAATAATTTTAAATGACGGTTATTAGCCTTGCTCAGGTCCCTGTTTTGATGAATACTGTCAATGTATTACGTTTGATAGCGCATAATAACTCCATTTTGTGCGCTTTTGAAGATTCTGTGACAGTTCTTGAAAGTTTGCTTTCTTGAAGAACTTTCAAAAATGTTTTCTTCTACTGTTTTCTTTCTTTGTCGCACTTGAGTTAGTTCAGTTCTAATAAATCACGTAGATTTCTTCTATAAGTTATATTAATTATGTTGCATGCAAGAATTTCTTAGTTAAAACAAGCTTTTTGAACGTAGAGAATACAGTAACCTCGTGAATGCTTGAAATTCATCACTGTCTGTAATAGAATGTATTCATTTCGTGGATTATTTACAATCAAACTCTGTTCTTTTTTAGCTATAGCCGTAAAATATATAACGAAGCGCTTCATTGGAGAGTACGACTCGACTTTAGGTAGGGTTCGTACTTGAATTTCTCTTATGTGATCACAAAGAAAATTTTGTAGAGGATACTTATTGCCGCCAGGATACGGTAGCTGGGCAGCCGCTGATGGTGTGGGTCATGGACACGGTGGATGATGCGTCTCGTGACGAAATGCGGTGGTTAGCTTGGGCTGATGTGTACGTAGTGGTCTACGATGTTACCAGCCAATTAAGCCTACAGTAGGTTTCATGCATATTGAGGACGAATTTGAATAGACGATTCTTGAGACCATCAGATTTGAATGCAAATTCTCACAGATATGCTGAAAGTATTCTGGAACGTATAGCTATGCATGAACATTTGCTGTGTGCCAGAGAGCATAAGACGATTCTGCTTGGGAACAAGAACGACCTAGAGAGGTATAGGTAAGTGCTTCGAGAATATTTTCTGCTTACTCCTTACCTTGAAGTTTTGTTGAACATGTAGTTTAGACAAGTTTCCGAAGCTGAAGGAGAGGCAATGGCCGCAAAGTACAAAATTCAATTCGCCGAATCAACAGCAGCTGGTGATCCCCGTCCCCTGTCGCAGC
Source organism: Necator americanus (assembly GCF_031761385.1). Taxonomy (NCBI): domain Eukaryota; kingdom Metazoa; phylum Nematoda; class Chromadorea; order Rhabditida; family Ancylostomatidae; genus Necator; species Necator americanus. The sequence continues at coordinate 1,172,905 of NC_087371.1, forward strand.
TGCTGCACACTACTTTTCATGTACGTCTTTTTTTTTTTTTGCTAAATTAGGGTCTCAGAGAAGCAGAATGACTTGCTTCTTCAAGTTTTTGATAGTTGATTCTTTGTAAGGCCAGCTGACATGTACGAAGGAAGACCGTTACATTAATGTCTGATTTTTTTTTGGTTTCTCTATACTTTCTGCTGTAACGCTGCAATAATATGAAATCGTAAGTTACCTCCCAGAAGCAGAATCACAAATGCTGCACTCAGAAGATAGTGATTACATAGCTATTAGGTGCATTGCTCCTGAATTCAATTTGAAAAAGATACTAATGTGAAAAGACCTATTCAGAATATCCTGACTGGAACGAGGAGTCCTTCACCACGACTGTGTTCGTCGGACTCGGAGATTGTGACTCCAAGTGAGCAATGTTCTTTCAGTTCTGCTTTTTCCGATATATGTTCACTACAGTAACACATATAGCTGGCATAGTTGTAATTACAATCATCTCTGGGATGTTAACGATTCGCGTCATTCAGGGAAGTCCGCATTCTCGGCATTACGGTCAACGAGCAGATCCAGCCAAGTCCGTGTTAAAGCGCCAAAACCAGCGCAATTGCACAAAACTCCAAGCCTGAGCAAGATCAAGACGGGTAGCAAGTTGTTGAAGTTGTTTCACAACTAAGAACAACTGCATTCGTGTCTTCGAGAAGTACTGTGGCAAGGATACTCTTACAAGGTACTGTATTAGGTCAGGCATATCTAGTCTTTCGTCCTCTGGTCAATTTTTGAGAAGTCTTTCTCTCAACGTCCTTCCCTTCTCATCAGTTTAGAATATACACTTTTCCGGATTTTCATAGTTATTAGTTGCAATATTCGCCTTTGATAGTATTTTGAATGTCCATTTTCATCTAACTTATTTTCAGTTGTACAAGATTTGTGGTTTTGTTGTTCTTCTTACTTCTACCTATTGTTTTTTTTCCCAAAGTTAAAAAATCTTTCCGAATACCAATGTTTTGCAATAACTGGTGTTGTATTGCTCAAGTCATGCTCTTCCATCTAAGTGCCTAACGATTCGAAAGATGGTTTAGAAGGATAAATTTACGAGTATTCGAATTGTTTCGAAATGAAAGGATTGTGACTCCTTCATGCCTTTTTTTCGTTTGCATTGATTAATTATTATTCGTGAAGTGGATGAATGACTCTAGCGTCACTAAAATAACCAACGGATTACAAACCGCATTGTGAACATTTCGGAACCCGTGCTAACAGCTTTCGAAACTAATTTCTACTAAGACAAAACATCTTTTTGGAGCACAAAAAGGCGATTTGACCGGCGATTGATCCATAAGAACCGTACTCGGCTACACGAATGTAATTTTGAGTGTTATTTTTGATCAGTAACCTTGCTGCGAAGAAAAAAATCATCATGTGGATGACTTTTCAGTGGATACTTGCTGGAGAAGTTGAAGAGCACTGATCACTGTAGTGCGGGCTTATGATTGGTTCGTTCGATTAGATTGATTTGATTTTAAGAATTGTGCCCGATCTTTCATCTTTTCCTTCTGAATGATATCTGAATGATAGCCTATAAAAATCTTTCACTCAGCGCAAAAAAAGTCTGAAAACAACTTTTATTCCCGTAGTCATTCGAGGTATCGTTGTAAAGTGATTCGTCATCGAAGGAATTTCTCGATGCAGCTCCAGTTCAAGCAATTCCTGTCCCGTTGTTAAGCACGATAGCCACGATAGAAACAATGTATGAGTGGCTGAAGAATGGATCCAGTGTCTGGATTAAACGATGTTCTGTCTAATCGGCACTGCTCTCGTAGCAAATCTCGACTACACCTGCTGGTACGTTACGGAATTAGTGGAAACGTTCGATTTCCGATTAACCGTAACACAACTGTACAGTTCTTTGATTTCCTGATGAGTCGAGAATTCTGGGATTGATATGATGAGAGCCTTGAGGATCCGAGGGACTATTAAGCAAGAAATGGTGTAGTTAATGGCAACAGCCCAATTTCGAAGTAGATCTTTCGATGGAATCCCATATCGGTTTAAATGGAACATGAGCATTATGCGACAAAGTAGAGAGGATAGGAGCGGCACGGCGTCATTCAATAATTACCCGTTACCAGATGGGTAATTTCACTGTAGACTACTGTAAGCGATCAGCGTTTGTCGATCTACATTTACGCGCCATTGGAAATCAATCACTCTGCAGCGCGCCGCAATCGTTATGGCCATCTTGCCTATTCCGGACAACGGATCCTTCCATTTGTGGGACCTTGTCGGTGGCGTCACCATAAAGTCGGCTCGTTCATTCCCACCGTGATCTGGCTCATAGTTGTCGAATGGTGGTGGCAGTATGGTCGAGTCTCAGTGGGAGGCAATCAATGGAAATAATAAGTAATCGAGATGCTGGTATTGACGGTAATACACCGTTCTGGCTGTGGTATGTTTCTTTCTTCTTCTTTTTTTTTTTGAAAAGTTAAATGAGGTACTACGAGATATTTGTGTCATTAATAAGGTTAGAAAGTCTTTTTTCTCTTGTAACTTTTCCTATCCTTCGTTGAGATATCTTTTGAAATATTGGAAACATTTCCATTGATATTAGTGGATTAGAGATAGGATTACCAGGAAATTTCTCGAAATCTGAAGATTTTTCTAGAAAATTTGGCGGAGTTTCAGGCTAGAGTTTGGAAAAATTTCGCGTTAGGATCCGTTTTTCATTCTTAGTTTTCTTAGAGATATTCATCCACGTTTCACTGAGATTGTTTTTTTTTTTTCAGCCAAGATTTGTGATCCTCTTAGATATTTGTTGACTATTAGCATTTCTATATTTTGGCTCCTTCAGTGCAATGAATGGAAATTGATCGCTCCATCTAACATTTGTCTTCTAGAATGTTGGTGAAGACGCGAAAACGACCTGCGGCAAAGTTAGACGAATGGTTGCGTGAGGGCGCCAGTGGAAGTGCATTTTCTCAGCTATCGATCAATAACTGATCTGAAACTCCACGAAATCTTTTTCTATTCTCAGAAAAGCCAGCATTGGACATCGATAGACAGTTGGCATCAGCAACAAATCGGCTGATGAAGGAGAAACTACCGTTCAAAAAAGAACAAAATCCATACGATGTTACACAGATTTACAAAGATTCAGGGTAAGCCTCTTTTTTCCTGGAAAAAGCGTTTGACATCATGGATTTATTTCCAAATTCTCAGGTTCATCATACTAGATAGGGAGAAAGAAGAGGCAGCAATTCAATTAATAGCGAATTTGGTAGCGTCGAATCAGCTCCCAGCCAGTGCTTTGATCCGAGTTCAAGGAGACGCCAAAAAAGCTAAAAAGACATTCTGGAAAGGGAAACAAAAAAAGAAGAACAAACTGAAGAAAAAAGTATAGTTTTTTTTACTTTTCACTTGAACAGATTGTTGATTTACTGTTGATTTACTGTTGTGTTCCTTTTACGTTGTCATACTGATCTTTGAATTTGCATTCGTGTCAGATGACATAGAGCTTGAAATTCTATTTTCTATCCTGTGAAATGGTTCATTTAGTGTTTAGCCTTTTTTTGGATCCGTGATTTTTTTCCAAATCTCGAAAGGTAAATAATAAATCATTGATTTGGTTGGTAGCGTTATCAATTTGATGTTCTTATGAGGATCTCCCACTCATTGTAGTTACAGTACCTTTCTTCAATAAGTTGCAGCGGAGCGGGAAAAGCTGATGGTGAGGCTGTAATCGTAGAATTTCTGGACTGAAATTTGTCATAGTTTATCCAGTGTTTTCATTACATTTTGCGCGTTCCTAACTTCAAAGGAACAATTCAGTGATATGAATGTGACCGTAACATTCTATGCGTGCGCAGAGATGGTGATCACCGCTCCTCGGTCACGTTGGTTTGGTGAGCTCTTTTTTTCTAGCTTGGAGTAATAAAAGCAGTAGTTTTCTAAGTTTAGGTACCAAGCATAGGGAAAATTTCACATAATCAAAATTAATGAACTGTGGTATGGTTTACTTAGCATTACTCTGAATCGGAGATGTAGTGGGTCACTACGATTGGGTTCCAACGGCTGCGCTCAAACCGACGCGGTCGAGCTGGCGTAGGCGAGCGACTTGGACTGCAGCATTGAGTGGAAATGAGAAGGGTCCCACCTCAATTGCAGCAGCTGTCTCCACCGTGTCGCTTTGATTGCAGTCAGTTACGCAGTTGCACAGAACATCAGGTTATTTGACCCGACTATATCCCATTTGAATCAGTATCAGTCAGCATCGGTTGACAGTAGCGAGGATTGACAGTCATCCCGCGGATACGGTTGTAGTATTCGAACATCCGTATATAAATTGGCCACCAGTAACCTCTGATATCGATTGAAATTGATAACTGGTAGAGAGACACGGACACGGCTGAAGTTTGTTTCGTTCCAAAAGGACTAGAATCAACCATGTAAGCCACAGTTCCGTATTCAGATCCTTGGATTTATCTTCTACAAAAAGCAGTATTAATGAGTTCGTATAGTTCGTAACTTCCAAGAGTTGCGAACTTCCAAGATCTTATAGTAACTCTGTCCGCATGAGAACTGGAAAGTAGACTCGTGTGACGTGATCTGAATCATATCCTTGTACAGTTCCTTGAATAAGAACTTTTCTTGGTATGGGTGTGCTTTTAACATTTCTTAAAGACATCATTCCACGAATCTGGGATGGTAGGGGTTTCATCAGGGTAGTGCCTATACGTGGTCATAGATTGTGGGGAAGAGGGTGATTCCGTTCATCTCTCCCCTGTATCAGTGGAAACGTGCAATGGTATTCCATCTGTCATGAGTTGCTGATTCAGGAAACGATTGATTTCATTTGCGTTTGCAAAATAAGCTGCTGCTTCATTGAGATTTTTCAAAAAATTGACGTTGGTTTTTGGTCTTACGAGAAGTTGCTATGGGTCTGGACTGGCTGAGGCAAGAAAATAGATTTGATGTTCTGTCCATAGCTAGATTTATTAAAATCTATGAAATGTACTGTCAAAGTTACTTGCGTCGTTTTACTGAGAAACTTCCGATGATCTCCTGCAGATCGATTGAACATGTGAGAACAGTGCACCTTCCACGACACATCACTAGAGATACTCCTCATTGATTAGATTATAAAATGGAGAAGGTGCTAGTCAATCATTTTCCGGCGACCAAAAACACTGGACGTGATCCTGAATGGTTCTTCTCAGTTGTCGTGCCACAGCCACACGAAGGTGGTTTTTTCGAACGGCGGCTGTCTGGGCCTTCACGGGCTCGATGTTTTCACTTTATGGATTCATTTCTCTAGAAATCTACACTTATATTACGCTAAACAGGTAATTCTGGTCAGATCTTACAGTATCGATTGAATGCTACCGTATTTCTTCAACTAGTCCAGTAATGCGCTATATTCGCAGAATATCAGTTGATCATATTAAGCTAAGCGAATATTGCTACTAGTAGCTCTGTAACAAGTATAAATTTAGCACTTTTAACTCTCCCAAATATTCCAGAGCCAACTTCATCACGTTACTCGATGAGCACCTACCGATCTTTAACCGAAAAGCGTTGGGAGTTACCGTAATGGGTTGTGTGGTATTATTTATTCAAACGATGAGTATAAACGTTATGAGAGGGCAGGAAGTGGTGCGACTACGAGCGACATTAAAGACGTCTACTGTAAGATACACTTTACATTAACTTAACTATCGAAAAATTGATTTGGATCGATTTTAAATTTTCATCAAAACCTCCTGAAATTAGGATTCTTACCGATTCTTCCCCTTATTTTGAGCGACAGATCTAGAGTTGATCGTTATCATCCAACAATCTCCTAAATTTCAAATCCGAGGTTCACTGTACGTCAAAAACTTCGATTTTAGCTTGGCTTACAGTAACGCAATGGTCAAAACACTTTTTCGAAACATACAACTTCTATTTTTCCGATTTTCTGGGCTTATAAGGATCCAAGTTCTGCTTTTTCGGTCTTGTGGGTGGATAATACACCAAATCTCACTCAACGCTCTTAGCTTGACTGGCGTGAAACACCGGTGACTCACTACTCACAAATGGCTCGATTTTTGCTAAAATTTAGAAGCATTCGTGCATGACTATAGTTATAGGTCTAAAAATATAGTGAACACATTATTGTGCTATGACAAAGTTATAATTCGCATCATTTTCATAAGTTTTTCAAGTTTTTAATAAATTCATATCTGTAGTTGCACAAAACTTTGTCTTCAGGTGGTAATTCTCAGGATCTCAGCATACTTTAGGAAAAAATTCTCACAATGTCATTAGCTGTTGTTATTCTGCTATTTGCCGGCGTGCTATGTATTGTATACTCTAACGGCTTGAAACCTGCAATAGCTATAGGTTTATTGAAGGTTTGAGCTTTTTTCCAACATTTTTTTGAATTCCTGAATTATCGGCTTTTTAGACCGTAGCTGACTATGATGAAAAGCAGGAAGCTCGAGCTTTTGTTGATAAAATCCAGGTAGTTTTTATCGAGGATGATCATCGAGTATCCAACAATTACAAAGTTGTTGTAGAGGGGCCAAATAGAAGTATTGATTGATTTCGAGTTTGTTCATTTTAAGCTGGATTTTTCTATGTAGCGCTCGTTCGATTTGTACATGCTGAACTGGTATCTCGGTAATATACTTTCCTATGATAAACACAACCTATGAAAGCCGGAAGTCTTTTGAAATTGTGAATTTTCGAAAAGCGATGCGAAAAAAAAATTGGATTTTTTCTCAACTCAACGATATTTCCTGTGTATTTCATCTCCGTAGAAAATATTCACGCAGATGTCTGCAACTACAGAAAAATTACTGATTTTAGATGTTTAGTCGGGTCAAAACGACGTGAAGCACAGTGCAATTGCGTAAGCAGCTGCGCTCGAAGCGTAGCGGTTAGGATCGAAATGGGACCTTCGCTGACACCGTCCGTCAGTACAGTTCGCGATGGTCCCACCTCGATTCCAACCGCTATCTCCACTGCACCGTAGTCCACGTCATTTTGGCCATACTATAAGTCTAGTTTACTAGGTTTCTTATAATTGCTGTGGTATTAACAGCCCCGAAGACTACGAAGATCTATCAAGCGTGGATCTATACGGGATGAAAAAGTTAGCCTTCTTAACCTCCATTCCTCAACAATCGATGATCGATCAGCATATCGATTCATTTCAGTCAGTTGCCACGGGAAAAAACCTTGCGTGACTGTCCGCATGAAGATACAGCATGTCTGTATCCGCTTTCATGTTGCTTTTCTGTGGAGTGCACGGAATATCGATTGGCTGAATTGAACATCGAAGGGGATCGATTTCACGATAGATGGTATAAAAGAAAAGGTTGGTCATCACACGACAACTCACACAAAATTTGACGAGTTTCCAAATGGTTCATACGGATTTCTGGAGTACTTTTGTCACTTGTCAAAGAATTGTGAATGGGAACACTTTTGAGAGTAGGTAGAGGAATTATGGACCATATCCATTTCTCGGTTAGAGGAGGGAGGAGAGGGGAGGGGAGGGTAGAATAAATAATGAATAATCCAAACGTAATTCTATAGGATTCACAACCACGAGGTTTTTTTAATGATAGAATGAATTTACTGTATGATATCATTGGAAATTGCTATTCAGGATGTGTCTCCGCTCTTTTTTCTGCGTATTCTGGATTATTGGAGCCGAAACTCCCCATATTTGTCGTATTTCTAGCTCTTGGTTTGGAGATAATTGGTCTGATTTTCGCACAGGTAGTTTCTTTTACGTGCTTAATAGAAAATATTAATAATCTATGGCCTCATAGTTGACCCTCACTGGCTATTTGACATTAGCTGAAAGCGGTCTGAGTGATGCCGATGAGTCAATAGCATGGTTATTGCCGTTCTCCTATCCTGGCCCGGAAGATCTCGTTCAGGTGACCTTCACTGATCTTCGTGACACACAAACATGGTAACATAAAGAAAACGAAGTTTTTGTCAATATTGGTGAAATTTTCTGGATTTTACGTTGGAAAAAAGTGGATAGTAGACTGCGTGCAACTCCGTGCGCCAGTTTTGGGAAGTGCATCGTTATTCCTATGCAATAGGATTTTTTCAGCATCTTAGTGACTGGGCCGCTCAAATATACATTGATAAAGATGAAGTAGAGCAGAAGGAAGCAGGAGTCGATCAGAAAGAATCTGACAAAGTCCCCGGTTCAAAGCCAAGAACTCCGGTCCAGAGAGCCGCAGGAAGCGGAGGCGAATCGCGAAAAAAGAAGCAACTACGAAAAAAATGAGGTAAAAAAGATCTTAGATTAGATTTTACCCTTGCTTAGCACTTCAACCATGTTCATGAATACCTTTTTTGAGTGATAAGCCTACTACAGGTCTTGAATCCTGGGTTTTGGTTGTTCTCATCCCAAGCGCAATAAAATTAATAATAGAACACCCTACCGAGGTTTCGATTACATGAAAATCCAAACGAAAAAGAAAATTGAGCAGTCTCTGCGTCTCTAAACATTCCTTAGGTTCTTCCCCCACTGCCCGTCCTTCTTTTCACGAATGTAGATAAAATTTATGTTTTTCTGGACGTTTGACAGCTACCTATCAACATGGCTATCCATTTGCTTCAAAAAAATCGATAAATGGTGCAATGCCAAGTAATCAATCAAAAAAATCAATCATGTTCTGCATTTAAGGTCACCTACACTTGCTGATATGGCATGAAATGAAGAATGAATTCTTCTATGCTAGAAATTACTGCTATGAATTATACGCTTAAGTTGAAAAGTGGTTCTCTTTATTTTTTTTTATTTCTAGAGCATCTACAGAAGTAGAATATCAAAATAAAGAATGAACTCGTAAAGGAACATGGCAAATATAGTTTTAAGTACACCATAATGTTAAAATTGACATAAAACGATCAACCAATCTGCAGTAGTCAAAAATCATGTGGGACTGTTTCCTCGGCTCTTCATACTATACAGCAGTATAAAAAAAGTCCTACTGTAAATCTCTACTACCGTACACCTTAGTGTTCCGCAGCTTCTTCTTCCTTCTTGAACTTCTCGTATTCCTTCTCATCCAGCAGCTCTGTCAACTCTTTAGGATTGCTCAGGCGGAGTTTGTATAACCATCCTGGAAAAAAGCAGTTACCATTGAAATATTACTTGATACGTTGACCTAATGACCAACTTACCTTCTTCAAATGGACTTTTGTTTATCCTTCCTGACTCTTTTTCCAGCACAGCATTCTTTTCAGTTACTTTCCCGGAAACAGGTGCGTAAATGTCCGAAGCAGCCTAGAGTAGTTCTTTGATTAAGCGGTGAAAAATTCGCATTCGCAGAGGAAAAAACGAAAGTTCCTGCGACTACCTTCACACTTTCCACAGCTCCAGTTGTGTCACCTTGCTTTAGTTCCGTCCCTACTTCGGGAAGTTCGACAAATACAATATCTCCAAGTTGTTCCTGAAAATTATCAAGTTACTATTGTGATAGTTACTGTTGCTATTGTGATACCAGCAATTTTTTACTATTGTAAAATAGCGCTCCATCATTTTGGACTGGACTATCAATGTATTAGGGTGAAGTAGAGTAACTAGTTCGAAAATTCTCAACTGCAAAGGGGAATTTTCCGCTAAGTCTATTTAAGCCTCTAAATAAACTGTAGTTAGTGTCTTCAAGTGAAATTAGATTTGTAGTTTCGAAATGGCCAGATTTCGTTCACCTATTCTTCCATACAGTCCTTGAATTCTTAAAAAAATAGCAGTAATCTTCAAAGGATTATGACAAGACGATTCTCGTCCGTATCTCTACGTCTATAATTGATTTATTGCATGCTGAACAGTTCATTAGCACCCGTGCGTGATACGGCGCAAGTGTGGCGGCGCACTCGCAGGAAGAGACAGTGTCGGCGGTGATGAGTGTGGTTGGTCCGTGTTTCCGACAAGAGAGTGATGTTAGTACAACCATCTGAGCCGAACCAGATCGATTATGATCAGTAGATCGTAGAATCCAAGGTAAACAATGCCGTAGTGATGCAAATCCTAGCGAAGATTATTTATTTTGGCAAGAGATTGTTCTTTCTTTCGGCCACATTCAACAACCGCCCTACCGCTCACGATTCCAAGAGATTGTTCAGGACAACGCATACTGAAAGACAGTCCTTTCCGCCATACTACTTCTTTTTCATGCCCGGATGACCAGGCGGGTAGCCTTCCAGTACTACGATAGCTGTCACTTCTTTGGAAGTAGCGTTGGATACAAGTAATTGCGCAAATTGATGAAATTACCATACTTCTGAGTGTAGAGTTAAGCTTAGACTTGCTTCCTGGACTTACTCGGTCGTTGATTTATAGAAATCTATAACCGCTGAGTATCATGATGGGAATATTAGCAAATTTGAAGTTTCTTCATTCATTCTTCTTCAATTTGAAGCGCGTAGTCCTTACATATTGGCATTTAATACTTCGAAACATATAAAGGTACCTAATAACACTAACGTGTAGAACTAGAACAGCAGTGCAATTGCATGCATTCTTCTTAATGTTAGCCGATATTAAGGTCACGTGCACTGATTAGAGACAATAGTCAATCGATAATCAGAAGCAAGATAAGAAGGCAACCGAGTAGAAGACGAATTGCTCTTCAGAAATATTCTAAATTGACAAGAAAATCCTCCCCTCCTGTTCACATGTAATTTGGGAACAATTAGCAAAAAACAACAAGAAGGGAAATAGGAAGGAATGACGCGCAATAGCCTTTTTTTCTGATATTCCAACTTTTGAAAAGAAAACTTACCGCCGCAAAGTCTGTAATGCCAACGGTGCCCATGTCTCCGTTAACTGAGACCCATTCGTGTTTCTTCGTGTATTTGCGTTCTAAAAAAGTTTTACTGAAGCGAAATATACTTAGAAAACAACTTTGTGGATTCAAAACTATGGAAAACTAAACGTTAGGGAATCAATATGGTTACATTTGTAGTTGTAGTTCATATAAGTTTATACTATACTTCATATGTTTTATACTTCATATAAGTTTTGTCCAAGGTATAGATCCCTTCATTCAACCATGTAAACACAAAAAGTTCTTATGAGAGTCCAAAGAAATGAATAGTGGGTAAATAGAAAGACCAAGGCAGAAAATAATCGAATGCAAGACTTTAGAGAGTCACATCTAACTCTACTTCACATCAAATAAACCTAAAAACACGAACCATCCGAATCAGAAGCATGCAAAAAGCATAGCTATTCCAAAAAAAGTACATAGAAAGGTGACAACTATATCGTAAACATTTACAAACCTGCAAATAACTTCGCAGAGGCGGACAATGCCCTCGTTTGAAGCACAGCTCGCTCTACACACGACGCAAGGCGCATTGCAGCGCATGCACTCCGCATGAGCATCGCCATTCTGAAAAGAAAGGATCAGATTTGATTCAAAACACAGCAGGAAAAATGTAATCATAGCAGAAATGGATGAGGATGAAAGCGATGTAGTTTACGAATAGCTTATTTGTGAATAATAAGAAACTCCAAAAAAGTAAGTGGTTCTCCCGAAGTGTTTTTGAATAGTACTGTTAGCTCCTTCAAGGTCATTAATAATCGCTGAAAAACCAGAAACTTTATCCAACGTGCTGAAGCAGTTCAGATCATCTGTATTAAATGACGGAGAATTTTCAGTTAGAATTCTCTTTCAAAGGAAAAAAATAAGTGAAGGAAAACCTCGCAGTAATGAATCTTCGACAAAATTTTCATTCAAATTTTGTGTAAAATCTTATATAAGTACAATTAATAATTGACACTACTGTGATTTCACTTCCTCAAATGATTCGACTGCCGTTACGGAGAACTCTCAGAGTTTTTTTTTCAAAGAATATGTTGAACATAAAATAGTTACGGTTATACGTTTAGCTAAATAAATGAGATGTTTTTGTTTGTTTAGTGAAAGATGTGCGAATATCGATTTTTCTGACAGCTGCAACATTTTTTTCCGTAGTTAATACAATGAACGAAACCCCGTCCTCTGTTTCTATTAGGTGCATCGCAGTATCATCGCAATGCACCTAATAGAAACAAAGCAGCAGAAATCGTTATCAATCCACGTTCGACGACTGTTTGTACTTTAGAAGGAAGTTTGCGAAGCTAAAGTTCCGTAAGGAAAAAAAGTCTGGAGAATACTATGTTCAAGAAGTACCCTGCTGCTGTTTCGGGAGTATCAGTACGAAATAAAGAGGTTCAAATGCAAAAAAAAAAAAAAAACTTGAAAAACACCAAGGAAAGTGTTCACATGCAAGTCCAAAACTCAAGATTTCTGGTGTATTTGCACAATATGGCTAATATGGGCGGTTCTCATTACCATTACATTACCTAGCCAATGGCCCTTCCATTGAGACCATTTTCACAAAGAGGTTCCTTCTACTCAGTTGAAAAAGCAACCATTTTAGTCAATTAGAATATTGTGAACTTAATTTTACTTAAAAGGTACCTATAACATCTGGCTACTACATTTAGATACGTATCCACTAAAGTTCTGCAGCTGCTGATGTTGCAGTCGGGGAAACGGTGCACAGGAAGTTCAACATAACTGGATGGACTATGTTTGCACATTAAAATGCGTACAACATCATTTTAGACCAATTGCGGGAATAAATAATAAGAAAAGACGACACAGCTATGAAAACTGAAGTGTAACATCGTCGCGTTCGTGATTATCACTGATAACGTAACTGATAGGTGCACCACAAAAGCGGGAGTTTGGCCTTTCAGAGTGCATTAACGATTTGATCGGTAAACGGAAAGAGAAGAGCAAGTTTACGTGCACTCACACCCTCTCAGCAACAAATAATACGCATAGTCTAAATAGCTAATATAACAATTAACATTTTTAAGAGAAATTGAACCCAATGCAAGGACCGCAGAGTTGTAGAAATATGTTGCAGAACCAAAGGAATTCAACTGGAGCAGTATTGAGAAGTGATAAACCGGAAATAAAAGTAAAAGGTGAAACACTAAAACCACGAATCGTGCCCATAACAATTAAAACAAGTTTCTTGTAACGTTACTTGAAGTAGAAGCTAAATATTAACTAATCACACAAGTTCAAGTAAAAGGAGACTGACCTCATTTCTTCCCATTCTCAAATGAAAAGTTGTAAAAATTTCAAATAACTTTCTGTGAAATCACGTGTGACGAAATCGCGGACGCGATATTGCGTATTTACTTCAAGCTCAATAATTTCGCACCGTGGTGCGACATGTTCACAATTTTAATAGAGGTAGAGGTATCTGTTGCACATTTAACATTTTTTTTTTAAGAAAAAAAGGAAGTTGGTTGTTTATTGTGTGGTGTCGGTGATGTCGAAGCGTCGTCATAACACTTCTGGCGAGGACAGGATCCCAATAGTAGAAAAACTATACAGGTTCGTTTTTCAACCAATCCTATCTACGTAGGTTAGCTAAGGTTGCTTGTAGCCTCAAATGCGTTTTAGATTTTTTCGCAATAGGTTTTGCTTCAGTACCATAGCTATTGATGTCTAAGTCATTTTTGGAATATTAAGGGAGAACCAACCTTCATTTGAATGTGCTGGTGGCTTTATGGACGATGACGACCAATACCAAGAGAGGAGAGACGAGTTGTCGGAGTCAAAACAAAGAAGTGAGTGAAGATTGCTTCTTATTCCGTTAGTGTGTAGGTACGAAGGGTCTCTACCTTCAAAACTGTACTAGTTGCAGACCCTTTTTGCTCTGTTATCTAGAGATGTTTTTTATGCGATGGTTTGGTTTTCGTTGCAACTTCTTTTCCTTCTTTTTTCGCCTAGAAACACTGCGAAGGTTTCGTGCTTTCGTTTTATGGAACATTTACAATACTTTTAACATTTTTTCCTCGGGAATAACGTGTGTGGGCGTCTTTACTATTTTCATATTTATGTCCATATTTTATTAGACCCATGTTTCTTTGTATTTTTTTTTGTGAATTTCTCTAAAGATGTCCCTGTATTTGAAGTCGGTCAGTTTTAGGAGCCGATGCGAAGTTAGCTAGCCAGGATATTCCCGACAACTGTATCAAATGTAATAAGCCGATGTTCGATTCGTGGCTTTGGGAACGCTATAACCATCCAGTCTGTGATGGTTGTAGGTACTGGCTTTAGTTATTATTTTCGTACATATAAATTAGCTTTCGAGGATCATATATTTTGCCATTGGCTTAAACCTCTGTGCTGTCTTCATTATTGATAACATAATGAACACATAATTCATTATATTTCTTGTAGAATTTTTGGTAATATTGATAATGTATGGTCTGTCTATATTTCAAGTTTCTCATGCCATTTAAAACAAGCTCTTTCTATTGTTGTTTTTTCCTCTCAAGATTTCCATTACTTCTGTTTTAACTGTTATCACGTTGTAGCTGGTTTTGATGACCCTCTTTCAGAGATGACCTCAACGAGCACAAGTTGATTCCTCGAACGGAGGCCAAATCAACATATTTACTGAAGGACGCCGACCTCGATCTTCGGAAACCACCTCTAAGATTTTGGGCCAAGAAGAATCCGCACAACCCTCGCTATGGAGACATGAAATTGTACTTAAAGTGTCAGGTGAGTGGCTACTCTCATTTTTTTTCTCTGCTTTAATACGTTAGCTCCCATGTCTTATAGTTGTTTCTTCACATTTATTCAATCACACATCCTAAAAGGATAAAGTCACTGGCGTATCAATCCACTTGGGATGCGCCAATGCGTTTTACTGGAATTCGTGATCGTTGAGGTTTTGGAACGCGTGCTAGCCTATACAATAACTACAATCACACATCCTATATGTTTTGAAATATTTCTATACTCATCAATAAAATAACCTTCAGGTTGTCGATCGAATGCTTGAAATATATGGAAGTTGGGAAGAGTTTGAGGCGGAGAAAAGGCTGAGGGCCAATCAAAAAGAAGCTCGAGCTGAGAAGAACTTCGAGAAGAAAGTGAAAGAGATGAGGCAACATGTGAGTGTTTTTTCTTGAATTAACTTAGTGACTTTAATGGTGTAGTTCTCAAAATAGTTCTGTCATTGATATATTGACATTTTCATTACTCTTTTAACACTTATACTACTTTACTTTTAGCCGTTTTATTTTCTTGGATGTTTGTCTAAAGATTTTTGCTGCTAAATGTTGCGTGCTGTGGAATTAGTTTGTTTTTATGTTAGTGCAGTTCTTAATTTCAGATCCGTGGCTTGTCTGGAGTGAAAATCCAGCCTGACAAAGCACATGAACACACGTACGCAGAGGAAGAGTATGACGAAGCTAAAGACGAGTACTTGAAGAAGTGCACACAATGCGATTACGTACTTAGATATGAAAAAATGTGAAGGCATTCTAACATTTCAAAAAGGTAAATAGCTCTTCCTTCTCCTGTTCTTTGAATTGCGCGAGGATTTTAGAGTAAAATAAGTGTCAAGAAGGTTAGGATTACACCAACATGATTAATTTAACCATATGTTTTGTGTTAATGATTTTGTTTGATCTCGTGTAGATTGATTTACCTTTCTAGGTTATTTACGGTAGACATAGTACGAGTATTTATTCTTTTCTTGCGAATTTGCTTTAGTCGTTCCGTCGTGCTATCCTACTCCTCATCTCATTTAGCGAATAGTTGTTTACGCCTCGCAAATCTTTTGTTGTTAAGTTAAATATTGAATTATGGTTTTTATTACCACGTACTGCCTTTTTCATTTCGGATATTATTTTTCCTTTTACTTTGCATCTGTTTTACAACTTAAGCAACATTTCATAGCTTACCTCGTTTCGTCTGAAGCCGGTGATTATTTTCTTTGACGGAGAAAGTATATAAAGTTTGATTGATTTTTACACATTTTTTTCTTGACAAATATATTCAACGGTACTTTGGACGTACAGTAGAGTAAAAGCGGCATAATGCATGGTGGAGAAGTTCGTTCGCTCGAAGCGGTGCCGTAAGCATAGTGATTAGGATCAAGTGAGAACCGTTGCTAGCAACACCCCTTGCTGCAGTTCGCGATGCTCCCACCTCGATTACGTCAGTTACCTCCACTGCGCCGCTGTGAGGGCAGCTGCACCGTGCTTCCTGTCACTTTGACACGATTATAACTATTGTAGAAGCATGCATATGTAGTCACCATGTTATCGTCCCCTCCGATGAATTCTAATTACCACATTTTTTAGAACTATTGTATCATTATTGCTTGGTACGAAAGTGACCCATGTAAATGCTCAGTGAATTCGTGGAAGAATATCTTGCTGAGGTGGAATTTCCGTGAATTTATTTAGGTTCAGAAATGTTTAGTCGGCGTCGATAGTGCTGACGGGCGCGTTACGTCCTCGATGGCCACTTTGCTGTAGATGCGGTGATCGTTGTTCATTGAGTACGTGACATCGTCGAAACCGCAGCCACCGAGGACGTAACGCACCCGAGGACATGACACGTTAGATTCTGATAGGAAATATTTGGTGTATGAGAAAAACGATACCCTTGTCAGCGCTTGCGCTTTTTCAGACCAGAATAGCTCGTTCCTTCTTATCCGTGGCGGTTATTGTGACATTTCCCAACGCTCCAGAGAAAGAGAGGTTGGTTCTGTACTGTTTGTAATAACGGAACGTAACAGATTTTCTACACAACTTGAAGATTTGATCAGATTTCTTTGCGCCAGAACCACTTTGTGAGGGATAACACTCTGATGAAGTCAATCAATACATATCATAAAAAGTCGGTACTCTGTGAATCCCAAATGCTCCACATTAAGAGCTAAGAAACTAAAAAGCTAAAAAGAAAAAAAAAAGAAAAATAAAAGCTAAGAAATAGAAATTTGCTGTGTAGCCTATAATTAAGTGCGCACAAAACCCTAAATGACTATTTCATCGAAATGTTCTTCTTATTGCAGTACAGTGACGTGTTCTTTGAAAACAACCTTTATAATTCCTATTTACTTCCTTCTCCTTTTTTGTTTACTTTCTGCCAACACATAGAAATGTGATATTCTATATCCGTCGACATGCCCAGTGCCTTGGTAGGAAGAAATCAACGATTGGATTACTATAGGATGCACATCTTGTACGTGCATACCATTCCTGACCATAGAACGCGATGAACATTCCAGTACCTGAACGATCACTACAAATCGACTGGAATGTCAAATATTCAAAAAATCAATATGGAGCGAAAACTTATAAACGTTATAGTAAAGGAGGGTAGAGGTTGGCGACTAAGCATTGTAGACTGTGCAGGAGTGCATGTAGTGAAAAGTAGGACTAACCTATTAGTAAATTGAACCATAGAACAGTATTCCAGACTGATTTATTCTTGATCAACTTTGATACAGAGAAGAAAATTCCTGGAAATCAAAAATGAAAGCGGCAGCATTTCGTACGAAATCATTTAAAAAAAACATAATTATGGGTTGTTATTTACGGCGCAGTTACGATTGTTGGGAATTTTTTTCTGTCGCAGATCCAGGCTAAAACATGGACCAATCACAAGCGAGCATTATCCACAACACCTGGTCAGATAGTTATTTTGTAGCAAGATTAGCGTAATTTGCTTCATAGTTCACTTCATGGTAAAGAAATTTAGATGTTTATTAAATAATGTGGAGATTTTGGGACAGGAAATCCGTAATGACGTCATCGCTCACCTCCGAATACAAAATACAACATGAACATTACTGGGTACAAGATCCGAAATGCGATCCCAAACCAGTATTCATGGAAAACTGCAGAAAGGAAAAAAACTCCTAACTGGGCAATTTGTAAACCTTTTCGTCCGCCGATTAACTGGAAATGTCGGTTATATTTAATGATGTAAACTTTAAAAGACCTCCAAATAGGTCAAACCTTTGACAGATCCCTGTATACGTAGGCGTACAGCCAGTCATGTACGACTAAATTCCAGTTGCGGTAGTATTCAGCCATATTGTCAGCGTTCCACCAGTTCTCAAGTGTTGATGATTTTTTCGCTTTTTTTCGTGGATCATAGATGTTTTGATTTTCACGAGAGGAATCTCCTAGATTCTTCATACTCGCCTCTCAAAAATGCTAGAAACTTACTAAGTAGAACTGCCTATCGGCGAAACGCATCATTTCAGCAAATCCATTAAGCCAGGAGTGAAGGAGGCCATAGAATAAAGAGATGAGGCAAAGCATTCCCGGTACGATGCCAGCGAAAAGCGAAATGACAATTGTGGTGATTGATTGGGAGGGGTACTGGAAAGAAAAGTACTGTATTTCATAGCACTATTAACATAAATAATAATCTATATTTCTGCCGTGACAAGTTTTCGCACTGAGTCTGATTCTATCCCTGCTTTTATCCTTAATTTAATTTAACTATTCTATTAATTCGACCAGATCAACTCTTTTTTATTTTTTGTTCTATTTATTTGCTATTCTTGTTAGAAGTTACATGTTTATCTGCTTAAACACAACAATCAATACCAGACGTTTTTTTTTTAACTGGAGGAGCACGACGCGTCTACCGTAGCGCGCAGTTTTTCTGTGCTTGACACCCCCTCTCTGCCAAGTCGTAATCGAGGACGCGTTGTGGTCACCCGGGCAAACATATTTGAGGTCGGGTGCGTATTTAAACGGTTGCATTCACTATTACTTAAAGTGTAGTAGTTATAGCTATATATACATCCTAATGAAGCAAAATGTGATTAAATCTGACTCACGTCCAAAGCGTCCATCCACGGGAAAACATACTGTGTAAATACTAAATTCACATATTCTATAAGAATAAAACAATGCAGAAAGTGGATTCCAGCTTTCTTTACGCATCTGGTCTGAGTTCTGAAAAGAAGATCGCAATCAGTTCAAAATCTTCTAAGAATCTTTCGACAATATCATATTTACGCATTAAAAAAAATCCCTTCTCATAGCTAGAAGTACTAGCCAAACATGTTCCAATAATATTTTAATTTGAGAAAATGGCCATGAATCATTCACAAAGTAGTCAAAACTGAAACTCATGAATAATAATAACCTTGGATATTCGTCTCTGTAGATAAACGATGGACAGAACATGAAGTATACATATTGTTCCACAGTGGGCCATTGTGTCGTGGTTCCTGGCTAGAAATGAAATTTATAGTATTGACCTCTTTACGGTTTCTGTGCTACTTTTTCCTATCTGTAGAGTTCCAGCACAATAGTTGTAGTTGTCCTGATTTATGTTACTGTATATTTACTGTATATTATTTAAAAGAACTCCCATTGTGATGGCACAGTAGGATTACAGTAATAGCATCATAGATTTGTTATAAATGAAGACTTGTAACTTACCTCTACAATTTCTCCACTGGTTTTCTTCGCAATCCCCCTGGGAACATTCTCTCTAATAAATGAATGTAGTTTCATTGCAATTCGGGTCTGAAAAATCTATTTCTTCCGAAGCATTTTACCGCGTCATCAGGACTACCGCAACACAAGACTATTATTTCATTTTTACCACAGCACAAGACTATTTTTCGAATCAATCGTTAGATCGTTGGTGATTCTGTGCCAAAATATTTGAACAATCACGTCATGTGATACTGAGCAGCGAATAAATAACTTCAACGACTATCTTTTGGGGAAATGCTGCTATTGTGCTGACATTGTGCTGACATTGTGTTCGAAAAGATTGTTTTTCCTCATGCACTATAGGTCTATGGTATCTGTTTGGTTTCGTTAACACGTACTATAATCTGCGCTAAATGATCTAGGGTTACTTACCGTTTCGCAAGTAATTATAAAGGAACAAGCACAATTCAACTGCCATGTAAACAAAAATTTCAGGGGAAAATAGAAGAATCCAGTGAGGTAGAACACGTAGAGAGATAGTATAGGAAGCTGAAAAATAAAATTATAGTGTTGGTTTGTTAGGACCCCAACAGGAATCGCCAGAAAAAGGCTTGCGGGAACCGAAACAGCGTTTTCACGAAGAAAACAGCAACTTTCAAGAAGTGGGCCTTGATATAGAGTGGGAAAATACGAAATCTTGAAAATAACCTTACCTCAGATCTGAGGTTCACCACCTTCGCTGGAGCGTGAGCCCAAATTTTCAAACCAGCATAAGGTATGAATGTCGAGAGGAACATTAACGACCAGACGAACATCGTAGCCGGGAAGTATTGGAAATTCCAGCCAATCAACCAGAAATGATAGAATGGCCTGGAAGCGATTCTCGGATTTCGTGGATGAACAGCTTGAACAGAAAAAATAGAATGAAACTCACATCCCATGAGCAAAAATGTCATCTATGAGGGCTCTGAGAAAGAACAGAACGAATACGGCAGCAAGAAGATTATAGACGACACCAATTTCAGATTCATGGAAAAGGGTCCTGCAAAGAACAGAAAAGTCGCGATATAGTCCCTCGATTGCCCATCATTTTTATTTTCACTTTCTCAAAGGGATTTCTGCGGTTCTTCGGTTAATGCTTGTGTCCCACGAGGTACTCACGTTAGCAACGATTCCCTTATTCGAAACTCCTTCGTCTTAAATGTCATCTTCCGTGGATCCTTGGGCATTTTTGTGTTGTTGTTCATCTCCGTTCCCTCATTTTCCGCATTGCGATTCCGCAAGTTTGTCTCCATTCACTCTGCAATTATTGATTTTTTGAGTGAATGATTCGAACGATTTAGGACGTCACGTGCAGGAAAACGACATCCACATATGGTTAACTGCTGCTCATGGATCAAAAGGATCGAAGGAGAGTAAAAAGTGGAAGGATGAACGCAATTGAGATTCTTCCATTCAGCAAAATGTAAGCCAATAACTAAACCAACGGTATTTTTCGCACTTTTCATGTCATTGAAATGAATTTGATATCATTCAAAATACCTTAATATTTGAAAATTATTATCGATTAGCATTAGTGTGGAAAATGTAGTGAATCTCATTTGAAACATCTACGTTCTGTTGTTGAAGCCACTTGGTTTAGGTCTATTTTGAGCTGGAATCGAGAAAAAACAAAAAAAAAAACATTGAGATGAGTTAACTTTTGAAGAAAGCTACACGTTTCCCATTCGGGGTACCGACTGTTTGAGAGAAAAAATGCAGAAACAACAGGCCAAAATTGACCTGAATCCAGAATATTCTTTTAGAGAAAAACCTTGAAGAATATAATATCAACGTTAGGACCTTTCGGTTAAAAAGACATGACATGGGCGGAGCGCGACGTCACATGACTGTGGTATATTTTCGAGTGGCCGTCTAGGCTACCGTTCCTTCAGAACAACTTCTCATTCACTCTCATTAGTAATTTTAAAGCTTGGTCAAAAAATGGGCAACAAATAGTTGCTTGAGAAACACGCGGCGAGACCCCTGCTCATCTCTGAGGTCCCATTACAGCTAACAATGGTCCCAACACGATCCTAACCGCTTACACAATTTCTACCGCGAGACTTCTACACTGTTGCATAATGTGCTCTTTTTTTAAATATGAACTAAGTCCACATGGTAAACGGTGGATTAAAGACGTAACCAAAATCTGAAGTTAACTAACTACTTCTCTCCAAAACTTAAAGTTGGAAATTTTTAAAATTTTTCTTCTTAATTTTCTCAGCAAACACATTCAAATGCTTCGTGACGTAGGGAAATTTATTTCTAAAACATCTATCCCATAAGGAAAGCAACTGGGAAAAAAACCACAATTTTTTTCTTTTTTTCCGGTAGCGATTTGCCATCAAGAAGATCGAAAGTGATCGAAAGAAGTTCTCTGATGAATTTACATATGAATTGAAATAAAGTAGCGTTGTAGTGAATGAATAGCTCACAAATGTGATCAGGAATGTGTCCTTCCGGAACTGCGCAGATCACACCACATTGCACTTTTGCCGACGAAACAGCAGACGAACTGGATCGTGAAATCGTTTTATGATCGGGGAGAATTAGTGAAAGAAATAGGAACATTTTGCGATTTCTAGAAACTAAGAACGTGTCTACTGTGAAGTTTCGCTTCGTTTAGCTTTCTTCAAGGACACGCGAAGCAATTTTCTCTCGAAAAAGCGCATACATTCTGCCGTATTAATCGTAATATCAAGATTTTCGGCGACGAATAAATTTCAAAGGCAGGGCTTTTCTATTCTGATGTGATTCTGTCATTGTTGACTATCATTGTCAATAATTGAATCGTTTTCCACATAAAAATTACAAAAAGTCTCTCCTGCATGTATTCTAGCTCTTTTTTCGTTGTTTTCATTTTTTTCAGCAAAATCCTCGTCACAGCATAGTCTGTGACTCAGATCTTGTCCCGTTGACGAGTCGAGTTGGCGAGCGCCGCGACGCACGCGCGTGCGACGCGGTTCGCTATCTATTGGTGATAACTGTAGTATGACGGCTAACGGATGAAAAACTGCAACAAACTGCACTGGTGCGATTTCGTAGTCACGCGCTTCTTCCGCGACTGCGACCATTAAATTGCCTGAACTATGAATCAACAACATTTCTCAGTACTAGTTATAGATCTGCAGAAATTGACTTTTTTCGATTTCTTTTGGTTTAAAAAAAATGCTTTTGAATTTATGAACGGTTGATCGGCTACAGTATTCAGCTGTGGGACAGATGTTATTTAACTTGGAGATAGCAAAACTTTCAATTTAACAACTGCGAAAGCGACACTTCAAAATCTGCGCCTTCACGAAGTATGCAAATATTTATTTGAACAGTAACGGCGCAACAATAATATTTGTATATTTATTTTTTTCAAGTGCATCTGTAGTTGATGTCTAAACTGCGTAATATTTGAGAGAACCAAAAAAAAAAAACTAGAAAAATCTTTCGAGATCAAATACTTTTCCTCACCTCGTTTGAAACGTATTAGCCACAAAAGTACTCAAACATTGCCTGCAAAATGCTACAAAAATTTAGTCAAGTCTTAAAAACAGAGGTGAGCTGTGTCTATCCACTTATTCACTTTAAAGTGAGGTAGTCCATATATGCGATGCAGTAATTATTTGTTTATTTGTTATGATGATATTATATGACGTTGGTATTATTATACCATATTACATCATATAATTAATATTATTATTATTTGTAATATGCAGCAATAACATAAACATGGACGACATCAGTCGGATGCAATGCTGATGCAAGAAAACTCAAAGGTTTTCTCGAAACTGAGCAAACCTATCATTGGTCAACACGTGGGCGGAGCTAATTAGGCAGCAGTTGCAGGGTCGTTGGTTACTTCAAAACATTTCAAGAAATGAAACTAATTTGCGTCCCTGCGGCGCATGATTTGATCATATTCTTACTAGTCTAGTACATACAACGTTATTTACGGAAAAGTGGATTTGAATAAATATTCATCTGTGGGGAAGAAAAGAGGAAATGATTAGAGGCAACAGAGAAAAATTGATGTTAAGAGGAATATGTAGAGATGTTCTTTGGAAAAAAAAAACGGTATTGCAGGCTATGGCACAACAATTCGCCTGCTAATGGAATACCATGGTCGAGAGGGTGAGGGTGACCCTGGCGGTCAGCCTCATTCGCTACTACCATCACCACCACCACCTCCATCATGAACCATTGTAATTTAGGTCAGCACGCATTGGTTCCTCCGCAATCGTCGCGATTCGACATGAAAGCGAGTACGAGCGGCCGATATCGAGAGTTTAACGTAGATCTTTGGGTCACTCGCGGAGAGAATCCCATCACGAACGGATATGAATCACAGTGATGATTGCATGCTTGTTTAAATGACCAGCGAAAGAAGTTTCATGGAAGAAAATCCTTTATTTTTTTTCCAAAATTAGGAACAAAGTTTAAAAAAGCTGTTATTTAAACTTCTAAACACTTCTTAAATTGGGGAAACACTAAGATGCTCACCAAACTCGTGATGCTTTGCAGGTAGCTTCCAGAAAAATTCCCAGATGATCACAATTGATAAGATGACGAGTACGGATTCAATTCAGTATTGGAGACATTTGCATTTTGTGACATTTGCCCACAAATCCAGTCGCATGGATTTGGAAGATGTTTGGCTTATGTAACGAAGGACCTCAATTTTTCCAACTCTTCACACTCTTGGGAAAGCAATGTAAGCCCGTATAATGTAGATTTCTGGTGAATTTGTCCGATAAAACAACTCACTGTATCAGCCTAGAGTAATAAAATGAACTTTTATTAGTTTCGTTTCGTCTATCTTATAAGCGTAAGGAGTTGTCTCGTTGGGTCAACTGGTCCTGCCAGTGCTCTTGATGCCTTTGATTACCGAAGTCGTACGACGTGCTTCGTGTTCTCGCTGTGACTCTCGCTATAGATATAAAAATAAATACAAAAATCCATATTGCAAAGAGATGGAGAGATCCGAACTATGAAAATTCCCGCCAAAGCGATGGTTTTAGCAGCTCTTATCAACTGTTTTCAGCGCGTAGTTTCGCTGACGTCTGTTCATTCCCGTTATCGGAACTTAGGACGTAATCGGTTCCTTGTTAGAAGATTCGAACGAATACGTGAAATTCTCAGATTCTTTTGTTGGTGATTTAATTTTGTTCTCTAAGTTTTTCGTAGATTTTTTTACATCGCTAAATTTTTGCTTTGTTGCATGCATCTGCCGTAAAATTGCGTCGTTCAGCTGTACATTGTTTTCCTCTATTTTAGAAAAAAAAAACTTATTTTTGAAAGCATATTAGTT
Source organism: Necator americanus (assembly GCF_031761385.1). Lineage (NCBI taxonomy): Eukaryota > Metazoa > Nematoda > Chromadorea > Rhabditida > Ancylostomatidae > Necator > Necator americanus. The sequence continues at coordinate 1,197,534 of NC_087371.1, forward strand.
GTCTTGTCCGTTTTCTTTTTCAATTGAAGAAATTCTCTTCCATTCTTTCATTTAATTAACTGTAATGTACTCCTTTCCATTTACCCGGGGATGTTCTCATCATTCATACATTTTCTTTCAGATAGTGTTAATTCCAGAAGAATGAGTCTTGTATTTTATTGTTTTCTACTTTCTGGTTTTGTGGTATACTCGGGTCAAAACGATCCGGAGCCTGGTGCAATTACGCGGAGCTACCGGTTGCGATCGATGTAATCCCTTTGCTTGCTGCAGAGATGAGTGAGGGTCCCATTTCGATCGTAGCCGTCCGCTCGACCCCTTCACTAGGATCCCAATATGTGCCTGTGAGCATAAATACGATGAAAACTAAAGCATCGGTGACTTCTTTTTCCAGCCGTCCTATACAATTTAAGCGGGCTATTTTGCTGACGCAAACTCGGTGCATCGGTGCTTCTCTACGGAACCTAGCCGTTTGTTGCAGGAAGGTTTCTAGTGCTAAGAGGAGTGGGAACGTATTCCGCTGATGCGCTTGTTTGCGGTCCGTGTTTTCCATATTTTTATTGGATAGCAAGGTAGCAATATATCCAACCAACCATGGCACATTTTCCTTCTAGAGCGCGTTTATCCAACTGGAAGAGTTTTATTGGATACGAGCTCAGGTCGTTTTGACTGATCTATATATGTATATATATTTATTTATTTACTTATACATACTTTTAGGTTTCCTTGCAATTTTGCGTAGGTCGTCGCTAGCGGCTACTACTGCCATTGATGTCTTCTTGTCGTTTTTCTTGTTTCTTTTTTAAAACTAACTGTCTTTATCAGAGCTTCCAGTATTTGCAGTCGCTTCAGAAGTTTCCAGTATTTGCAGTCGTCCTGCAGAATGGATTAGTTTAGACTGGTGGAGGGGTTCAACTCATTTATTTTAAGTTGAACGCCCTTAAAATTCCGTCAGTGCTGAATATACGGATATTTGCGGAAAAAACAGAGGAATTGGCTGAAATGGGTGCCCACAGTTTTCAGTTTCTTGTTGTGGTTACATTGACCATGGTAAAGTACAGTTCAAGTGCTGACCGCTATGTAGACGGGGCTTGGTTGGGTTAGACGGAGGAATTTGCCACATGTGGGCAGCAATATAAATTAATAGGCCAATTTTTTGATTGGTTTCTGCGGAAAACTGCCAATCGAAGCACATTCTGCAAAGTATGGATTGGATTGGGGCGCGAGCGAAACTCCGCCCACAAAGTCGAGAAGCGCTGAGTAAGAACCACCCAAGAACGTTCAACTCGACCACTTTTGAAACCCTCTCCGTATTACATGCAGTTAATTCGACATTTAGTCCGGTAACCGTTTGCAGTAGTCCCGACACTTGCGCCTGATATTAAAGGCGGCGACACAGCGCCAAATAAATAAATGAAGTCCAGTGTCGCATGGAAAGCGTTCTATTGCTTTTTTTTTATTGATGTCAGTTCCTAGTTGTATGTGTGTGTGCGCGCATTAACAAGTACAAGTACATGTAATGAAATACCCGCTATCATTTTATAAATTACCCCCGGCAATCAATAACCTATCTGTAACGCAGCGGACCCGGACGATTTTTTTGTCGGACGCACACACGCACACACACATTCTGCTGGGCGGCGGAGGGCAGATTACGAAACCCGCACAAAATCGTTACTGGACGGCGCTCGCTGCTCGCTCCGCAAATATGGTTCCTTTATTTTTGGCGTTAGCCACTTCTATTGACATTGTGTTTTGTTCAGCATCAACCGATTCGTGATGATATTAGTTTTTTTTTTCCTCCCCAGTTATTTGATCGTAGGCAGCTGTTTTAAAGATTTTTTTCTTTCTCATAAAAGAAAGATAGTTAGAGTTCGCTTTGATGGATTTTTATAGGGTAATGTTTTTTTCTTTTTTCTTCTGTACATCAGCAAATGCATCACTTTTTTTTTGTTCAGCATTACCTGTAACATTTGTTGTTGTTTACCGATATAGTGTGAATCGTTCTACTAGACCTTGTTTTTTTTTGTAAACTTGTTTTTGTTAGATAAATTTTCAAAGGTGACTGGACTCATACTTCTAACACAAAAACAAGTAAAACGAATTCGTCACACTTAGCGAAAGCTCCTCCTCATATCAATCGATGTTGTGTCAAGCGTACCTGACCTAAAACAGTGTTATCATCACGTAAATAAGCAGGTATTTCAGTATTTCATAGATTATTTGTATTTGCATTTACTTTTTTTTGTATTCGCGAGATTTGTTTGCACAAAGTTATCGCCAGTTGTGTTCAACCGGCTCTTCGCGACGCTGCTGCATCGCGTTCTTTTCCTGCCTGATTCGTAAACTCTAACCTGTCCCAATCAAACGTGCCCGGATGAACTTATTCAGCGCCGAGTAAGAGGAAATTCACTCGCCGGGGAAGTTGTGCATTTTCAGATAAGAGACCAGAACTTATTTTCTGCAGTGTAGAGAAGAGGTAAATATACTCTTCGCATTTGTTATTTATTTTTGATAGTTTATTTCCTTCATATTTTAAAATAAATACTGCTTTACGACTATCTGGAATTGTATTTGAACACATATATTCGTTCTTATTGTGTACAATTATGGTGAGAAGGCAATTGTTGTTGTTTTTTTTTTGTAGCAGTTTGGTGAACCATGTATTGTTGAATTCTGTGCAAAGACAATACTCTACTATTAACTTTGAGGATTGACTGATGATCTTTGACTCTGCGCTTAAAAACTGTTGAGGGTGGGCTGAGGTTTTCTGTTCGGGAACAGATGTGAGATACACAGAAGATTAGTGGCGGTCGGCTTCCCATCTGCTTTACATCCACTGCTTTCTCTTTATTCTTCGTAGATTTCCTCGCTTATCGTGCGTTCTTTCACCGCATAACATCAGTTTTCGCCGAAGTTACACTGAACGTCTTGCAACGTCGATCAGCTGACTGTCTCGCACATTCTTTCGCGATTCAGTCCAATTACATCGGTGAACAGTTTTAAAGTGGCGTATTGTTCTCCCTTTTACTCTTGTTTCCATATATTTTCTGTGTTCAGCTCGAATTCGAACTATTGCTCCTTCATCACCTCAACATTCAGCACTGTTGTCTGCCTCCGAGCACACACACACACCCACATCCAGGCACGTCATCGATCGTTGTTTCGGAGGTCCTGGGCCCCATTTTGATGATGGAATTGCCTGCTTATTCCGCTTTCCTAATGCTGCAAGGTAACATCCCCGATTTCACACATGTGTAATAGGATCTCCGGAGGTTTTGCGGCCTTTAGATATTGAGTCATGTACGTTTCATTAAATTTCCGCCTCCGTGTCATGTTGAAATACAGTGTTATGAAAAGTCTGAGTAATGTTTGACAAACCATTCGAAATACCTGCTGCGAAATCTCTGGTAATGTTTCATAAAAACCACATGACAGAAATACTGTTTGATTTCAACATAACAGGCTTTTTTTTTTACTCACTTTTGATGTACATGAATAAATTATGCATCATCAGCGATCAGTATTTTGCGGAGTTTTTTTTTTCTTGAAATTCTTTTCGACTCAGCTTATAAATTGTTTTTGCTCTTTTCCTTTGCGTTTGTAAATGCTGCGGCGTCCGGATGATGATCCATTCTGCGTTGTCGGACAGCATTAGTTAACCAGCTGTTCGATTACGCATCTTCATCACAGAGCACAGTCTTTGCATCTTTTTATTCATTTCCTTGCAGCTGATTTCTTTTTTTCATTTTGTACTCATTTCAGAATTCTTTACATTATTTCACGGTGTTTGATGATTTTGCAGCTGGAGGCACACTCTCATCGCTGCGGTACTGCGCAAACATGTTTTATATCGAATCGATACCTTTAAAAATGTCAGGTAAATAGAGCAAGTAGAACGTAATCCTCACCAGCAGTCAAGGACGTCTATCCTTCTTTTTTTTGTTCCTTTGTTTATTGTGTGAGTTTGCAAAGTGATAGTAGTTGATCGTTTGTTTCTTCCCGTCGTAGTTCGTTTATTGCCAGTCAGGAATTATTGTGCTCTTTCCACTTTCTTAGAACTGATTCTGAAGGATCTCGATTTTAAAAAATAATTTTAAAAGCTGCGTAAGATTTGCTCGATACTATTGGTGTTTAGTGGCCGGTGCTCATTTTTTTCCTGATCCACAGCCATACGGCGTTCGTCGCGGTCGCCTGCGCAAATATAAGTTCTACCTACTATGTGTATCTATACAACAAACAGTGTGCTTTACGAAAACAACGTTGAGGTTATCCTATCAGGCAACTTGTTATGCTTAAAGAGTTTTTTTTTTTGCTGCAAATAATTTTCCAGGTCAATAAGTTACCTTTTTCACTATTAACACACATAAAACTAAGTTACTGTTGCAAATTATTACTCGAATCATCTAGTTTTTTCCCCTCAAAGTGCTACATACATTTGATTTAAATGGAGGGCGAATGATAGGTCAAGGATTTGCTTGTTTAGATTACTTGGTTTCCATGAGTTTCTGATACTTTTGGTGTAAAGATTGTTTTGAGCTCGGCTGATCTTTGGCGTATCGTCTTCAGCACTAGACGTACGCTGTAGTTTTTTTTTTTTTAAATCATATCTTTGTTGAAACATTTTCACTTACAAATAAAGATTAAGTGCAGCAATGTTGCAGTTTTAAAGACAGAGATATACCAGCAATTTCGTCTCGTGCATTTTTTTTTCTGCTTAGTCATCTTCGAAAGCTGGTATGCCTTATGGATTCCATCTGTTTGCAACACTTGAGCGCATGCGTGCTGGACGTATTTGCTTTGCATCTTTCCAGTGTCAAACGTTCCTTCTTGTAGATTCTTTCAGTTCTCTATTTTTACACTGTAATTACAGCAATTAGCAACCGTCAACTAGACTTGATACCGAAGTGTTACAAAAATAGCTCAGAAAGACCCAACTGGTGCTGGAATTGCGTAAACAGCGGCTGGGCTCCTCGAGATGGCGGGGTTGAATCCACAATCACCTTCGTAATCTGATTGGAGCTAGCGAGGTCCCATCGCGAGCTTTACTCTGTGCGCAATTTGCGCAATTTCGCTACAGTTCTTTTTAAAAGTTGTTTTAATCCGACTGTACTGTAGAACTGATGCCCATGTTCGATGTTTTTAATAAGCCTGGGTGAGGCAAGGGAAGGGGAGGAGAAGATAATTATCTGTGGTAAGTGGAAATTTTGCCATACATAATTACCCTGAGAAGAACTTCGCTCAACTTTGCCTTTATTTGTACCGTTGCTCCATTTTTGTATTGACCCAGCGATATTTTCTTTCTACCTATACACAAGTAAGTGCAGTTATGCTACAAAACCGTTACTACATTTGTGTTCAGCAGTACGAAAAAGTCATTAGAGAGTAAGTTTGATGAGATTCTCAGAAATACTATCGAAAATACAGTAACTACTGTTTCACTATAGTATGGGTATCAGAGCGGTTTTCGAAAACATTTTTCGTCAGTATTTTATGCAATAGGGTAGGATTTACTGAATTCCACCTGAACTATGTTAGCACACTACATAGTAACACTTTAAAGCTATGAAACAATTGTTTCAGGAATATCGACAGACCCTATTTGTATATCTTAAGCAGCACCGTAAGTTTCAGACAGGCATGAAATCTGTTGTGATCTAAGCATTTGAGTGGCATTATATCCGCCGATTTAACTCTGGTGAAAACCGTTTCATTTAACCGATCATTTGATGAAGTGACAAAATTCGTACGTCATCACCTACCAGTAATTTTCTAATACTAACCATAAGCCGATAAAAAACCGTTGTCACCCGTTACCTAAGTGGAGATATAACCGTTTGTTGTTGATTCATGTTTATGTTTCTAGTCGTTTTGCCTTTTGCCCATAAATATGTTTCAGGTTAGTGAGCAGTGGACTCTGCTGCAGCACGAGAACTCTCTCTACTTTTCTCTGTGCTGTTGGACTAGCACGGCGGATATGGTGGCGAGAAACATTTTCGCGTCGAAGCACCCAGACTTGTTTGCATAACCTTGAGCGGAATGGTGGTGGCTTCGGTTTCTCTCAGATTATGCGAAAGTTCGAAACCGTGCTCCAGCTGTAGATAAAAGAGCACCGTGTTCATAATTAAAGGGTGACTTTGGACTCGGTCAAGGAGCGTGGCGTACGCTTACATCATGACGTTCGGTTTTTTTCGTTTACTTCCCGTGCTAAAGGGTGGATCTGTTTATGCAACCGTGGCTCTCTTCCGGATACGAGCCGCACGATTATTTGCGGTCCATTGCCTTTTGCCCACAAGTAGTGATCGTCGAGTGTTTTTGAAGGGATGTGAAAATAAATAATTGAGAATCAGCCGCGAAATTGCCTTGCGACTAGACGAATTGGCGATACTTGCTTAGTGCTAGGATAGTTGATAGGAAGGGGCCAGCAGGCGGGACCCGACCTTGATGTCGCTGAGGTCTCCTCCGGAGTAATTTCCAATGTAGAATACCAATATAACATGAAAATATCGTAAAATTTTGAGTCTGAACGCAGATCTCGTTAAAAAGAGAGAAGATTTGTGAAGAACCCTTCACAGATTCAATTTATATGCTGAATGGATACCATATTTTTTCTCAGCGCGTAGGTTCGGACTCTTTAGAAAGGAAATTAAGAAGTGGGGACTCTCTCCTTTCGTGCCTCTGCTTTATTCTTCAACTACTTGCGTCCAATATATATGAGTATTAAGTGTATACGTATGGAAAATCTCGAAAATTTGTTCAACGGGAATGTATGTATGCCTTCTACGCCCATGGAGTGTTCAAGGATGTTTACGTTCGAGCGTGGCCAGTCATCCGAGCTTAATATCGTCAAACACTATGGAGTCATTTCGACCTAATTCTGGTATCGGATTCAAGCTAAGATATTCGAGAAAAGATGTGACAACGAATGCAAGAACTAGGACCCGAATGAACTCAAACGCAACTTCTGTAACCATATAAAAATCGTTCGATGCAATCGCACGATTGATAAATTCACTTTGTTTTTTCACTTTTCATAACCGACTTCGTTTTTTTTTTCCTTCCAAGATATCAGTTGTGTGCGAGATTATCGGTGTCGAGTGTGGCGTCGAACTATTGATTGATTATCTATGCTCATCCGTTTCATTTCTCCAGCGGAGTGCCAATGCTCGGACACTTCGTCCATGGAATCTGTTGAGTTGCCGTCGGTTCCCATCTCTAAGGATAACACTTGATTTGTAGACTTCCCTGGAGAGTGTGTGTTTCGACCGAGTTTTCAGCAGAAATAGATGTTGTTCTGTTTTTTCTTAAAGGATCTAAGATTCTCGAAACGAAGTAAGTTGGGCAAGGTCTTTCCTTGCAACGATCTTTTTTTACAATTTTTTTTTCATTCCTAAAAAGCACACCACGAGCTAATCCATGGAGGAGTAAAAACTTCGTAAGATTTGATGTCAACAAAGAGTCTTCTCTGTATGTTTTTCACTTGCTGGGCTCAAATCTTTAGAGTAATACGAGTAGTTTTCGATAGTATGCGAACTACAGAGACTGGATAAGATGCTAACAGGCCAGCTGCTGCGGATGTCTTCATAAAATTTAGAATAAAATAAAGGATAAAATTTAAAATTTGGAATACGTGTTGTTTTTACGAAAGGATTCAACGCAAATGATGAGTGACCAGAGATTAATACAAGATTTATGGTACGCCTTCCAGATATTCAGGGTCCAAATCCCTTTACTAATTACTTACCTTAACTTCTTGTTCCTTATCTCACCTTACAATGAACTCCGTTGAAGCACATAATCTTGAGGTTTGTTCTTCTACGCTATGTTCACATGCTTAATTGCTACTTGTTGCTCCGGTTTAATAAAAGCGGACCTGGAAGCTTATGTGGATCTCAGCCCGGTGTATATTGGTGATTCTATGGTTGCACTTTTCGACGAGGTATTGGATTTAAACAGTATTCTGATGCTTTCTGTCCGAGCAAAAGAAAAAAAAATGGAGGAAGCATTTACAGAAGATATAATAAAAAAAAAGTTATTTCAACAAAACTCTTTAATTTCTAATCACGTCCCACTAATAATAGGTTATGAATCCTATGGAAACCATTGTTGTTAGGATCTAATTTAGGGTTATGCTATTAGAATACAGCTGGGAATCTTCACAGCTTCAGATGGAATAGATTATACCAGAAAGAAGTAGACGAAGAAACCATGTTGTGCCTTATTTGTCAGCGGTGATCCGCCGATTTGTATTGACTTTTGATTGAGATGCTGATAAAAAATTCTCGACGAGAAATTGGAGATTTTTTTTTGGTAGCGCTCAGAATAGTGCTTTTATCGTCCTCTATTTGTAAATAGCTGCACTCTGTGTTTATTATAGCATGCTATGGTCTCCCCATGTGTTGTTGATGTTATTTATGCGTTACTCGCGCTTCGTCCATTACACACGGCGTAATATGATATGGACGGACGGGCAATACGCGCAACCAAGGTGAAAAATTCCACAATTGTTGCCATTTATTGGTCATTCCAGTAAGTTTGTCAATCAATTCTTTGTGTGAATCTTTACTGGGAGAGAAACCAGACACACACTGTCAGACTTGTCACGTATCAGCACCTCTTTTTAGTGCAGCGACAGTTTTTTCTAGAATAGTATTTTTTGTTATCGATCTAAAAGTTAGTATTTGTACTGAAAGTGTGTAAAGTAGGATATTTCGCAGGTATTTTGCAGAGTGAAAAATACTTTAGCTTGTCAGAGATCAAAAATTGAGAAGAACAGCGACATAACGCAACTTATGCGCAACCTATCATTCACCTCCGCAATCAAAATGTAAGAAGTATACGAATTTGTTTTTAGCTGTATGTGAACATGCGGAAAAAAAACCCTTGATTAATAGAGATTGATAGAGATAGTTCATTATCCGCATCAGTTGAATTCGTGGCTAAGAGCACATTTTACGGGGAGAATGTGGTTGGGGCGAAGGGGGGCACTCAAGGGTGCCCTTATTTCTCGAGGCCCTAGCTTCGTTTTTTCTCTTAGTAACTTTGGCTTATATGTCATAGATCCTCTAAGATAATCGACTTTACGGCCTTAGGGCCCCGATTGATTGATTTACTTCGAGAAATAAGGGCGTCACTGAGTCCCCTCCGCCCATCCACAACTAAAACTAAAATTGTAAGATAAATAAAAAGTATTGTCAATTTGTCCGAGAACTTCCGACTCAACCCATTACATTTTTTCCTATTTTGCTCTTTGCACATGTCGGGTACGCAAGGATGTGTGGTCGGTTTTTCAAAGAAGAACGATCCCGCAACAGCTTGCTACAGAGTAAATTCAGCTCAGTTGTTTAATACGCTGATTTGATTGCTTTAAGTATGGAGTACTTAATGTGTCAGTAACCCTAAGGTTACACAAAGTTCTTGACACATTATTTTCTCGGTACGGGGGTAATGCGAATGTGCAAAACCTCGACTGACGTTTTCAAACACAGCAATTAGTGCCAGGGCATCGTGTGACAGGTGGCTGAACGTCTATGGAACCGCCTCGTATAATCTCGTTTCGGGCCCGTAATGATTATGGTTTTAGTGCAAATAGGCGTGCACAACGCGGTCACAGAGGTATATGAGGTATACTTGGATTTAAATACTGATGTTCTTCATTACGTATGCAGTTTCGTTTCTCTGTGTTAAGTATTTTTTCGTGTTTGAACAGATGTTTCAATTGTTACATGTTCTCTTTTTTTTTTAAAATCGGCTACTCTGTCAAATGTTCATATTAGATCGATGTGTCCTTTTCCGATTGTGTAAACTTTGTGGGCGTTCCCGAACATTTCCCGAAGGACGACAATTCAGTGTCCTTCTTCGATGATGAGTCATTTAATCAAATGTCGATACGTATGTGGATAGCAGTGATTGTTTGCTTACGTTCTCGTATCAGATGTTATCCACGGGGATGACTAACATCGTGAAAAGTTCCTCCAAGTTTTTGCATCTCATCTTAGATGATTCTCAATCATTTCTATGTGGACGTACTAGTTTTATTTTCTATTTATTTCTAACTTGTTTTTCTCCAGCCAGTTGTGTTCCGTTCTAGTGCATTCGTTTGCACTTGTGAATTTGGAGCGTGTGGTTACATAAGTGAATGCCCATTAAGATCTATTTTTAACAACATTCGTGAATCGTTATTTAAAATCGTGAGAAAATGTGTGACGAAAAGTGCAGCTATAAGGTCATGAAATTATCATAGCTTCTAAGCAAAATGTAGTTACTATTGTCTCCTCCGACCGTAGGAAACATCAATACACCATCTGACATTCGCAAAATGTGAAGGAGACTTTACTAGCGTAGTTGGACGTGTAGCGGTGTTTTGCAGATGCTTTAACATTTGCAAGTTGTATTGTATACTTGTGGTTAGCATGCATTATTAACAATAATTTGTGTCGACGTTTTCAGCTCAGTTTATGCAAAAATCACTACTCTCATAAGTGCCATGTGCTGTTAATAATATAGCACGGAACATATTTTTGGTGTATCTTCAATGCCAGATATATTTTGATAATTATCTATCTTTTTGCTTTTTTTTTCTGGAAATTATTCTTTTTATGTTTCTTGTTGATGGCTTTTTTGTCTGACCTAGCTATTAGAAAAAAGATATCCAATAAATACTTAGCAACTTTTCATGGGGACTGAGCAAGCATTAAATGTTCGCGAAGGTGGTCCTCCTGACTAGAAGTGTGGTCGTTGTACATGCAGAATGTTGCTCACGTTTGAGGTTAATGAGGGAAATTTCAAAGTGGTTTTTTGTCAAGTGAATTCGACTAAGGCTTTCATTTTTAAGAACTTGTATAACTTGTATACTTCTTTTGGCTTACGAAGTAGATATGTCTCTTTTTTTTTTGAAATATTTCATGATATGGGACTTTCCCTACAATCTGCCTAAAACCACGTGATGCTTGGGGCAGTTTCGTAAGCGGCTGCGTCCGAAGTGGTGTGCTGGAGCATAGAGGTTAGGATCAAAGGAAGAGCTTTGCTAGCACCATGCATCGCTGCAGTTCGGGAGAAGAGCTTCAGGTTCACTTATTCAGAACTATAAATTCAAAAGAACTAGCCCAATGACGACCAGCGATAAACTTTGTCCCTGTATATTACTTGTATTAGTGTTCTTTTTATTTAGAAACTACTTTCACTTCAAGGGAGAATTACGTACGATCCTCTTCCATTTTTTGAAATTGGTTTCGACGTTCTTTGCTTTGTTTCTGTGCTGTGTCGGCGGTATGGTGGCTGGTGGGTGGTAAAACCATTTGTTTTGGTAGTCATTAGACCTTCCCCGTTGTGGAGGATGCGTAGGTCCTGTGGTGATTAATTCCCATTCACAGTTCTTCCAGTGTTCGTAGGAAATCGTACATTGATGTGAAAACATTAGACGGTTCGTTGAATTCACGTATCGTATCGGCTCATGAGTGAGGCTCCTGCACATGGATGAATATGTGTGAAACATGGTTGCGAAAGAAATATGCAATCGTATTTTTTACCTTTGTTCCTATTTTTTTGGACTTTATATTCTTTAGGAATATTTTTTATTCTGTTCCACTTTCCGTTGCAGATGTTGTTGAAATACCGGAAACGTTCAAAAGAAAGAAGAAAACTAATGAAAATGGTCGAGGTTCGCTTTATCCATATTTTCTTATCGTTTCACCTTTAAGCGATATCTCGAACTACATTATGCATCATTCCAAACATTGGGTGTGGTTGCGAACGCGGAGACTAATCCGAGTATTGATCGAAAGCATCCACTAAGAGATGAGAAGCGTGCTGAGGCTTTCTCCTTCATTGTTTTCTTGGACCACATCTTGGATTTTTGTTTCTGTGGACAAAAATGCTCATGTCTGCAACGTCTATTGCTATTCATCATACGCAATTGCTTGTTCCATAAAGGACCTGAAGTTTGGGAAGAAACGTGGAGGATCTTCACAATTTTGGCTTTTTTTCTGAAGTTATGAAGCTAGAAGTTGTTATATAAACTTTTCTATGGTTCACATTCCGTTGTAGACATGAAACACTTTTGGATCATGTCAAATTAAGGTCACCATGCTCTCTGGTGGATACGTGAACACAGAAATGATCTAATTTTGAAGTGAAATACGTAACGATCTGAAAATATCGTAGGTTCCGCCGTTCGTGTTTTTTTTTTAAATTTAGTCACCCATTCTCTATCATCTGCGTTGATCAGTGGGTGTAAAAATACGTGATTCATTCTAGTGTGACATTCTACCTCTCCTCATTTTTTTGTGTTTACTATTCCTATTCATTTTGAATGAGAGAATCACATTTTTATGCATTCATCTAGGTAAGTTATCAATAGATGTGCAAGAGGCTTTTTTCTTAGTTTGAACTGACCGTAGTTATGTATATCAGAATAAAACAGCCGTAATTAGGGGAAAAAATGTTGTTGAGACCCCTTGAAACGTCCTTTCTTTGCTGTTAGCGTGGGAACATTGCTATTATGTTCCAAACTGGATGAATTTCTACGTAAGAATAACGAGTTAGCGAAGCAAGTGACGTCCAGTGATCTGCAATAGATTGGAAATTGTTTTCATCCATGTGTATTATTCCTGTTCCACAGTAGGGTTGCCCAACAGTGATTTTTCTCTAATCGAATTAAAAACGGTTGGTATGTGATCTTGATGTGGGTGCTGTCTCGAACATTGATCAATGACAAACCGACATCAATCGATCTTATCATTTACATCGGTGAGATTGAATCGGTGTTGAGCCGTTCGTGTGAACCATGTAAGCATTTGGAACGGTAGTTCAGCTGATCAAATTTTAATGTTGTTTTTCGTTAATTATTTTATCGTACATTTTTGTGGATTTTGCTTGGTTTTCTTACCTCTGACCTCTTATTTTACTTATCTTTTGCGCCACAACATCCACAACTCTGATATGAAACACCAATTTGTTTTTTTTTCGACTAATGTTTTACGGTTTTATAGAGGTTATTTAGACACGTAATATAGATCTATATTTGTCGCTCTCGTTGATCGGCTGGTGCGACTCTGTCATTTCTTTTTTGACAAAACTTCTTTTAGTGCTCGTCCCACTTTTTTTTTCTGCAAATGGATATTTTTGTAGTTAAGTGCTGCATTTTCGGCATAACCCCGAAACCATAATGTTTCCTGTTTCTATATTTTCGGAGTCTCTCAGGTGAGTACTTCACTATAACAAATGTGTACGTTTTCTATCCAGTTCATCCAAGGAGTCCATTAATTTTCGTAGTTTTTCACGTGTAACGTAAGTATACGTCTTCCGGATTGCATTTGAGCGGGAATCAGGAGAGTAAATGGTGGGCAGAGTAGAGCAGTTTCACGTCTCTACTCCCATCCATCGTAGCCCATTCGAGAAACCCATTTGGTGGACAGAACTTCAATATTATTCGATTGGTGACGTAATTTGTTGAGCAATTTTTATTTTCGAAAGAAATTAGCGTGGAGATTATCGCCGGCTTATTCTGAGAATAACAGACTTTTCAGTTGGCAACAGAAGGAGAAGGAACCGGTCATGTCGAAATGCTTATTCAGGAAGCCTATTGTGAGAAGAAATAATCGACTTTTTTCCATGCACCAAATAATAACGGACGGAGCACCGAAGAACGACGTAAACTGCGGGCAACACACAATTACGTCACCAATCGAATCCACACCGCTGACGAGTTCCACTTCCGTTTATCGATCGTCTTGCTTTAGTAATTGTTGTCAACGTGTCCAGGTACTATACAGTCATTTTAGAAGTGCCAAGCACTAATCAATAATACGCTGTAGCGCTGCTATGGATAATAATCGTCGGGTGCGTGACTATATCGAAGAAACTAGTGATTCATCTTTGCTTTGATGAGAAGTTTTAATGTTTCCACTCGCGCATGATCTTCCCCACGGATGTTATTGTTCTGCGAACGCTGAAATCTCTGTTAATCTGCTCGGATAGGTTCCAGAACATTCTCATTTCATATCTTCTCGAATCGCCTGTTTGTTCGAGTTATTGATATTACGGTCCGAAAAAATGAGCACAGTGGAAGTATTGATAATGTGCAGAGTTTTTTTTTCTGGTTTCATTTCATTTCAAATAGTTGACTTTGTTTCGTTTTGAAATGTTTGCTTCTTCTTCTCTGAAAGATCTATGTTTCTCCTGAAAAGGAGCTGAGTATAACATTTGACGTCGGTCTCTGCTTCACATTTCAGTCTTTTTTTTTTCTTTATTTCCTTCATTTCATTTCAGTGTGAGGAAATTGAGGTTGAGAAACTCATTTTTTTCGTGATTTTCCGAGGTTATGGCTGGCCAGGTCTTTTCATTGGTGCAAAAGTGCAAAAAACGGATTTTCTATGTCATACAGACGGCGCTCGGGGCACAATCATTGGAAAATTACGTGTTTGAGTTGAGTGATGCCTGACTATTTAATGATTACTTGTGATTTGTACCATGACTACAAAATAAATGTAGTTATTGCGTTGCAGCATCAGAAAAGGTTTGTTTATATATGGAAAACGATGTTTTCTGAAAAAGGTCGTTGCCAGGATGCTTTCCAGGTAGTGAGATTGAGATTTCTGTTATTTTTCGCCAGATTGCTTCGACACCGGCGATGGGCCGACGACAATGACGAAAGATTGTGTTGTTATTTGGTTCTCGAACAGATTTAGTGTATATCAGGGAGGGAAAGTGCATGAATTGCAGCGAATGTGTTACTGTACTCCGTACCCACACGACCTTCTTTAACTACACGTCACGTTTATGCCATCCTAGCGTTGCTTCTATACGTTTTCTCGAAATTATTCGCCAATTCCACTCTATGATGTTATTGTTATGCGTCATATCGTTTTCTTCTCAGCTTTGGATTAGTATTGTCGTTTGGCGACGTGAAGTTTTGAATTTTCGCGCACTTTCTGAAATGACAAGAAATCGTGCAATTATTGCCGCGAAGTAATCAATTAATCTCAAATTTTGTAGCAGTTATAGTTTAAAATCATTTATTTGTTTTTCCATGCCTATGCGATCGTTCGAAAATCGCAGACCGGCTCCGGTTCTAACCGAACTCATTTGCGGCTGAGTAACAGTACATAAGGTCCTATATAGATCTTCATGATGAAAAGGTCCAATTTTGGCATCAAACCATTGATCCGAAAGATATCCGCTGAAAGAGACGACGAAAGAAGAGCGGTGTTGTTTGTATTTCTTTTCTTTTCCCTCTTTTTTAGTGTTGCTAGTGCAGAGGTTTTCAAATTAGTTTTGTCCACTCAATTTCACATTCGTTTTCACGTTTCCATATATCTTTCTCCTATATATTCTGAACTTGCAGTAGAAATAGAATTTTCCATTCACTAAAGTCTTCGTGTTAGGTTTTTCATCTCTTACTCAACGATCTATTAATAGATCGTTTCCCTTCGATACTTGGAGCCTACTGCGGATAATTCTAGAATTTCCCATTCGCCCGAGTCATTTGTTTAGTTTACTATTTATACTTTTATCATCCTCGTGTCCATTTCCC